>NC_139229.1:50507229-51728195 GCF_977018435.1 Lepisma saccharinum
AAAAGTTGCGAATTTCATTTTGATTTTCCAGGATAGCGTCGTCAAACACAACGACTGAATTTTCACGACAATCGTCGAGTGGTTTTATTTCCGAGGCGAACGTTGCAATGTCCAGACCATCGTACAGTTTCATCAGTTGTTGGTATTTGGATTGCTCCAAACTTTTCGAGAACACGTACAGGTGCCTGTTCTCAAAAGGTAACAAGTTTAATTTTGAGATGCATTTACCTGGCTACCAGTACTGCGGACCAGGTACCAAACTCGAGAAAAGATTGAAGAGAGGGGACAAGAGTGTGAATCCGTTGGACGCCGCATGCAAAAATCACGACATCGCTTACAACACCACGCAGACGGATCTGGATGCACGTCACGAAGCAGACAGAAAGTTAGAGCACGCAGCTTTCGAAAAGTTCGTGAGCAGAAACGCATCGCTGGGTGAACAGGTTGCCGCACTGGGTAGAGTCCAGCGCAGATAATTCTGCCGTGCGATGCGCGAAACAACTAAAAAAGCAGTGTTGTTAATGGAGCAGATAGAAAAATCGCTGCAGTGCGCCGATGCACAGCTGTTACGTACAACAATAAAATTAGAGAATTCAGGTCTATCTAACGTTGAGTTTTAAACATCATGCATTATACCAGGACTAGAATTAATATGTACTAACAAGTGACTTTGTGTGTAGCTACATACATATGGACTAAAAAATTCGCAAAATATGAACTAACACATAAGTAAAATTACCAAAAATGCTGCAAAGAAGACTTCTTCATACGATTCCTTATTTGAGTGATTTCAAGCAAAATAAAAAAATATATATATTATTTTTCATTGCATTAATGAATGCACTGGTGGCGTTCTAACTTTTCACTTCCAAAACCCGTATACACTGGTATGAAACTGCAACGGCAGATAATAACATGCCAACGTATTAAACCGCTACAATTGCACCATAACACTCCTCCTGAAGCAGTATTATTATTTCCTCTCTGAGATCGGCGACAGTCGGTTGCCTTTGTTGTACATTTACAAAAAATGCCGGCTTCCACAACAATAACAAGTACATATACTGCCACTAGACGATAAGCTGCGCGGCTTTTTCTTTTGTTATGAACCAGGGCCGGCACTAGTCATTTTGCCTCCCTGGGAGGTGGCGGCAGATGCCGCTCTATTTCGACCCCCCGGTCATTACGTAGCAGCGGAAAATTGAAAATCAATATATTCCTAACTAAAACATCAAAATATAAAATAAATAATGAGACTTCTTATGCTATTTCAATACTATTCAGCGCAAAAGAATATCTCGCTCGATCACAGTTTTTCAATAGGCTTATCACCCATCAAAGCATGGCAATTTTAACACAGAAAACAATATGTATCGCATTAAGCAGCAAAAATAACAGTCTCCTCTATGCAATTTCTACAAGAACACGTGCCGGAGCCAGAGTTGAAATGATGTTGGAGCTACATAATTTATTTATTTTGAATAATTCCAAAATTATGAAATATGAACAATTTGTTGCTGCTGTTCGCTGCTCTCTTGCCAAAATGCTTTATTGGGATGCTAACACCATGACTGGCTTCCTCCTTCATGAACTCGTGCACGTTGCTTAGAATTTCCCGAGCTTGGCTATGCAAGGTTTTTGATTTCAACTTCGACAGAACTGGAGGCATTATGGAATTTAACGTTCATTAGCAAACACACACTTTTACATACACACACGCAATACACGCACACAACGTCAAACCGGTCAAATACTTAGTATAAAATAAAAATATGGTGCTTCCAATCCAACAAAACTCACCGCCACTTTACCTGCCTTTTCCCCTTCCATGACAGAAATAGTGCTTCATTATTACAGTTGGCAACACTAGTTACTAGCTAGCCAATAAACATGCACTGCATAAAAAAAGCAAGCACTACACCGTGCTATATTGCCACATTAGCGTCCCTACCGAACGGTGGGAACCGCGAGCTGGAGCGCTATTCAATTGTTTTCAATGATGTTTGCGCGAGTGTGTCCAGGAATGGAATGACAATGTGGCAACAATAGCGAATGTTATCGAGCAGGGTAGAACACATGATGCTAAGAGAGAGGGAGACGAAACGAAAATTCGTTTCTACGCAACAGCAAATTTACGTGTGTGGCACTCTACCACCATCGCCATGAACACAAAACAAAAATTGGGGTAGGGTATATAAATAACATAAAGTGAAAAATAATAATAATAACAACATGTCTCGTATAACTGATTTGCCGCCCGAGCTACTATGTAAAATATTTAAACACGCAGTAAACGGAGATTGTGAGGATGTAAAAAAACTTATAATCATAGCAAAAACAACACCGGAATTTCGCATCCCTTGTGAAATGGTTCTCAAGGACCATCTTCGGGAGATCAGTAGCCTGAGGTGCGCTGATCTCAACATTCTGCTTTCGGCTGCAGGGGAAAAATTGGACGAGAGGTCGGACGAACTAAACGAGGCAATGCAGGGAAGAAGACGGTACACAGTAGATTGGTACAAGTCTGAGCAGGAGAAGAAAAATATCACTACGTACATCACCGCGTTTTCCGAAGCACGGACTTTCTTCCTCTGTTAAAAAAATAATAATATATATACGCATAAAAAAAAACAACTTGAAGTTGGCAATAGAAATATTTTTTCCACACTTAGAGCACAGTTTGGTTGCACATATTCGCTTTCCCGGCACACAAGTACGACAGTGCTTTTAAAAATGTTTACTTGACATAGCAATTTGGCACGTAGGGGGGCAATTTTTTTCAGAACGCATAATGCAGAGATTTTTTGGGGGTATGTTATTTAATACCTAATGCTGTGCAATGCAAAATATAATTGTTTACTTTTTTTAACTATTTTCTATGACCTTACTTTGGGTTTTTTTTTTCGCCAAATTATATGCTTCTAGTCTCCTATACAATACAATATACGTACAATATATTGTCAACGGTATTATATTTGAGCGGGCCGCTTGTCGCCTAAACACTACAGCTCACAGGTCGGGAAAATCTGACATGAAAGCAGATAATACGCTTATGCCTTATTTATATATAATTTTCACGGGGCGTACAATATTGTCAACGGTATTATATTTGAGCGGGCCGCTTGTCGCCTAAACACTACAGCTCACAGGTCGGGAAAATCTGACATGAAAGCAGATAATACGCTTATGCCTTATTTATATATAATTTTCACGGGGCGTACAATATTGTCAACGGTATTATATTTGAGCGAGCCGCTTGTCGCCTAAACACTACAGCTCACAGGTCGGGAAAATCTGACATGAAAGCAGATAATACGCTTATGCCTTATTTATATATAATTTTCACGGGGCGTACAATATTGTCAACGGTATTATATTTGAGCGTGTCGTTTGTCACCTAAACACTACAGCTCACAGGTCGGTAAAATCTGACATGAAAGCAGATAATACGCTTATGCCTTATTTATATATAATTTTCACGGGGCGTACAATATTGTTAAGATAAAAAGGTAAAGTGCTCCCCTGTGCATAGCACCACGCCATGAAGGCGTATAGGGGGTGTGGGGGTAACGCCCCACACTTTCTTGATCCGGTCGTGAGTGGGGGTGATGTGATCAGCATCACGCCCCTGACCGCCTTTACCCCCCAGGGTTTCCCCCAGGTACCCATGTTATTCGACGCTGGGTAGGCGCCGGGGCCGCTTCCACCGTTAGAAAAGTTCCCGGATTTGAACCGGCCGGGGATCGAACCCGGGACCTTTAGCATGGTAGTCAGACGCGTTACCGACTGAGCCACCGCGTTAGTTTTTGTAGAGCTCTCTTTTTCCATCTTTCCTCTATACAGTGAAGCTGTAGAAGACGCAATTAGCTAACCTAGCATACAACATACTTTCCTAATTAATATGGATATTGTCACACATTCCTCTTATTTTATACTGTTGTAAATAGAAAAAATTATGTACGGTAAATGTTTTGTATATTATAGGAAAAAATGCGAAATATCCCCCAATTTTAATTCGAATCGAGTCGAATTTTTACATATTTCCACGCCGCCACATATTGTCCTATTTGCTTCTTTTACTTGCCTTGCTTAATTAACTCTCGCTAATTAGCATTTTTTTGGAAGAAGTCAACTAGAACAACATATGGCGGTATGAGAAATATGTAAATTAAAGAACATTTTAGCAATATATGGGCCCTAGCAATTAGCTTTCTCGACTAAGAGTACTCCTTCAAACATCTTCTGCTGATCGTATTACTAAACGAGGACGTTTAAAATTTTTGGGTGTTGAAAAAGTTTGACCCTACTTTTTTATTTCTATTGTTTGCTAATAGATGGCGCTAATAGTACCCCCTCCCCTCCCTCTCCCCTCTTCTCCTCTGCTGTATGACAAATAGCACAAACATAAAAATCAAGATTTTGGAGAGCAAAACATAAAATTTGCATGCATCTGATGTCGAACCAGGAACTTTTATCTTTCGGGGAGTCAACGTTATTTTTTTACTCAGTCGTCATATAACATGAACACACGCAAAGATTCACATGTGCTTTTTATTATTTTGTGTTCGGTAAGTACAAGTATATTCTTACATAAATTATTGTTTAATTTAATAAATTGTAAACTCAAAACCTGCTAAACTAACACTCCTTCTGTATTTCATTAAACTATTGAAAGCGAATGTTGCGTGCATGCGGAAATAACACAGAAAAAAAAACGGATGGAAGCAATTTAAAATCACTGGGGCAAGGTCAGTATTACGAGAGCGTAAAAACATGTGCTTCCATTCAACTTCGAAAAATAAGAATGAATGTGTGCATACAGAACACATATGCTTTCTTTTCACAGTTGTAAAATCATATAAATTGTGCATGAAGTAAGTTACGGGAAGGCTCTTTTTTTTATGTCTGTGTATATGTTGTACAATTAGGTACAAGTATTGTACAATTAGGTACAAATTGTTGTACAATTATTTTCCCCAGTTGTCCAGTTGGAGTTGGGGGGGCATAACACTGGTATTATTTGTAATCACAGTGCTTACTCATGTATTTTGTTTAATATTTTATTTCAAATTCACTGTCAGAAACTAGTGTTGTTAGTTTCTGCATGTAGGTTTATTTACTCTGTTGGTTGTCACTGTCAAGTTTTTAGTATTCGTACAGCATAAAAAGCTATAACCCCCCTCTCAAAATATATATACATTGTATACGCCAAGATGCCCAATAGCCTGGCAACACATCATGAAAAAACATGCCAAGAAGACCCGGTGGGTTTATAAGTCAGTGCTGCCAATTCCTATTTGTAGGTTAGCTTAGCCAGTGAAAGATCATATAGTAGAATTTTTGTAGAGTGGGTGTTTGCGAGTTCCACGATGCCTTGCCCGAGGATACCCTATGCAGTGTCATCCTAATTGCAGAGAAGTCCTTCGCCTACGACGTGAAGAACGAGAGGGTCACAGAGCAGTTTTAAAATTCATAAAAAATTGCCACATACTAAAAATCAACATCCAACACATTTTAGGTTATATAAAATTTGTGAAAACCTTATAATACTGAAATATTAAAACAAACAGAGTCCCTTGTAGCTTAGTTCGGTGCGTAAATAAAAAAAATGATAGGTTAAGTTATATCACTTAGGATCGTAAAAAAAATTAAAAAATCGTAAAAAAAAAAGATAGGTTAAGTTGTATCACGTAAGATCGTGATATACCTACCAAGTATAAATGGAAAAAATGAGTGCAGTGAAAATTTGTACTAAAACATCGCTAAATGCTATAACATCGACAAAAAATTGTCAAAATATGTCAAAAACTTATATTCGATTGATAAAAAAAAAAATACCTACAAAATATGATCCTCAAATGATGACGTTCAAACAGTGCATAAATAAAAAAAATGATAGGTTAAGTTATATCACTTAGGATCGTAAAAAAATTAAATAATCGTAAAAAAAGGATAGGTTAAGTTGTATCACGTAAGATCATAATATACCTACCAAGTACGAGTGGGGGAAAAATGAGTATAGTGAAAATTGTACTAAAAACATTGCTAAACGCTAAAACATCGACAAAAAATTGTCAAAATATGTCAAAAAGTGATATTCAATTGGTAAAAAAAGAGGATACCTACTAAGTACTACTTTGAAACAATCCAATTACACTACTGAGCGCGTCAGCGGTTAGTCTATTCGTACTGTCTCCATTATGATTAATAACAATTACATGATTCTTGAAGACACCTTTGCTAACTTGTAGCGACAGGTTACAAATGGTGACAAGTAAAGTGACAAGCGACAAGCTACGCGGACCCCATCCAGTTTGATGGTGTACGTACTTAAAACAACAAATGAATGAATTGAATGAATGAATCAAACCCATCCAGTTTGCAAAAAACATGCATTGCCCATTCCGCGACCAACAGACCGAGACGACATGATGCTATTTCGAAAACGGCCCAGTTCGAGTGAAGTGTAGCTTTCGTGTCACGTCGGTACAAAATGTTGCTTTAGTTCTGAAGGTTCGTTTCCAAATGACACGTTTTGGTTGTCGTATTCCCGTCTCGCTTGTCGTTCCTTCATCAGTTTAATTTACTAAAAGTCACAGGGAAAGGTGGCATATGAACTTACCTGATAGGATAATGTTTGCTTTGTTCATTAATGTTGGCAAGATTTATCCTCGCCAATCTTCTGATCAACAATTATCTAAGTCTGTGCCGTGAAGCGCACCTTCTGTTCTTTCTCGGAAAATTCGAGAATAAACGTGATTTTCTGTTCAACAACCGAATACTACACAATGTATGTACCATCGTAAACAAGGGTCAAATCTCCCGCCTGTCCGCCCGTTTGAATTCCATATGTTTACAAGAACCGGCCTCAATCAGGGCTACTCGATCCCTTATGCAAGAGGTTGTGGCGTAGGGGAAACACATTTATACACGCATAAAAAAATGACCACAAGAACTGGGAGTCAATCATGTAGGCATCGCCCCCCCTTCCCCCCGCCTTTACTCCTGATAAGACTTGTTTCCTTCCCACTGTCTGATTGGGGGAGATAATGCGATTCCACGATTCCTCCTTATTCTCAATTAGTGACTTCTGAAATGAGCGTGGGTGTTCCGGAAAGGAAATGGGAGGAAGATAACTTTCCAAAAACACCCTGACTTCGACTGTCAATTGTTCAACCGCCCCTGGTGGCGCCAATGGTTGCAAATTGGTAGACGGTGCCGCCATTATCATCGGGGTGTTTGGGAACGCTGTCCCTTATTGTAGACAGCCGTGAAAAGACAGCAGGCAGCTTAGTAGGTGGCAACAGGTTCCTGTGTCTCGCATACAATGTTGTGGTCAGTCTCATCCTTTGATGGTCAGCTGTTAGGCTCAGACACACCTCCCGACGACAGTGAAAGTCGAGTCTATCGACACCCGATGAAGGTGGCTTAGTGACGTCGCCGGAAGATCAAGAATCCCTTTTCAAAACATGAAAATAGAATGTTCCTTTCAATCTGGTATTGACTGATTTGATTTATTTTACTTCCATTTTCTGCCACTCTTGGCTAATTGCAGGATGCGAAATCATTGAAAACTGGTGGGGGAGAGAAAGGTCTGCATCTACAAACCCCCTCCCCTACAAACATATGTGTAAATTATACGATACATATTTGTAATGTTATTAAAAATAAAAATAAATTTCTCAATTAAAAATATTATTATTATTATTATTATTATTATTATTATTATTATTATTATTACTATCATTATTATTTACATAAAGGAAATTAATTTGTTACTTTTATACATATCTGATATTGCAAAGCAACTAATTAATTCCTTTAGTAACTGGTTAAAGATGTTAATAAATTATGAAATAGTTGAAGTGGTTTTATTATGTGTAAGTTTCTGTTTAGTTTGTGCTTTATGATAAATCAATTAAATTTCATACTTATTATTTTCTTGCATTCTTGTTTTTCTTTTATTGTGCGTATTGATGTACATTTGTTAATGATCTCTTGAGAGAGAATGCATTCAATACTCACAACTACACTAATTTGTGTGTGTTTTCAATATTATTCTTAGTAAAGTATATTTGAAATTAAAAGTAATTGCTTATCTTTTGTTTCTTATAACAAAAACTCTCCCCACCCGGAAATGTTTGGTGGGGAGATTTTTGAGGATAAAATTGTTGGTGGGGGTATCCCCCCGTCCCTCCCAGGATTTCGCCCCAGGCTAATTGGTGATGAGAATGGAACTGATGAAAGAAAATCACAAGCTCGGATGGACATAAGCCGGACCCCGTGGCGAAGTGGTTAGCACGGTGCCAGGAGTCCCGCGTTCGAATCTCGGCCTGGAAATGGATGTTTGTGAGCGTCCATTCATCACATCATCACTCATCCCCACCTTCGAAAATTAGCCAAAAGTGGCAAACATATAAAATAAAGCAAACCAATCAATCAATCAATCAGATGGACGTAACGCAACACAGGCTTTATAGGGGAGTAAACTGGATTTGGGTCCAGACCCCGAGTCTCGTTAGTCTGCCAAATACTGTCGGGTCTCCCTTTTTGAACAACACTAGAGCAACCTTGCTGTCTGAAGTCACCGAGGAATGCTTTTCTTGTTAGGCTATGCCTAAGTTGTTAGGTTGGGCTAATTAGGTTTAGTTCTCCTAGCATAAATAATAAATAAACCTTCAGCGTATTTATGCAAAGAGACCTAACCTAACAACGTAGGCATTCCTCGTCTGACGTCAGAATGCAAGGTTGCTCTAATGTCGTGCGATAAGGGAGACCCCCGACGGGAATGAGCTCCTGCCCAGTAGTCTTGGTTCCTGCCACCCTCCTTTCGCCCCCCCCCCTCCGCCTTGACTCTAAGAGTACGCTCAATAGATTGAACCACGAAGCGCTTCCGCCGCCATGACGTCAACGTACAATGCCACCCAATTTCAGAGTTGCTTACATTGAACGCAAAAGGCATTGTGATGTTGCAAAAGGCCGCTTAAAACAATTTCCAATCCATTCATAAGATTGCACAGTCTCATAAAAGGAGGAGCTCCTTATTGTTTCATTCCAATCTTCATTGGATTGTCGGTTCTTTCTTCATTCTATGCACAAATAAGCTTCTAAATTCGCGCAACGTAATCTAAGCTGCTTGCTACCTGTGAAGTTACACATTAAGTACACCGAAAAGCCACGCTACATTTGGTTATTTGATTTTTACAACCATTTATTATTATTATTATTATTATTATTATTATTTTATTTATTATATATTTATTTATTATTATTTTAATGCTGGTGGAATTGACTGGGCTACTGGAAATTTGTATTGCTCTAATTATTATGTTAAAAGAAAGGCTGAAAAAATTGTTGAAATCGCAACACTTTCTAATCTAATTCAGCACAATGTATCGTATGACCCTTCACTGCCTTTTAATGTTTTAGATCTTCTACTTACTAACATTTCCACTTGTAACATTAGTTTTAATGAACATCCTTTATCTAAAATTGATAAGTTTCATCCACCGTTTTCATTTTATTTTGAATTGGATAGGTCTAAAAAAGACAATATAGATACAAGGGAAAATAATATTTATAGATGTCTTAATTTCGCCAGAGGTGATTATGTGAATGTTTATAATGAATTGTTGCATTTACCATATATGGTTGAAATATCTAATGATGTACAACAATCTGTTATGGAACTGACTAGAAATGTGTATGCAATATTAAAAAACAATATTCCATCAAAAGTTAAAAGAACAAACAATCAACTGCCTTGGATGACAAGGAAACTAAAGAGAATGATCAATAAAAAGAGAAGGTATCATGATAAATTTAAACTTACAAATAAGTGTGTATATTACAGTACTTATTCCCAATTAAGGAAAGATGTTAAAAAGGAATATTCTAATGTAAAGGAGCAATACTACTCCTCCTTAGAAAACAATGTTAATGGTGACAAGAATGCTTTTTGGTTTCACTTTAATAGAAAGAAGAGAGAAAATACTATCACTGAAATTATTTATGATAATGATGTACTGTTCAATGAATATGATATTGCTAATGCTTTTAGTGAGCTTTTTCACAAATCTTTCTCAAAAAGAAGTCATGTAAATTTTAAAAATATTATTCTTCATTCATACACCAACTTAATTGATGTACCTGTTATATTGGAAAAGGATGTAAGTGATACAATTAACAAACTAAAAGGCAGGTCTTCAATAGGTCCTGATGGCATACCTAATTTTATTTTGAAAGCAAACAAAGATGTTTTTGTACCATTGTTAACTAAAATTTACAACATGTCACTTACTTCTGGAATATTTCCAGATATCTGGAAAAATGTGTTTATTGTACCTGTAACTAAAAACAAAGATGGGAAAGCCAATGATCTTAATAATTATAGACCAATTACTATATTAAATTCCATGGCAAAGGTTTTTGAACACATAATTGCTGACTATTTGTCTTTTTCTTTTAAACAATATATTGATGGAAATCAGCATGGATTTTTTAGAAAAAGGTCTACTATCACAAATTTATTGGTTTTAATAGACTCTCTTAAATCTAACATTAGGAAGCAATCCCAGACCGATATTTTATTTATTGACTTGGCTAAAGCCTTTGATAGTGTCAGCCATCAGTTATTAATTTACAAACTCGACCAAATGGGATTATCACCACGATTTCTGAAATGGTTTTCCAACTTTTTAGTAAATAGAAGTTTCTCTGTTAAGATTGGTGAAACAAATTCTTCTAAACAAGAAATACTTTGTGGAGTACCTCAAGGGTCGCCACTCGGCCCAATTCTGTTCGCTGTTTTTATCAATGATGTTACATTATGTTTTAAATCTAGCACATGTTTACTATATGCAGATGATATAAAAATTTTTAAGAGTATTTTAACAAATAATGATGTCGCTCAACTTCAGGCTGATCTCGATAGAATGACATATTGGTGCAAGATTAATGAAATGGAAATTAACTTGAAAAAGTGTAAAGTTTTAAGATGTACTAAGAAAGTTCATTATATAGTCTCCAACTATTTTATTTATGAAAATAAAATCCAAGTGTGCGACAGTCATAAAGACTTAGGAATAGTAATAGACTCCTCTCTCATATTTGATGAGCACATTTCAGAAATTTGCAAAAGAGCAAAGAGAATGCTTGGTTATATATTTTTCTCATGGAAAGTTTTTAAAAAGGAAGATACCTTAATATTCCTGTATAAAACGATAGTTCGTCCTATTCTTGAATATGCAAATGAATTATGGTTTCTGACTGCAACCAGTCACCTTCAAAAAGTTGAATCAGTTCAAAAACTTTTTATCAGGTTATTATGCACAAAGTTTAAAAAAAATTACTATGACCAACATTACTCTGAATGGTTATCACAGTTGAATATGTTTTCCTTAGAAGAAAGAAGAAAAATGAAAAGGTTAAATTTTGTAGAGAAGATATTAAATTTCCAAGTTGACAGTGAATACTTTTTGAAAAATATAGCTTATAAAATTCCCAGATATTCACATAGGTATATCTCAATTCTCACATGCCTAAACAAGGCAAGAGGTTTAGTAGCTGATCTTGTTGAAACCTACAATTTGAATTTATGTTGATGTATAAAATTGTAGGATCTACTGTTTTATTTTATAATTATGTATTCAATTTTTTAATTTTGTATAACACAGTGGTTGTTTAATCGTTATCATCACTTCAATAAATATGATCATCATTATTATTAGAACAATACACAGTTAATTGCACAATATTATATAACAATTAACAATTATTAGTATCAGAGATATAATAGATCTCATTGAAAACTGTAACTTGAAGTGTAAATGTGCTAACTTGTTATGTTATTCTGCAGCTTATGTATTTTATTCGCGTAACTTTGTACTTTTGTATTTGACTTAGTGCTGTATTAGGTTTCATACTGTGCTCAACACTTAAAATAAACTATTATTATTATTATTATTATGTAACACCATTGAGAGATTAAACGTTGACCGAAATGTGGTGTGAATCATTGTCTGTGTCGCATCATCGCAATTTTTTACAGGCTTGGCATGGGTGTAGGAATCTTATACATTGCAATAATCCTTTTGTAGGCACTATAAAGTACTGCATCCGACCACTTTCGCTCGGTCAAACTAAGTTGGAATCTCCCACGCTCGAGCGTGCTACGCTCGAACGTACCACACTCGCAGTGGAATGATTGGCAACGTCCATGGACGTCCGCAGGATTTTTTCCAGGGAGGGGCAAGGAAGGTATTTTTCCAGGGGGGCAAACAAGGCATATTTTCCCAAAAAATAGTGTTGTTCCCTAAAAAAAACATTGCTTAAATTTGAATTTATGGTGTTCATGCAATAATTAACATGTTATTGTGGCTAAAATGAAATTATATGTGTGAAATACATAATTTCTGGTTGACTTTCATTTTCCAGGGGAGGCCACGACCCCCCCCCCTTGACCCTCATTCCGGACGCCTATGGCAACGTCCCGTATTATTTCAGAGCCTAATGAGCAGCACTGTCAACCTAAAACTCATACATGGAAGGAAACCACTCTATGCAATTACAATTCTAAATCATAATTTCGTATATTATGTAAGACTCAAATACAGCACATATGAAGGTATCCAATATCTACAGACCGAAACGTAAAATGGATACACATGCTGACAGACCTACCTAAGCAATTACAAAAATTGTATCACAGTGCAACAAGTATGTGCACATCATTGTTGTGAAAATAATGGTAGAAACATAAAATGTCAGTCTAGGTAATTTCAGCTCATAATCATCTCGTATTTCATTTTCACATATATCGCTAAGATATACAAAACTGCATTTTAACATGGAGATGATAACTATGTTCACTTATTTTTCAATTTCACTTCGTCTCTTACTTCACGATCCATACTTGAGGTCCCACTACCATAGAGAAATGACGGAAATACGTGTACTAATAGGGTTCGAGAGTTCGGTCGTTTATCGCTCGAGCGGAAGAACTATCAAATCTGTATGCCATCTAGCGTTGCCCGTGCGAACTATTTTCCGCTCGAGCGAAAAACGCTCATTGCAGCGCTCTAGTAGGCACCTTGGTTCAAGGGAAAAAAACAATTGCCAAATTATGATTAATTTATATAATTCTGAGATTCATGTCAAAGTCAGGCTAGTATACACTGTCCATGGGCGTCCGGAAAGGGGGGGGGGCACGGCCTGGAAAATGAAAGCCAACCAAAAATTATGTATTTCACATATATAATTTCATTTTAGCCACAATAATATGTGTTAATTATTGCATTAACACCATAAATTCAAATTTAAGCAATGTTTTTTTTAGGGAACTACACTCTTTTGGGGGAAAATGTGACTTGTTTGCCCCCCCACCGGAAAAAACTTCCTTGCCCCTCCCTGGAAAAAATCCTGCGGACGTCCATGACACTGTCTCGAGAATATGTAGAGAAAGGTCTCGCATAACGATAGAAAAGGGGAGAAAGCGAGTAGAGCAATGCTGCAAACGGCTGGTAGCTGCAGCCGCGTATTTCTCTCTCACGCGTTAATTGGTCGAGCCCTTTCGATTCCTCTTGTACAGAGGATTTGTTTTTGTTCTCTTGCTCCAGAGATTCGCGGGAGAGAATGTAGATTTATAAGACTGACCTTTGTAAACACTTATAAGGAAAAAAATATATTAACCTTTCTTTCCTGTAGTGTGCGCGCTGGAAATTGCAATTTTGCTCATTTTAGCGAGACTCCGACATTGACTCAAGGTTAAGATAATTATCTTATAATCCTCCGTGCGGTTGTATATGTGATTTTCTTTTGTTTATACTGTCTTAACTTCTAGAGATTCGTCCTAATTATCAATATTAATGTTACACAACATTCATTTTCGCAAGACTTGTTCTAAATTTGAAGGCTAAGTGTTAACAAATTGCACAAATGCACTCATTACTATTTAATTTCAACATGAAAAAAAGTAGGAAATATTTCCCCCTTTTAACAACCACCGTTCTCGACAAGATATCTCCGGACCAGAAAATTCTGAATGGGAATCAGGAAAAAGACAAATCGTTCTAATCCTTTTATCACCGTGCTACTTGAGTTACGAGAGAGAGAGAGAGAGAGAGGAAGGGAGGAAATCCCTTCAGACTCCTCGTCAAACCCAGGGCTCCACGTATAATTAAAATCCACAGAGGAGCAAGAAATCTTCAAGACAAGCTTGACCCTACATTTCGTTTTCTTAATTGGAAAAATCCCTCTCCTCATAAGAAGCTAATTCCTTAATTAAAAATAATGGCACAGAAGCTCATCCCGGGAGATTTCACAGGATCTAGTCATGAGACGGATGAATTCTCCAATCTTGCGAAAGTAAAAAACAAAAACAAAAAATGTTTCGGGGTGAGAGATTCATGACCATGAGGTTGGTTAGGGAATGTTTTCCTTCCGTTGATAAACTGAAGTTAGTATAAATATTTGCATACATACATGTGTTACGCCCTGCTTAATTTGATAAATTTATTAAATCATTTATAAAGAAAGAAAGGGAAAAAATGTATAACGTGCAAAGTTAAAAGTTGAAAACTAAAGGATATGTTATGACAGAAAAAGTGGAGTCGATTATTCCGATAAACTAAATGTTATGACGTAATCGAATGAACGCCAATTAAAATTTAAAAGATGCTGATATCTTTTATGTAAGTTTTTAATTTTATACTTATCGTTGTACAAGTATTTGTTAACTGAAAAAGATGTTTCAGAACCTTTTGGATAATTTAACAAATCCAACTTATGTATAAACTGCACTATTTATTGTGATTTAAGAAATACAGGGTCATCCGTTTGAGATGTCATAAAAGTAAACCTTTATACACAAGAGGTTAATGTACGTATCTCTGAGCAGCTTGTTGTAATATAAGCACAAAGGATGTAAGTTTCGAAAGAGTGGAGGTTTACAGACTTCGGCCACATGGCGGCGTTAATGTGTATGGTAGCAAAGTTGGTGATCACGTCACAACAGCACACACAGTGTGTCGTATGGTATGCGAAATTTTCCAGTATTACATGCATGCTACTGCCGCCACGCAGCTGAAGTCAGTAAACCTCCACTCATTCGAAACTTACATCCTTTCTGCTTATATTACAACAAGCTGCTTAGAGATACGTACATTAACCTCTTGTGTATAAAGGTTTACTTTTCTGACATCTCAAACGGATGACCCTGTATTTTGTCTTCATAACTTGCTATAGTCAGGGGTTCGAGAGTACAGAAAACGGGAATAAATGCGCCGAAAATTCATTGCTAAAGGAGTTGATTCTTGGTATCCGCGCCTGCGTGGGTCTGTTTACAGTCCTAATGTTGAGTCGCTCACATCCCACACGTTTTCTGCACTGAGTAAAGTTCATAAGGACGATCTCAGGCGGATATTTAAGAAATTACCGCGTTCAAAATCCACAATTATCCGGTTTCTCAGTCTCGCGTTCCTTTCTATCCCGATGTACGCAAATTGACTTACCCTAATAAAACGGCATAAAACCTATATCCGGTGGTTCAAGTCTTTCTTTTTGCCCACCTGAGATGCTTCCAGAGCGGACCTTTGAAGTTCCCATGATGCTGACTACAGAAGCTGAGGGAAATTAACTTAGTTCCTGCGACTGCGTGTGTCTGTTTACAGATACAGTGTCGAGCCACTCACACCCCGCAGTTGTGGGAACGTAACACATGTTGTTAGAGGTATGGGGTCTCACGCAGTGGTGTGGAAGCAGCTCCAGAAAATTTAAGGAAGTCAAAAATTCTTAAGGTTTTTATTCCTTCAAAACGATGTTTAAAGGTGGTCTTTCTCTGCCATTAAAACTTATTAGTTGATTGATTGATTTGCTTTATTTTACTTCGCTTCTTTGTGCCACTTTTGGCTAAATGCGAAGATGGGGATGAGTGATGATGTGATGAAATTGATGAATGGACACTCACAAACATCCATTTCCAGGCCAGGATTCGAATCCGGGACCCCTGGCGTCGTAGCACGATGTGCTAACCACTCCACTATAGTGCGATGTGCTAACTGGCGAAAATTCATGCGTTGTTTCTTGATAATGATGTCCTTTGCCTTCAATGTTTGCAAAAGTTTATTTTCAATCGATCACCCTCATGCATGTGTCATTCTTCTGTTAAATATCGTAGTTTTGTGTATCTACTGTGCTCCATAATCCCTGTATACGAAGATATTTAACTGTATAGTTTGCAACACTACTGTAGACACAGCAGCAGAGCTTGCTGATGTACTGCATTTCAGCCCCTGCTGATTGGAGACTGAAAGTATCGTGAACAGAAGCTGGCCTGTTATTGGATGGTTCAAGGTCACATAGTCCCATTTTCATATCGTGCTTCCCCTTGGCCCGTGGAGTTGGGTGAAATACGCAGATGCTATGCCAAATCGTCACAAGGTGGTGCTAAGGGTTTCCATATCAAAAACAAACAGACTGCGAATGACACAAGTTTACTGTTTTGAGATTATAGGAAAATAATTGTACAATAATTCAAAGCAAAAAAAGTATTTTGTAATTGTAAAGTTGTGGACTAGCACTGCTGGCCATGCTGTACTGGAATGCACGCGCATGATCTCACGTAAACTGTTCTTTAACTAAATACCGAGTTATAGAGGATTTAATTTGATATTTGATCACATATCTCATTGAGAATAGACCTTGTCGAGTATTATCTGTGTTCAACCTTATTGTATGAAATGGATGCCTGGGCTCAGAGAATGTATTTTCAAGCTAATAAACTCGTTTGAGATGTGTAGCGAAATGGTTTGTGCTCTCACGCTCACCTTTGGTGCGAGCGGTCCCGAGTTCGATTCCCAGCGGGGGTTCCAAAATTTCGGTGTTGATCCAGGATCGTGAGAACGAGTTGGACAATTGTAATAGTAGCAAACTCCGGTGGTGATGGACAGTAAACAGCGGCGAAGGAACTCGATTATGCGTTACCCTCTTGGTAGGCCTTGGTGCTCAAAGTATATTCCACCAAGAGCTTAGTTTTAAAAAGTTACATAGCTATATACTTTTTAATATAGTCAGAATTACTCTACTGTCTTTTTCCTGCTTTTCACATTAAAATTATGGGCCTCCCAGATGGCGTAGTGGTGACGCTGTCATCTTGACAATGAGTCCTGGGTTCGATCCTCAGTGGAGGCAAGTTGTATAGTGCTTCGGAGGCTTAAACTGTAGGTTCAGACCTGATCATAAAGTGGACTTAAAAGATAAACATTAAACAACATAAGTATAATTTACCCTCCCCAAAAGTTATAATCAAGCAACGGATTTATATGTAAATATCTTACATATCTTCATATGATGCTTAAACCAATGCTATGTTGTATTAGTTTTGCAAATCCTTGTATAAAAGCTCGAAAAATGTTATTTTAATTTTCCATCTTTTTTTACACATTATGATTACATATTTTAGTAATTTTTACATATGATTTCCATATTTTCAACCATTTTTCGACATATTTCCACATACCATACATGTTATTACTACCTTTTTCCTTCTTTGTTAAAAACAATCTGTTTTCTGTTGGTTTTGTACTTCCTGTTTATTTTAAATCTTGACATTAGACAAAAGCATATGTTCGAATTTTGCATTACAAATAATGTTATGTAAGTCCAATGCATTTTATTTAGCCAGGTGAGCCACGTGCTTAATATAAATTTACATTATTTACAGTTGAAGTCCAATTTCACATTTTGGTGTGAGCGCGGCGCTCACCCTGGAATATAATTGTAAGTTCTTCAGGTCCAGAAAATGATATCACTTTCTGGTCATGTGTAGCTGTAATTTGGAATGTCTATGTCCATATGACGCCAGTTGTAGGTTGTGGCATTGTTCTCTGTCTGCGCAGACACGTCATTCTGATGACAGTCCGTTTTTTGTGAGCGCCGCGTTCACACAAATGCGTAACCATTTTCTGCAAACATATTTTATTTCTGTGCTCAGTGAATTCTTCTTGCGTCACTGTTCTCTGTTTTGTTTCTTCGGTAATTATTTTATTTGACTCCATTCACTTGTTACGGCTACTATTTCTGGCTAAATGAACTTTGAAATCGTCACGAATAAAGAACAGCAGTTCCGAGCATGGCTTGCTGAATCAAATGATGAGAAAAGAGAAGATCTGGGTAGAATGTTTGATCCTTAGGGCCCAGAAGATAATATTTGTTGACGAGTCATTGAAAAGTGATAGCAACACGGGTCAATCTTCTTATGAAGATGAACTTATTTTTACTTCTATTTTTCCATCAATACATTGGCCGTGTTGAAACTACGAAGTAGAATGTGTATCTCTCTTGTCAACAAGTAATACATTCTTGAATGTTTTGCAAATTAGTAAATATCAAAAGTAAATTCTTAATAAAATTACAAACATTGTGATGTTTTTCTTGGTAATTTGTCTCTAGTAATATTGCAATACAATAATATATTTTTTTATTATATAATGAATAAGATAAATTTTAATTTATCAGTGATGTATATTAGGCAATACATATTTATAAACTACTTTTAACAGGATGAATGTGAGAAGATTTTCGGAAAAAATGATCAAGAAACAATACATTTCATGTGCGAGAGTGACGCTCAACGCATACCAACCGCGTTGGGAAAACCTATATCCATCACGTTTTTGGACTTATAAATCCGTCTCCTGTTAATCGTCTTGGATTTTTTATTTATGTATGAAGCCGAAATCAGTTATATTTTGCATTATCTTTGCGCACCATGTCATATAGACTACAAAAATTAAGTTTTTTATTTTCCATATTTGTATACATATATTAGGTTTTGGCTCAAATTTTACATATTTTAGTTATTTTCACATATTATTTCCACATTTCAGAACATTTGTCAACATGTCTACTCCATATACTACAGGTCCCCGTGTGACCGAAAGAGCTGGGTGAATTCCTTGCAAACAACTGACGAAGTCCGAAGCTACGTTGAACACGAAAGTTTACTATCTTATTTTTATACCCTACAATTGCGTTAATTACAAGTTTTGTGTCATCCGAATAATATTATTTTTCTTCAATTAAACACCTCTCAACTGTTTCCTTTTGCTATCGAAAACACTTGAAATACATGTTTATTTACTATTGTTGCCAATAATAGAGAATGAAGGCTCAAGCATCGGCTCCTGGTTGCTAAAAACGTTATTTTGGCAACGTTACCTGCAGCAGACATTGTGAATTTGAAATACACTCCCATTTCCTCTTGCGATATTTAACACAATTTTAGTCAATATAAATCCATCTTAAGAGACAACAGAAGGCTATTCACGTTCGAACACCTTTTTTTAAAATGTTTTGGGAACATATAATGAAAACATATTTTGTGTTGTTTTGCAATTAATGTCAATGTAAGCGTATTGTATTTTATATAGGAGTCATTCCATGCCAAATCAACACAGATATGTGCAATTTCCAACCTGACCATCTCCGATTTTAATGAAATTTGGCGAGTTGAAACTATGCATGGAACTTAGTAACTATGAAAATTTTGAGTCTCGTGCATACTGTAATTGTTAAGTTATTCAAGGTCAAAGTTAGCATCAATTGCCCTTCTTCAGCCCGCTTAGCTATACTAAATTCCGCCCCTGTTTCGCCTAGGAAGCTCAAATAAAGCTTATTGTACAGGGAATTGAACAAGCTTTCCAGTGATATATAACAAGCCTACCTTTGGATAAAAATACAATTTTGTCACGTGACCTTGACCTTTGACCGTGAATATCTCAAAACATGTCATCACCAAAAATCGTGAAAAAAATATATTTGGTCCCTCATGCCATAATCTAAAACTTATCAAAAAATCATTCTGGGACTCCAATGGGAACAGAAGATACAAAATAATATGTGTAACTATGTGACTGAAAAAAGCCTCATTACATGAACTATGACTAGTCAAATGTCCCTTAACACCCCCTACAAAATGTAAAGGAGTTATCCTGGGTATAATTGGTCATGAAATAAATAGGTTAGGCACAGGGAGATCCCTAGCCGTGTGTGTCAAGCGCAGGTCCGGCATATTGTTGACCGCCATATTGAATTCAACGCAAAAATTTCAAAAGAACGGGGGTGATGTGATATATCAAATCAGGCTAGAATGTCACGAGAAATGAAGTGACGAAGGTTTTTCCATCATATATTTAACTCATAGCTCATGTAGTGTCTTATACTGTATTATTAAAAATGTAATTTTCTACTCTTAAGTTCATATTTAGTTCCATATTTTGGTGAAAATAATTAAATATGTATTGACATAACATTTAGCATATTTTAACTACATATAAATACGTTCCCTGATTATAACTCTAAGTTCAGGAGCAACATTTCAAAGGCAACTGTCGTCCTTACAATCGAAAGCTTTCACCGCCCTCTAATACTTTTTATAATTCTACGCATGTGCGATTTGCATTTCATTCCCACTCGTCCCAAGACTCGTGGATTGCCATAATAATTGACAACAAAGAGGTACCATAATAGCTATCTCTTCTTTGCGCTTCAAAAAAGGGATTCACAGCAGAACAAGGGACTCCCCGCTGAAGTGTCTCATTGTGTCGCTTGAAGAACAGAACCGAGGTACCCATTCAGAAAAACTTGCCCGTACGTCGAATGTCCTGCCAGGACACGTGCTACATAACACTCTATAAATAAAGTCGCGGGTTGATCCGGTCAAATTTATGCTAATTACGGTGAGAATTTTTCAGAGCTTCCCATAGCCTGGTGATCTTCGGCTGGCGTCAGCGTTAATCCCTTCAATGACCGGCCAGTGGCTGCTTGGCATCGAGCGACGTTCGGTTAATTTCGACTCTGCCCTCGGGAGTCATCGGAACGTGAAATCGACGCATACGGCGGGTGTCAAGTTTACAGGGGCCAGTGCTTCCTGTCGCCACTTCTCATTACTGATGCATTTTTCACAGATATGGATGATCAGAACGGCTTGATGTGACGAGAGAGAGAGAAAGAGAGAAATAGACAGAGGAGATGGAAGTGAGCAACTGGAGAGGACACAAGAAAGTAAACATGGAGAAGAAAAAAGAAAGGAAGAAATAATGCGGAGAGAGAAATAGAAAAGAAAGTACAACAGAAGAGAAAAAGCAATTTGAAGGTGAGAGATAGAGAAGGAAGGGAATGAAAAAACGATATGTAGAGAGAGAGGGAGAAAGAGAGGAGAAAAACAACATGGAGAGAGGGAGAAGGAAACAAAGACACCGTGTGGGAGATAGAGGGAGAGAAGAGAGAAGAATGGAAGAAACTTCATTCTTGTCATGTATGTTCGTGATTGTCCTCTCATCAATTTCATTCTCATCTTCGCAATTAGCCTTAAGTATAAAAAGAGCGTAGTGAAATAAATCAAATCAATCAATCAACCAATAGATTACGGAACATACAGGGTGTTTCCGAGCTGATGATACAAACTTTCAGGGATGATGGAGAAGGGCACATGTATTAATTTGAGATAAGGAACCCTGGTCCGGAAACGACTTAGTCGAAAGTTATAGGCGAAAATCTGTTTATGGAGATGTAATACTTTTATTACCTGCACAAGTTTCACAAGCTGCTACATTCACAACGGTTGTTCAAAGTGGTGTCCCCCGGCTTCCCTGCAGGCATGACATTGTCGCACAAAGTTCTGGCATACCCGTTGGAACAACCCCGGGGTCGTTCGAACAATGTCACAGAGGATCTCCTCGCAAGAATTCTCGCTGCCTGGGTACGCCAAAACTTTGTGCTACAATGTCATGCCTGCAGGGAAGCCGAGGGACACCACTTTGAACAACCGTTGTGAATGTAGCAGCCTGTGAAACTTGTGCAGGTAATAAAAGTATTACATCTCCATAAACAGATTTTCGCCTATAACTTTCGACTAAGTCGTTTCCGGACCAGGGTTCCTTATCTCAAATTAATACATGTGCCCTTCTCCATCATCCCTGAAAGTTTGTATCATCAGCCCGGAAACACCCTGTATATCCACCCGCAAGAAATTTTCTGCTGACGACATTGCTTGCGATGTGTTTTTGCAGATAGTCAGTCACCTGTGATAATGCTGAAACAGAAAACTTAAACAAACTATGTAGAGGGGGCGTTGCGTTACGCTCACCCTCAACCAAATTTCTCATAACTACAATATAAGAGTAATTTCAAAAGATATAATCCCGAAGGAAAATGTTTTTTTATTTATTCTATAACACCCTCTTTCTTTCGATGTCCTGTAAAAAAAAACGCATGGGGGGGAAAAGGCACCAAATGTATCCAAGGAGAGGGAAAGAGGGGGCAGACAACTTCTGACCTCCCTTCCGGCACGTGAATTACCCTGTGGGAGTATTAAAAGGTCATTTGGGGTCGGTGAATGGAGGTTCAGCGGTTCGCATGAAAGCTGATCGGCTTCGTATTTCACTCTCCCGACGAGCGCACGCTCGGAGCATGCGCGCCGACAAAACACAATCGTGAGAGAGAATGCGCGCGGCCTCTTTACCCAAAGTTGTGGAAATTGTCCTCTTCAGCGTCGAACGTGCGACGGAATCAATGCGACAGATCCGAGGGGTTGTCGACAATGCCTTGACACGTCCACCATGCGCAGGGGCGATCGGGGGGTGGGGTTTCAGTGTCACCAGAATTGGGAATTCAAAAGGAAATTTGCTGGGTAAAAAACTATAATGAAAGCTCATTTATTTCTATTCTTTGCAGTGTTGCCAGCCATATATCGGAAGGGTATTTCTTATTCACATCGAGAAAGAACTAGTGAAAAAGAAAGCATTACATCGGCGAAACCACTGCATTTAGCCGCAACTTGCATAGTGTATTGTGTAGACAGCTAACGCAGGGAGAGAAAACGATAATAAGGAAAACATACAAAAAAGGAAATTTTTTAGGTAAGATTGTGCAAAATATGCACTAAAACAGGCATTTATAGGCACTGTAAAATTTGTTCTTAGGCAAAATTGCGCTCCCTGCAAATACTGTACCAGCTGTTGTTCCCTGTTCCTGCACCCCCCCTGAAATTTCTGGAAAGCGTTAATGTAATTGGAATGGTGAAATTGTAGTGATATTTGTAACAAACATATTGTTTTCCGTGACTTACATATTTGAAGTAGGGTTACATTTAAGCTTACAGTCTATGTTACACAAAAAACAGTTTTTTGTCCTACATGAATTTAATATGTTAAGTATACAGTTCTGCAAATTGAATATTCTATAGAATATGGAAATTACAAATGTATGTACTTTTTAAAAAAGCATAAGAAGTAGCTAGTGACATCAATAATAATAGCAATAATAATAGCAGTAATAACAATAACAACAACAACAATAAATGTTTCTATGACTGCCTCCCCTGAAAAGAGATCCTTCGGGCGCCCTTACATATTGTAGAATTTTTATTAAGGTTTGGATATTAATTTCTTTGCTATAATTTAGGATAATTTAAAATGTCTCATTACTATCTTTACTTGTAATTGACAGCTTTTCAACTTGGGTAAAAATCTTTCAGTGTAAGTACATGTATTTTCCTGAAAGAATTAGCTTTGAACTTACACAAATGCATCACCATCGTCATTTTGTTATGCATCACCATCGTCATTTTGTTATGCATAACCATCGTCATCGTCATCTATAGCACTGGCTATAATCAATCGCACACTATAGGCTTGTTTGTAGGTAAGATTAGGGTGTGAACTTAATAGAGAATCTACTTCTATTTCTGCTAAATGGTGATTCAGAGCTAGAAAATGCTTTCTATAAAGGTCGAGTACTTTGTCCGTGAAAGATAACGAATATCATCCCTAATATAATTTTTTATATATGTCCGGAAGAAGGGGCAAGGGGGGGACACTTCCCCCCATAAAAATGAATGTCCATCTAAAAAGTCTATATTTCACACATAATTTAAATCCAGTAATTTATTGTAATTATTAAAAGGGCGTTGAAGGAACATGACAATTTCAGACTGAAGCAGTGTTTTTTTAGGCGGACTCAGTATTATGAGGAAAAATATGATCCCATTGCCCCGCCAAAAAAAATGTTAGTTTGCCCCTCCATGGAAAATGTCCTGCGGACGTTCATGTCCGGTCTATGACAGCATTATTGCTTATGTACTGCAGTTTGTTGCTAATTGGTTTATTATTATTTACAAACATCATGAACTCGAACTAGAGATTGAAAAAAAAACGTCCACGAGGAATAGAAGAACTTGAATCATGTTCGCAAGAAAGGAAACAAGATGGCAACACTCGTAGCTTATTGATTAAGCCATGAAAGGTTACCCGAAAAAAGTATATTTCTTTGTGTAGAGAAACCAAATAATATCCCTCTCATTGTAATGGAAACTCAAAAGATTTTCTAACGACACAATTGGTAACGGAAAACGGCCAGCAGAAAGAAATTTGCACTTCAAAAATTGAGGCAATTTACCTGGAAACAGCCTTGTAAATGGGGGACATGACGTAAGTTGGTTATTGAACTTGGAACTGCAAAAATGGATTTTATGGCCATTATGAGATTCATAGGATTCGTTGAAATCGAATTCGACCAAATTACAGTTTCCTTCTTTTCCGACACGTGCCCTCTTTAAAATTAATGCCGAACAGCTCACAAAGGAAACACTTGTGGTGAGAGAGAGAGAGAGAGAGAGAGAGATAGAGAGAGTGTGGGGGGGGAGGGTCTTTCTTTTCCACCATATGAATCTGGACTTTCCATTAAGTAAATTTTGTAAAATTTAAATAATGAAACCCAACACTTTTATAAGATTCCTAAAATTAAAAGTTCCTTTTGCAATTCCATGTATACATTAATATAGAAGGAACCCCAACATTGGAACGTGTGCGAGGGGAGGGGGACACTTTCTGTCACACCCCAAAGGAGGGCACAGGAGCTCTATGTCCCTCCTAATATCCACTCCTGTTTTACAATTCTAATTTCTGACTATATACGTTCATGTTGGCAAGGCGCCCGCAGGAATTTTTCACAAAGAAGGGCAAAGTTAGATATCTATCTTATCCTTCGGTCATATAAAATTACATTTAGCCTTTTATTATTTATATTATTTTAAAATAATAAAATTGAAATAGAATTGAAAGTATCTTGTACAGTAAAACCTCGTTAATCCTTACCCCGATAAGCGGACTTCGCTTAATCCGGACAGGTAAAAGGCAAAAGGCAAAGAAACCAACAAAAAAACAGAATGCAAGGTTTTAAATGTGACTAGAAGTCAACAAGAGAACTTCCCAAAGGAAGGCTGTTAACCACTGATGAAATTCTGTTTCTCGCAGACTTTGTACTGTACTGTATAGTGTATTTAGGCCTATGCTCTTTAAATACACCATAATAAACGTGTTTTGTTGTTATAAACGGAGTTTTAATGCACTTTCTACTATTATTTTAGGTTATTTCAGTTAACCCGGACTTTCGTTAAACCGTTTAACTTATCCCCCCATTAGTCCGGATTAACAAGGTTTTACTGTATTTGTTGTAAAGTTCAGACTTGAGTCTACTATTTAAACAGAAACTAAATTCACCTTGTTTTCTTTCCATAAACATATATCTATTTGTTGATGATTCTTTTCCCACATGACAGGTACCTCTCTACAAGCGTCACTTTCCTGTCATCAGCAAGTTAGGACTCTCCTATAGGAACACTACCTTCCCACATTCAAGTATTCAGGATGCTCCTATACGACGGCATCTTTCTCAATAATTAGAACAACGAATATTAATTATATTTCGCTTAAATATTAACGCTGCAGAAATTAAAGATTATAATCTCAAAGGATTTCTAAAAATAAAAAGCCAATTTTGGAACATAACTTATAAATTATGAAAAGCCAGAAGAGCAATTATCTATTTTATCGCCTTGGCAACGCTCAAACAGTTGAATACTACATGGCAACGACATCAACAAACTCCGGCTATAAAAGCGGGGCAAATTCACAGAAACGGGGAGACATGCAGGGTCTCTACTCCTGTGTTCTCCACCCCAACTGTCCCGCCAAGGATCTTTACTCGTTAGTCGAAGACATCGCTGTTTGAGGAGGAGATGTCTTTACCAAAACCTAACCAGGACCTTTCGTTTGGTCGTCACCAGCGTCGTCAGCAGTTAAGGCGTCCCCGAGTCTTCATTCGGATACCTGATTCTCACCGCTAACAAGACATTTAATTTCTTCACAGGAATCAGCATCGTCGATAAATTACGCAAGCTATACGTTGAGGAGCTATATTCTTGGAATAGCGGTACCACGTAAGCTGGTGACGTCAAGAGACCAAATTAATTCGAAAGCAGCGACTTGATACAAAATTATTGTGAATAATAATTTGATAATTTAATACAAATCTGTCCGAGGAGAGAACAGATTGTTTCCGACCTGTAACTTCTGGCAACGGACTAGGTTCTACCTCCTTCTGCGTTGGAAAATCAGTCCGATAAAAAATGTAACGAAACCTGTGGTGCCCAAAGGAGTATACGGTACGTGACATACGATGCATAGATATCAAGCAGACACCACTTAATTTGCTGTCCTTCATGGCATCGAGATGCTCATGGTGTTACCGATTCGATTAATTTGCAATCACAGGAAACAATATTTGTAATGAAACATCGCTTTAATTTCATTGTTCGAATTACGTGATTTCTTTTCCATATATCTCAAAGGGGGCATGTGCTCCCCTGGCCCTCCTTGCGGGCGCCCTTGATTGTTGGTAAGCTTTCTGAAGCAGTGGTTCTCATCCTTTTTCAGCCCGAGTCCTACCTTGAAGGATATTGGGACCCAAAAGCATGGGCGCCGGCAGAATTACTTGTAGGGGTGTGCACCCAGTTTATAATCATATTTTTGATAACATCGAGTATTTTAAGAAGCCCTCCTTTACGCTTGCTTAATTAAGTTACGCATACTTCATTCTAGGAAAGTAAATATGTAATAGAAAAGGCTAATTCACTAACATCTAATTAAACAACTACCGAGATGCCGGTAAAAAGCAATGGTAGAGCGCGAATAACAGAAATGTAGAGAATAGTCTACGTATACAACACGGGTTGAATTAAAATTGTTGAAACAATATGTCTTAGTAATTTAAATTTAGGTTTTTAAGACACAGTGAATAAATTTTCGAGTCCGACTTCACGACCCACCAAATGCTCCTTCGGGAGCCAGCAGTGGGTGGCGCCCCACAGGTTGAAAAACGATGTTCTAAAGAAAATTTGCTCTCAAGAAATTATGAACAAGCAGATACTTACTTTAAAACCTGCTTATATTGTTTCGTTTATTTTTATAGGTCAACATATGGAGTTCGAGAATACACTATAGTTTTCTCATTGAATTACTTTGAAATCATACTAATAATATAGGGTAGCTTAAGATGAATCGGCTCACTTTTGAAATTCTCTCTCCCAACTCAAAACCAAACTAACTGAAAAATTTTTTTCGATCTGGCAGTGAAGTTTGGAACTTGGAGTATCTGTTGAACGTAGAAGCTACCAAAAGTAGTGTATTTGGAGCTGCCAAGAACTACAAATAATACTCGTATTACATGTAAGTAGACGAGGAAAAGTGTTTTAAAAATGGCTCTTTGTATTTATTTGCGTTGTACTGTAGCAGATGCGATATATTGAAGACCATTTGTGCATAACATGGTATTTAGTTGTCGTAGAAGAGATTGTAAGATTTGCTGCCATCCTTGTCGTTAATAAAGTGTAGCCAACTGATGAACAGAAACATTTTGCACTTTCACGAAAATCGGGTGAATAGGGTCAACACATAATATGCTCATTTGCCCTGAAAGATGCTTCTAAATTAGTTTGCCTCCTACAAATGGGGAAATATACAAAGAAATTGTCAATTTCGTGGAATGAGGAGGACATGCAGAAAGCGATTAAGGCATTTAGGGAATTTTGGAACCAACGGCATGCCGCAGAACTCTTTGGTGTTCCTTATTTCTGTCTCCGAAGAAAAATACATAGTGGACAGGAAAAATCCATGAGAAAAATGGAGGAGCAGAAGAAGAGGCGTCTCCTAGACGCATGCCTTGCATGCTGCCCATGCGTCAATTGTAGGAAAAAGAACAGCTTGCTCTGCGACGACATTAATGAGCATTTCTACATTCTAATTTCTTCATATAGGAGAAGTATTTATTTTACACGAGAGCGCTCAATTAAGATTATATTACATTTCTTGGATCTGAAGCGACGCATGCGTCAATTGTGGGAAAAGAATTATTACTTTCTTTCACTTCAGATCCAAGAAATGTAATATAATCTTAGTTCAGCGCTCTCGTGTTAAATAAATACTTCTCCTATATGCAGAAATTAGAATGTAGAAATGCTCGTTAATGTCGTCGCAGAGCAAGCTGTCCTTTTTCCCACAATTGCCACATGCGCAGCATGCACCGCATGCGTTCAGGAGACGCCTCTGAGCAGAAGGATGAATTGGTGTCGCAGTTACTCAAATTATGTTTGTGTGGTTTTTGCCTCGACCTCAGTGATGTGAGAAATGTTGCGTTCGAATTTGTCAAGTCGCTCGCACGCTCTCATCATCATCACGTTCAGAGTCGGAAAATGTCAGTGATGAAGAAAACAATTCGCGATTAAAATTACCACCTGAGCGCTAGTGTCGCTTCCAATATGGCCGCGCTATGTAGGATAGATCTTTGTTTACATTCAGTAGTGGTACGTAATAGCAGCGTGTTGTCATTGCTGGTATGAAAGAAACGTTTAAATTACGCGTTATATTTAAATATTGCGAATGCGATGTGAATTCCAGGAATTATAAGGAAGGTGAAGCTGTGCTGAGAGCGAAGCATTTAATTATGATTATAAAAATAACACGGAAAATGCAGACGAAAGGAATGTGCTACGCACTGGTTCTTCAAAACAGTGCTGTTTCATTTGCACTGCACCTCGGTTGTAACTGCCTAACTCGGGCTCTCAGAAATGATTTGAAAATAAAGCAATTCACCTGTATTTCAAAGCTTGGGCAGGAAATAAATGTAAACATGCCGTTGCAGTTTTTTTTCCCAAAGAGGCAGGCTGGTTTAATAACAACACCGGATAATAACAATAACAACAAGTTCATCGAGGCTATCTTCACTCTTCAATCTTCACTGAAAATTGACTGACTGAATGAAACAGCAACATTAGCATGTCAATTATATTTTTCTGACTTACCTTTATGATTTCGAACATTAATTATTGCTCATACTATTTTCATCTTAATCAACTTGCATCTGTTCCATATTTCATGCATAATACATTGTTTTCGAAAAAATGTTATATTCATAAAGAACAATTTAAAATTTACTATCATGGCAATAAAATCATCTTTCCGAAAGATTATTTCGGAAAATAAAGTGAACAGACTCGTTCATTCTTCGTAATTTCCTTGCCGCATTTCAGTTATGCCAATCTTGTCAATCAGTTCTGTTTTCCCTGATTTATTTAAACATTTCATTTTGTTGATTCCACGGGGTAGAAAACACATGTAAGCTTTTCACTTGTCCTGAACCACAAGACGATTTAGAGTAAAAAACTGAACAGTAGACGCTACTTTTTCGCATGTTCCCCATGCTTTGAACGGCTTCAACACGGAGAAGCGCAGCGAAGTGTCCTACGTGGAGTGGTTCCTGAAAATCTCACCAGATGGCATATCGGATAATTTTAATCGCGAATACTATTTGTGGGTCCTGTTATGTTAAGTACTAAAGCAACAACCTTATTTCTGTGAAATTTTTTGATTGGATACAGTGGCAAGAAAATCTAAAGATGGTTATCACAAGAAATGTGTGACTGCACAAGGGAGAATAATGTTTATTTGTGGAAAATGTGCGAGCAAAAGATAAGGTCCTACACTCTGAACATAAGACTAATAATACATATTTCAACGTTCGGTAACCGACCCGATTCACCCGAACTCTTAAGGGTGAATAGGGTCATGCAGAGGTGAAGTTTAAATGCTACGGGGGAAAAAATAAGATAAGTTAACACGTTATTACTTACTGTAAATTATAGTTAAAGGATAGCTTTATTACCATATTCCCGATAATTTTACATTTGAATTAAACTATAGGATATATTTACAGTGTTTGATTTTTTGACCCGATTCACCCTAAGTTACCCTAAGTTATAATATTATCTACTTGTATTTTTATTACCTTACATAATATGATTTCTGCCACTCTTGGCTAGTTGTGGTTATAAGTGATGATAGGATGAAATTGATGAAGGGACGTCCATAAAGAACACCTAAGCTCACGCCTGGGATTTGAACCTGGTCAGGGACGGCGACAGGGGTGGGCACGGGTGGGCAAGCGCCCACCCAAAATTTCGTGTGCCCACCCGATTGCCCACCCAATCAAATTTAATAAGTACATATACTCGGGGATATATGAATGACTAAATATTTAAGTGTAACCTGGTGTTCATAGCATGTATATTTTACTTGTGAATATTATCTATGCTGGAAATGTTCACATATTATCAACCCATAAAAAGCCACTTTTGTCATTGTTGAAACAAAAACTGTGATCAAATGAATACTTCTATGTTTAAAAGCAGCTAGGAGGCTTAGGAGACTCAAAATTATGCAGGGTATGATCAAGATTAAATCAGAATTACACAATAAATTATTTCGTCTTTTTAATTAATATTAGAATAATTTAATCAAGAAGACTTAGTTAGATGAGCAGGCCATGTGACACGAACGGCAGAGAAAATAATAGTTTACAGGATTCTTGTTGGGAAACCTGATGGTAAGGGACCAGTAGGAAGGCTAAGACGAGGATGGAGGGACAACGTTGAGATGGACCTAAAATAAATCGGTAAGGATGGGAAAGATTGGATTGATCTTGCCCAGGATAGGGACAGATGGAAGGCTTGTGTTGCTGCAGCCATAAACCTTCGGGTTTAAGTATACTATAGAGCAGGCATGTCCAACGCGTCGATCGCGATTGACCGGTCGATCGCGGGGCGTTTGTTGGTCGATCGCAGTTATCTATTGTAATTATACGAATATACGTTATTTGAATTCAAATTCTATAATGTATAGTGGCTGAGTAGGTACAAATTTTTGCAAAGATGAAAGATTAATAGTAGCTCACTGCCTGTTGTGAAAATAAAAAGTAGATCACTGCTTGATTGAAGTTGGACATGCCTGCTATAGAGTATAATATAATTTTAATTAGCTCTGCATTGAAATTCCAGAAGTGTCCCTATTTTTCATTACAATTTTTATATACCTGTCATCTTCAAATATCAATATGGTATACGAAATATCAACTTTATATTCGTTCTACTAATAAGAAGGAATCACAACAATCACTACAATACCGATGTGAATACATTTTAATAAATCAGTTATATATGGAAAAAGCTACAGAATTATTCAATTGCTAATGAGTGGCTTATCCTATTTAGAAATCCTCGTTCCACACATAACTTTTGCCACATGAATCAGCCGAAAAAGTCAACAGAATCTGTAGATGCAGCTGAAGTAAAGAAAAACAAGTTATGTCACGAAGTATCCACAAGAGATTTTGTTAGTTTGTTTCTAATCCCACTTTCATGCTCAGATAGGCTAATCGGGACTAAACCTACAGTTTAACGTGTAGTCCAAACCAGTGTGCATTGTGCTTCCACCAGAGGAGGGGGGGAGTCAAACACAGAACCTCTTCATTATAATGCGACAGCGTTATGCCATTGGTGAAAAATATACAGAAAGAACTCGCACCAAACGTGGCATTTTATCACCACAGAAGATGCGTCTATTTTAAGAGGGTGATTGCCTGAGACAAATACAGAAGGTTGTTTCACGTTGATGGTAACGATTTCGATCACCAGGGAGCAGCACGTAGGCACAGCACAGAGCAACCAGATCCATTTGACGAAAGTACTGTGTGTTGACTTTCAAAGACTATGGTTGGTATGTGAGTGAGTGTTTATATGGCACCAAAAATTCCAGTCTTTTGGGAGGGTACATCTGTGATCTTTCCGACGTTGGTTATAGTTATAGCCAGAGGCGAAGATATAGTACAAGCAATGCAAGCACTGCTTGCATAATTCGAATATCATTTAATGTACTTAATGTTCTAACCGTATTTAGTTTCCATCGCACTCGATTTCGCGAAAAAATGCGGCCGCAAACTCCCCCAGCAGCTCTGTAGCAAGCACCAGCCTCAATGCTTGCAGCCGTTCTGCGGGAAAATAAGGCGGAAGGCCTCCGAAGGAGTCACATGGCGAAGCGTGAAATTGTGGTGGAACCCGTCCACAAAGCTTCTACAAAAAGCTGTGCTTTCCGAGCTTGCGTGATTCCCGAAAATAGCCGAGTTCAACCGAAAGCAGAAGGATTCATCTATGGGTGCGTTGCCAGCAGAAACTAGCAACGAATATTTGTCTTCATGAACACGTAAACAAGATCGCAAATATAATAATAATTGTTAGTCATAAAATAACTAAAAGAAGTTATTATCACTGTTCTAAATTCCATATATATCATATTATATTACAAATTATTTTAGATTTCGCGAAATGTAAAACGCGTAAAAAAAGTTGACATTGGGAGTTGGGGCAGTGGAATTTCTGCACCCCCGTGAAGAGTTTTCTCAGGGAGGGAGGGAAGATTGGACGGACCTTGGTCCTGCACCCTGCTTCCTGGTCGGTCCAGCTCAAATTACGCCAGAAGTGTTGACCGCTACCAGTGTTTGCAACTGCCAAATTATTTACGCAGTAATTCAAGTGAGCTCTTTCACAAATTTTACAATCAATAAATTGACTGCTTTTGAATAAAACTTGGGGTGAAAATAAAGCTATCTGAGAAAGAACTATCTACTGATATTTGTACATGGCATAGAAGTAAATCGTATACATTCTGCATATTATGAGCACAAGAATATGTTTTAATGATTGATTGATTGATTTGTTGTTTTAAGTCCACTTTATGCACAGTAAGGCTAATCGGGACTGGACCTACAGTTTAAAATGGGATCTGAAACACTTGTGCCTCAACCGGGTATCGAACCCGGAACCCCTTGATTACAAGGCGACGACACTACCAGTACGCCATCGGGGAGGCCCGAATATGTTTTAAGTTCTATTATTATGACGCAAGTGGTGTTCCCAGGGTCTTTTTACGGTCCCCATTTTGTCATCTTTTCCTTCCTCTGACGTTTTTTCTTTGATATACTGGGCCAAAAGGGGGTTATGTCTACCATCCACCCCCCCCCCTTCGCCCCGTGCACGCCATTGAATGACACTTTATTACTTAAATATTAATGTACATACTCGTTCTGCTGAAATGATTCTGATTCCTCCGCGTAATTTTTATCTCCAAACTGATATATCTTTCCTTTGTGACGGATAAAATTAAGGAAATAGGTTGGTATCACTTTGTTGTTTCAGAGATTTTCAAAGTGATCTTGTGTGGATGCTTGCATTTGAAGTTGTGGAAAGCGCGTGGGATAGTGTGAGTGTTTGTTGCTTCGTGTTTTGTGCTGTGAATTTATCGGAATGAACGCGTATTTAGGAACGGTTGATGTGAAGTGCGGGTGTATTATTGAGCAATTGAAAATTGCTTCGTTTAGCTCGAGAGAGATAAGTGTTAAAATGAAAATCGTGGAAGGGGGTCGACCAACACCGCATTTACCGGACTTAAAACAAGTTAGCCCAAGGGGCTTTGTGCGACATTTCCAAAGCAATTTGTACCACAAGTTTATTTGGCTAGCAGGTTGTGAAACACGCAGCAGGTTGTACTGTTGGCCATGCGTATTGTTCGCCGTGCACAAGACGAACTCCGTGTGGTCAAGTGAGGGATACTGTGATCTGAATAACGTGCACAATGCATTACAGAGACATGAAAAAGCAGAATCTCACATAAGGGCATTTTTAACTCTGAAGGAATTCGGAAAATCTCGTGTGGATTTTGCTCTGGATCACCACAGACTAGTAACAATCGAGCGCCATAACAAAGTTGTTCGTCAAAATCGCGATATTTTAAAGCGTCTTGCAAGTGTAACAACCTTTCTTGGTAGTCAAGAATTATCATTCCGGGGACACAATGAAAGTGAGGCATCATTACCGTGGAAATTATGTAGAACTTGTAAATATGTTGGCAGAATTTGATACTTTGCTGGCAAGTCATTTGGAGAATTCTACAACATTTACTGGCTTGTCAAGTGAGATTCAGAATGACCTTATTAAAAGCACGAGTGGTGTCATAACGGACGCAATTAAGGCCGAGGTAAGTGAAACCAAGTTCGTAGCTATTATGATCGATGAATCCTCGGACGTATCACGGAAATCGCAACTTTCGACGATGTTTCGTTACGTGACGAAGTCAGGAAAAATTGTTGAGCGTTTCTGGGGGTTTGAGGATGTCAGCAGGAACCGAACTGCAGCTGTAATTGCTGCCCACGTTGTGGAAACAATTCGAAAACTAGGCTGGGAATCAAAATTGGTGTGTCAAACATACGACGGGGCAGCCGTAATGGCAGGGGATCTCTCGGGGACACAAGCACGAGTCAGACAGATTTTCCCTAGTGCAATATTTGTTCACTGTTTTGCACATTGCTTAAATTTAGTACTTTCTCAAACAGTGAGCAACATTAGTGAATGCAAAGTGTTTTTCTCGACGCTAAGTGGCCTTGCTTCTTTCTTTTCGCATTCGACAAAAAGAAATGCTGCTCTCGACGATATAGTTAAAGCAAGGTTACCTGAAGTGGTTCAGACCAGGTGGAACTACAGTGAACGGCTTGTACAAAAAACGTCCGAAAATAGAGTGAAGATAATTGAAATGTTTGAGGACATTATTGGCAATGCACAAGACTGGGACAGTGAAACAATTTCTTCTGCGGGTGGTTTCTTGGCATTCCTGGATAGTTTCGAAACCAACTTTTTTCTTCTCTTGTTTGGGGAAATATTTTCCTTGACGGGATATTTATTTAATGTGCTGGAAACAAAAACTATGGATATTGGATTTTGCCTCAAAGAAATTGAAAGTGTCAAAAGTGACATTACCAAGAAACGAGAACAATTTGACATAATTTATACAAGGACAATAGATATTGCAGGAGTACCACAGCCGAGAAGGAAGAGGAACAATGTAGGCGACACAAAATCTCAGTACCAACGTATATATTGTGAAGTTATAGACAACATCATAAGCCAACTGTCTTCACGTTTTGAAAACCTTGAGGCCCTACGATTTGTTGAATTGCTCGATAGCGGGAAATTTCGCATGTATGCTGCTACATTTCCAGAAACTGCCTTCTCATCGCTTATGCAACTGTACATCCAGCATTTTGACAAAACCTTGTTGCACACCGAGCTCAGTATTGCCTATTCTCGGGATTGTTTCCTCAATAAGAGTGTAAAGGACATCTTGAAGTACATTGTAAACAACGAATTACAACAAGTGATGCCCGAACTCCACAAACTGTGTCTGCTAGTACTGACTATACCAGCCACAACAGCGTCAGTTGAAAGATCGTTTTCAACGCTGAAACGTATCAAGACATTCGCCAGGAACAGCATGGGTCAGGAAAGGTTGTCAGCCCTTGCTCATTTGTCCATTGAGAAGGAACTATTAAAGGAACTGAAAATGGATGAAACTAAATTTTACGATTGTGTGCTTAAACATTTTCTAGAGAAGAAAAGAAGAATGGAGTATGAATATCGTCACTAAGGATGGCATCCAATGGACCAAGAGTTTGAAATTTATTGTGGTGAGTACATCGTCTATGCATGTGTTTCTTTGCTTTGAAATGAATTTTTTATTGTTTGTGTTTAACTTTTTATTTAGTGTTTAAGTTACTCCAATGCGGTTTTTACGGTGCCCAAAAATACTAAATTACATCATGCAGCGTAAAATAAACAAATGATTCCCATTTTTTTTTTATCTAAATCGGTTTGGTCACTGTTTGACCATATTAAATAATAATGAACAAATAAAGGTACTAATAAGTAAGTAAGAAATTCCGTCTCCCTTTAGTCGTATGCGGAAAGTTCGCATATGCAAAACGTTTAATATCATATGAATAACGTTACCTGGATTTTTTTAAAAAAGTAAATGTGACGTTTGCGGATCATATGGTTTATTTTTAGTACAGTCACTTTATTACGATATTTTGACAAATCCAGCGACTGGGTAAATGATGCTATAAACCTTGAATCTTTCCCCTCGGCATGTCGTTGTACTACATGTTTTGTTGTACTGAAACATTGCTTGCCTCCTTCGTAAGACTACGCTTCGCTACTGGTTATAGCCAGATAATTAAACAGTGCCAAATGAAAGCATTCCATGTGTCAAAGAAGGGCATCAATGCACTGTACCTGTTGCTAGAACCACTCAAAGTGGGCCTCGGACATATCGGAAGCCCAAGCGTTCCTCCGATGTTGTGCGGAAAGTGAGATCCTTGGTGCGATGTGAAAACCCTGCAACGCAAAGAGTGATTGCACAGGCACTGCAATGTTTCCCTGCAACTGTGAATCACATCATAGCCCAAGATTTACAACTTGTGCGGAAGCACAAGGCTCAAATTCATAAGTTGCGTGCCTCTCATGTCCAGGAGAGGAAGACCAACAGTCGGAAGCTCTACGAACGCCGTCTGGCAGAGGACCGCTGGAAGTATGTGGTGTCCCTGGATGAAGCATGGGTGTATCTGTCGGGATGTGGTAAAAAAAGGGACATCTACTATCGTCCACGTGATGCAAAAGGTCGATCTGAGTGGGTACGTGAATGTGCTGAAAGTTTTCCACTCGGGTTCATGGTTGTTGGTGGTTACTGCCATAACGGCAAACTTCCACTGCGCAGAGTGGAAACAAAGGCTAAAATAAATGCAGCCTATTACCAGACGAATATTTTGGAGCCGCTTTACAGACATGATATTCCTTCTCTCTATGGCAGCGACACATCTCGTGTTGTCATCCACCAGGACAAGGCTTCCAGTCATACGGCAAAGTCCACGCAGGCATACATGGATCGGATGGCATGTGAAACGGGCATTCATGCAATCCCCTTTACAGACATCCCTGTGAAATCTCCCGATGCCTGTTCCATGGATTTTTGTGGGTTTCCGTTGTTGAAACGAGCCTTTCGAAGCAGACGGCCCCGCACAATTGAGGGTCTTTGGAAAGCTTGTCAGGAGGAATATAATCGTTTGGACCAATGTGTTCTTCAACTCAGTATCCTCCAATGGAAACTCCGCTGCAGGGCCATTGCTGCAAGACAGGGGTATCACGTGGAACACCACCGCTCGTGACGTCACGGTTTTTCTTAAGGTGAGGTGGGCTCTAACTTTGTTACCATGGACGTGAAACGACCTTCTGTATTTGAGACTTTCGGAAAACAACGTCATTGTTCACGGAATTAGCTGCCTTGATCAACTAATGAAACGCTGTGCGATTGAAATTACCACCTCAACTTTCTAAGAGGTATCAACTAATGAAACTCCATTTCTGGAAGAGTAAGTTCTGGTTGATTTGTTTTATTGTAAGTCATTTTTCTGCTAATTTTAGTAATGACGATGTTATAAGGTTCAATGGTGATTAGATTAGATGAAAGTAACGAAGGGGCGAAAACAAACACACGCTGGCACTCAAAATACAAACCCTCATAAATTATTACTTTGACAGTGGTCCCAGGCGCCAGGGACTCGTTGCCCTGAAAGAATAAAGTTTGCAGGGTATGCTGCACAGGATAGATGTTGACATTCTGGTGTGTTCGAAATGGTCACGCCATACAATCCAATGAAGAATAGATTAAGTATTACTGGTACGATGATCAACTTCGATGAATTTCTTGTCCTAAATCATTTTGTTACCTCAAAAAATATGTTCATGTAACCATACGTGTATTGCTTCTCCCGCATTAGTAATATGACAGTTCTTCAGAAAACAAATAGCAACTTAGCTAATAATCTCTTAAATTCTGAACAGATTTCTCAATCTTACTTGTTTATTACTTATGACGAGTGATATTTTGTCAAAATAGCCTTTCATTAGCCTAGGGATACTTAATGGACAATGAACAAATAATTTATTTCCCGTGTGTGTTTTAAATCATTCCTAATAAGACGTTCATTTTAATCCAAATATTCAGTGGCGGCGATTAGGAGGAGCGGGAAGTGGGGGATGCAGTTCCCCAGCCACATTTTACCACTTTTCCCCCCGCACTATGGCCTCTTTACGCTAAGCCTTTTCTACCAAGAAAACGTATCCCACAGGGGGGATTATGGCGGAGGCTGCGCCATCGAGATTCTTTGGTTTTTTTTCCCACTTCAAATAATGTAAAATTGAACATATATATATTTTTCCAAAATACAGGTAAAAATTTTACACCTTAAATTCACCATATTTAATCCATTAGATGAAGAAAAGAAAGCGTTTAAGGTGCGAGGAACGGGGGGGGGGGGGTAAATATCCAACTCTTACATATTAGGCCTTAATTGACGCGTGGGTTCTGGGGGGAATTCTGAATTAAACGTTGGCGGGGACAGTATTCAACTCTAAGTCTTAGATTATGGCGGGTATTTTAGTTAGAGGGGCATTGAGCATTAAGGTATCCAATTCTTGTGTATTACTATTGTCTTAGAATGTTGCAGAAATTCCGATGTGGAGACTGAGAATTTATTTTTTGGAGGAGGCAATTTCCAGTCTTCAATATCAACAGTAAGTCTAAAATTGGCATGGACATTTTTGTGGTAGGATTGAGTATGAAATTTAAAGGGGGAGATAGGAAGCTCTTGATAAAGTGTTAAATCTTAGATTGTCAATGGATTTCTGTAGTGAAGAGAGAGTTTGAACATTAAATTTTGGAGACTGTATTTAGCGATATGGTATCCACACGTTTTCGACCCCGAACGTGCCAAAACAGAAGTTGGAAAAGACTAAATATCCCGGGATCCTAAGAAAGTATTGACACCCCGTTAAATTAATATTCTTGAAATCCTGCAAAGAAATGGATGTAAAAATGTTCTTGCTTGCTTCGCTCGCAATAATGTGTTTGTTACAACAATGCGTGTTTGGCGCTTTACTGAGGTGGATGTGAATATTTATGCCATTGCTGCATTACAAGACATGAGCGATATTCTCCATATTCATGAGTAACATCACTTCTTAAAATATAGTGCTTAGTGTTGGTATACTGCTTATTTTAAAGCAGGTGCATCATTTGGGACAAAAAGCTAAGGATAAAGTTACTTTCGGTATAGGGATTACAATATAGTTTCAGGGCGCAAATGATATGATTTGGGGGGGGGGGGGCGGATGACATGGACATGATTTTTGTGGGGATGCGCCATTGACCTTGGGGGGATGGCACCCCTGCGTATATTGCCCTTGCCTCTCAAATGCTGGCACCCAATCGCTGCTACTACAAACATTCAGATAGAGTTGTCAGTTGTACAAACCTTGTAAGCTAAGAAAAGTAACCCCCAAGGAGTAACAAAACTCTTTCAGTCAAAAACTTATACGATGAAAATACTATGCTCAGGAACATGCATTTAAATTACGAGAAACTTTACGATTGTCTACCATCGCACTTTCTATCGTCGCCGAATACATAAAATCAAGTATGTGCCTTGTATTTGCAACACAAGCTTAAACCTACTTCACATTTATTTCACTGTATTAACATGCATGAAAGAATGTGATTAGAATGTATGGCTGCGCATGTGTAAACACTTCCTTGAAATAGTTGTGTCCATCAGAGAAAAAACGAAAGGAAATGGAACAAGATGCGACAATAGATTAGAAAAGAATAAAGAGGAAAACAAGAAAAGGAAAGGTAAAATAAGTAAGAGGAAAATCGGGACTGTAAGAGAGGGGGATACATACGTCTTACATACACATACATGGTCTTACATTTATATTGCCCACCCTAATCTATCACTATGAAGCTTCTGCCCACCCGTCGAAAATTTTTGGCGCCGCCCCTGCCTGGAATCTTCGATCTTTGATCAAAAGTCGACCACTTAGCTCACCCGACCGCAGAGTAGGTGCTTATCACACATTTATTATTATTATTATTATATTATTATCAAGTATATTGCAGATCAAAATCATTATTCAATGACATTTTTTAATTTGTTGCGCTTTATCAAGATTGCTTTTTTTCTCATTTTCATTTAAAAGAGGTTGCATTTTTTTACATCAACCTACCTATCTGTAATACGACAATTACATATGTAAGAGCAGAAACGGTGAAGTTAAACGGAAAGAGAAAGAATAATTCGTTATGTAAATCCTTGATAAAAAAGAAGAGAAAATGTAAGAATAGTTAGTCCTTATCAAGTGCTGCCATCTCTACGCAGATATTTAAACCTCACTGGGTACTCGCTGAGGTCTTCAAGGGTCGAACGAGCTCACGGTCTCCATGGCAACGCCAAATCCCCCATCCATACCTGGCGCGTGGCGATAAGGCACAGAAACTAATTGATTCTAGCCCCCCTCCGCCCCTCCTTCGACCCCCTCCCCAAACGACCAACTGGTGTCTGTAGATAAGGCTGGTCTATTGTGGCGCCTCGTGGTGGCCAGCGAGCGTCATAATTCAGTCCTTTTTGACTGATTGGATGTGCCGTTCAATGGGGAATCATTGGCTAGAAGTTACGCGCGCGCGGGAAAGGGAGGGGGATATCAGAATTTTGAAAGGGGGGAGAAATGGGGCTATGTAAGCGACGCGTGAAATTGATCTGCGATGTTAATTCGTGTATGTTGACGTTGGAAGCGGCATGAATATAACCTCATGATGGACGGAGTGATAGGTTTTGTAGTTTAATTATCTTTGAAAGGGATGGCCATAGCATTATTCATAATCGTCTCGGGAGTGAATTCATTTAGCGTGCCTCTAGTGATTGTTTGCTAGTCAATTCGTGCGTCAAAATTGAAGGGAACGTTCGTTTAATGTAAGTTTGGCACCGAGAAGAAAGAGATTAAGCATAACCTATTTCGAGTTACATATTCTGGTCTTGTATCCGACCTGTGTTACTAACAGTAGCATTTTTACGACTTTATTTCTTGAAGGAGGAGTATATAACTTCATGAAATAAATCATAATCAAGAATTGGATGTATTATTTGACTGGTTTGAAATTTTACTGTTGGGTTAATCGGGGACAAAGTAGAGAGGACAAAAGCACCGAAAGAAGGGAATACTGCAGGTCAGTGGCGGGCACTTGGGGAGATGTGAGGGGCAGTTCCCCCACCCCCTACCCCCAGGCACCTAGCCAAGGGGGGGGCTACGAGGGCTGAAACCCCCGAAATCCTACAAATATCTCATTTAAATGTTATTTTTATTGTTAATAACAGAAATTAAGTTATAGCCATAGTAAAAACTGCATTACACCGAAAAAAGTTTAGTGTATAATAGAGGAACCAGGTTATATTTTTATATTCTACCATTTAATCCAAAGAATAAATGGATCGACATCTTCCAAAACTTATAGTTTTATTTGTGAGAGGTCACAGAATATAAACTTTATGAGTGAAATTTACCACTAACTGTTAAAGTCTTTTTTTGAACGATTGTGTAAAATTTAATAACAAAATACAATAGCTATGGTTTTCAGTACACTGAGTGTACAAAATATAAGAAAAATCATGGACAACAATTGTGTTAAATATTCACTGATAACGGTGGATCGAGTAGCAACGTCTCTCCATTTATGTGATAATAATAATAATTTGGATTGAAATTGGTATATTTTTAATAACTTATAATAGTTATTATTGTAAAATAACAATAATTATTATTGTCTTTATTATTTATACTAATCAAGTTTTATCTATGGCATCACCCCCTCTACAAATATTTCTGGCAACGCCCGTGCTGATAAGGGATGAGCCTCCCCGAAATAAAATTCTGGTTACAGGCCTGCCCCCCAACACCTCAAGTTTTGGCACTCAATCGCCAAACCCGCTACTGCTGCAGATGGGGTGATGGTTGCAGGTCAAGCACTCCGTACTTGTCTGCGACTTATTAACAGTGTACCTACGCTTTTGCGTAATGAAGATGAGACACGAGCTAACGAAGATCACAAGGAGAACAACCCACACAAGCGATAATACAACATGTGTCACCCTCCACTACCATAGCGATATTTCGTGGTCGTGGCTTATGCAACCATGAAACTATGGCTATTAAAAGAGAACCTGAATTGTGTAAAGACCAGAGGCTACATCTGTCAGAACAATCGAATCCACACGACACGACAAACAACAATAATTAACAAATAAAGAAGTAAAAACGAGAACCTCAAGGCACAAAAGAATGAAGGCAACATCATACTCTGTTAAGACCCCTCGTGGCAACAACGCATCTCCACTTAGACGTAGTAGTGACCATAATATTTTAGTCCAAAAACGGGTCACAAGGAAATTAGTTTGGCCCCACCCTGAAAAATTGATTAGGTTTAGTTACAAAATTATTGTTATTATTAACGTATTATTTTTAATTATTATTAAAGTATGGATCACATATTTATTTTTTAAATTTTGGATGCGTCAGCACCTCGGCTATTTTGAACCCCTTACCCTAACTAAAATATAATTAAGATAACATGACTGTAATGTCGAGGTCGAGGAACTAAAATATTCTTACTTCTGTTAAAAGGTGAGGCTGTAAAGGGGCACACATGAGGAAAACACACAGAACAACACACACACACAGCCCTACGATTATACTGGCCGTAGTTCCAGACGCCAGAGCCTCGTTAGTCTGCAAAATGCAGACAAAAGAAAACAACCCGCGACGCTAGCTAACTTCAGCAGTAAATTGCTATTTGCTCAAAGGTTCTCGATGACAATCAATCAAACATTTTGATTCTTATGAAGTTGCTTGAAACGTGATCCAGTCCCAATGTTTCCATGATGTTATTAAAAAAAAATCCATACCTTTTCATGAAATGTCTCTAAAATTTAGACTTGGTTTTCAAGCTAACTCCTATTTATAAAAATTTTATAAAACAGGGACAAATAGTGTTTTTTAATAGTATCGACGGGAAGACCGGGACACGCCTCTGAAACGGGACTGTCCCGTATGGTCACCCTACTTAGAGAGAAAGTTTACACGAATGTTACACTAGGTATTATTAAAAGATAGAAAAACATTCGTGCACTCTGAAAAGAAAAATGTAGTGAAATATCTTTTAAAAATTAAACGAACCGGAACGGTCCATTGCTACTTTTGACGAGACGGAACGAGAAGGTTCCAGGTATAAGCCGTTCCGGTTCGCTTCTGTCCATTTTGATTGATTTTGATTGTTTTAAGTCCACTTTATGCACGGTACGGTTAATCTGGAGTGGACCTACAGTTTAAAGTGGTATCCGAATTACTATGGCTCCACTGGGTATCGAACCCGGGACCCCTTGATTACAAGGCAACAACGTTACCACTGTGCCATTGGGGAGTCCATACCGGTCCATTTCGAGTCCTCTGTGTATGTGTGTGATGCGTTTGGAGTTAGGAGGACCCCACACATTCACAGTGCAGGCCATTTGTGGAGGTGATATGATCATCAACTGGCTCCGACCGCCTTTACCTCCCAGGGTTGCCATCAGGTATCCATTTATTTGAGGCTGGGTGAACCTCAGAGCCACACCATGCGGGGACATTGCTAGGACAATACTCCACCTGAAATCGCCCATTCCAGGAATCGAACCTGGGTCTTCCGTGTGGAGAGTGTGTCTCTTTTTACGAGTGAGTTGTCGTACTATTTGTACAGCTAACAAATTCGGTAGTTTTGTGCAATTTATACAGCGAAATGTTTATGCACTCGTTTTAATGTTTTGTAAAATTAATAAGGAAAGTTTTAATTTAAGAAGAATCAGAAATAATTACATGAAGCAATAGTGCCGGTCGAGTTGAACCTTGGACAAAAAATGCCACACAAAGAAACCAATTATGGAATCATTATGTGAGGAGTGCACATTTGATGTGTTTTTTTTTTTTCCACTACACCAAACATCGCTGTTTGGTGTACTGAACTGATTGTTATAAGTTGAATATAAAAAAGTGCTTCCAGATCAATGTTTGGAAACAGAAATTCACTTGTTCTTATTGTCCTTGAATACGCGAGTATTATCACTGAACGATAAGCCTCTGTGTGCCTTTAGATATGGACATTCTTACTGATAAATGCATCCTAGAAGTCCATCTTAAACACAAACTACTTTTAAATATGTATCTTGATGTGAGAATATACGGCTGGGGGAGGGTGAGAGCGGATGTCAAGAATGAGTGGTTCCACTACCACTAACCTACTGATTTGTATTTTCATTATTTAGCGTCGCTTTTCTGCCACTTTTGACTAATCGCGACGATGAAGGTGAATGATGATATGTTGAAATTGATGAAGGGATGCTCTCACAAAGGACACCCATGCCAAGGCCGGGATTCGAACCTGGAACACCCAGCGTCGTAGCTCGCTGTGTTAATCACTCTCCCACAGAAGTCGGCTAGAATATGTTTATTTCTCGCAATGCAGCCACATTACGTACATACTTTCATCTTCACTTCATCAAAACGCCAAACACGTATTGTCCCATTCAGGGTTATTGAAGGCCCAGGTATTGTAAATAAATTCAATTCCGGTCCGGGAGAGAACATCAGCAAGCGTAAATGGCTTCTGGGCTGTAAAGGACCTTTTTATCTTTAAAGTATTCAATTTGGTTCCAAAGCTTATTTTCGTATCAAATTAAACACAGTCCAATTTCGGTATTGATTTTAGGTGGCTGCATAGTTGGTGTTGAGGAGTTGGAATATTTCTAACAGTGGATGTATCGTTGAAACCCGAGGTCACAGGTTTGAACCCCGGGTTTATTATTGTGTTCTCCCCATACTATATCTCCCTGTTCATCATGCATCTTCATTGTCCATATTAACCGAAGAAGTAAAAAGCGACGAAAAATAACCGAAATGGACAGAGAAAGAATGTTGGGTTGAAAGTGTTGGCAAAGAGCCACCGGTTTACAACTCGGGGCCTGGTTAAGAGGAATAGTGACAATTTTCCCGAGGTCCTTCTCTCCGAGGTAGCTGGCTAGCAAGGTTGCCAACTTAGCTCTTTTGGAGTCAGATCTGGCTCTTCCGCGCACTCGTTTGGCTGTGAACTGTGGCACCCACTATGATGCCATCACTGGCTCCGGCCAACATTTGCAATAAGTATACATTTTATTGTTAAATTGGCTGAATCGCACCACCCCCTCTTACCTCCCCAGCTACTTTTATGAGGTGAAGATGACAATATTGTTATCCTGGAATCCTTTATTTTCGATTTCACACGACCATCAGTGAATTATTGAGGTGGGTGATGCCGCCAGATCTAGACGGTGAAAAATGGCTGGCCCCGTGGCGGAGTGGTTGGGACATCGCGCTACGACGCCAGGGTGACCGGGATCGAATCCAGGAATGGATGTTTGTGAGTGTCCATTACATCATATCATCCCTATATTGCCAAATTAGCCAAAAGCGGCACAAAAAGCGAAGTAAAATAAAGCAAATCAATGAAATCAACCACTAGACGGTGAAAACTAAGAATAAATTGTCATCGCTTTACGTTAACGGTAATAGCAGCGGCAACACACCTCTGACACCTAAAATTACCCTAGGACATACTTTATCTGGTCTTCGTTAATCTAGCTCCTTGAAAGTCCACTTTAAGGTCCATTTAAGGTGAAATTTAGCTCTTTTATGCACATCGGGTTTGGCAACACTGCCAGGATGGCCGTAGGAGGCAAGAAAAAATGCATTATGCTTATGGGAACACTATTTTATTCGTTATCTGGGGACTGTCAAACATCGAATGACGTAGAAAAGTACATGGACGGAAAAAGGACACGTTGAACTATGTCTTACTCGTAGGAAAAGTCGAAACTTCCATTTCATTAGCCGAAACTTGAAGTTGATTCTCCATAAGCAATACATGGGATTCTGTAAATACTTATTGATCATAGTTTTCAAACATCGTGTCTAGCTTAAAACTGCTTCCACTTGCAACATGGAGAAAATTTATACTGTCTTGTATAGTCAAGGTTTTTTTTTTGGTAACAGTGCCCATTCCGACGAAATTGAAATAAATGCACAACTGGTGCGCAATTGTCACTCTTTCCCTTAAAGCACTGTTGAATGGGGCAAAACTCCTAAAATCTGATACTCGATATCTGGTTAATGAAATGATGAAGGGCAAACATAATGTCCACTTCTTGAGATTCTTACTTGCACACCCAGGAGTCTTAGGTTCGAATTACGAATATGGTGTGTACTCGTCTACTCACACGCATATGGAAAGTTGACTAAATAACCAAAATGCAATAAAGAAACAATCCATAAATTTCCTCAGTGGCGGCGCCCTTCCCGTTCTATGAAAACTAAATACATTAATGCTATTTTATCCCAAATATAAATTTTGTATGATATTAGTGGCATAATACGGTGTCTACCAGAATATATCCCCGCCCCTCTCTACCTGTCTTCCAACTCAGACCCTCACCATTATAGTACGAAAATAATATAGCTGATATATATATACTATAAACATAGCTATAGTATTTTTATATGACTTATTACTTAATATACACTTTTCGAGTATCCGTGGAGTAAGGCCACGCATAACGGTAGAAAAAGGGAGAAAGCGAGTGGACGGATCATAGCAGTGGGCGCATGCTGCTAAAGGCTGCTAGCTGAAGCAGCGTTTTCCCCTCCATGTACTGACTTTTCCCCTCCATGTACTGACTTTTCCTCTGCGGCCTTCATTGCGTAACATCCCTGCTCGATAGCGTGCATAATTTTGCATAGACTTGTCCAGATCTGTAGCTGGATTTTGCCGAGAAAGTTTTTTTTCCTAGGAAACAGCGAGACCGCTTGCCTGGAGGAGAGGTGAGTGAAGGTCAGGCAAAACCAACAAAACCAGCAGGATCGAGCTCTCTCGAGTCACTACTTGCGCAGAGGGCTTTCTTTCGTTCGCTTGCTCCAGAGATTCCCGGGACAGAGTGTAGGCGGTATTATTAGTACTAGGGTTGAGCCGATATCACTTTGAACCGATACCGATGCCGATTGTCACCGACACCGATACTTGAAAATTACAGTAGTATAATTGGGTTGTTTCAAAGTCGTACTTAGTAGGTATTCTCTTTTTTTATCAATTGAATATCATTTTTTGACATATTTTGACAATTTTTTGTCGATGTTTTAGCGTTTGACGATTTTTCAGTGCAATTTTCACTGCATCTCATTTTTTTTCCACTCGTACTTGGTAGGTATGCATTTGTAGCTTTTTTTTTATCAATTGAAAATCAGTTTTTGACATATTTTGACAAATTTTTGTCGATGTTTTAGCGTTTAGCGATGTTTTTGTAAAATTTCCTATTTTTTTTTTTCCCACTCGTACTTGCCACGATCTTACGTGATATAACTTAACCTATTTATTTTTTTTTCGTGCTAAACTACACGAGAGCCTCTACGTGCTTTGACCTATTTTAGAGTAGAACCATAAAGACAGAGCTGCAACCGAAAGTGAGGCTCGAAGTGAGGCTCGGTGAGGCTCGACTTAATAGTTTGCTCTTGTAAGACATAAGCCTTATTTTCTTGCAGTGTTGCCAACATTTTACTCGAAATAAAATCACCAAGGTTTTTTTCTTGGTCTAACCTATGTTATTGAACTGCGTCGTCACATCCAAACCTGCATGACTTCCGAACACTATTGGTTTTATTCATATTTTTTCTTACGTATAGGTGTATATGATGAATCCCCAAACAGATTTTTCCTAAGTCTTACTGTTTCCAAGATAACCCCACTTCCGGTTGCTATTTTGGATTTCTGAACATAGGTTCTATTCATACTTTTTCTCACGTATAGGTGTACCTGATGAATCTGCAAACAGATTTTTCCTAAGTCTTACAGTTTCCAAGATAACCCCACTTCCGGTCGCCATTTTGGATTTCCGAACATAGGTTCTATTCATATTTTACTTACATATAGGCGTACGTGACGAATCCGCAAACAGATTTTTTCTAAGTCTTACCGTTTCAAAGATAACCCCACTTCCGGTCGCCATTTTGGATTTCCGAGCATAGGTTCTATTCATATTTTACTTACATATAGGCGTACATGACGAATCCGCAAACAGATTTTTCCTAAGTCTCACCGTTTCCAAGATAACTAGTAGTGCAATAAGCCCGGTTCTGCAACCGAAAATGGGGCTCGGTGGGGCTCGGTGAGGCTCGCCAAACCTCAAAAACTCACTTTCTCTCCACGTTCCGCGCCTTATTTATTGCGCTGACGATGTTTCACAGCGTAGAAAACAGCACCAAAACATCAAAAACTCACTTTGATTATTTGGAGCTCACCAAAACCTCAAAAACTAATTTTTATTAATTGAGGTTCACCAAACCTCAAAAACTCTTATTTTCACTCTATGTTCAGCGCTTTTATTCGTTGCGCTGACACAACGTGATGAGTAAATAATACAGTCTCTCATCCTTGAAGGATGAATGCACCTTATCGCAATTTTCCAAGCCCCGGTCAAATGTTTGTATATCGTGACCTTTGTAAACCTCTCTTTCGGGAACGATGTGCCATATACACACGCGCGCGCGTGCCTCTTATTACTTCCGTATTGTGATGAATCCGCAAACAGATTTTTTTTTGCTAAGTCATGAATTTGAGGGTTCTATGACAACCTATATTAATTCTCGTAAGAGAACAGAAAACACAAAAAAAAACCAAAAAAAAAAAAAAAAAAACAATACTGTGGTCACTACAACAAATATTCTTCTTCAACCCCTATCCAACAAACCAAAAAAAATCATCATCCTAACTAGAACCATGTAACTAATATTGTGATGACTCATATTAAGTACCCCTTAATTGTATTACTTATAAGGGTATACTATTGCACAACGTTTTTGCAACAAGTTATTACGTAATATTGTGATGACTCATATCTAATGCCCTTCGTTGTATTAACTATAAGGGAGTAAACTATTACACAACATATTGCAACAAGTTATGACGTAATGAGTACGGACGTCCTGTCGCAGCGCTTCTTGTTTTTGTTAAAATAATAGGTATTTAATTTTCTTTGAAGCTACATACCATCTATTATTTCAAGTTTAAAGGTGTTTCACGTGGTTTTTCATAGTAATTTCGACCAGATTGAATTTTGACGTGATCGTGCATTTTCTATTTCACCTCAAGAAATTCTATATAAATAACATACCTGAAAATTGTATCGCTATATACTAGACTTTTTGATTTCTGTGATTTTCGAAAAAGCAATGGCATCCACCACCAGTTTCAATCGTAAAAATGATAAAACTGAATGTGTTACTTGTGGGAAGCTAATCTCAAGGAACAATTTATCAGTACACAGGGCAAGATGTAGCGAAACAGCTTCGAGAATTAATCGTTCGTTACCTTCTAAGCCTTGTGCTCGATGCGGAAAAATGATTAGCATTACAAATTTAAGTAAACATCTCAAAATTTGCAAACCATCGACCGGACAAGCATCGAAAAGGAAAATCGATAATGCAGATACGGAAGCTTCCACTTCCAAGCAAATTAAATTATCCGATGAACCCAAACCAATTAGATCTGCATTCAACGACCAACTCCAGGATTTTTCAATTAAGTCAGAAGCAGGCCGTGACATCCTTAGTTTCTTGGACGAAACGAAAACATCTGTACTAAATATTTTGAAAGATAAACTTGAAAACAACTCTATAAAAGTATATGTTGTTCTGTTTTCCGAATACGAGAAAGTTGATGGCACAACGAGTATTTTTTATCATCGTACAAAAAACCAGACTCTTTATTTTGCTGACGTCGAAAATTTGGACAACTTCTATTATAAAGTTTCCAACGAGCTGGTTAAGAAACATGACGATTTCGAGGCTAAAGGGTCGGGATGGTCTCTGTGTGGAAGTCCTCACACGTTAACTGTTTACGTGAACCGATTCTCGCCTCTTCGTGCATCCAGCTATGTTCCTCTTCCACCGAACATTCAACACAAGAGGGCTGTGTTAAATATACAGAACAACGATAACAAGTGTTTTCTCTGGTGTATATTGGCTGCACTGCATCCTGTTTATTGGTCAAATAATCCAGAACGGGTTTCTAATTACAAACAATACGAGTCCGAGTTTGAAAGTGTAATGTCTGACATTGAATACCCGGTGACATTGTCGGATATAACAAAGTTCGAAAATCGTGCAGGAAAACGCATCGCTATTAATGTATATTCCTTCACGTCAGATAAATATCTCGTGCATCCAGTCAGGATAAGCGATATCGACGATGACGATGCTTGTGTAATAAATCTCCTTCTCATTTCCAACGAGGATGTCTATCATTACATGCTAATTCGTTCACTATCACGTTTGGTCAGAAGTCAAACTACCAAGCATGCAAACAACATCGAAGTTTGCCCGAGATGCCTAACCACATTCGACGATCGTGACCGACGTGATCATCAAAATTACACCGGACGTCAAATTGCTATCGAGAAACTTGCCGAACATAAAATTTATTGCGGTGACAACAGACCGGCTAGGATGTTGATGCCCGAAACGAACAAAGTCGAAGAATTCAAAATGCACAAGGCATTGTTAGAACATCCCGCAATCATCGTCGCAGATTTCGAGTCTTTCCTGAAACCACTCTCCTACTGCGAACCGGATCCTGAAATTTCCTCCACAACGCCGTACCAGCTTCATCAACCTAATAGTTTCGGCTATGTTGTTGTGCGACGTGATAAAATAAATGAAGCATATATATACCGCGGGCCAAATGTAATCGAACACTTCCTGGAAAAAATGGTGGAGGAGGTTGAGGTAATTGGTAGCGTACTGCTTACATCAAAACCGATGACACCTTTAACTGAAAATGAACTTCAAAATTACAATTCCACTGAGGTGTGTCCGGTATGTGATCAAAGTTTCACTGATGAGAACAAAAAAATATTCCACCACGATCATTTCAGCGGAAACTACATAGGTGGAATTTGCAACACGTGCAATCTTAAAATCCAGAAACCTAAATTCATCCCCATATTCTTTCACAAAGGAAGCGGATATGATTTTCACCACCTGGTGAGACATCTTGGCTACGATCCGAAACGTATAGGTGTCTTGGCCGAGAATGAAGAACGCTACATTAGTCTCAGCAAGCAAGTGTCGATTCCGGGAACGAAAAATACAATCGAGATGCGCTTCCTGGATTCGTACAGATTTCTCTCTGCCAGCCTGGATGCTTTAGCGAACAAACTCACCGACGATCAATTCAAAATAACTAGAGCTAGTTTTCCCAACGTAGACATAGAACTCGTTAGACGTAAAGGGATTTATCCTTACGAATACGTTAGTGATGGTTCTAAATTTAACGACGACGCTCTTCCACTTCCAAGAGAATTTTACAGCAGACTCAGAGAGAAAGGAATCACGGACGAAGAATACCAACACGCGCAACTCATGTGGGAGAAATTAGAATGTAGGACACTCGGAGACTACCACGATGCCTACTTAAAATTAGACGTGACGATACTCGCGGATGTTTTTCAAGCGTTCAGGAAAACGGCAACGAATATTTATAAATTAGATCCAGCGTATTTCTACAGTCTACCGGGATTAGCGTGGTCGGCAATGTTATTCCAGACAAAGGTCAAGCTGGAACTGATATTGGACGTTGACATGTTGCTATTTATCGAAAGAGGGATACGAGGTGGAATGGTGCAATGCGTACAGAGACATGCAAAAGCTAATAACGTACACATGAAAGAAGATTACGATTCAAATCGAGCATCGAATTACATCTTCTACGCCGACGTTAATAATCTCTACGGACATGCCATGGTTCAGAAACTTCCTTACGGGGGATTTGAATGGTTAGATCCCACTTCGATAGATATTATTCATTTCGACGATAGCGAGTGTGGTTTCTTCGCAGAGGTAGATCTCCAATTCTCCGACCACCTGCACGACACGTTTTCGGATTTGCCTCCGACTCCCGAAATCAAATGCCCACCCGACTCGGTTCAAGACAAGCTTTTGTTAACATTGGACCCTAAACAGAGATACGTCGTCCACTACAAGAATCTCCGGTTTTTGATTGGGAAGGGTGTTGAGATAGTAAATGTTAGAAGAATACTAAAGTTTAAACATTCCACGTGGTTAAGACCTTACATAGAAACTAACACACAACATAGAACAGCTGCCACTTCCGATTTAGACAAGGACTTCTTTAAATTAATGAACAATGCGGTGTACGGAAAGACCATGGAGAATGTTAGAAAGCACGTAGACGTGAAATTAATTTCCGATAAGAATAAATGTCGGAAGTGGATAGCCGATCCTAGATTCAAGTCGAGAAAAATTTACAACGAGAATTTGGCACTTTTCAATCTAGATATAAAATTGATGAAATTCAGAAAACCAATTTACGTTGGCGCAACGGTTCTCGACTTGTCGAAACTTTACATGTTCGAATTTCATTACGACGTGATGAAACCCTTCTACAATGATAAGATGTCACTTTTGTACACGGACACCGACAGCTTCATTTACAGAATACAAACACCTAACCTCTACGAAGACATAAAAAATCCTTCCATGCTTGAGTATTTCGATACTTCTACGTATCCTCAACCCAACAGATTTGGAATTCCATCTCGTAACAAAAAAGTCCTAGGTAAACTGAAAGATGAATGTAATGGCGATGTTATTGTCGAGTTCGCGGGTTTGCGTTCGAAGATGTATGCCATGAGAACAGAGAGTAGCGTCACGAAGAAAGCAAAAGGTGTGGGCAAGAATACGGTGGAGAACAAACTCACCTTCCACGATTACATCGATTGCCTTTACTCACAATCGACAATACTAAGTATAGAACAAAGAATCCAAAGTGTAGACCACGTGATTACAACAAACAAAGTTAGGAAAGTAGCATTAGATCCGCACGACGATAAAAGATGTATTTTGTCTTGTGGAATCCACACGTTGCCTTGGGGACACTATCGTTTAGAAAATAGTAAAAATTGTAGGCAATGCAAATGAAAAAAAATAAACTTAAATAACTATAACTAAAATAAAAAAACTTTGACTGTCTCAAATTATCACATACACAATAAAGAACTAGCAAGGACAATGAATCTTTTTGGTTTCCGAAAGCAAACAATGGAGACTGTACACCGCAAGGCAGATCATGAATTTCTACCTTCCATGTTATCTAAACTCAACGGCCTGTTGATCAATCAATTTTCGGAACGCTGTTCTTCTTGCTGGAACAGGGACGATTTCGGATTCGCGACGATCGACGTGACGAGGAAACCCAACGACGGAAAATACAGAAACAAAATCAACGACTTTCAAAACGTTGCAACGTTGTGAGAAATTTGAATATACAACTAATACATTCTAATTATTTTAATATTTATTTTATATTTTCATTTTTAATAGTAATTTTATTAATACTTTATGTATGTTTATATAGCTTATAATAAAGCATAATATTGAAGTTATTAGGAAGAATAAAATAATTCTGTAGACATTTCTTGAACTTATTTAAAGTTCAGCTTTATCATGAAAAGATAATGTAAATTTATACTAAAGAAATATATGAAGAGTATTAATGGAATTTCACCACTAAGGATGGAAGTTAGCAGCCCCCACTTAATAATATACCCCTTAACTGAGGAGATAACCCTAATTTTATTATTAACATTAATATGCCGCCTTTCTTTGGCTTCAGTCAAGTAAGCAAGGGTAATATATACCAATTTATTCAGGTCGAAACTGATTGCTCTTGCTTCTTGCTTAGTAAAGTAAATTGAATAATTCAATACCTTTTGAATGCAACTCAAATGTTATTATTAACTATTACTCTAGCATGCTCATTCTAATGATCCCTGGGTTCATTCATGATATAAACCTAAAAGTAAAATTAATAGAAATAGGAGTCTAACACATAGTCAATATATTAATTTTGAATTGGTAATAATAACTGTTATTGGTAATAGTAATACAATTTCTACATCAAAGATTAGAAAAATTACTGCAATTAGAAAAAATTTTATAGAGAATGGAATTCGTGCTGAGGATTTTGGATCAAATCCACACTCAAATGGTGATCTTTTTTCTCGGTCTGTAATTATTTTTTTTGATAGTAGTGTGGATAATATTATTACAATTGATGTAATTATTATAATTAATAATGAAGTACTTATAATTATATTAATTATTTACTTTATTTTATTATAACCTTTTTAATTGGAAGTTAAATGTACTTTAAGTATACTAAGTAAATTATCTACCTCATCAATAAATTGAAATATAAAGGAATAATCATACTACATCTACGAAGTGTCAATATCATGCTGCTGCCTCAAACCCGAAGTGATGTGTTGGTGAAAAGTGACATGAGATGTGTCGGGCTAAACATACTCCTAGGAATGTTGATCCAATAATAACATGTAGTCCGTGAAATCCTGTTGCTATAAAGAATGTTGATCCATATACTGCATCGGCAATAGTAAACGGGGACTCATAGTATTCATATGCTTGAAGAATAGTAAAATATACTCCTAATATTAGTGTTAATATAAGTGCTTGCATTGTGTGTGAATGATTTTTTTCTAATAGTCTATGATGAGCTCACGTTACTGTTACTCCTGAGGCTAGGAGAATTGCTGTATTCAATAAAGGTACTTGTATTGGATTAAATGGAGTAATCCCTTTTGGGGGTCATATTATTCCTAGTTCAATTGTTGGAGACAAACTTCTATGGAAAAATGCTCAAAAAAATGATACGAAAAATAGTACCTCTGAAATAATAAATAAAATTATACCCCATCGTAGTCCTATTATAACTTGATTTGTATGTAATCCTTGATACGTTCCTTCTCGTGAAATATCTCGTCATCATTGAATTATTGTAAGGAGTATTGTTGTTACCCCTATTAATAATAGTGTTATATTTTGTTGATGAAATCATCTAATTATCCCTGTTGTTAGTATTATTGCTCTAAGGGCTCCTGTTGCTGGTCATGGACTTTGATCTACTAAGTGATATGGGTGATTTTGATTTGCTGACATTAGTTATTTTGATTCTCTAGAATAAATGGCAATTAATAAGGCAAATACGTAAGATTGAATAAATGCTACGGCTGTTTCTATAATAATTAATATAACTTGTGCTAAAATTAGTATTGAAATCCCAATAACTTCTAATATTGTTCCTGCATTTCCAATTATTGATATTATTAAATGGCCAACTATTATATTGGCTGCTAATCGTACTGATAGAGTTATTGGACGAATTAGGTTTCTAATCATTTCAATCCCTACTATAATTGGTATTAATAGTGCTGGTACACCTTCCGGCACTAGGTGTGCTAATATATGTTTTGTATTATTAATTCACCCGAATAATATAAATGATAGTCATATTGGTAGGGCTAGGGTTAGGGTAAAGATTAAGTGGCTTGATCTAGTAAATACATAGGGTAATAATCCTATTGAATTATTAAATAGAATTATTGAAAATATACTAATAAATATTAGAGTTCTTCCTTGGTGACTAATTATTCCTAAAAATGTTTTAAATTCTTCATGTAATTTTACTATTATTATATTATATAATATAGAGGTTCGTGATTGTATTAATCAAAATGGGGCTGGAATTATTAATAATCCCAAGAATGTTCTTATTCAATTTAGTGATATATTTATAACTGATGATGTTGGGTCAAATGATGAGAATAATCTTGTTATCATTTTCAGTATTTAATTTTTGGTTTAATTTCTATCTTAGAATTATTATTATTTAATAATTTATTATAATTATAATAGTTGACAATTAAAAATAAAAAATAAATTAATATAAATATTGTGAATAAAATAATTCAGTTTAATGGATATATTTGTGGGATAAAAAAGTATCTACGAGGATAATTTAGGTTTGACATTCCTATGTTATTATATATTAACTAACTCTTTTCATTAGAAGTAGTTGTTATGTTACTATTTTGTGGTTTAAGAGACCATTACTTACTTTTCAGTCATCTAATGATTCTTGTATAATTTTTATTAATCAACTAATAAAAGATTTGTGAGTTGTAGTTTCAACAATAATTGGTATAAATCTATGATTAGACCCACAAATTTCTGAACACTGTCCAAAAAAGAGACCAATTCGACTAATGTTTACCCCTGCTTGGTTAAGTCGCCCTGGAGTGGCATCTATCTTAATTCCTATAGATGGTATGGCCCATGAATGTAGCACATCTGCAGATGTAGTTAATACTCGAATATCTATATTAATTGGTAATACTGTTCGATTATCTACGTCTAATAATCGAAACGAGTCTAAAGATATTTCATTTGTTGGGGATATATATGAATCAAATTCTGCCTTTATAAAATCTGAATATTCATAACTTCAATATCATTGATGCCCAATAGTTTTAAGTGTTAATGAGGGTTGATTAATTTCATCTAATAAATATAATAAACGTAAAGAGGGTAGGGCAATAAAAATTAGGGTAATTGCTGGCATAATTGTTCATATTGTTTCTAATGTTTGTCCTTCTAAAAGTATTCGATTTGTTAATTTGTTATTAAATAATGATGCTATTAAATATCCTACTAATACTGTAATTATAATTAAAATTAATATTGTGTGGTCATGGAAAAATATTATTTGTTCTATTAATGGGGAGGATCTATCTTGTAGTCCTATTTGATTTCAGGTTGCCACTTTTAAGTAAGGGATATCCCTTATATTTGAAGCTTAAATTCAATGCACTTCTCTGCCACCTTAAATATTAGTTGTTAGTAAGGAGTATTGGAAGTTCTGAATATGTATGTTCAGAAGGAGGTGACATTTGATATCACTCGATTGATGATGCTTGTTGTAGATTAAATAATGTTGGTCGGGCGCTTGTTAAACCTTCTCAGGTAATAAAAATTATAACAATTACTGCTGTAAATGATAAGATTGATCCTAATCTTGAAACAATATTTCATATTACATATGCATCTGGATAGTCCGAATATCGTCGCGGTATTCCTCTTAACCCTAGAAAATGTTGTGGAAAGAATGTTAGGTTGACTCCAATAAATATTGAGATGAATTGAATTTTTAATCAATCTGGATTTATTATTACTCCTGTAAATAGTGGGAATCAATGTACTAGTCCTGCTATGATAGCAAATACTGCTCCTATAGACAATACATAGTGAAAATGTGCTACAACATAGTATGTATCATGTAGCACAATATCTAGTGATGAATTTGCTAATACTACTCCTGTTAATCCTCCTATCGTAAATAAGAAAATAAATCCCAATGCTCATAATATTGAGGGGGAGTAATTAATTTGTGTCCCATGTAATGTTGCAATTCATCTAAATACCTTAATTCCTGTTGGTACGGCAATGATTATTGTAGCTGCAGTAAAATATGCTCGTGTATCAACGTCTATTCCTACAGTAAATATATGATGTGCCCATACAATAAATCCTAGGAATCCAATTGCTATTATTGCATAAATTATTCCTAGAACTCCAAATGTTTCTTTTTTACCTCTTTCTTGAGTTACAATATGTGAAATTATTCCAAATCCTGGTAGAATTAGAATATATACTTCGGGGTGTCCAAAAAATCAGAATAAATGTTGATACAAGATTGGGTCTCCACCACCAGAAGGGTCAAAAAATGAGGTATTTAAGTTTCGATCTGTTAATAATATGGTAATTGCTCCTGCTAGAACTGGTAGTGATAACAACAGTAGAACTGCAGTAATTACTACTGATCATACAAATAATGGTACTCGTTCTATGGATATTCCTATAGTTCGTATATTAATTACTGTTGTAATAAAGTTTACTGCCCCTAGAATAGAGGATACTCCTGCTAAGTGTAATGAAAAAATTGATAAATCAACAGAGGCTCCAGCATGTGCAATTCCTGCAGATAGAGGAGGATACACTGTTCAACCAGTTCCTGCACCACTTTCTACAATTCTTCCTGATAATAGTAGAGTTAATGATGGGGGTAATAATCAAAATCTTATATTATTTAATCGTGGGAAGGCTATGTCTGGGGCTCCAATTATTAAAGGTACTAATCAGTTTCCAAATCCCCCAATTATAATGGGTATTACTATGAAAAAAATTATAATAAATGCGTGTGCAGTTACAATTACATTGTAGATTTGATCATCTCCAATTAAACTTCCTGGTTGGCCTAATTCTATACGGATTAAAATTCTTAATGATGTTCCAACTATTCCTGATCATACTCCGAAAATTAAATATATTGTACCAATATCTTTATGGTTAGTAGAAAATAATCATCGTTGCAAGAATGAGATGACTGAAGTTTTATAGGTGATAAACTGTAAATTTATTTATGAGTTTTAAGCTCTCTCATTAAATTTTGGCTTTATAGTTAAGAATAATAATTTTGAACTGCAATTTCAGGGTGATACATATATGTATTAAGGCCTAAAAGAATGCCCTTTATTTATGACTTTGAAGGTCATTAGTTTAAAATTAACTTAAGACCTTATAAAGATTTTATAAAGATATATAAATTGGTTGAATTATAGGTAGTCCACATACTGCAAGAAAAATTGTAATTACTGATAATACTTGTTCTTTTAAATTTAACGGTTTGTTGTTAGTAATATTTCATATATTAGTTTTATAATTTATTAAAATTGATGTAAGTGAGGTTCGTAAGTAATAGTATAGGGTTAATAGTGATATACTAATTAGAATTATAATTATAATTAATTGTTTAAGGTTGGTTGTTTGAATAATAACTAGTCATTTTGGTAAAAACCCTAGTAGGGGTGGTAGCCCACCAAGAGATAATATTGATATAAATAAAGACATCTTTTTAATGGGGGGGAGTTTCAATATAAACAATTGATGGATATAATATGTTTTGTTTATTGAAAATAACATAATGGTAGAGGTGGTTATAAGGATGTATAGTAGTAAGTATGTTAATCAGGTGTTATCTTCTGATGCTATTCTTAGGATAATCCATGATATGTGGTTAATTGATGAAAAGGCTATAATTTTTCGTAATGAGGTTTGATTTAATCCTCCAATTGCCCCAATAATTGCTGATGTTCTAATTGTTAAAATTAGAATTATACTTAAATTGTCAATTACATATCTAAGTAATGTTGATGGAGCAATTTTTTGAATAGTTGTTATTACTAAACAGTTAATTCATGTCATTCCTTCTATAACTTCTGGTATTCAAATGTGAAATGGAGCAGCTCCTATTTTTATTAATAAAGCTATAATTAGAAGTTGGGTTTGTATGTTGAAATTTACAGCATTAATTATAATTAATGCTGCGGCCAAAATTATTGATGATGCTAATGCTTGGATTAGAAAGTATTTAAGTGATGCTTCTGTATTTCGTTGATTATTTGGTGTGGAAATTAATGGAATAAAAGATATTAAATTAATTTCTAAGCCTATCCAGGCTCCATATCATGAGGTGGAAGAAATAGAAAGGAGGGTTCCTATTGTGAGGGTCAATAGGAATATTATTTTTTTGGGGGTTGTGAGCATTAAAAAGGGAAGGATTAATTATGAACCTTCATATGTGGGGTATGAGCCCTCTAGCTTAATTAGCTTACCTTTTTATTATATTTTGGTGTATGATGCACTATGGGGTTTGATACCATTGGGGAAAGTTTAATTCTTTCAGTTATAAAAATTCATTTTTTATAAAAAATGAATTTAATAAGAACATGTTAAGTTTCATGTATACTTTACCCTATCATGGTAATTCTTTTTCAGACATCTTATTTATAATTAAATTATAATAGTGGGCTAATAATATTATTTATTAGATTTTTATTGTTATGATCAATAAGTAGGACCTATTTATTAAATAATATAAAATACTTCAGAATTAGTTTTAATTTTATCCAATTTTTTTTAAGTTTTTGTAGTCTAACTTAAAGTAATTGACTTAATTAACATGTCATTTTAACACTTATTGAGTCTAGAGAAAAAAGAAGTTAATATATCTATATAGAACACAATTTTGAGGGGAAAAAAAAATTGTGTTCTATATAGTACGGGAAAGTGAGTTAAAAATATAAATGGGGGAAATTTTCGTGAGATAATTTCTAATTATAATTTAATTTAATATAATACATAATATGTAATAATAAGGAACCTCTCTTTATATTTTTAGATTAAAGTTTTATTCTAGCTTGAATCTCCCTAGTTAAATTTTACATATGTATTTATTAAAGAGAGGAAAAAGTTCCGTCAATTTTTTATGGGTTGAAACGGTGTATTTTGGTTTGGTTCGCAGTGTGTGGGTTTGTTTAATTTTAGTGTAAATTAGATTACAGAATTTTAATATTTATTTTGTCCGGCTAAATTCGTGCCAGCTGCCGCGGTTAGACGTGGGGACATAAGTGGAGGGGGTTGACTTAATTGTAGTAATAATTGATTTTTGGTTGTTTATGTTTTATTTATTGGGTGAAATTTTTAATATAATTTGTTCTTTATTTTTATTAATTCTATAAAGGTGATATATTAAACTAGGATTAGATACCCTATTATTGTCATTGTGAATTTGGTTTGAGTAGTATTAGTTATGATCTTGAAACTCAAAGAATTTGGCGGTGCTTTATTCTATTTAGAGGAACCTGTCCCGTAATCGATATTCCGCGTTTTATTTGACCTATTATTGTAAAATATCAGTTTGTATACCGCCGTAGTTTGAATATTTAAATGTATATATTTTTTTTTCTATTGAAATATATTTCAGGTCAAGGTGCAGCTTATTAGTGGGTGGAGATGGGTTACATTATGTTGATTTGGATAATGTGTTGTAATTATGTTTGAAATTGGATTTAATTGTAATTTTGTTTTAGAATAACATTTTGGTTTATTAGCTCTAGGGCATGCACACATCGCCCGTCACTCTCATTTATATAGGTGAGATAAGTCGTAACATAGTAGGCGTACCGGAAGGTGTGCCTAGTTTGAGTAGTATCAAAATATTTCTGTTAGTTAGAATATTCATTTACATTGAGTAGTTAGTCGTGCAATTCGACATATTTTGATAGAAATTTTATTACTATTTGAATTTTGTTTATAAATTGTTATATATGAAAAGGAATTTTATTGTGGTTGGTTATATGATTAGTACATATGAATTAGTTTGTTATAGATTATTAGTACAGTGTTGGACTTATTAAATATATGAAATATTAATTTTTATTATAGGAGATGTTGATAATCGTACCTTTTGTATCAGGGAGGATTAAATTTTAATTGAATATTCTGTTTTCTCGAAGGGTGAGGAGCTAGTAGAATTAATTTTAAGGTAAAAGTGTTATATTTTTCTGTTAAAATTGCTACTTGTAATAAAATGTTATTCGACTTACCTTATATCTAGTTATTAGGGAATTATATTTAATATAGCTTTACATTTTAATATTTTTTATATTAATATATATTATAATGTTAATGTTTAGTTATGACTAGGGGGATGTGCTTCTGGTTAATATGTTGGTTATAACTTTATAATAAACTATTATATTTATTGGTTTGGAGATTGCTAATTTTTGTAATTTTGTTATAATTTATTTGAAATTTTATTAAAAATTTAGTTTGGTTTTACTTTCTTACTTAATTATATGTTTTAATTGGTTTTATTTTGAGATTATGATTCTATTAGTATATTTATTTAATTAATTAAAGGAATTAGGCAAAATTTATTCTCGCCTGTTTATCAAAAACATCTTTTCATGATTTTTATATGAAGTATAACCTGCCCAATGACGCTTGTTTAATGGCCGCGGTATTTTGACCGTGCGAAGGTAGCATAATCATTAGTCTTTTAATTGGGGGCTAGAATGAATGGTTGGACGAGGAATAGACTGTCTTTAGTTAATTAATGTATAATTTTACTTTAAAGTGAAAAGGCTTTATTTTTTTAAGGGGACGATAAGACCCTATAGATCTTTATATTATTTTAATGATGTTTTGATTAGCAGTATAACTATATATATTATTAAATAATATTTCGTTGGGGTGATGGGAAGATAATAATTAGCTCTTTTTTATTTAATATTCAATAATTTTTGTTATTTGGGATCCATTTTTAGTGATTTAAAGAATAAGTTACCTTAGGGATAACAGCGTAATCTTTCTTGAGAGATCTTATCGACAGGAGGGGTTGCGACCTCGATGTTGGATTAAGATATCATTTGGGTGTAGCATTTCAAATTTGATGGTCTGTTCGACCTTTAATTTCTTACATGATCTGAGTTCAAACCGGCGTGAGCCAGGTTGGTTTCTATCTCTTAATATTAAGAGTGTTTTAGTACGAAAGGACCAAATACTTATATTATATATGTAATATATTGATTAATAATAATTACTATTATGGCAGAGAAGTGCATTGAATTTAGAATTCAATAATGAAGATAAATTTCTTTTTATAGTGGATGATATTGGATTTATTTATTGGAATTATTTCTTTTATTATTTTAGTTGTGTGTGTTTTAATTAGAGTTGCTTTTTTTACTTTATTTGAGCGTAGGGTGTTAGGTTATATTCAAATTCGTAGGGGACCTAATCGGGTTGGTATTTGTGGTATTTTTCAGCCTTTTGCTGATGCAGTTAAATTATTTACTAAGGAGCAAACATTACCTACTTTAAGAAATTATTATCCATATTATATATCTCCAGTTTTTAGTTTATTCTTATCTTTGGTTGTTTGGGTTGTTTTTCCATATCATACTCTACTATTTAATTTTTATTTGGGGGTGTTTTTCTTTTTATGTTGTATAAGAATAGGAGTATATAGAGTAATATCTGCTGGGTGATCATCTAATTCTAATTATGCATTACTTGGTGGGCTTCGAGCCGTTGCTCAAACTATTTCTTATGAGGTTAGATTAGTATTAATTTTATTATCTTTTATTTTTTTAATTGGTGGTTATAATTTACTTTTATTCAATGTCTTTCAGGATTATTTATGATTTATTTTTATTGCTATACCATTGGCGTTAGCCTGGTTGAGTTCTTGTTTAGCTGAAACTAATCGAACTCCTTTTGATTTTGCTGAGGGGGAGTCTGAACTTGTTTCTGGATTCAATGTTGAGTATAGTGCTGGTGGGTTTGCTTTAATTTTTATATCTGAATATGCTAGTATTTTATTTATAAGTGTTTTATTTAGAATTTTATTATTGGGGGGATATCATTTTTCTTATCTTTTTTATTTAAGGGTTATTTTTTTAGGCTTTATTTATATTTGAATTCGAGGTACACTACCACGATTTCGTTATGATAAACTTATGTATTTAGCTTGAAGGAGTTTTCTTCCGGTTTCTTTGAATTATTTATTTTTTTTTGTTGGTTTTAGGGGCTTGATTGTATCAATTTATATTTAGTTGCATAATAATTAGAATGTGAAGACTTCTAGAATATTTACATTCTATTTTATGTTTTCAAGACATACACTTAAAATTTCAGTCAAGAAGTCATTTTTTTAAAATTTTATCTCATAATAGTAGGGTTGCCGGGGATATAATGAAGTATATAAAATATATAATTGTTAATATTTGCCCAGTAGTAATATATGGAGTTTCTACGGGCCGGGCCCCAATTCAGGTTAATAAAATAAAGGTTGCAAATATTAATCAAAATAATACTTGATTTAAGGGGTAAAATTGTAGGCCACGAAAATTTCTTTTATGGTGTATTGGTATAATAAATAAAATTATAATGGATAATACTAGTGCTACTACTCCTCCAAGCTTATTTGGAATTGATCGTAGAATGGCATATGCAAATAGAAAGTATCACTCTGGTTGAATGTGTACAGGGGTTACTAGCGGATTTGCGGGGGTAAAATTTTCAGGATCTCCTAGGGTTGTTGGAAATATTAATGAGAGTTGTATTAATATTAAAATTATAAGTATAAAACCTAATATGTCTTTTATGGAGAAGTATGGATGGAATGGAATTTTATCCATGTTGCTATTGATAGATAGTGGATTATTAGATCCGGTTTGATGCAAAAAAAGTAAATGAACTATGGATATTGCTATTAAAATAAATGGTAATAAGAAATGGAAGGCAAAAAATCGAGTTAGTGTGGCACTATCTACTGCAAATCCACCCCAAATTCATTGAACTAATATAGTTCCTAAATATGGAATTGCCGAGAGTAAATTAGTAATTACTGTAGCACCTCAAAATGATATTTGACCTCATGGTAGTACATATCCAACAAATGCTGTTGCTATTGTTGCTAATATAATTATAACCCCAATAGATCATGTGTGAAAATATAAGTAGGATCCATAATATATTCCTCGTCCAACATGTATATATATACAAATAAAGAATATGGAGGCTCCATTAGCATGAATAGTTCGTAATATTCATCCATAGTTTACATCTCGGCAGATGTGGATTACTCTAGAAAAGGCTAAATCTGTTCTTGAAATATAATGTATTGCTAAAAAAAGACCTGTTAAGACTTGGATTGAAAGGCACATTCCTATAAGTGAACCAAAATTTCATCAGTATGAAATATTTAGTGGGGCTGGTAAATCCACTAATGCATTATTTGCTAGTTTAAGTAGAGGGTGATAGATTCGTGCTGGCTTTGTCATTTGTAATTATTTAATTATTTTTAGTGGGCCGTGTGAAAGTCTAGTAATTTTTACAATTGCAATTAATGTAATAAATAAATATACTACTGTTATAGTAGTTATTATTATAATGGATTCATTATATAATTTTATTCCTGGCAGTGGGGGGATATTTCTTCAGGTTGTATAGGTATCTATATTTTGTAATATTGAGGGGGCTAATAATGGATCTATTATTATTAATATAAATAAACATAATAATATTAGGGTTATACCCAAGACCAATATTTTTATTCTTATTTTGAATATTTCATTTGGTGTAAGTCTTGTTGTATAAATAAATAGAACTAATATTCCTCCTAAAAATACTAGAAATAATACATAGGAAAGTCATGTGGATTTTAGGAATGTTGATATTGTTAGACATGCAGTAACAGTTTGTGTAATTAGTGTAATCCCTATAGATAGTGGATGCTTTATATATAGTATTATTAGTGCTAATAATACTATAATGGTAATTAGTATTCATTGTATTTTAATATCAAGGAATAGTTTAATAAAAATATTGGCTTTGGGAGCTAATGATGATATAATTATATCTTCCTTGATGTTTTTAGAATTACTAATTCATTTATGATTTACAAGACCATTGTTTTTATTAAACTATAAAAACTTATGTTAAGCATATTACTTATATTAATTATTTTATTTATTAGATTTTTATGTTTTATTTCTCAACGTAGGCACTTATTAGTAACTCTATTAAGACTTGAATTTATTGTATTATCCTTATATTTATATATAACTTATTATTTTATTAATAATCAGGAAGAAGCTTATTTTTGTTTATTATTTATTTCATTTTGTGTATGTGAGGGGGCTCTTGGTCTCTCTGTTATAGTATCAGTTACGCGCACTCATGGTAATGATTATTTTAATTCTTTTGTATTATTAAAATGTTAAAATATATTTTTTATTTTATATTTTTAATCCTTTTGAGATTTAATAGTTCTTTGTGAATGGTGGTTCAAATTTCTATTGTTTTTGGTTGTTTTTTGTTTTTATTAATAGTGTGATTTGGTATAGGAGTATGGGGGGCTGGTTATTTTATTGGGTTAGATGTAATGTCCTATTCTTTAATTTTGCTTAGTATTTGAATTATCTTTTTAATAATAGTGGCTAGAAATAGTATTATATCTATTTATTTTTACCCTTGTAGATTTATATTTTTATTAATTATTTTATTATTATTATTAATATTAACTTTTATAAGAATAATTTTTTTTTTATTTTATTTGTTTTTTGAGGGATCATTAGTACCTACTTTATTTTTAATTTTAGGTTGAGGGTATCAACCAGAGCGAGTACAAGCGGGGGTATATTTACTTTTTTATACATTACTTGCTTCTTTACCCCTTTTGGTTGGTATTTTTATGTTAAATTATAAAGTTGGTGGGTTATATATATATATATTTAGATATATTAATGTTGATATAAATTATTTTGTTTGGTATGTTAGAATGGTGTTTGCTTTTTTAGTAAAAATACCTATATTTTTGGTTCATTTGTGATTACCTAGGGCTCATGTTGAGGCTCCAGTTAGTGGATCTATAATTTTGGCTGGGATTTTATTAAAGCTTGGGGGATATGGTATTTTGCGAATTATTTCCTGTATCGAGAGATTAGCTATTAAATATAATATTTTTTGATTTGGTATTAGAATTGTTGGAATTTGAATAATTAGTCTTGTTTGTATACGTCAAATTGATTTAAGGGCCTTGGTTGCGTATTCATCTGTAGCACACATAGGTCTTGTTTTAATAGGGATTATAACTATAGGAGCATGGGGGATAAATGGTGGTCTTACTTTAATAGTAGCACATGGCCTTTGTTCTTCTGGGATATTTTGTCTGGTAAATATTACTTATGAACGATTAGGTAGTCGTAGCATATTAATTAATAGGGGAATAATTAATTATATTCCTAGCTTATCTTTGTGATGATTTATATTAAGAATTACTAATATGGCTGCTCCGCCCTCTATTAACTTACTGGGTGAAATTAGTTTATTAAATAGAATTATTGGGTGATCTTATTTTAGTTTTGTGGGTGTTGCATTACTTTCTTTTTTAAGTGCTGGTTATACTTTATATTTATATTCTTATACTCAACATGGAATATATTATTCTGGTGTATTTTCTTGTTGAAGAAGTAATATTCGTGAATATTTATTATTATTTTGTCATTTATTTCCATTAAATTTTTTAATTATTTTTTGTTCTCCAATATTTCATTGAATTTAAAATATTTAAGTAGTTTAAATAGAATAGTAAGTTGTGGGCTTAGTGGTAACTAAAAGTTCTTAAATCAATGGTTTTTAATTTTTTTATTACAAGCATAGTATCTATTATTTTATTGATTAGTAGAATAATTTTATTGTTATTGGGGATAATATTTTTAATTAAGGATGTTACAATTTTTATTGAGTGAAATATTGTTAATTTAAATAGTTCTAGCATTATTATAACAATATTATTTGATTGAATATCCTTAATTTTTATAGGCTTAGTTATATATATTTCTTCTATGGTTATTAATTATAGAGGTTCTTATATGGAGGGAGACTATAATATAAATCGATTTATTATTTTAGTTTTACTATTTGTTGGATCTATAATGTTTTTAATTATTTCTCCTAATATTATTAGAATTATTTTAGGATGGGATGGCCTAGGATTAGTTTCTTACTGTCTAGTAATTTATTATCAGAATGTTCGTTCCTATTCTGCTGGGATATTAACTGCTCTGTCCAATCGAATTGGTGACGTGTTTATTTTGTTATCTATTGCTTGAATATTAAACTACGGTAGATGGAGTTATATTTATTATTTATGATTAGTTTCTGATTTTGATATAATATTAATTACTAGATTTATTATTATTGCTGGAATAACAAAGAGTGCACAAATTCCGTTTTCTGCGTGGTTGCCGGCAGCTATAGCTGCACCAACCCCAGTTTCTGCATTAGTTCATTCTTCTACCCTGGTTACTGCTGGGGTTTACTTATTAATTCGTTTTGGAGATATATTAATATATACTGTTTTTGGTAGGGTACTTTTACTATTATCTGGACTAACTATATTTATAGCTGGGGTTGGTGCTAATTTTGAATATGATTTAAGGAAAATTATTGCTTTGTCTACACTAAGACAACTTGGTTTAATAATATTAACATTATCTATGGGATTAAAGGAGTTGTCATTTTTTCACTTGTTGACACATGCTATATTTAAGTCTTTATTGTTTTTATGTGCTGGTGTAGTAATTCATATTATAGGGGATGTTCAGGATATTCGTTGTATGGGGGGATTAATTAATAAAATACCAATAACTATTTCTTGTATAATAGTTTCTAGTCTTGCCCTATGTGGAATACCATTTTTGGCTGGGTTTTATTCTAAGGATTTAATTTTGGAAATATTAAGTATATCTTCTTTTAATTTAGTAATATTTGTTTTATTATGAATTTCTACGGGTATAACCATAGCTTATAGTTTTCGATTAAATTATTATTTAGCTGGTAAGTCTTATAGAGGTGCATCATTTCAATTCTTTTCTGATGAGGGGGGGTGAGGTATATTTAAAGGTATATTAGGCTTACTATTATTATCCGTTGTAGGGGGCTCTGGGTTAATATGATTAGTTTTTCCTTCTATTTTTGTTGTTATTATCCCCCCTAATTTGAAAATAGGGGCAGTTATTTGTATTTTATTGGGGGGATGGATTGGATATAATATTACATCTTTTTTATTTAACACTTATCCATTTTTTAGTAATAAAATAATATACTATTTATTAGGAGGAATATGATTTTTACCTTATTTATCATCTGGTGGGTTAATTGGTAGTTCATTTACTACTGGGGGTCTATATATTAAGACTATTGATTGTGGATGAAGTGAACTTATTGGTGGGCAGGGAGTGTATAAATATATAAGGAGTGGTTCTTTAAATATACAACTAATACATTCTAATTATTTTAATATTTATTTTATATTTTCATTTTTAATAGTAATTTTATTAATACTTTATGTATGTTTATATAGCTTATAATAAAGCATAATATTGAAGTTATTAGGAAGAATAAAATAATTCTGTAGACATTTCTTGAACTTATTTAAAGTTCAGCTTTATCATGAAAAGATAATGTAAATTTATACTAAAGAAATATATGAAGAGTATTAATGGAATTTCACCACTAAGGATGGAAGTTAGCAGCCCCCACTTAATAATATACCCCTTAACTGAGGAGATAACCCTAATTTTATTATTAACATTAATATGCCGCCTTTCTTTGGCTTCAGTCAAGTAAGCAAGGGTAATATATACCAATTTATTCAGGTCGAAACTGATTGCTCTTGCTTCTTGCTTAGTAAAGTAAATTGAATAATTCAATACCTTTTGAATGCAACTCAAATGTTATTATTAACTATTACTCTAGCATGCTCATTCTAATGATCCCTGGGTTCATTCATGATATAAACCTAAAAGTAAAATTAATAGAAATAGGAGTCTAACACATAGTCAATATATTAATTTTGAATTGGTAATAATAACTGTTATTGGTAATAGTAATACAATTTCTACATCAAAGATTAGAAAAATTACTGCAATTAGAAAAAATTTTATAGAGAATGGAATTCGTGCTGAGGATTTTGGATCAAATCCACACTCAAATGGTGATCTTTTTTCTCGGTCTGTAATTATTTTTTTTGATAGTAGTGTGGATAATATTATTACAATTGATGTAATTATTATAATTAATAATGAAGTACTTATAATTATATTAATTATTTACTTTATTTTATTATAACCTTTTTAATTGGAAGTTAAATGTACTTTAAGTATACTAAGTAAATTATCTACCTCATCAATAAATTGAAATATAAAGGAATAATCATACTACATCTACGAAGTGTCAATATCATGCTGCTGCCTCAAACCCGAAGTGATGTGTTGGTGAAAAGTGACATGAGATGTGTCGGGCTAAACATACTCCTAGGAATGTTGATCCAATAATAACATGTAGTCCGTGAAATCCTGTTGCTATAAAGAATGTTGATCCATATACTGCATCGGCAATAGTAAACGGGGACTCATAGTATTCATATGCTTGAAGAATAGTAAAATATACTCCTAATATTAGTGTTAATATAAGTGCTTGCATTGTGTGTGAATGATTTTTTTCTAATAGTCTATGATGAGCTCACGTTACTGTTACTCCTGAGGCTAGGAGAATTGCTGTATTCAATAAAGGTACTTGTATTGGATTAAATGGAGTAATCCCTTTTGGGGGTCATATTATTCCTAGTTCAATTGTTGGAGACAAACTTCTATGGAAAAATGCTCAAAAAAATGATACGAAAAATAGTACCTCTGAAATAATAAATAAAATTATACCCCATCGTAGTCCTATTATAACTTGATTTGTATGTAATCCTTGATACGTTCCTTCTCGTGAAATATCTCGTCATCATTGAATTATTGTAAGGAGTATTGTTGTTACCCCTATTAATAATAGTGTTATATTTTGTTGATGAAATCATCTAATTATCCCTGTTGTTAGTATTATTGCTCTAAGGGCTCCTGTTGCTGGTCATGGACTTTGATCTACTAAGTGATATGGGTGATTTTGATTTGCTGACATTAGTTATTTTGATTCTCTAGAATAAATGGCAATTAATAAGGCAAATACGTAAGATTGAATAAATGCTACGGCTGTTTCTATAATAATTAATATAACTTGTGCTAAAATTAGTATTGAAATCCCAATAACTTCTAATATTGTTCCTGCATTTCCAATTATTGATATTATTAAATGGCCAACTATTATATTGGCTGCTAATCGTACTGATAGAGTTATTGGACGAATTAGGTTTCTAATCATTTCAATCCCTACTATAATTGGTATTAATAGTGCTGGTACACCTTCCGGCACTAGGTGTGCTAATATATGTTTTGTATTATTAATTCACCCGAATAATATAAATGATAGTCATATTGGTAGGGCTAGGGTTAGGGTAAAGATTAAGTGGCTTGATCTAGTAAATACATAGGGTAATAATCCTATTGAATTATTAAATAGAATTATTGAAAATATACTAATAAATATTAGAGTTCTTCCTTGGTGACTAATTATTCCTAAAAATGTTTTAAATTCTTCATGTAATTTTACTATTATTATATTATATAATATAGAGGTTCGTGATTGTATTAATCAAAATGGGGCTGGAATTATTAATAATCCCAAGAATGTTCTTATTCAATTTAGTGATATATTTATAACTGATGATGTTGGGTCAAATGATGAGAATAATCTTGTTATCATTTTCAGTATTTAATTTTTGGTTTAATTTCTATCTTAGAATTATTATTATTTAATAATTTATTATAATTATAATAGTTGACAATTAAAAATAAAAAATAAATTAATATAAATATTGTGAATAAAATAATTCAGTTTAATGGATATATTTGTGGGATAAAAAAGTATCTACGAGGATAATTTAGGTTTGACATTCCTATGTTATTATATATTAACTAACTCTTTTCATTAGAAGTAGTTGTTATGTTACTATTTTGTGGTTTAAGAGACCATTACTTACTTTTCAGTCATCTAATGATTCTTGTATAATTTTTATTAATCAACTAATAAAAGATTTGTGAGTTGTAGTTTCAACAATAATTGGTATAAATCTATGATTAGACCCACAAATTTCTGAACACTGTCCAAAAAAGAGACAGTTTACCTAGGACTTTTTTGTTACGAGATGGAATTCCAAATCTGTTGGGTTGAGGATACGTAGAAGTATCGAAATACTCAAGCATGGAAGGATTTTTTATGTCTTCGTAGAGGTTAGGTGTTTGTATTCTGTAAATGAAGCTGTCGGTGTCCGTGTACAAAAGTGACATCTTATCATTGTAGAAGGGTTTCATCACGTCGTAATGAAATTCGAACATGTAAAGTTTCGACAAGTCGAGAACCGTTGCGCCAACGTAAATTGGTTTTCTGAATTTCATCAATTTTATATCTAGATCGAAAAGTGCCAAATTCTCGTTGTAAATTTTTCTCGACTTGAATCTAGGATCGGCTATCCACTTCCGACATTTATTCTTATCGGAAATTAATTTCACGTCTACGTGCTTTCTAACATTCTCCATGGTCTTTCCGTACACCGCATTGTTCATTAATTTAAAGAAGTCCTTGTCTAAATCGGAAGTGGCAGCTGTTCTATGTTGTGTGTTAGTTTCTATGTAAGGTCTTAACCACGTGGAATGTTTAAACTTTAGTATTCTTCTAACATTTACTATCTCAACACCCTTCCCAATCAAAAACCGGAGATTCTTGTAGTGGACGACGTATCTCTGTTTAGGGTCCAATGTTAACAAAAGCTTGTCTTGAACCGAGTCGGGTGGGCATTTGATTTCGGGAGTCGGAGGCAAATCCGAAAACGTGTCGTGCAGGTGGTCGGAGAATTGGAGATCTACCTCTGCGAAGAAACCACACTCGCTATCGTCGAAATGAATAATATCTATCGAAGTGGGATCTAACCATTCAAATCCCCCGTAAGGAAGTTTCTGAACCATGGCATGTCCGTAGAGATTATTAACGTCGGCGTAGAAGATGTAATTCGATGCTCGATTTGAATCGTAATCTTCTTTCATGTGTACGTTATTAGCTTTTGCATGTCTCTGTACGCATTGCACCATTCCACCTCGTATCCCTCTTTCGATAAATAGCAACATGTCAACGTCCAATATCAGTTCCAGCTTGACCTTTGTCTGGAATAACATTGCCGACCACGCTAATCCCGGTAGACTGTAGAAATACGCTGGATCTAATTTATAAATATTCGTTGCCGTTTTCCTGAACGCTTGAAAAACATCCGCGAGTATCGTCACGTCTAATTTTAAGTAGGCATCGTGGTAGTCTCCGAGTGTCCTACATTCTAATTTCTCCCACATGAGTTGCGCGTGTTGGTATTCTTCGTCCGTGATTCCTTTCTCTCTGAGTCTGCTGTAAAATTCTCTTGGAAGTGGAAGAGCGTCGTCGTTAAATTTAGAACCATCACTAACGTATTCGTAAGGATAAATCCCTTTACGTCTAACGAGTTCTATGTCTACGTTGGGAAAACTAGCTCTAGTTATTTTGAATTGATCGTCGGTGAGTTTGTTCGCTAAAGCATCCAGGCTGGCAGAGAGAAATCTGTACGAATCCAGGAAGCGCATCTCGATTGTATTTTTCGTTCCCGGAATCGACACTTGCTTGCTGAGACTAATGTAGCGTTCTTCATTCTCGGCCAAGACACCTATACGTTTCGGATCGTAGCCAAGATGTCTCACCAGGTGGTGAAAATCATATCCGCTTCCGTTGTGAAAGAATATGGGGATGAATTTAGGTTTCTGGATTTTAAGATTGCACGTGTTGCAAATTCCACCTATGTAGTTTCCGCTGAAATGATCGTGGTGGAATATTTTTTTGTTCTCATCAGTGAAACTTTGATCACATACCGGACACACCTCAGTGGAATTGTAATTTTGAAGTTCATTTTCAGTTAAAGGTGTCATCGGTTTTGATGTAAGCAGTACGCTACCAATTACCTCAACCTCCTCCACCATTTTTTCCAGGAAGTGTTCGATTACATTTGGCCCGCGGTATATATATGCTTCATTTATTTTATCACGTCGCACAACAACATAGCCGAAACTATTAGTTTGATGAAGCTGGTACGGCGTTGTGGAGGAAATTTCAGGATCCGGTTCGCAGTAGGAGAGTGGTTTCAGGAAAGACTCGAAATCTGCGACGATGATTGCGGGATGTTCTAACAATGCCTTGTGCATTTTGAATTCTTCGACTTTGTTCGTTTCGGGCATCAACATCCTAGCCGGTCTGTTGTCACCGCAATAAATTTTATGTTCGGCAAGTTTCTCGATAGCAATTTGACGTCCGGTGTAATTTTGATGATCACGTCGGTCACGATCGTCGAATGTGGTTAGGCATCTCGGGCAAACTTCGATGTTGTTTGCATGCTTGGTAGTTTGACTTCTGACCAAACGTGATAGTGAACGAATTAGCGTGTAATGATAGACATCCTCGTTGGAAATGAGAAGGAGATTTATTACACAAGCATCGTCATCGTCGATATCGCTTATCCTGACTGGATGCACGAGATATTTATCTGACGTGAAGGAATATACATTAATAGCGATGCGTTTTCCTGCACGATTTTCGAACTTTGTTATATCCGACAATGTCACCGGGTATTCAATGTCAGACATTACACTTTCAAACTCGGACTCGTATTGTTTGTAATTAGAAACCCGTTCTGGATTATTTGACCAATAAACAGGATGCAGTGCAGCCAATATACACCAGAGAAAACACTTGTTATCGTTGTTCTGTATATTTAACACAGCCCTCTTGTGTTGAATGTTCGGTGGAAGAGGAACATAGCTGGATGCACGAAGAGGCGAGAATCGGTTCACGTAAACAGTTAACGTGTGAGGACTTCCACACAGAGACCATCCCGACCCTTTAGCCTCGAAATCGTCATGTTTCTTAACCAGCTCGTTGGAAACTTTATAATAGAAGTTGTCCAAATTTTCGACGTCAGCAAAATAAAGAGTCTGGTTTTTTGTACGATGATAAAAAATACTCGTTGTGCCATCAACTTTCTCGTATTCGGAAAACAGAACAACATATACTTTTATAGAGTTGTTTTCAAGTTTATCTTTCAAAATATTTAGTACAGATGTTTTCGTTTCGTCCAAGAAACTAAGGATGTCACGGCCTGCTTCTGACTTAATTGAAAAATCCTGGAGTTGGTCGTTGAATGCAGATCTAATTGGTTTGGGTTCATCGGATAATTTAATTTGCTTGGAAGTGGAAGCTTCCGTATCTGCATTATCGATTTTCCTTTTCGATGCTTGTCCGGTCGATGGTTTGCAAATTTTGAGATGTTTACTTAAATTTGTAATGCTAATCATTTTTCCGCATCGAGCACAAGGCTTAGAAGGTAACGAACGATTAATTCTCGAAGCTGTTTCGCTACATCTTGCCCTGTGTACTGATAAATTGTTCCTTGAGATTAGCTTCCCACAAGTAACACATTCAGTTTTATCATTTTTACGATTGAAACTGGTGGTGGATGCCATTGCTTTTTCGAAAATCACAGAAATCAAAAAGTCTAGTATATAGCGATACAATTTTCAGGTATGTTATTTATATAGAATTTCTTGAGGTGAAATAGAAAATGCACGATCACGTCAAAATTCAATCTGGTCGAAATTACTATGAAAAACCACGTGAAACACCTTTAAACTTGAAATAATAGATGGTATGTAGCTTCAAAGAAAATTAAATACCTATTATTTTAACAAAAACAAGAAGCGCTGCGACAGGACGTCCGTACTCATTACGTCATAACTTGTTGCAATATGTTGTGTAATAGTTTACTCCCTTATAGTTAATACAACGAAGGGCATTAGATATGAGTCATCACAATATTACGTAATAACTTGTTGCAAAAACGTTGTGCAATAGTATACCCTTATAAGTAATACAATTAAGGGGTACTTAATATGAGTCATCACAATATTAGTTACATGGTTCTAGTTAGGATGATGATTTTTTTTGGTTTGTTGGATAGGGGTTGAAGAAGAATATTTGTTGTAGTGACCACAGTATTGTTTTTTTTTTTTTTTTTTTTGGTTTTTTTTTGTGTTTTCTGTTCTCTTACGAGAATTAATATAGGTTGTCATAGAACCCTCAAATTCATGACTTAGCAAAAAAAAATCTGTTTGCGGATTCATCACAATACGGAAGTAATAAGAGGCACGCGCGCGCGTGTGTATATGGCACATCGTTCCCGAAAGAGAGGTTTACAAAGGTCACGATATACAAACATTTGACCGGGGCTTGGAAAATTGCGATAAGGTGCATTCATCCTTCAAGGATGAGAGACTGTATTATTTACTCATCACGTTGTGTCAGCGCAACGAATAAAAGCGCTGAACATAGAGTGAAAATAAGAGTTTTTGAGGTTTGGTGAACCTCAATTAATAAAAATTAGTTTTTGAGGTTTTGGTGAGCTCCAAATAATCAAAGTGAGTTTTTGATGTTTTGGTGCTGTTTTCTACGCTGTGAAACATCGTCAGCGCAATAAATAAGGCGCGGAACGTGGAGAGAAAGTGAGTTTTTGAGGTTTGGCGAGCCTCACCGAGCCCCACCGAGCCCCATTTTCGGTTGCAGAACCGGGCTTATTGCACTACTAGTTATCTTGGAAACGGTGAGACTTAGGAAAAATCTGTTTGCGGATTCGTCATGTACGCCTATATGTAAGTAAAATATGAATAGAACCTATGCTCGGAAATCCAAAATGGCGACCGGAAGTGGGGTTATCTTTGAAACGGTAAGACTTAGAAAAAATCTGTTTGCGGATTCGTCACGTACGCCTATATGTAAGTAAAATATGAATAGAACCTATGTTCGGAAATCCAAAATGGCGACCGGAAGTGGGGTTATCTTGGAAACTGTAAGACTTAGGAAAAATCTGTTTGCAGATTCATCAGGTACACCTATACGTGAGAAAAAGTATGAATAGAACCTATGTTCAGAAATCCAAAATAGCAACCGGAAGTGGGGTTATCTTGGAAACAGTAAGACTTAGGAAAAATCTGTTTGGGGATTCATCATATACACCTATACGTAAGAAAAAATATGAATAAAACCAATAGTGTTCGGAAGTCATGCAGGTTTGGATGTGACGACGCAGTTCAATAACATAGGTTAGACCAAGAAAAAAACCTTGGTGATTTTATTTCGAGTAAAATGTTGGCAACACTGCAAGAAAATAAGGCTTATGTCTTACAAGAGCAAACTATTAAGTCGAGCCTCACCGAGCCTCACTTCGAGCCTCACTTTCGGTTGCAGCTCTGTCTTTATGGTTCTACTCTAAAATAGGTCAAAGCACGTAGAGGCTCTCGTGTAGTTTAGCACGAAAAAAAAATAAATAGGTTAAGTTATATCACGTAAGATCGTGGCATTCGTACCAAGTACGAGTGGGAAAAAAAAAATAGGAAATTTTACAAAAACATCGCTAAACGCTAAAACATCGACAAAAATTTGTCAAAATATGTCAAAAACTGATTTTCAATTGATAAAAAAAAAGCTACAAATGCATACCTACCAAGTACGAGTGGAAAAAAAATGAGATGCAGTGAAAATTGCACTGAAAAATCGTCAAACGCTAAAACATCGACAAAAAATTGTCAAAATATGTCAAAAAATGATATTCAATTGATAAAAAAAGAGAATACCTACTAAGTACGACTTTGAAACAACCCAATTATACTACTAATTACAATAATTAAAATTTGTTCAAAATATTGATCAACATTGTTGTGTTAATATTCTTCTCCAATTATATGCATCAATTTATCAAGAAATTCGCTTTAGAATATTCAAGAATTACCTCAGAATATTAAAATAGATATTATGTAATCACGAAATATGTTTTTTCATGCAAAATAAAAATAAAGTTTGAACCTTCCATATTTTCCAGGATATTTCCGCTCCGTGAAAGTGTCGCGCGGCATTTTTTCGGACCCCCTGAGAGACCAAAAGGTTGGAAAAAGTATAGACTGGTATCGGTAGGTACTTTCCGATACCACTGTTCTCGGCCGAAACCGATACATCGGCATCGGTATCGACGCAGCCGTAATTACTATACTGCTCTTGCAATTACTATTTATTATTATACAACTTTAACTCTGATGTACAAAACAATATATTTATTGTTGCATGAGTGGTACTAATTACATATCTGTACCCATTACTTGAGGAAGACAATTTTCATTCACCACAGCTTGAATTATCCGTCTTGGTAGATAAATAAACTAACTTATGTAAAATTAATTCCAGTTATTGCAGCTGTATGGCGTGCCTTTTGTGGAAGTGATACCGGTCAATAACATTCTAAGACCTTAGCCTACTGATTTGATTGATTGGTACTTTTGGCTATTTACGACGATAGGACTGAGATGAGATGAATGAAAAGACAACCACAAACTTAGACACAAAACAACCCCCACAAAGGACTATACTGTATTAGTCCAGACGCCATAGCCTCGTTGACCTGCCACATTGTAGTTGCCGGAGTGTACTACGTGAAAGTAAGATTGACACTTGAATGCCTTCAGCGAAGGTCACCCCTTACACCTCTAAAACTTTGTTACTTCGATTATTTCTATGGCTTACAGTATAGTTGAACACAATGCAGCACGTAATTTACAACATTGTCACACATTGGTGCAACCACAGTCGGGGGCAGGAAGAATTGCCCAGCAGAACGTTGTACGGAAATCAATTCAAAGGGAGAGTGCAAAGGGAGGCAAACATTGAAGTAAAAAAAACAATAGCAAGACTAACAGAATCTAAGAATAACAGAACAAAAGAATACTCAAGATGCAATCATTTTTTCACATATTTATTGCCAAGGGCAACTGCAAAAGGGGGGGGGGGCACAGAGCTGCAATTGTCCCCTCGATTTCACATTTTATACAAATAAAAATACATGTAAACTTTTGTTGCTCGCTTCGCTTGCAATTTCTGCTTTTCTTGCAGTCTCGTCAAGTTCAGAGCCGTAGCTAGGGGGCGGCTGAAGATCTAAATGAAAAAAAAATATATAAAAAAGAATGCCATGGCACCCCGTGAAATTATTTGCGCCATATTAAATCAATATTGTTTTCAGTTTGAAAATTATGCAAAAAAACAATTTGGATCTAAGAATTTTCTTGATGACTTAGCTCGCAATGTCATTATTTTCTCTAATGCATTGTAAATTACCAGAGAGAGAAGTAAGACCAACTATGTACTTCAGACTGTTGCTGCTAAAGTGTCTTTTCTTATATGCATGAACAATTGTTTTAAGGAAAAGGAGCGCGCATATTTCAGAAACAACTTATATCATTTTTGCTGTTGGTTTCTTATCAGGTGGATGAATTGATTATGTAATGAATTTAATTTAGGCTGGTCCAAAAAAGAAATCGAATTTAATTTCGCATAGTTGCTAATTTTGTTCCTTTCCCATGGACATATTTTACTGCAAAAATTCAGCGAAATTGGAAAATATTTAGAGGTCGCTCAAGCGACATGAAGTATCGCCATAAGGGTGTAGCGACGTTTACAGCATTCAATTGTTAATAAAGAAATTGTACTATTTTCACTATGAAATGATTTTTTATCACAAAAATACTATTATTTATTTCAGAATTGCAATTTATTGCAAAAATAAATTTGATTAATTTAAACATTCAGTCGATTTTTCATTTCAAAATCAACTTCTATAAAATACAAATCCAAGTGTCTGAAACATGACTTCCATGGTGCTGAATTAGGCTCTCCATTTCACTTTATTTCCTTGTTATTGACTCAATAAAGTTGGATATAAGAGCCACTAAACGTTCAACAGTATCGTTGACACCCTTCAGTGACAACGATTGCTTTGACTTCTTAGAATTTATGCGAGTCACTCCAGCTCTTCGGTGCATATTGGAACCTGAAATCAACATTAGCTGAAAGTAAACATAAGATGTAAAGGGAGGTACAATTAATCAAATCAAACAGACCCTTTATTTCTAAGCTTTGGGAGTCTGCCAGTTTCACGCATCTGGAGCTCCAGTTTTCATCACAGGCCTTAAGACAAGTTATAATTTCTAGCTTTTCCTTGGAAGATAAGCAGCTCAGCTCCAAGATAATGCAAATGCGCCTCCAATTTGTTCCTTGCAGTTTCTAGGTATGGTGTCTGCAAGCTAAATACAACAAATTTCTTTCAATACTTTGTTCCAACAGAATGCAGACACCGTTCCTGTCTTAAAAGCTGCTGCATCGAAACTCATGCACACGATGTCATGAAGCACCTCCCAAAAGAGCATCAAGCTGCTGCATGTTTTTTCCTTGTACCTCTCCTGTTCCAGATGGTACCTTTGCAGCACCTAGTATTTTTTTCAACTTCATAACTTGTAACAGGTACCTACTTGAAGTCTATCCACAATTGTTTTCAGATTCGAATGATTTGTTCTATCTTTCATCAACATACAATCTCAGTGCAAGACTAAGGGAAATTTTTAGTGTTACAAACTTCCTCACACACATGTTTTGTCAATGATTTCTGGATGTGCAGCTCGCTTGTAGAACCTTATAGTGTTCGGCTGTCAAGATGGTGGTCATTAGCTGTGGCACTAATAGCTGCTGTGCGCATCTTTCTGTCCGAAAGGTTTCTAAAATCCCTAAGATTGGAAGAAATTCAAAGGAATACTTCAACTCCAGCCTTCGCCCCCTCCCCCATCTCACTTGTACAAGAAATGAACACACAAATTTGGAACAACTAATCGAGTGGTAGATGAAGTTCATTAAAATATTTACTTCTAGAGGACCTTCTAAATATCATCTTCTTCACAATCGGTCCCCTACGTTTGCTCCCCATGAAGCTTTGACTCAAACTGAGGTAATGATGCAATACCGCTGCGCAGGACTTTTTTCCAGTTTTTTTTCTTTTCTTTGTACATTTGTTTCATCTTATTAGTAAACTGAAGTAATGTAAAATAACCTATTTGTTTTAAGTTGTATAACAACACGGTATTAATGAAAAAATATAAATATGCTGACCAAGGCAGAAATTTATTTTATTAAAAAACATAAACTAAACGTAACGTTTCAACCTTCTAGCAAGATCTTCTTCAGACTCTGTATCAAGTACAAAAGTTAGCTAGAAGGTTGAAACGTCACGTTTAGTTTATGTTTTTTAATAAAATGAATTTCTGCCTTGGTCAGCATATTTATATTTTTTCATAATCATGGAAACAAGGCTTAATGGTGTTATAACGGTATTGATATATGCGAAACTGTTTGATATAGCATATAACCAGTATGGAACATTTTTGAGGGCTTTGAGCGACCCCTAAATATTTCTCTATTGACACAAAAGTTTGCACAGAGTATTTCTATACCTAATTGAACAAAATTAGCAACTATGCGTTGAAATCGTAGAAAAAAATAAAAATGTTTGCTCATGTCATGATGAGCAAATTATATATATATATATATATATATATATATATATATATATATTACATACATACATACATATATTTTCTTATTTTACGTCGTTCCATGTTGCATATGTGTAAAATATATGTTGTACATGAAAGTTATACATGTCATGTGTACAAAAAGAATTGTCAAGTAACGTGAAACGCATCAGAAATTGAAAATAGTTCACAGTTCAAAATCAAAACAGAGGTCTCTATAGTGGTTGTGTGATTATCAGCGTCCTAGTGGTTAAAGTGTTGGATAGTACCAATAAGCTTATATGAGTATAAAGTGCGGGACAAAACAAACTTTTCTCCATTAAAAAAAAAAAAAATTGATGGCAGACATTATTATGCAATGTTGATATTTAGATATTTGTAATTTGCATTGGAAAGAGGAATAATGAAGAAATATATTTTCTGAAGGAATGTAAGGACTTTAAACAATAAAGAATTTTATAACATTGAAGGAAATTACGTAATTTATTTGGACAAGAATACAATTTCAACATTAGTTATTTTTCGTAGCATCAATTGATCGTAAAAGTGGTTGTGGATTTCCAAGAAGTCTCCATAAGTTCACACACAAATGTTCATGTCCAGGCATAAAGGAAGTTGAAATGAGAAGGATGGCCAACATTTTTTTTTGAACATTTGCACAAATTGCTGACTAAACACAAAATCCTTTTTACCACTAACGGCATTTTCTACTGTATTTTTCACTAAGTCCACAACAGTTTTGGAAGACTCATACTTTATATTTTATTACTTGAGACCTAGAAACTGTGTATGAGGAGTCACTGGTCGCCTGAACCACCTCCATACACAGGTGGAGGGCCTCTGCTGCGGAGATTGTAGCTGTGGGTTGGGGTGGCAGCTTTCCTGGCTTCTTTCTTTGCGGTCCTGACTTCGGTGGCCAAGTCGAGGTAGGGCTTCTTCTGGTCATCGGTCATGACCTTCCACCGCTCGCTGGCCACCCTCGAGACCCCCGCTATGGGGTCGATGTCCTGCCCGGCCATCTGCTTCCTCACTTCCTCACGGAAGATGACGAAGGGTTGCGAATAGCGGGGCTTCTCTTCAACGCTTTTGTCCTGGACAGGGCTCAATTCTGCAGCAGTTTGGCTTCTTGCACCGTCCATGATTTCTCTCTCGGCCGTCAAAACGTTTGGTTCTAGTTTCCTAGTGACACAACAATAGCGTTGCCAACAAAGCTCCGAGATAATGCAACAATACTGTTCGATTGTAAAGAGGGTTCGAATCTAAACGCGAAAGGAACATAAATAGAACATGTGCTAAACTTCAAAATGGCTGTAGTCCAAACGCCAGAGCCTCGTTAGTCTGCAACAATGCAGTCCAGGGGTGTAATACGTAAGAGTACACTCCTCAACTACCCTGAATTTCATTTGTATGCGTTCGGCTGTTTATTATAAACATTCCATTTTTACTACAGCAACGTTACTACGTTTTAAAGTTTAATGTTTGGTCAGCCCCAGACGATTTTCACGAAACCTGCTTGCCCGTCTGCGTTCCACTTGTAGCCTTCACCCCTATATTTTCACTGGACTCGTCCAGTTAGCGCATGCGCACTTTGGTAGATGGTTTCAAATAACGCAAATGGGCTGTATTGTTCGAAGAGTCTGAAGTATAGGAAACAATCGTGTTTCAGAACCATTATGGCTATCTTATCCGTTAAAGCAGGAAGTGTTGCTTGATTGATTGAATTGTTGTTTTAAGTCCACTTTATGCACAGAAAGGCTAATCGGGACTGGACCTACAGTTTAAAGTGGGATCCGAACCACTATGTTCCTCCACCGGGTATCGAACCCGGGACCCCTTGATTATAAGGCGAGGACGCTACCACTGCGCCATCGGGGAGGCCAGGAAGTGTTGCGTCGTGCGTAGCGATCGAATCTTGATTACAAGGCGAAAGCGTGACCACTACGCCAGGGACGTAGCTAGGTTGATCAGTTCGGGGGGGCCAAATCTAAAATTTGTTCCTATGCAAATATTACCAGACAGTAAAGTTAAACAACTCTGTGTGATGCACACACACACACACACACACACACACACACACACATATATATATATATATATATATATATATATAATGTTTATATGTACATTATATTACATTATAATATTGCTACATATATAGTGCATTGGTATATAAAACTACTACGAAGTGTATATAATATATATGTGAATACTGGAGGTCAAATAAACATTAGAGTTCAAGAATTTTCAGGAAGCAAATCAATTTATGAAAGTACTACTATTAAACTATTACTTTACAGTTTTCTTAATGTATTTTACTTTCTGCCTGTCTCAATGACAACTTCTTCTTTTTTATCGAAACTACTGTGGAAGTGCTAAGCTGATTTCTTGACATCTGATAAATTATTCTGTGCAGGATTTTTCCTATTTAGCTATTCTGGAGAATCCTCCTGTGGATTGCATTATTGTCTGTCAAGATATTTGATATTAAGTTTCCGGAAAGACAAAACTACTACATTTATTTTCAACACAGCTACAAATGCAACCATCATGAGGATTCTTCCAAACCTACAGGTGAAAGGGCCTCGCCGATGGTGTAGTGGTAAGGTCGTCGCCTTGTAATCAAGGGGTCCCGGATTCGATATCCGGTGGAGATAATGGCACAGTGGTTCGGATCCTACTTTAAACTGTAGGTCCAGTCCTGATTAGCCTTTCTGTGCATAAAGTGAGGACAACAAATCAAACAAACAAACCTACAGATGAAATCTTACACATATTCATTTTTCAGAATTTACGAAATCTGCTTAGCACTTTCAGAGGAGAGATGTTTTTGAAAATTCCTCTCTGCTGAGACATGCAAAAATCAGTACAACGATTCATTCTTTCAAGCAAGCAATAACAATTTTACTTTCACGAGTCATCATGTAAGTAAACTGCTACATTTTCTTCGTCCTCTTGCATCTGCCCCGCCTCCCTCCCCCAAAGCCCTCCTGCCTCCTCACTCAAGTTATTCCTTGCTCGAGGGCACCGAGGTCATTGGACCGTTCTGGTACTTGGCACCCTGGATAGAAGCAAAATCTAGCAGAATGAACAAAATGAATCGGAAACAAAGATTTACTGGGGAAGGGAAAATTTAACCATATTTGCGTATTGCCTTGCAGAAACTGTGCTCTCAAACAGCAGGGGTACAACCCAGGGATAAGTCTTCTCTACCATTTGATTGTCATTTCCTTCCCTTTATCTTCTCCATCTTTCCCTTGTTCCCTTAAAGCAAGAAAGACCGCTCCTTGCAATTTGTCAGGTTCGACAGGTGACGACTGTCCTCTCGCAGGAATATTTTATGACAGGCAGTTCAGAGAGTATTTGGGACGCAGTGCCGCCTTTGGTTGTCCGCAACCTTCGCGCCAACATTTATTGAACAAGCTTGTTGTATTGTCTCCATTCAAGCTTTGTGCTGGTCTTAGGACCGCCTTGTGCCTTGTCAAGACTGAAGATAGAAGATCGCGTTTTATTCGTATTTCTGGGCTTCCTCGATGGCGCAGTGGTTGCGTCGTTGCCTTGTAATTAAGGGGTCCCGGGTTCGATACCCGGTGGAGGCACATAGTGGTTCGGACCCCACTTTAAACTGTAGGTCCAGTCCCCATTAGCCTTACTGTGCATAAAGTGGACTTAAAACAATAACTCAATCAATCAATCGTATTTCTGGCTGCGAATTTAGGCAGGGACGTAATGATAACAATAATAGGACGTTACAAAATCATATTAATAATAGTAATAATGATGACGCCTTTAACATTGAAATTATTTTCAAATTTAAATTCTAGCAGTATTAAATCGCAAGCAGCACTTTACATTACGCGAGTGATTTGTAACTCTCCTCCAGACACAAACGTACGCAGGATTTTCTTTCGGAGGGGAGGTGGAGAGAGACAATATAAAATATTTGGTAATTACCACTTTTGGGATTCCTTTTTAAAGTTGTTCAAAGAGAGAAATGGTATCTAGGGTCATTTTAGGGGATGTGGGGGTTGCACTTACCAATTTGTTTTTTTTCCCCCGAGTTCTTTACAGATTTCATTTCAAAATTTTGTTTTTCTCAAAGTTTCGGGAGAGTTGTAGCCTCATAAGCTCCCCCATGTGTACACCAATGCCTCGAGATGTAATAGGAAAAATAGGACGCGTGCCACTTTTCTTCCGAAAATTATGCACCTCTAAACTTGCACCCTGCATTATCGCAAAACGACGTTGGTGGTTTGTACAAGTGTTATGAAGACACTGACTTAGGTATTTTCACACTTTGTTTATTTCTGTCTCAGTTCGTGTTATCAGTAGGGAGCGCGTTTATAATAGCCACAAACCATGCTAAATAGACAGGTAAATTGGCGCCAAAAATGACAACTTCAAAAAGCCCAAGAGTAGGTAGTAAATATCAACTTGTTATTATCTTTCTTTTCAGTTCATTTGTGAGTTTTCCTTCATTAATTGCCATTTACTTTTATTCTATGTATATTTTATTTTTCAAATTTTGTACCGCTTTTTTGTTACTTTTAGTTAATCGCAATGTTGACGATTATGAATGGCAATTAATGAAGGAAAACTCGCAACCGGCCATCACAATTATATGTAATATGCAGAATATTATTAGCGACTCAAATATTCTGGTTTTTCTTGTTGTTTTTTAACATTCTCAACAATAAATTCACATTTTTGCTTTATATTGCATATTTCTTATAACGACACGTTCACCACGGCGGGCCTCCCAGGTGTGGTTTACCACGTTCCCTTATAACCAAAGAGTGCCAGGTTCAAGTCCCGATGGAGGCACATTACACAATGGGTCGGAGTCCAATTGACATTATAAATCCAGTTCCAATTAATATATTTGAGCATAAAATGGACTTTAAACTATTTTTGATTACGATGACAAGTTATTGTAATAATGAAAGAAAATAATATCTCCTTTAGGATTCAAACCTAGGACTCAGTTTTACAGAAATTGTAATCTCTAGGCCAGTGGTACCCAAAGTGTGCGCCGCGGCGCCCTGGTAGGCTTACGGGGCCGCCGCGTGATGTTCCAATATTTTCAATGAAATTCAGTCATCGATATGATTGTTCCAAATACATGTTCTATTTTGTACTTGTTACATAAAAAATGTTTCTGAATTTTAAATATGTTTATTTTTTAACTTAAGGCAAGCGACGTAAGCACACTAACAGAGCGTTACAAGTGTTAGATAGCGCCTCCCCGGTGGCGTAGTGTTAGAGTTTGCCACCTTGTAATTAAGGGGTCCCGGGTTCGTTACCCGGTGGAGTCACATAGTGGTTCGGATCCCACTTTAAACTGTAGGTCCAGTCCCAATTAGCCTTACTATCCATGCACTTAAAACATCAATTCAGTCAATCAAAGCAAGTACTAGATAGGCCTACATTCATGACGTAGGCGCTGTGGAAAAATCTTGAAACACGAAGGGCGCCGTGAAACGAAAATGTTTGGGAACCCCTGCTCTAGACAGTGGAGATTAGCTTTGTTCCTTCGTTCGTCAGTGCTCTATATATTTTTTAAAGCAATACAAATATAGGTAAAAATTATTTCTCCGTTCTGCGAGGTATCGGTAGAAAGTTAACATCTGCTAGCAATGCCAACAATGCATTAGTGTACATGTTATTATCTCGGCTTCCACTCTCTCCGACATTCATTCTAAACCATGGCATTACTTATTTAATTTATTCCTGTGTTCGTGGCGGAGTGGTAAGCGTAAAGGGCTACGAAATCAGAGATCCCATGTTCAAACCTCCACCAGCCATTGGTGACTCATACTGTTTGTCTATGCTCCCATCACTTTTCCATCCGTCCATCATTCATCAATCCACATCGACTTGTCGTAAAAATTAACCTACGAGGTAGGAAAAAAGGTAAAATAGCCAAAATGGAAACCTATTGAATTTTAGCCGCCTCAGTGGCTGAGCACGTTAGCTCCCGAATTACGATTTTGTCCCCAAATGTTCTATGTCTCTTCATGCACAAATAGGAGGCCAATCGGGACTGGACGCACAGTTTAAAGTTTGATCCGAACCATTATGTGCGTCCACTAGATATCGAACCAAGGATATATATGGAATTATATGGTGACGACATTACCACTACGCGATGTCCTCCCCTGGACAGGCAGGCGTGTCTTTTGTTACTGTCCATTCATTAATTTCTTGTATCATCGTTACATATCTTTGACGAAAATCAAAGTACATCCAGTGTTCGAATTAAAATTAGGGGGGGGGGTAATTTAACTCCTGACCATGTAAAGAATTTACCCTCATAAGTATATTCTAGATCATATTTTGCCATTGCTCAGAATTTGACGCAATCACTTCTTTCAATTTCAAGTAAATGTTACATTAATATCAACATATATATTGTCAGTTTCTGAACTAAATTTTACATTAAAATTAATACTGTTGTTGGTTTGCAAATTACAATATATATTTAATGAGAAAATATTTCCTGATTAATTTGCCTTCCTCTAAGAAAAATAATTCTGATATTAAATAAAAGTCCACTGAGACGAGATCAGTGATTACTGTGTTATTTACTTTGAACCCAAGAAATTTATATAAATCAGTCCGTATGTTTTAGATACGGGATTCTTGAAACCCCTCCCCTAGAGAAATTTCTGCCCAACGCAGTTGGCTTTCTATCAGGTACAATTCTCAAAATTAGAATAGGGAAGCTGTGAAATTTTTCCCTCACCATTTTTTCAATTTGAACACTGGATACAGACATACACATATTTCATTTTTTAAATTTAATCTACGAACATACACACACACACACACACACACACATATATATAATTGTTTTACAAAACTGATTGGTACTCACTTTGTAATTCGCCCACAGTTCCATGCATTTTAGATGGTATGACGTTCCTTTGTGTTCCTTGATTTTTTTCACATGCTTTCTTCCAGTTGCGCATCCCTATTTTCCTGAAATTTGGTTCTGCATATCCTGAATCTGTGCCAAATTTTCGGCATGGAAAACAAAAGCATGCGTCAAGTTCCACACTATATTCTAGCCACGGCGCAGATGCAAACCAGTGTTTTTGAAATGACTGCTTTCGCTTTCCGAACGTAGTATTTGGTTAGTTTTGCAAAAGTGGTTGCCTAGGATTATCTACCCCAAGATCAGTAATTCTTTTCACATTAGTACATTCACTTGTTTTGTCTAACTTTGGAACGTCAGAACTTGGACCAACACCCTCTTCATTGTCGTCATCTTCCACATGTTTTGAGATAGTTTTAAAATATCCGGTTTTGATAAATTTATCCATTCAAGATGGAAATGCACAACAACGCTAGAACTCTTCCCACACACGAACAAATACACAGTGACCGTAGGAACCCGATAGCAGACCTTCCTCGCAAGCAAGGACACAAAGCTAATCTGTGGCTCTGAAGCTGAAGCATAGAGCAATTTTAAATCTCAGAACAATGTCAGTACTGGAGAACTCTCTCCATAGCCTATGTCGCTCGACCACCTACTGTTGACCGCTCGGCCACGGCGGAGTCTTTGATTCCATCTGTATTGGAAGGGTCATTAGCAACAAAAGGGTCGGATCTCTGGTTTCCAGGAACTTAGGGCAAGGGTAATAACCTCTAAGCAGGCAGATTTTATGACCTTGGTTATAATCTAGTAAGCAAGGAAAGGGTGGAATTTTGCTGTCCTACATTTGCTTCCGAAGATTTTCTTCGGAACAGTGTTTCCAACTCTGCTACAAATTTACCAGAAAATTATATGTAGTATTAATTTAGGATAATTTTTAATCGATCAAAATTTTGTTTGCGGGGGCCAGAGTTACAACTGCCGGGGCCAAAGCCACCCCAGGCCCCCCCCCCTAACGACGTCCCTGCACTACGCCATGCAGGAGCCTCGAATCGTCAGTAGAAAGGACAAAGTTCATGAACGTTCGTGGAAGATCATTTTCCAGTCCATAAATGAATCTTTTATTAAAGAAAACAAAAACAAAAACGGCTTAACTTGATATCGAAAGAGTGTATTTCACCTGTACAGTGGGATCCATGAATATTACCGTGCAAATTGTCCATGACTATTTTCATTAATTATTCTCTTACATTCTATGTGTTCTTAAGCGATGGATTTTTATGTATGCCGGTTCAGAAGTTGTCAACAGCTTGTTTTGAGCTTTCTTTTAATTCTTGAAGCTCTTATTGGGTCAAATAAAGTGCACAAACATGGTGATGGACAATTTGCACGGTAATACTCATGGATCCCACTGTACCATCCTTAAGAAAACCTGAAACTAGAAGATCAAAGCTTCATGCCATTCTCATGAGAATACGTGAAGTTTATACAGTATATATAAAAACGTACACAATACACGTATGGAAAAATATTTTAGTTGTTTCAATTGGAAACGCCGTGCACCAACCCTAGATGGTGTAAATCGTGTGTCTTTCATACTGTATATATTATAAATCGCAATTGCTAAACCAACCGGAATCTTACATGAATTACTTCCGTATTAAGTACTGTCTGCTATAAGATTTTTGGAAGCATTTTGCATAGCATTTATGTTAGAAAAATGTTAAAGCAAATGCTTTCGTCTAAAGCGAGCCTTAGTGTCCAGAATGGTAACCCCCCCCGGTGTTCCTTCGCAAGGTTCTCAAAAAGCCAGGCAAGGTTGATAACTGCTGAACCACCATCTTCACATTGTAGCCTAACTAGCCTTGAATATACGCTACTGTATCATTCAATACTTTGAGATAAATAGGTTGCAACAACATGTTTTGAGAGGACCCTAGGTGGTCGGTACCCTCTTGGAGAAATTTTCGGAATGTGATCCATATTTCACCAGAGAACCGTATATGCCTCTAGCACTTTACAGCTGCTCTTGTCGGTTTCAAAAACAATGAGACTCACTTTCTTGCTTTAAATATATAATATCTCATAATCAGGATTAATTGTATAACGTCTTTACAGTCAACACAGGAAAATGAACAAGAAAGCCACAAATTACAGAAACCGAATGAATAAAAGATGTATATAACAAATATATTTTTACTTTTCGAAATTACGTTAGCAATTATCACACACAAATACAGATGAAAAAATACATTAATTTCATTATGGGAACGATATATTCAGATATTATAGGGAATTGTAATACAACTACTACTTATACAGAATTATATTTACTTCATCTTATTTGAGAATAAGACGTGAAAGGTATTTTTTTCTAGATTGTTATTATATGAAACAATACTGGCGTACAAATATGTGTATGTGAATATATATTACTTCATTTGATTAAAAATTGTCATTTAACATATTAATTAACTGTATTTTAAAAATACTTGTAATGTTCTTGATGTATCTGCATGATTCAGACTTTTCCATAGTATCACAATTTGCACTTCTGCAACACAAACGTATCACACTCGCTTTCACACAACTCACAAATATACGAAAATAGCTTCCATTCTTACTATAAAACTTGCAATTGCTCTGATCAACATTTTCACTTTACACGAACAACTTTTTAAATCATATGTACACATGAAATAAACACTTCCTGGATTTAAAGCAACGAGTCTTTTTGTATAAAAAGCACGCACACGTTTCCAATTAAAAGACAACACGTTCATGAGTTCTGCTACAAGTGAACGATGCCAACTTTAAAAAGACACACTCAGTGAGCAAATGAGAAAAAATCAGGTACATTGTTTATTATACTGTAGTGGTCTTTTAAGTATCTCTCTTCTTCACACTTCTATGAGGCATTTGTAAGTTTAGATTAAGTCAGATTATATTGCAGAAAACTGTCACTTGTTGTTTGTTTATGTTTATGTTAATCAGTCGTTTGATACTCTTCTCTACCTGAGAATTTATTTCTGAAGATTGTTTCATTTTGTAGATCACCAGAAATGGCAGGAAACATTTGTTGAAACTTAGATCTTCTGTAAAAATCAAATTGTAACTCTGAAACGAATTTAAGCAAAATAAACACACTCAGAGTGTGAACCTTGGGCTTATATTTATAATAACCTATTCACGAAAATCAGTGTGGTACTGAACATTTACATAGAAGGGGAGAATTGAAAATTAGTGACATGAGGAATAGTGACCAATACAACCTTTGTTCTCACTGTATTCGTTGACGTCGATTTGCAGATACTAGCTGCTGTTTATTGCTAACATTTACTTTGTGATGAAAAATGAAGGAATGTTAGGAATGGGCAGTGAACCTGTTACATGTTCCCCAGGTTCTTCGTTAGAACCAATTCAAGAACTCTTTGTTCTAGCTGTACAGCACAGGTGAGGAAAAGGTAAAAACAGTGCTTAAAGCTTACTGGAAAGCAAATACGAGTATAATCAGAGGAACGGCAATGACAAGTCCCAAATAGATGGCTGTCCTTGGCTCACAAGTAGACACAACCACGTACTCTTCGTTCCAAAGCGTATTGTTCTCCACGGGCAGTTCCATCACTACCATCTCGCTCGAGAAGAAGTCTAGTGAGAAAGCACAGTCTGTTGAATTATGGCATGTGGCTTTCGGGTTCGACACATTGTAAACGATTTTACTTATATCGAAGCGAATCCTGATTAAATTTGGTTGGATTTCGTTCTCGCTGGAGAACACAAAGTAATAGTAACCATTTGAGGGTACAGTGTACGACAAGACGTCCTCGTCGGTTATTTCATTCTGACATCTCGGACGCGCTGGAAGTTGCAAAATGCTGATAACACCTTCGCACTTTTGTAGCGCTTCCTCACTGCTGGAGAACGAGGACCAGAACTCCTCGTTGGAAGTGTCGTTGGCTGTAGTTTGGTTGAACAGTCCTCGATGGTCTGCAATGCCATCACCTATGAGGTCCCAAATGTCTAAATCTTCATCTTCAGCTGCTACATTGTTGTCTTCCAGTTCAGGCTGCGATATTTCATCAATAAGTTCTTCAGTATCTTCAGAGACTTCTCTCTCGAATCTCTTGAAAGATCCGCTTGACTTATGATGTTCTACCTCCTGGTACTGTTCAGACTTCTCCTCCGTCAAATTCTCTTCGTAGCTGCCCGAAACCATTTTCTTGTCCAGCTTCGTCTTTTCGTGCCTAATTGCGTGCCTATCTTTATTTTTCCTTCTTCTCTTCCTTTCTTCCTGTCTAGATTCCTGAATGAACTGCCGGATTATCTTGAGGAGGACGGAATCTGGGTCGTCCGTTGAAGTTCGCTTAGTACCAACGAAGGAGGAATCGTTAGAAGAATCTTCTTGACGAAGTCGTTTCTGCTCCTTAACTTTATCCTTCCTCTCTGATTTCAATCTCTCATTCAATCGACGAAGAACACTGGTTCCACGATTTCCCATCTTCTTTATCTTCCGCACTAACTGCTCCAACACTTCTTCAGAGTCCTCGGTGCTGTTTCTGGACTCTACCTCTTCCACCTGTTCACTGGACACTTTAGGCACTTGAGTCGTTGTTGTATGGACTTCCATTAATACTTGATTAACTAACGAAATCTCTTCAATGTCATGTTCGAACTTGTTCCTTAGTTCATCGCTCTCATCATTCACAATTATCGACCCCTCAGTTGTAGTAACCACACCTTTCTTAAGATCTTCCATCTCGTCCAGTTCTTCAGAGGAGTCGTCTCCGATGTAGGCACACTTCTTAAGTTGAGAGTGACCCTTGACCACGAGCAAGCTACCACCTGGCCATCTGTAAATATAGATTAGATGAATGAGCTTTGTAAAATTTGCAATCTCTATCATTTTTATTGAAGTCAGTAACAGATACTAATTTAGAGAATAAATAACCCAACAGAAGTGTGACTAGAAACAAACACAACTAAAAGAGTGCACTGGCATTTTGAGAAAAAGTTACATGCAGGTATTTCTTTTATGTAAAAATTTTGCACCTTTTGTTTTGCGTCACATTATGCACTGGATTTAGTTCACAGGCGACAAAAGCGCAGAAACTAATAAGGCAGGAAAAACTTCATTAGTATTCTCTATTACGAATGGGTGACAAACATAAGCGGGTTCAGAAATAATTGACGGTTTTATTTTGTCGAGTTCTATGGCTTGCAATGCTTGAATCATTATAATCAAAACAGATCACCTCAGTGAATTGAAATCGGAAAATTTTTGTTACGAAGTGTAAGCCGAATGTCATATTCTGAGATAAATTTTTTGCCTTGCATTTTTCTCAAATATCCTGTGGGAGAAGCATACAAATTATATAAAAATGTAGTAGAGGACTCTTTGGGTAGTTGTTTGTTTTAAACATCTCTGGAAGTAAACACTTGTTCAATGAGCAAAGTATTGGTTGTTCGTTTTGAACGTCTCCGCAAATGTAATAAGATCAATAATTTAGTTCTTTTCCCATGTTTTCTTCATTTGAGTCAACATGCTGAAGCAAGCAATTGCACCTAATTCTACAGTAGAATACACAACCGTGAAACTACACTCTGGTGCACGAAAATAGATGCGTGGTAGAAGTTGCGGTTTTACCATATCGTGCAACTTCCAACAGCTGTTCTCGCTTTTCACTCGTTTGACGTCCGCATAATTTCATGACCTCTGTTTTAGCCAAAATATTAATTTTTCATTAATTGGGAGGAGAATGGAATATAAATAAGTATTCCCTCAAATAGACAAAATGGTCAAGAAAGAAGAGTTGTCTCACAGACTTAATGGTTAAGTAAGAAGAGTTGTTTCACATATTCATTTCGCTTCCTTTTCCTCCCCTCTAAATAACATTGTATGGTCCTCTGTATTATGAAACGTAACTCTTTTCTTGCGCACAGTCATCTACGATCTCCAGTACAAAGGAATTTGCTATTTATTCAAAATAGAGAAACTTTGTCCATTGACGTAATTATTTCAAAAACATTATCTTAACTGACATAAAGCCTATCAGGAGTACATCAAACACAGTTCTTAAACTTAGATATGGTGTAGACAATAGAATTTGATAATCATAGTTTTTTATAACTATTTGGGTTTAGTATCTTCAGTTTATCACATCACAACCTTGATATAGCAAGTAAGTTTATTGTGGCTTACCCTTTGCACAGACTTTCAGCGAGGGAAATTTTTCACTTAAAAAAAAATGTTGCCTCCATCACCTGTGGCATAACCTTCAGTAATAATGGTTTCTTACTTTGAATCGAAAGAGTGGTTTTATTGCCTCAAAGGGCATGATGCAAAAATTTACCTCTCCATACTCACCACACACCAATCCAATTTAACGCTACAATGATATTGTGCACTTACTTAGATTGTTTTGCAAGGATATCATGTCTTGGGCTAAAGTTTTGGCAGACGTTGTCGGATTGTTGAAGCATTCATATTCTGATCGAATGGTTTCACACGTGCAGAACTATTTTTGTACGATCATGTTCAAGATAATACGAGATCTAATCTCATTGGCTGACCTGAAAATATTAATCAGCGGAGGCTGGTGGGTTCAAATTAGGGTTTTTCATAAGTATGTGCAACGATTGATCTAATTTTCTCTATTACCTCATGTTTGTTCCTACCAGTCCTTCACCTAATTCGGACCCACCGCGGAAAGTAGAATATTTGGAACTGAAAGGGAAGCTGAGCAACTGAAGAAACTCTGAAGGTGTTCAAGTAAGCGCATGTACCTAAAATATAATGATAGGAGATATGATGATGATAGAAAACCATGGCGAGAGCTCTACTTTAAACGAAACTATTAACAAATTATATGATTTGTTTATTGGTCCTTTCTTGGTAACCGAAGTAATGAATTAGGCGGGTGGCAGAAGTTTGTGCTGTTGCCACTTCGGAGCCCAACCCCATGTATTCGCAGATTTAAGAGAATGAAAGATGTCGTTGTAGAGTTGGTGTTGTAATTCATGTGATACAGACTGACAGTATTTGCTCGAAATATTGCTCTGTATCGGATGGGACTCGAAAGTGCCCCGGAGACGCTCGAATAGGCAACGCAGACCGGTTGACGTTGCCACACTGTGCGCGGGTATCAGTGACTTTTGTCCCCCTCTCGCTTTGCTTTTCCTATATGTGGCACCAGCGCAATTCTGCCCATCCGCCTATTTTCATGGCCGAACGTTTAGCTATAATTTCTATGGATTGAAAGAGAAAAGTAGACAAAACATAGAAAACATTAAACTTTCTAATTGTTCAGAGCAAAAAAATGGGGGAATTGTTACGAAAAATTGATTTTTCTCTTTAATTGTATTCTAAAGTGTTGATCTTTAAACTACTGCTTATATTTACTCGTATATTTATTTGCTCTGCGCAAGTAGTGACTCGAGAGGGCTCGACCAATGAACTCATGAAAAGTACCTTGCTCCACAGTTGCCAGAGACAGAGTATAGGTATTCTTGTGTCATTTACTTATGTAAAATCAGTCTATTTTTTGTAATGAATTAAAATTTTTATGACTGGAAAGATACTAACTACCTTTGCCATATAAATATGTATGAGATCAAGAAATGAATTACGAAGTTAAGTATTAAACAACGTTGATTGGATTATTGATAACACACCATGTCAAAGACTTTCAACCAGAGGTGGAATCCTTAAATTGGAAGACATTTATAATCATTTATTATAGTTTTCTTCCTCATATCATTACATGTTATCCGTAAAGAATGAAGACAATTCTCTGTATATTTATTTGTAATATTGATCTTCTTTGTTTTCTTACTCCCCGTGGCGGAGTGGTTAGAACATCGCGCTACGACGCCAGAGGTCCCGGGTTCGAATCCCGGCCTGGGCATGGATGTTTGCGAGTGTCCATTCATCAATTCATCATATCATCACTCATCCTCATCTTCGCAACTTAGCCAAAAGTGGCACAAAAAGCGAAGTAAAATAAAGCAAATCAATCTTACTGGATGTTATGGTTATTTGTAAGATGACGTACAAGAAGCAATAGTCTTATGTTGAGTTATTTGACGATTTCTTTATTTAATACAAATAATATTGTAACAAACTAACCACACGGGGTACAGTTTCATTGTTATGATGAAGTTCACAAACGACATTAGCAGTGGAATGTATAGTATCACGACAAAGGCATAACTCGAACCCGGGACCCCTGGCGTCATAGCACAATAGACTAATCATTTCGCCAAGGGGTCCGGCTGAGGCGCTGGAAGTAAATTATCACAAGCTTATTACACCGGCGACCTTCAAAACTCCGCTGACACAGGAATCGACAGGAAATCTGTTAAAATAACCTAACGTCAGCCTTATGCAAAAAGCACGGTTAACGACAGGACGGAACTCGCTCAACGGCTTTAACGATCGGAAATTTGAATTTGAACATTTCTCAGCCCCAGTTGTAATCAGAAAGTTATCGAGTGCACAGTTGTTGCCTCCAATTTATAGTCGGGTTATCGACTGATACGAAAGAGAGTTACAGTGAGGAGTGGTGCGCTATCAAAGTTTAATTTCAGAGATCATAGGTGCAACTTGACAAAAAAAAAAAAAATTCAAGCTTATTAAAATGTACAAGTTAGGGGATCTGAGGAGCGAAGAAATAAAGAGTAATATTTGTGATTTCGCTAACGTTATAGTTATTTAGCAAATAATCCTGGGCGCTATTTTTATGGGATGGAAAACTTTTCGAGTCACTTCCCCCAAAGTTAAGACCTCGTCAAAATTGGGCCCCAAGTCTGATTCTGTCCCTCAAAATTGGGCCCAAGTTTAATTCTGTCCCCTCAAAATTAGGCAGTTCAATTCTGACCCATCAAAATTACACCCAGTTTATTTCTGCCCCCCCCCCTCAAAATTAGGTCCAGTTTAATTCTGCCCCTCAAAATTAGGGCGTTTAATTCTGCCCCCTCAAAATTAGGCCCCCACAAAAATAGATCCAGTTTGATTCTGTCCCCTCAAAATTTGGTCCAGTTTAATTCTGCCCCTCAAAATTAGGGCCAGTTTAATTCTGCCCCCTCAACATTAGGCCCAAGTTTGATTCTGCCCTTTCAAAATTAGGCAGTTTACTTCTGACCCATCAAAATTACGCAAAGTACATTTCTGCCCTCCTCAAAATTAGGCATTTAATTCTGCCCCCTCAAAATTAGGTCCAGTTTAATTCTGCCCCCTTAAAATTAGGTCCAGTTTAATTCTGCCCTCAAAATTAGGGCCTTTAATTACGCCCCCTCAAAATTAGGCCCAAGTTTGATTCTGCCCTCTCAAAATTAGGCCCAGTTTGATTCTGCCCCCTCAAAATCAGGCCCAGTAAAATTATGCCCCCTCAAAACTAGATCCAGTTTGATTCTGTCCCCTCAAAATTTGGTCCAGTTTAATTCTGAACCTCAAAATTAGGCCAATTTAATTCTGCCCCCTCAAAATTAGGGTCAGTTTAATTCTGCCCCTCAAAATTAGGTCAAGTTTAATTCTGCCCCTCAAAATTAGTTCCAGTTTAATTCTGCCCAGTAGTATAATTGATGATACTACTGGCGCACTTATAGCGTAGAAAAGAAGAGGTTATTTGATTAAACAGCCCGATTTGCCCACACTTAAAATTATGCCAAGATGCCCATATTCCCCAATTCTTCAAGTGTGATATGCTCTTAATTCTAAGAATTTTGAATCCTAGTGTAGAAAAGAAGAGTTCATATGCCCCGATTTGCCCACACTTAAAATTATGTCAAGAGGGGGCATATAGCCCAATCGGCCATGTGTGTACATATTTAAATCTAAAGAATTTTGAATTCTAGTGTAGAAAAGAAGAACTACCCTCAGACAGATTTGCCCATGTGTGTAAAAGCTACATCTCTCTGTTTGTTGTCCATAAACTTGTCAAAAATATGCCCCCCCTTGATATTGCTTTGGCTACACTTAAAAACTAAGGCAAAATGCTTATATTTTTATCCTCTACAACTTACAGATCAATACAATAGGACAAGAGCAGGCAAGCAAATTGGTTTCATGTTTTTTCTAATCTTTGATCAGTTACATGTCCCGGCCAGCAATAAATTATGCACGCCTGGGAGATTTTATATGCTTGCATGCATGAGATAAAATCTACACTGTGCTCTTTCAGGGAAAATTCCCCATACATGCCATCATGTTATTGACTCCAAGAGAAATTCCTAGTAAAAAGAACATTGGCCACTTGCATGTTGTCATATATGCCTGAATTGGATTTAGGTTTTGTCTTGTTCTGATAATATATACCCGAGTGAGACTTACAGAAATATTCATTGCACATTTCAAAGTCCAACTTTGAATTGTATTTAGCTGATATATAGCTCTCCTGGTTTCTGATGCTCAATAGAATATGGACATAGTTCCATGCCTTATATGCTTTATAATCAAAAGCTTCTGGGTTTAAGACCTCTCTATGGAGAAGTGCTAGTCTTGTTGCCTTGTAATCAAGAGGCCCCCAGGTCTGAAACCTGGTAGAGTGTGTGGGCCTCCCCTGATGGCAAAGTGTTGGTATTATTGCCTTGTAATCAAGAGGCTCTGGGTTTGAGTTCTGATAAAATGTGAAAGATTGAAATACATGTGGCAAAATAATATCTCCACACATGAGATTTTGAGAATATTCACTGCTAGCTTATATACAGCTGAGGTTTGAAACCTGGTAAAGTGTGTTGTACAACAGCATAAAAGAGCAAAACTATTTTATATTGGGGATCACCAGAGCCTAGTTATTGCTGTTGTTTGGGTATAAAAGCACCAGCTCAGCCACTAGCTGCTGTTATAATTGTTTTGGCATATTGTCCATAGTTTTGTTTTTTTTTGACCAATAAATTTTATATAAACAAACAACAAAAATGCCAAATCAAAAATATTGCAATCAATGCAAAAAAAATATATCTAGTTCTAATTGGTCTAGGCATCGCCATATTTGTGACCCTAAGAAATGCAGAAAGGCTACAAAAATGTGTCCAAGATGCCATAAAATATTAAGCAAGGCTTATTACAAATGGCATAAGTGTATTTGTTATGAACAGTCATCAACATTGCCCCCACAACCATCTACATCTGGTCTGAAAAGGAAGCATGAAGCACCTGTTAATGCTAGAGCAGCAAAGCAGCCACGCTATGAACCTATCCATAGCAGTTTTAATGGCCAACTTAGGGATCACCGGTTTGTATCAGAGCCAAAATGTGACATTAAGAATTTTTTGAACAGTATAAATCCAGATGTGCAGGCAATTCTAAATGCACAAAATGGCTCTTATAAGCTGTCCCTCAAATTGTTTACACAATATAAGAAGCCAAATGGCACAAAATTTACACAGCCCCACATAACAGAAACTGTACCGGTATATTCAAATGCAAATTCAGACAAAATAATAAGCAGTTTGATAGATCAATTGAATATTAAACACACTGAATTTGCAGCAAAAGAGTCTGGATGGAGCCTATGCGGATCTTCACACAAGTTATATGTTAATATTTCTGAATTCAGCCCATTACAAGGATCTACATATTTGCCATTACCTGCCAATATTAAAAGCAAACAAGCCGTGGTTAATATAAAAAATAATGATGAGAAATGCTTTTTGTGGTGTATTTTAGCTGCTTTGTATCCAATTTCAAAGGATCCTCAGCGAATAACTTTTTATAAACAACATGAAAATGATTTTGATGATGCAATGGAGGGTTTAGAATATCCAATGTCTGTTCAGAATATTGATAAATTTGAAAAAAAGGCCAGGAATATCAATGGTCAACAATTATCTATTAATGTATTTTTTTGTTCTACTGGCCGTGGCAATTGCTTGATAGATCCTCTCAGAATCAGTACACTTGATGATGATTCTGCTGTTCCGATTGATCTGCTCTTAATTGAAGGGGATGATACATATCATTACACTCTGATACATAATCTTGAAGCTTTAGTCAGAAAACAACTAGACAAAACTCATAGAATATTCAAGTTGTGCAGAAGATGTTTGACTGTATTTGATGGTCAAAAAATGGTGAATGGGGTTCGGGAAGAGAATGCAGAAATTGCTAAAAACAAGTTAATTGAGCATCTGAAATACTGTGGCAACCATAAACCTGTTCATATGATGATGCCTAATCCAAGTGAAAATGCCAAATTCAAAAAATTTGAAGCCTTGTTGGAACACCCAGCATATATAGTCTGTGATTTTGAATCAAACCTCAAACCCCTTGCATTCTGTAGCCCAGATCCTGATGACTCTTCAATTACATCATATCAGCTACATGAACCTTCTAGTTTTTATTATGTGGTTTACAGGATGGTGTTGTTAGTAAAGAAGATTTATACATGGGAGCAGATGCCATCAAAGAATTTGCAGATAGAATAGAAAATGAGTGCCGTTGCATAGCATCTAATATCTTATTAAAATCAAAACCTATGATGCCTTTAACAGAGAAACAGATTGAAGATTTCAACAATGCAGAAAAATGCCCGGTATGTGATTCTGAATTTTCAGATACAAATATCAAGGTGAAACACCATTCTCATACAGATGGTAAATTCAAAATGGCCCTGTGTAATAGCTGTAATATTAAGATCCAGAGACCAAAATTTGTCCCTATATTTTGCCATGGTGCATTCAATTATGATTTTCATCATTTGATCAGGTACGAGGGGTTTGACAAGCAGAATTTAAATATTTTAGCTGAAAATAATGAAAAATATATTGCCATTAGCAAAATAATTAAAGTTAATGGTGTTCCTATTCACTTAAGATTTCTTGATTCTTACAGAATTTTATCGGCTAGCCTGGCTACACTGGCCACTCAATTATCTGATGATCAATTCAAAATCACATGTGCTTTGTTTCCAAATCAGGACCTGAAATTAATTAGGCGGAAGGGTGTATATCCATATGATTATGTTACAGATTTTTCTAAATTTGATGAGTGTTCTCTGCCACCACAACAAGAGTTTTACAGCAAAATCAGAGCATCTGGAATCACTGATGATGATTATCACTATGCCCAGTTGATGTGGAACAATTTAAAATGCCAGACATTTGGTGATTATCACAAGGCTTATTTAAAACTTGATGTCACTCTCTTAGCTGATATACTGCAGGCATTCAGAAAATCTTCCATGGAAAATTATAAGCTGGATCCAATGTATTTTTACAGTGCTCCGGGCCTAGCATGGTCTGCCATGTTTTTAAACACTAAAATGCAATTGGATCTGATCCAGGATCAAGATATGTATCTGTTTATGGAACAATGTATAAGAGGAGGCATGGTGCAATGTTCTCAGAGATATGCCAGAGCAAATAACAAATATATTCCTGATTATGATCCAGCACGGCCATCAAATTATATACTGTATGTAGATGCCAACAGCCTCTATGGTTATGCTATGATGGATAAATTGCCATTTGCAGGGCTTGAGTGGGTTGAAGATTTTAATATTGAAGATCTTCAGGATTTTGATGACAGTAACTATGGCCTGTTCTTAGAGGTTCATCTGACAATTCCTGATGATTTACACAACACATTTTCTGATCTGCCCCCAATTCCTGAGGTTAAGTGTTCACCTGGCTCTAAAGAGAAGAAATTGATGACGACTCTAGAGCCGAAACAGGATTATGTCATATATTACAAAAACCTCCAGTTCCTGATGAATCATGGTGTTCAAGTGACCAAAGTTGGAAAAGTTTTGAGGTTCAGGCACTCAAGATGGTTGAAACCATATATTAATACAAACACAGAGCTTCGAACATCTGCAATGAGCCAATTTGATAAGACCTTGTTTAAATTGATGGTCAATTCAGTGTATGGCAAAACAATTGAAAATGTCAGAAAACATATTGATGTTAAAATAATTACTGACCCCAGCCGGAGCAAAAAATTGATTGCAAAGCCCAACTTCAATTACAGAAGAATTTATGATGAGAATATGGCACTTTTCAACATGAAAAAAACAAAGATTAAGTTTGATAAGCCTATTTATGTAGGGGCTGTGATATTGGAATTGGCCAAATTACACATGTTAAAATTGTTTTATAATGTGTTGAAGCCTTTTTATAAGAATCGTGTAAAACTGATGTACATGGACACAGATAGTTTTGTTCTTGATATTCAAACAGAAGATGTTTATCAAGATATAACACAGCCTGAATTGTTTAAATATTTTGATACCACTGAACATTTAAAAATTAAACCCCACAACAAAAAGGTGCCTGGCAAGTTAAAAGATGAGACACTTGGTGATGTTATTGTGGCATTTGCTGGGTTAAGAGCCAAGATGTACAGCTTTGAAACATGTAGTGGCGCTGTTGCCAAAAAGGCCAAGGGCATTGGCAGAGTGACTGTGGACAAAGAGCTTGAATTTGAAGATTACAAAAATTGCCTCAAATCATGTAGCACAATCAGAACATCAGAATCCAGAATTCAGAGTGTGGATCACTTGTTGACTAGCAATATTGTAAGAAAAGTGGCTCTGGACCCACATGATGACAAGAGATGCATTTTGTCATGTGGCATACATACTCTACCATGGGGTCATTGTGATTTGAAAAGTGGTAATCAATGCCCAATTACAGAGCATGATTTGAAATAAATAAACATGCCTATAAACTTATTTGGGTTCAAAAAACAGGCTATTATGGACCTGCCAACACCACAACCCTCTTCTGATATGATATCTAAACTAAGTGCTTTGTTAATTATTCATCTGAACAGCATATTTACAGATGTTGATGATGAAACAGGTAAAACATTGTACATATTTAACAATAATTTAAATCATTACCAATTTCCTGTAGGTGGTCAATTGCAATTTATTACAACCCCTGAGGGTAATGTCAAGATTTCAGTAGGGAGAAATATTTATAGAATTAAGCACTCAAACATGATTTCTCGCACTGTATATACTGTTTCTGCTGGTGACTGCTTATATATTGAGGTCCCGGGATCATATGACAAGCTTATACCTTTTTTTATAGAATTAAGAATCAGATATTCAATAATAAATAACCACTAAAACAAAATGCCTAATGATATATTTGGCCATACAAGGCATGAAGATCACAGTGATGAGATTCTGATGCTTGATGTCAGAGTCAAGAAATTAAGAAGTGATTTACAAGCTTTACAAACCACACTCAATGCCAGTCTTCAACTAGAAATTACAAATTTACAAACACAATGCATGGACCCTCTTCTTAAAATTGACTCAGAACTCAAATTATTGCTTCAGAAATATACTGATTTGGCAACATTGGATAATTTTCAAAGTTTAGAAGAAGCTGTAGCAGCTCTTCAAGCCAAATTTAAGACCCAGGCCACCAACTCTGAGCAATTGAAACAGCAATTGGAAGAGCAGATAAATAATGTCCAGGCACAGCTCCAAACAATTGTCAAAAGCATAAAATCACAAGAAGATTTTGATTTAGTGATTTCCACTCTAAAGGAACAGATTCAATCACTCCAGATACCTAATCTGGACCCCTTGAACAATGCCATAGCCGAGGTTAAAGAAAAAATTGAGACACTTGAAAATTTTATGAACAATTTGCCATCTTCTGATGCTTTGAGTGCAATAACTCTGAGTGTTGCCAACATTAAGCTGCAACTTGAAACATATGAAGATTTTGGAAAAATTCAAAGTACCATAACCCATCTTGAGGGTACAATAGCAGCAGTGCAAAGTGATTTGACAAATGTACAAGAATCTCTAGAATCTCGCCTGCCTGGTATTGCAGACACACTTGTCAGTGTCCAGCAACAGATCACAAAGCTCAACTCAACACTGAATCTGAACTATCTCATTTTCATCACTTGATCGATGATATCCAAACAAAACTTGAAATTTTACAACAATCAACACCCACTCAGGCAGATATAGCCCTGCTCCAAAATGCTATGCAAAATGTGGCTGATGCTTCTGAATTAAATAATATGAAATTGGCACTTGAATCTTTGCAAAATACTGTAACAAATCTGCCTACATCACAGGAACTTAAAAATATTAAGAGAGCAGTGAATCGCATATTGAAATCAGAAGATATCAAGAATATCCAGACAGAGATCAAACAACTTACTCAGACAGTGGCCACTCTACCAACTAATCAACATATTAATGAACTGCATGCCCTGTTTGAGGATATCAGAAGACAGGTCCATGATCTTACTGCTCAAAATTCAAAATTGGCAGTTATTGAAAATTTGCAACAAATTGTAGCTAATATCAAGCAACAGCTAGGGACCATGGAATCCAATCAAGCAAATGCCCTGTCTGTTTTTGCCACCCAGCTTCAAGAGATTGTGCAACAATACAAGAAACTTGTTGTGGACATAAAAATCAAGCCAGGCCATGATGATGTTGTTATTACCATCAATGAGCACCTTGAATCTGTAACAAGCAGATTGCTTACAGCAGAAAAAGAAATAACCGGCATAATCGAGAATCCAAAACATACAGTAATTCTTGAATTGTACAGCATCCCCAACAAAGAATATGATTCACCATTTACACCAGGTGGCAAAATATATATGCTGTCCCCTGCACAATTTTATTACCAGTTTTTTGTTGGGGGCACACTGAGACCAATCAAGATCAAATATTGGCTTCAACCACAGGCACACCACTACCCCACCTTATCAATAACAAATGCTGACAACAAACCAAAAATCACCAGTGTAGAGTTAGAGGATTTTACAGATCCCAATACATTAGAAACATCTTTTGCTGAAGATGATGGCTCTCTGGAATTTCATATACAAATAGGAGACAAATTATATTTAGAAAATCCTGTAGTATCAGCTGCTGAACACCCCATAGTTGCAATATTCTTGTTTTCATATTATGTCTAGACAAATTATTGTTGATGAATTACACAGACAAGCCAGACATAATTATAAGAGACTGCCAGTAGTCACAAAAGGCATAGATGATTTATGGCAGAGCGACTTGATTGAGATGGCAAGTGGACAGCTGAAAAACTTAGACAAAATCAACAAGGGCTACAAATATCTACTCACTGTCATAGACACATTTTCAAAATTTGCCTGGGCTGTGCCACTCAAATCCAAGACTGGAAAATGTGTTACAGAAGCCTCCAGGACAATCATCAATCAGAGTGGAAGATCACCGCGCTATTTGCAAACAGATAATGGCAAAGAATTTTATAATTCTGTGTTCCAACAATTTATTAAAAGCCAGTCAATACAACATTATTCGAGTTACAGTGATCTCAAAGCCTCAATTGTAGAGAGATTCAACAAAACCCTAAAAAATCTTATGTATAAACAATTTACACTTCAAGGTAATTATAAATGGCTTAATATTCTTCCAGAACTTCTACATAAATATAACAACTCGGTTCATTCCACAATCAACATGAAACCCTCTGAAGTAACTTCATCTGATGAGCAAAAATTGATCAGGACTGTTTATTATCCTAGATACCAGCCAACAACAAGAAAGGCCAAATACAAGGTGGGTGATCAAGTAAGAATCAGCAAATATAAGCACTTATTCAAAAGAGGCTTTACAAGAAACTGGAGCACTGAATTATTTACAGTGGTTCAAGTTAAACCTGGGACCCTTAACACATATATAATAAAAGATCACCGAGGAGAAATTCTCAAAGGCAGATTCTATGAAGAAGAACTCAGCAAAACTAAACAGCCTGACACATATCTCATAAAAAAAATCATCCGCAAAAAAGGCAACAAGTTATTTGTCAAATGGCTAGGACTTCCAGAACACAGCTGGATCGATGCAGACAAAGTGATAATATGAGCACCTGGGATGTTATAAAAAGGCTGCCAGAACCTGAACAGCAGATTAAGAGAAATGGCAAGTTGCTGCCTGATAATATTAGATGTCTTATTGCTGGGCCATCAGCTTGTGGTAAAACTACACTAATGATTGATAATTTTTTATTGGCACCCAACTGGTTAGACTGGAAAAACAGGCACTTGTATGTTTTCTCTAAGAGCTTGTAACAATTAAAATATCAGCAGCTGATGAAGCTATATGATGGATTGGATATTGCCACTTTTGAATCAGATGTTAAGCCACTTCATGAATGTCTCGATAATTCTGTTGTTGTGTTTGATGACATTATACTGGATAATCAAAACAAGGTTAGAAATTTTTTTACACAGGGCCGACACAAAAACATTGATTGCATCTACCTGGCACAGACTTTTTCAAAAATACCGAAGCAGCTGATCCGAGACAACAGCAATTTCATATGTGTGTTTCATCAAGATCATACCAACCTCAAACACATACATGATGAATATGTAGGTGGGGACTTGAGCTACAATGATTTTTCCAAGTTTTGCAGTAGGTGCTGGAACCAGGACAGTTATGGGTTTGTCACAATTGATATGACAAGAAAACCCAATAGTGGCAAATACAGAAATAAAATCAACAATTTTCTAGACATTGAAACATATATAAATAACCATGAAAAGGCCAATCATTGATGATCTTAAATTAAGAGATTATCTTGTAAAAAGATTTAAGGGATGGAAATCACAGAACCGAGGAATTTATGAACAACACAAACAAACAGAACAGCCTATTATTGATGCTATTAGTGAATTAGGTAAAAATATCAAAACTGTTACAGAGCAAAATCAAAATTTGATCACAGAGCTTGTACCTGTAGCTGCAAGGAACATATTAGATTATCCAATCACCCCACTTTCCAGTATTCATACACCTAGTCCTGTTGCTCCTCGAAGAATTGAAGATACTCTGGATCCTATTGAATTGGGTCTTCTTGCTCAAAAATATTTAAGCACACCTAAAGACAACAAAGATGAGGTCTTTGGCTTATATGCCGACACAGAGCGTGATGGTAGCATCATACATAGAATTGGCAATTTCAGAGTAACATTTATGGGAGATGATCTAATTGTATATTCAGAATCTCATCTTGGAGAAAAAGGTGGTTTTGTTAAATATCCCGGCACACCTGGATTGTGGGAACTGATGACTAGGATAAGGCCTGGCAACTATACAGATCAAGATTATGAGCACTACAAAGAAATATTAATAAAATCAGATGCTCTATACCAGAACAATGATCCCACACAAAAAAAGTCAAGTCTAGCAGTGGAGCAAAATATAACAACTTAATCAAGCCCATATGGTCACAGATCAAGACTGGCAGTGGAATCAAACAATACAACACCCTGCCTAAAGAATTTGTGTGGGTTGATGATGTCAGGAAACTTGTAGACCAGTGGCGGCTGGCCAAGTGCAACAAGTGCAGATGTTTTCACCTAATTTTCAAATTAATATTGACATTTTTCATTTGCTTGTTAAATGAAACTATTTCCCAGCAGAACGCACACGATAATACTCAATAATACGCCGCTCGGCGCTATGCACGTGAAGAGTTCGTCGTAGCATAAAACAACCCAAGAGCAAATGCCGCCAGGTTGCGGAAAACTTAGCCGGTTGTCATGGCAACGGTGACGTCACCTAGCGTTGGCCTTGAACGGGTGTCGCCTCCTACGTGAAGCAGTTCTCTCGTCGGAGAAAACATTGCATCCAGTGATTGTGGCAAAATCTTTGCGTTCTCGCGAGATCTTGTTCCGCGTGTGTGTTTCGCGTTTCCTATCGTGTGTTGTGTTCTTGTGTTGAGCTGTGGTTTCTACAATGAACCCAGTAAATGACTTAGTGTGTAATTTGTTGCAGACACCATTTTCCAGATGGACGGATGAAGACAAAAAAGACGTTTTAAATTGTGGGGGGCCCACTGACATTCTTCAAATATCAGTTAAGCGAGAGAACAAAAAGGCAGGGAAATCGTACAACATTAAATTTAAAAGTTCCTGGTTTGTCGACTTTCCTTGGTTGTGTAGTAGTCGTTATTTGCAATCGTTGTTCTGCTGGCTTTGTTTACTGTTAGTAACAAATACAATGTGTGGAATAAAGAAGGGTATAACGATTTTGTCAATATTACGCGTTCTCTGCATAAGCGCAATGATTCGATGGAACATTGAAAGTGTAAATTACAATTCAAAGTTTTTGAAAAAAAACAGGAATACCATAGCAGATGCCCTTCAAGAAAATAGTAGGCTTTTAAATGTACGGTTCAATGAAAATGTAAGATTAAATAGGCTTTTTTTACAATTAATAGTTGACGCAACGCTGTATTTATGTAAACAAGAACTTGCGTTCAGGGGTCACGACGAAAGCGTGTCTTCGCTTAATCGTGGGAATTTCAAGGAACTTGTTGCATTATTAATATCGAGAAGTTCGTTAGAAATACAGAACCATTACAAAACGAACTTCTTCACCTGTTATTTTAGGCACGAGCCGCTACTGTGTAGACAGGTTATTGGTGATAGCTGGGGAGGAAAATGCTGGCAACCACAATTTTTACAATGAAAAGGTTGGAATTATGGACATGATAAGCACCAAATTGTCTAATTTTATAGTGAATGACACTAAGGGGATTGGATATCTTATAAAAATTATTAATACTCTACCACCTAAATTTTGGAATATTTCTGAGGGTCGGGGGTTGGTTAATGACATTATAAACAAGCTGTTATTTGAACTACACATTCCAGGCTATCAGTATTGTGGTCCCGGTACAAAATTGGACCATAGATTAAACAGAGGTGATCCTAGTGTTAATCCCCTAGATGCTGCTTGTAGAGACCATGACATAGCATACAACACACATACTGATCTTGACAAGAGACATGTTGCAGACAAGAAATTAGAAGAGGCTGCATTTGGTAGATTTGTAAGCAAAGATGCTTCTTTGAGTGAAAGAATAGCAGCATTGGGGACCACCATAGCTATGAACACCAAACAAAAACTGGGGTGGGGGCTGTGAATATGTATATAATAAACCTACAATGAAGGCCAAGGGTGTTATGTATCAAATACCTTATGCAGGTCTTAAATCTCTTAAAACTATTGATAGTCTTTTAACCAAAAAGCAGCGCAAGAAAAAAAGCTCTTGTATTGCAAAGGGCCATGGTATGAAATTGTTGCTTAGTACCCCCCAATTAAAAAAATTACAGCAATCCAGGAAAAAATCACATGTGGGTGGATTTATATTTACTATCCCGGCCATCTTAGCAGCACTTGGGGCTGTTGGGAGCTTAGCTGGGGGATCAGCTGCCATAGCAAAAACAGTAATAGATGCCAAGAAAAATAGGGCAGAAGTAGATGAATTGAAGCGCCATAACCTGGCCATGGAGAAACAAGGCAAAGGTGTTAAGAGAGCCATGAATAAGTTTAAAAAAAACAAGAGCCGCTTACAAACCAAGATATTGAAGCTTTAATCAAGCCACTGGGCATCAAATACTTTAGAGGTGTGTACATGTCTGATTCTTTACCAGAACAACCACTCAACAAAGAGTGTGGCATTGTTAATTTGGATAAGTACAAAAATCAGGGCACTCACTGGATTTGTTATCTTAAATATTTAAAAGATGAGGCATTTGTGTTTGATTCATTTTGAGGTGATCCACCTGAAAATTTAGTAAAATATCTAAAATCAACTAATCTTTATTACAATAATGCCCGTGTTCAAAACTTCAAAGATGTTAATTGTGGACATTTGTGTTTATCTGTTCTCAGATATGTGTCTCAAATAAATAAACCATCAATTGAAAATTTTCAAAAGGCCCTGTGGTATTTAAAACATCATGGGGGTATTCCATCTCACCAGCCAAAATTCAATATTGAAACTCAAATTACATGATGATATAGTGTATCCCAAAACAATAGCTCTCAGAGCATTTTATGGCATGTACTTGATCCCTAATATTACACACCACAACAACAAAATTGCAGTAGGGGATCAAAAAATTGTCATCACTCCAGGGCAATATAATCTGTCCACTCTAAATGCTCAATTACCCAGAGGTATAGTATTAACTCAAAATTCTGTCACTCACAGAGTAGAGATTGTATCTGCTACAGAAACAGTGGATCTGGGTACTATAGGAGAGCTGTTAGGCTTTGAGAACAACACAAAACTTAAACCAGCCATCAAACACACTGCTATTAATATACCTAAATTCTTAGCCATAGAGACTCTGAATATTCACTGTAATGTGGCTGAGGGTATGATCACCAAATTAAATGGCATAGGCACTCACAAACAAACTGGCATCATTGCAACATTTAAACCTAATTCTGAATTTATGGAGCCAATCATCTACACTCCATCCCCAACATTATATTTTCCTGTGTGCCATAATAGAATAGATAACATTGAGTTGATGGTCACTAATGAAAAAGAAGAATTAGTTGATTTTGCTGGAGCCACAACAACTGCAATCATAGAGATTAATATTTAAATAAAAATACATACAAAAAAAATGGAAAATATTGAGAGTTATGAGCTACAATCATTCCCCCCAAACAGGAGGACATTTGCAAATTTAAATCAACCCAACACAGAGATTGAGGTTGATCTTGATGTAGGGGATGGCTTTATACACCCCCACAGAGCAGATCTATACATCAAATTTGATGTTGTAAAGCTCGATGGAACAGATTATCCGGCAAATTCAAATATAAGATTGGTAGATAATTTTGTGCCGCATCTGTTCTCTGAAATTGAGATCAGAAAGCATGGTGTTGTTATAAACAGAGTGGATTATCCCGGCATTACCTCCACAGCTTTGGCCACACTAAAATTATCCAAAACCGAGGCTTCTTACTACAAAATAGGTGGATTTGAGGCTGGTGATAAAATATTATCCAAGAGCCACACAGTGCTGTTCCCTATGCGCCTGTTGCCAGGATTCTTCTCAGATTACAAAGATATTATGTGGAAGGGTGGTTTAAGAATCACATTTAGAAGAGCTGCCAATGATAATAATGCTTTGATGAGGTACAGCACATTAAACTCTACAGGGGAAGCTTTGCCTAATACCCTACCTGATGAAGGCAAATGCATTATTCAGACTATGGAGCTAAGAATGCCAGTTGTTGAATATGAAGCCAGTTATGCTCTTAAATACAAAGCAGATATAATAAAAAATCCACAAGTACCTTTACAATTTTATACATATCAATGTGTACAGAAGCCTGCCGCTGGTACTTATTATGAGTTTGATGCTACAAATTCATTCTCCAGTATACAATATGACATGCCGGATTTTGTGGTGGTACTGTTTCAGACTGGAAGACACAATAATCAGGAAAAAAATTCAAGTAGATTTGATAACTGCAACATCAAGAACATATATCTTAAAAATGGCAGAAATGAGGTATTCCCTAGAGAAAATTATAATTTAGACATGTCCAAGGATGATTTCCTTAAATTATATGAAGCATTTACAGCATACAAAAGGGTCACTACTGGCAATACTGACAAGTATTACACACCAGATGAATTCAAAGCACAGAGACCCATGTTTGTCATCAACACTTCAAAAAGGAAACAAGTTCTGGTTAATGACAGGACAAACATTAAAATTATCTGTGAATTCCACAATACACTCCCTGATGACACTATATGTAGTGTTATTCTCATAGGTGAAAAATCATATGTTTATGACGTAAGAAATGAGAGAGTCACAGAGCAATTCTAGAAGAGCTCTGCTTATTACCGGACCGGAAGTAAATATAAATGGGTGTGGGTGGGTGAGAGTGACTTTTTGCCTTAGTTTTTAAGTGTAGCCAAAACAATATCAAGGGGGGGCATATTTTTGACAAGTTTATGGACAACAAACTGAGAGATGTAGCTTTTACACACATGGGCAAATCTATCTGAGGGGAGTTCTTCTTTTCTACTCTAGAATTCAAAATTCTTTAGATTTAAATATGTACACACATGGCCGATTGGGCTATAAGCCCCCTCTTGACATAATTTTAAGTGTGGGCAAATCGGGGCATATGAACTCTTCTTTTCTACACTAGGATTCAAAATTCTTAGAATTAAGAGCATATCACACTTGAAGAATTGGGGAATATGGGCATCTTGGCATAATTTTAAGTGTGGGCAAATCGGCTGTTTAATCAAATAACCTCTTCTTTTCTACGCTATAAGTGCGCCAGTTGTATCATCAATTATACTACTCTGCCCCCTCAAAATTAGGTCCAGTTTCATTTTCTTCCTCAAAATTAAGTCCAGTTTAATTCTGCCCCCTCAAAATTAGGGCCAGTTTAATTCTGCCCCCTCAAAATTAGGCCCAGTTTGATTCTGTCCCCTCAAAATTTGGTCCAGTTTAATTCTGCCCCTCAAAATTAGGGTCAGTTTAATTCTACCCCCTCAAAATTAGGCCCAAGTTTGATTCTACCCTTTCAAAATTAGGCATTTTAATTCTGACCCATCAAAATTACGCTCAGTTTATTTCTGCCCCCCTCAAAATTAGGCCTTTAATTCTGTCCCCTCAAAATTAGGTCCAGTTTAATTCTGAACCTCAAAATTAGGGCCGATTTAATTCTGCCCCCTCAAAATTAGGGCCAGTTTAATTCTGCCCCTCAAAATTAGGTCAAGTTTAATTCTTCTCCTCAAAATTAGGGCCAGTTTAATTCTGCAACTCAAAATTAAGGCCAGTTTAATTCTGCCCCCTCAAAATTAGGTCAAGTTTAATTCTGCTCCTCAAAATTAGGGCCAGTTTCATGCCCTTCTTAAAATTAGTTCCAGTTTAATTCTGCCCCTCAAAATTAGGTCCAGTTTCATTCTCTTCCTCAAAATTAGGTCCAGTTTAATTCTGCCCCTCAAAATTAGGGCCAGTTTCATTCTCTTCCTCAAAATTAGGTCCAGTTTCATTCTGCCCCTCGAAATTAGGGCCAGTTTAATTCTGCCCCTCAAAATTAGGGCCAGTTTAATTCTGCAACTCAAAATTAAGGCCAGTTTAATTCTGCCCCTCAAAATTAGGGCCAGTTTAATTCTGCCCCTCAAAATTAGGTCCAGTTTCATTCTCTTCCTCAAAATTAGGCCAATTTAATTCTGCCCCTCAAAATTAGGGCCAGTTTCATTCTCTTCCTCAAAATTAGGTCCAGTTTCATTCTGCCCCTCGAAATTAGGGCCAGTTTAATTCTGCCCCTCAAAATTAGGGCCAGTTTAATTCTGCCCCTCAAAATTAAGGCCAGTTTCATTCTGCCCCTCAAAATTAGGGCCAGTTTAATTCTGCCCCCTCAAAATTAGGCCCAGTTTGATTCTGTCCCGTCAAAATTTGGTCCAGTTTGATTCTGCCCCCCTCAAAATTAGGCCCAGTTTAATTGTGTCCACTCAAAATTAAGTCTACTTTGATTCTGCCCCCTCAAAGTTATGTCCCAAGTTACGTCCATGTCAGAGACCGTGCCGCATCATCCAAATCAGCGGACACGAGCTTCGCATCTACGTAGATCTACAGGTAAACGAACATCCTTTTCTAATACATCTTGACCCTGCGAGACTAGTCAATCGAGGCGTTAAATATTAAATGTTAAGGTGTTCTCCTTATTTCACAGGGGAGAGTCCCTTTACATGTAAAAGCACCTCTCGTAGAGGCGAGTTGCTCAGCCTAAGTTCGATTCCATAAAACCCGTAGGGATTTCATACGGTATGATGCGAAGTACGAGGGGTAGTCATAAAGTTTTAATTATGACCTCGAAAAAATCAAGCTGTGACCATGAAACTTGGTGATGGTGTTAGTCCTTCTCTACATATTCACCCTTCAATGCGACGCATTTTTCCCAACGATGGATGACTTGGCAGAGACCTTGGTTGTAGAAGTCTGCATTTTGGCTGTTCAGGAAACGTTCCACCTCGAAAATCACCTCATCGTCATTCTGGAAATGACTGCCACGCAATGGTTTATTCATCCGAGGAAAGAGGAAGAAGTCACTTTGTGCCATGTCAGGAGAATACGGGGGGTGAAGCAAAATTTGATACCCCAAAGAAACAGCATGTGTGACTGTGTCCTGTGCAGAATGAGCTGGGGCGTTGTCGTGGAGCAAAAATACCCCCTTGGACAGCTTCCCGCGACGCTTCGTCTTGACAGCCTCCCGGAACCTCGACAGGAGATTTCGGTAGTATGCTCCTGTGGTGGTTTGTCCCTTACGAGCATAATCTGTTAGCACCACATGATGGCAGTCCCAAAAAACACTCAGCATCGCCTTGCCCGATGATGGTTTTGTTTTCGCCTTTTTCGGTGGTGGTGAATCCACATGTTTCCATTGTTTGCGTTGCTCCTTTGTCTCGGGGTCATAGTGATACACCCAGCACTCGTCCATGGTGATTAGGCGGCTAGAGAAGTCATCTGGATTGGCCTGACACAGCCGCAACATTTCCGCTGCTGCCTCGGTTCGGCGGGTTTTTTGAATGGGTGTGAGCAGTCGCGGGACCCAGCGGGTTGCGACCTTTGTCATGTTCAAAATGTCATGCAAGATGTTGAAAACTGATCCATAACTGATTTCCACCTTTTCCACTATCGCCTCGATTGTGATACGCAGTCTTTGAACACCAGGGCCTCCACTTCTCTTGCGATTCCCGGTTCTTTACAGAGAGATGGTCTGCCACTTCGTTCTTCGTCATTCAGACTTGTTTGACCACACTGGAAGCGTCTGCGTGACCTAGCCACTGTGCCATATGATGGTGCATTGCAGCCGTACACTTCCACCAACTCAGCATGGATTTTTGCAACGTTGATCCCCTTCAAATGCAGAAAAAGAATTACCGCACGATACTCCACTTAATCAATGGGCTGCGCCATTTTGTTTTGGCTCCTCTAGCAGCGTGCTACGGTACTGTGGCGCGGGGATTTCAATGTGTACCAGGACTGCACACATGTACCTGCACACACACAAAAAATTAATTACATAACTTTATTTTTTCGAGGTGATAATTAAAACTTTATGACTACCCCTCGAAGATGAGGATTATACTGGATACAAGAAGTTGTTTCCGAGATTTTATTATTTTTCAATGATTTTGTCTTAAGGCTACTTTTTCTTAACTGTTATTCGACTTGTTCCCTTAAAAATACTTTAATCTTGTAAAGTCTGCGGGTGAAAATGTAGCAATGCAGAAATGATTGATCATATGCCTATACCCTATCCCGGGTATTTCTGGAGTCAGCTAACAACAAAATAAAAGTGTCTGGGCAAGTAGTCATTGATTGAGTTGGTGTTTTAAGTCCACTTTATGCACAGTAAGGCTAATTGGGACTGGATCTACAGTTTAAAGTGGGATCCGAACCAGTATGTGCCTCCACCGTGTATCGAACCCGAGACCCCTTGATTGCAAGGCGACGACGCTACCACTGCGCCATCGTGGAGGCCCAAGGGCAAGTAGTAAGTCGAGAGGACTCGACCAATGAACTCATGAGAAGTGCCTTGCTCCAACGATGCCAGAGACAGAGTATAGGTATTTTGTCTCTTTCGTTCAACACAATAATTCCTATGGTGCAAAAGTTTATTAATGATGCCAATTATGTACTCTGCTTTATTGACAGGTACTCCATAAATGTGTACACAGCTTATCTTAACACTTGTACGCGTACAATGTGTCGTTCGAGACATAATATTTGTTATCTATGCATTTGCTTAAGAATCTACTGAATCTAGATTTTGCTGGACAATTTTATCGAAAATTTATCTTAAAAATTGTGTGACAAAGCATCGACTTATAGAGACAGGCAAGAATTACGCAACTCGTGCATGCTGAGGTTCGAGAATGTCAAATGCAGGAAGGGAGCCTGTACAAAAATTAAAAGGTGTGAATCTTTGCTACTTCATATCGCTCTTCTAGCACTCTAGGCTAATCGCGACGATTAGGATAAAAATGATAAGATGAAATTGATTGAAGGGACAGTCACAACGAACACGAATGTTCAAGGCGGTAGTCGGCACCTTCCGCGCCTAAAACGAAAGTCTACACCTTACGAGCTCGGACATTGAGGCGAAATTTAATCAATTAAGAAATAATTATCTTAATTATAATTAATTGTGTTTTGTGTCTAATGCAAGTCATATGCATCACCTCGACTTCACAGTAGTGTGACCCCATACGTCCCGTTTTGACCGGGACAGTCCCGTTTTAGAGGTGCGTCCCGGTCGTCCCGTCGATGCTATTTAAAAAAAAAACACTATTTGTCCCGTTTTATAAAATTCTGGAAGTTACCTTGAAAACCGAATCAAAATTTGAGAAAAATTTAATGGAATTTTTAAACTACCAAGCACTTCATAACAATCAAAATGCTCCATTGTCGTGGAGCATGTTCGAACAGACAGGAGTTTACTGTTAAAGTTAGCTTGCGTCGCGAGTTGTATTGCTTTGTGTGCGTTCCGTCATTTCTAGAGCAATCAATAAGCATGGCAAAGTAGGATAAAGTAGTTTCAATATGGACCTGCAACCAGGGTTTTTCAACGTCCCGGAAACCATAAATTCTAAAGGGTTCTATTGGGACCGGAACGTTTTTCTCGCAAAATTTAAATTCGGTCCAAGTTGGTTATTGTTTCATTGAAAAAAGGTTCCTGGACCGGACTTAAATGGATCCGGAAAAAAGTTCCTGGACCGTATTTAAATTGATCCAGAAAAAAGGTTACTGGACCGAATTGAAATACCTTACAGATAAAAAGGTTCTTTACGGTCCAGAACCTATTTACACTTGCTGATCTTCCCTCCTGGACCGGAATTTAATTTATTTAAAATTCCTGAACCTTTAACAACCCTGCATATACTTAAGGAATTAGGGTCTCGACGAAAATAACAAATCCAAAATTATTGATTTTTCATGACTTCTTCTTGACCCTTTTTTCCTTTTCCTTGACCTTTCTTCACTTTTTCTTAACCTTTAAGTAGGCGCGCGGGGGTAAATTTGAACCCCAGGTAGAGATTTTTTAATATCCACACTGCTAGTTTTTCTAGTACCTTGCTAAAACAGTCGGATTCAAACGTCAACGTTATTTCCTTCAGTGTGTGAACAGCTGCAGGAAGGTGAAGCTGTCCCAAAGTTGCTGGGGGTCAAGTGTATCCCCACGCGCCTACTTAAGGTAACGAAAGAGGCGCGCCTGGTTAAGGATTCAAGTGTATTTAATCGCCCCCTACTTAGGAATAGTTTGAAATTAACAAAATAGATATTTTTATTCAATGAATAACCCCTACCATAAGGCCGGCTAAGATGAAAACTGAAGCCGTACTTTAACAAGGGATTTAGACTTACTTTAATTATTAATGCATGTAAAAATTAATGCTTCTGACTTCATCCTGGATGGGGAATGGCCACAGTACTTTATTTAATACTTTTACAAAACTTCACGCATACAAGAATGTATTATAATTCTTAGGAAACAAAGTCAACAATTTTTAACAACTCAATATAATTTTAGATGTCCAAATATTCAATTTTTTCAAGTACTGGTACAGGTATATAACAATGTAAATTCAATATACTGTAAAAAAGATGCAAAAAATCTTGACCACAAGCATAATTCCTTGACTTTCTTGACTAGTAGATACGCTGTACTACACATAAAAACTGCTTCATTTGCGTCTGCACATGGAGTTCTCCATGGAGAAGCAGCACGTGCAACAGGGCAAAACCCACATAGAAATCTCCATATGTACCGTTATTATTATTATGTCTCCATGTGTGAATATATCTCATGTGCAGTACTTATCCTGTGCCTATTCTCACATGATATGCTGACAAGGTAAGGTGCGAGAACAGTCTACTCAATAAATTTAGTTGGGGCCTCCCCGATGGTGCAGTGGTAGCGTCGTTGCCTTGTAATCAAGGGGTCCGGGGTTCGATACCCGGTGGAGGCACATAGTGATTCGTATCCCACTTTAAGCTGTAGGGCCAGTCCCGATTAGTCTTACTGTGCATAAAGTGGATTTAAAACACCAAATCAATCAATCAATAAAGTTAGTTGTAGCAGAAGTGGAAGGAGGAGGGCAAAGCAGTACGAAAGAACAAACCGGGAGTACCTTGAGCATGTCGAGATGTTGATCTGTGAACCAGCCAGCAGATAGAACCCCCAATATTCCTTCATGTCGTCCTCCAGGGTGATCACTCTGGTCATCGTCAACATCAAAGGTTCTGGATCTGTGCTGGGTGTTTGTGGGAGCAAAAAAGCGTTGAAAGTAGTGTTGGCTTTCACCATTTGGCCCTGGAAGAAAGAAACAACTATTGGCTAATGTACAAGAATTAGAGTACCTCTGCAACAGGCTAATACATACTAGGGACGTTCAATATATTAGTTTCCCTATGCTATAAAATATTGTATAAAGCAATGCCATTAAAAAGAAGCACATGGTTGACAAGCGCCATCCTTCGTCTACAAGGAACAACAATCGATTCGTTATCAGACGTGAAGGCGCATGCGCTCAAGGGCTAAAAGTAAATGCTTCTTCGGAAAACGCGGGCTCGCGTCATAAGGAGTTCAGAAGCATGGATGCTAAGGGCGTTCTGTTTATGGACTTTTTGGAACTAGTAAGAACAATTAATGCTGACCGTTATTGTCAAACATTGGATAAACTAAAAAACGCAAATCGACATAAGCGACCAGGTCTCCTGTCAGCTGGTGTCATTCTTCTTGACGATAACGCTCGCCCCCACTCAGCAGTTGCAACACGACACAAAATTGAAGAATTGGGGTGGGAACGGCTACCCCACCATCCATACAGCCCCGATTTAGAGCCGAGTGATTTCCATCTTTTTCCGGTATTAAAGTCTGAATTGCAAGAAACAGATGAAGAAGTGAAGCGGAATGTGAGACTCGACAGAGGTGAAATACAGCAGCGCCATCTCTTATTATTCTTGACAGTATAAGTGGAAGCAAGAGTGCGAGTGGTGCCTCTCAGCGCCTCTCAACGGATTATTACAAAACTTCTTGCGAGTGGCAATTCTCAGCGGGAGGTCAGTGCACCGGTTTTCCTGCCTCTTTTCACATCTGCTTATATACCCTTGTCTACGGTATAACTGCATGTGGGCAAAACAATCACCAGAAAGTCAAATTTTATTTAGACTTGCAGCTAAAGTTAATTTCACCGTAGAAACTGGTCGCTTCGAGTTCTACTTTGGGTACTTGTCAACATGGTGCCAATCAGAGTTCGTTCCTGTCTGCAAGTGTTGCCACTTATGAAACGGAACTCCGCTAGCATATCAAAGACTCTTCATCGCCTAGCAACAGACATATTGTAAATTTTGACTTACAACCCCTCCCACTCCATCAAAGAAAAATTATGGATAAAGCCCTGCTTAAGAGCTTGTAACTGCCTGCAAGGATGCGTTTACCGCTGCACAAGCCGTCATTCTTCGTCTGGATACAAACTACTTGAGCTAGGCACACTGTTTTAATTTCTATTTTGAAGAGGCTTCGTGTCCCAAATTCCATTAAAGTTCTTTCAGGATTATCTGCTGTATTCGTTCTGTGCTGTTTCCACATCACTCTACATGATTATTTGGCAGCGATGAATTTGTGGCTGTCTCGAGCTCGACAACCCTTTCGATAGCATTTTTGTACTTAGCGCGCTACCCCTGGGTGTTTGGAGTGTCTGCAGCAAAGATGAGGATGAGTGATGATAATCACAAAGAACACCCATTCCCAGGCCCAGATTCGAACCCGCGACCACTGGCGTCATATCGCACTGTTCTAACCACTCCGCTTCGGACACCGGCCAGTGAGTGAAAGAAAACGAACTCATCAGTATAACTGCAGTTAAGTAGTCTTTTCTTTTTTTGTGAGGAAAATAACGGTTAATTTTAAGATCAAGTGTAGTACTACGCATCTCGTCCATTATACCTGTACCAGCTAACTGTAGACCAGGCGAACGAGAACAAGTCTCTGCGCAAGTGGTGACGCGAGACGGCTCCACCAATGAAGAGTGAGAGGAACAGGATTGCGTAATGGACGACTGGAATTACCCGCTTTCCCTGCCTTTCACCACTCGATTTCCCTCCTCCTTCTCTGCCGCTATGCGCGACCCTGCTCCACAGTTAGCTGGGACAGGGTATAGGTGCATATTATTGTGAATATTTGCCAAATGTTATAAAATTCTGAAAGAAACGTTGTCGTTTAAAAATATTTTCTACAGATATTGTCCGAAATTGCTTGTATACTTATATGAATTCTCTTCTTCGCAGATTTTACTATCACCATCTACACGGAGAAAACTAGGGCCACGATAAGAACCGGCCCCCATTCACAGCGCAGAACGGTTATTTTAACAAGATCCTCTTTCCTGCTGGTTGCTTTCTGGAGGAGGGATTCTAAGGTTGCCGATTTTTGTCCAAAGAGAGGACAGCAGCAGCCTAATTGGCTGTTTGACCGCAAATTCCTTCGTAGGTAAAGGAAGCAACTTTGTTAATATCCATTTTTATTCTTTATATTACACAGACACACACACGCACACGCACAAATATATTTGTAACTATTTGTTTGAGAGTGTCCATTCATCAATTTCATCATATCATCACTCCTCCCAGTCTTCGCAATTAGCCAAAAGTGGCACTAAAGCGATATAAAATAAAGCAAATCAATCAAACCAAAACTGTGGGGGGGGGGGGGGGCAAGGATAGTTTACTTTCCTTTGGTAGATAAGATTTAGCAGAGTGCTGGAGCAAAAGTGGCAAAATGTAGGGGGACACCTGCCCCATCGGCCCCGCCCCCCTACTTGCCGCACTGATACTCAAGTTTGACTAAACTGGAGAAAAAAATACGTAAAATTAGAACACATGTATAGAAATTACCATTGTTACCAAGTTACCTCAGTAACGGAGTGCAATGAATTCAAAACTCAAAGTCGCATTCGAAGGTTGTGGGTTCGTCTTCTTGTTAGCCATGATTGTTTCGTTGTGATTGTTCTTTCATCTACTTCATACAGTATTCATTGATCCTCATAGTCCTGTTTTCGTTAAAAAAAATACACATTTTTTATGCCACACCCTTTGGAAAAGGTTCCTGTGTTCCTAGAACTCGGTCCGGAATAGGTAAAGAAAGTTCGTGGATTACAGCAACGTCTTGTCCGTGGCGTAAACGGCAACCTTTCGGCTGGGTGAGCTATCACGCATCTTGACTTGACCAATTGGTCCGTTCCGAGAGTACGGGCGTTGTGCCCACGGGTCTATTTCGAGATTTCATGCTCAGAACGCAAAGAAAAACAAAAGTGACATGAAAGAATTCCTTGACCGGAGCAGAAAAAAGATCATTGGAGACGCAGAGAATGACTTTCGAACGAAGAGAGCAGAAGAGTTTATGCCGCCAAAGTGAAATTTTCTGGTTTATTCTCATTCGAGTTTAATTGTATCGCGAATATTCCGCCTCGAGTTCGAATGTTGCGCGATTATTCCTCTTGGGGCCTCATCGTCTCGCGATTATTTCTTTTCGAGCCTCATCGTTTCGTAATTATTCCCCTTCGAGCCTCATCGTTTCGTAATTTTTCCCCTACAAGCCCGATCATTTCGCGATTATTCACCTTCGAGCCTCATTGTTTCGCGAGTATTCGCCTTCGAGCCTCATCGTTTCGCGAGTATTCCCCTTCGAGCCTCATCGTATCGCTAGTATTCCCCTTCGAGCCTCATAGTTTCGCGAGTATTCCCTTTCGAGCCTCATCGTATCGCGAGTATTCCCCTTCGAGCCTCATCGTATCGCGAGTATTCCCCTTCGAGCCTGATCGTTTCGCGAGTGTTCCCCTTCGAGCCTCATCGTTTCGCGAGTATTCCCCTTCGAGCCTCATCGTTTCGTGAGTATTCCCCTTCGAGCCTCATTGTGTTGCTATTATTTCCCTACGAGCCCGATCATTTCGCGATTATTCCCCATACAGCTTTATCGTTTCCCAATGATTCCACTTTTCAAGCTTCTTCGATTGACTGTTATTCCGTTTCGAGCGTAACCATTTTCCAATTATTCCGTTTCGAGTTTAAATCTTTTTATACATTTTTTGTTGTTAACCTTTAGTTACTTCTGTATAAAATGTTGCATTTTCCCCTTAAGGATTGTCTTCAAGCAGCACGTCACATATAACGTGTGACGTCTCTCTTTGGTGTGAAAGGTCGCTAAATCCGTTTCGTGGTAAAGCTATACTTCATTGCGCTGCAATGCACACGGATATTATATCTATATATATATATATATATATATATATATATATATACACATATACACACACACACACACATATATACACAGTATATATACGTATTAGTGAACATCAGCATTTATAGATTCACTCGTGGTTTCGGCTTCCGGAAACGCAAAATCTCTGAAATGCAGCAGTGAAGCCTCACCTTTAATGTTTTGGCAATCTGCCTTGAAATTTGGCTCAAGTTGAAGGTGCCAAAAGGCGCCAACCATGAAATCACGACATGCTAACAAGGGTTCTGTAACTGCCACTTAAATGTGCATAGCATAGCACCACGCCATGAAGGCGTATAGGGGGTGTGGGGGTAACGCCCCATACTTTCTTTATCCGGTCGTGAGTGGGGGTGATGTGATCAGCATCACGCCCCCTGACTAACTCTCTAGCCTTCTTGAACCCGAAGGTTCATGGCTGCAGCAACTCAGGCCTTCCATCTGTTCCTATCTTGAGCAAGATATATATAATCTTTTCCATCCCTAACAGTTTCCTTTAGGTCCATCTCAACATTATCCCTCCATCCTCGTCTTGGTCTTCCTACAGGTCATATGGGAAAAGTAAAGCGAGTAGGATGGAGCGTCAGCGCACATTACAAAACGCAATTAACTATCAATTAATGAATCTTTCTGTTTTTCCAGAAAGGCTAGTAGGTACACCAGTAAACTAATAGAATAAAATTCGATAAAACAAAACAAAATAATCTACTTTTGAAATAAATGATCGCGACGATGACAAAACAATATATAATAGAAATAAATAACTAATTAACAACTACCCACTTTTCGCTCACATTTTATAATAAATAAAATTATGTAAAACTAAGCAACACATTATACTTATTACCGTCCTGGTTACCCAGAATGAAGTTTGCAGTGCAAACCAACAACCTCATTGTATTGTATATTCTCTTAATTTTTTCTTATTTTTTTGTAATATATTATGCATGTTATAATTAATAAATGGAAATAAAGGAGATAAAATGACGTGGAAACCGTATAAATTCAGCGGAACTGACGTCCTGGTTTATTTAAAGGTACCAGGACAGGACATTATACCCTCGAAAGTATGCGGGTGGAGACGGGCTTACTTCCGCCCCCTCCTTTTGTATTGCTTTTATAACGTCAACCGGGCTGCGTTGCCTACAGTGGAGTCAAACTATGAACCGGTGTGCAATCACAGTGCAGAACCAGTAGCGGCGATTAGGGAGGGAGCGAGTAGGGCAGCTGCCCCCTGTGAGAAAGCTGCCCCCCAACCGGGTTTAATTCCGTTCCTCTGGATTACTCCCTTGTAAAATCCTTTTCAATCTCTCCTTCCACCTCACCCTGGGTGCCAAGCGAGCAGATTATAATAACGCCGGAATTACGAAAGGGGGTTTCACATAACATTTATATTTTTTAGTCCCTGGTTCGTTACACATGTACAGAAAGTGAATAAATATTTGGTTTAAAATAGACAGTACTGGAGTTAATTCGTTAAATCAGAACATTTGTAATAGGAGCATATGGGTTTATTATACGTTGCTATTATTTACATAATTACAAAGTATTTCCATATTTGCATTTACATAATCAACTAATTTCCTTAATTCAAGCAAAGGCGTACCTATGGCCTAACCATTGGGACTTCCATCAACACAGAGTTAGCCTAACTATCTCTGCGGCCTACCCTCGACTTAATTGATATTCCGACCAGTCTTGCGTTTCCTTACGCAGCATCCTTGATCAGCCCTCTAGGCATTATGATGCGACTCGGCAATATCTTAGAAATGCAAATCTTTTGCTAATTGGGAAACTAGGGGATTTCAAACAGGGGTTGGCTTTACCAAATGCTACATATATTTTCCATCATTAGTTTAGCCATCATAACTGGAATAAACTTTCGAAGAAGGTTTCTTAGCCAAATGATACATTATATTCCATCAACAGTCTAGCAACCATATGTGGACCAAACTCTCGAAGTAGGGTTTTTGGCCAAGTATTACATTTACTTCTCAATCATTTAGTCTAGCCACCCTAAGTGGACAAGCCTTTCGAAAGTTCTTCATCGTTGTGAAGGTAATAAAAACTGTTTTTTTCTCTAAAGCCCAACTGGCCTCTTTTATAGTCGGGGTTGGAGTCCGTGGAAGTGGACCCCGTAGCAACGGTCTATTGAAAGACAGCTCTCCCAACCGGGAAGCTAAAATACAGGGGAATCTAATATCAAGCAAAAGTCAATCCATTTAAGCGCATACACTTACTTGCAATTATAACATAAAAGTACACACATGGAAACATATTAACTAACCCTACACCTTGGAGCTGACCAGCAATTAATTAACATATTACCAAAACCAGTAATGGTCAATCCGACCATTACACCCCCTACTTGTTGCCATTTTTGCCCCTGCACTATGCTAAACCTTGTCTAGGGCCGCGTCCGAATCGGCAGCAGATGTCACCTACAGCACCGTTCCATCCGGGGACTCAGCCAACCTCCGTTGTCCGAATTCGCGGCAGACGTGGAGTCGGAGGGGAGAGCTGAGAGGAGCGACAGATGCACGCTTGAACTCGCTGTGACGTTGCGCTTGGCAGCCATATTCTAACTTTCACTTTGTACAGACAACATTTACTGATTAGAGGATGTAAAACTCAGTTATACTTTAACATTTTATCGATAATACTGAATGCAGAAAAATTGTAAATGATGAAATAGCGTGTTACATTTTTAATATGAGTAGTAAATAGGTGGAAATCATTGTCATGTTTGTCTGGCGTCTGCCTTCTGCTTCCGTGCGATGCGCCTGCGCCCCAGAGCGCGGTGGGTGAAGTTCGAGCTGACACCTGGCGGGAAAAGTGACAACCGTACTACAAGGGGACATGCAGATTCGGACGACTTGGACGTGACTTCGACGGCACGCGAGAGCAACGGGAGAGAACTGGACGGAGCGCTTGCCAATCCGGACACGGCCTAGGAAGGAAAATAAACTATCTTTGCCCCCCCCCCCCCAGTTTTGGCAGCTTGCCCTCCGGTTTTGGAACCCAATCGCCGCCACTGTGCAGAACGGTTATTTTGACAAATCCTGTCTCCCTACTGACTGCTATGGGGAGTTGTTTTTTTTTTAACGTCGCATATTGCTTGCCTAAGCACTAGGTGTAATTGGCTGTTCGACCGCGAGTTCCTTCTTAGGGAAACCAGGCAACCGAGGGTCACTGCCATAAAGGCGGTCTCCGCGCCGGTTCCTGGCCCGGCAGTACTGTAGTTCGAGTGTCAGACCGACCTCTCTCCGGGACACTTTTGTATCATCCCAGTCCTTTCGAGCAAATACCGTTAGTTTGTATCACATGGATTTACAAAGACCAACTCTACAACGAGATCTTTCATTCTCTTAAATCTCCGAACACGGGGTTGTGCTCCGACGTGGCAACAGCGCCAACTTCTGCCACCCGCCTAATTTCACCCGCCTGAGTGTAGTGTTGAATCCGGCCATGTTATCATTCAAGACGAGCTTTTTTTAAAGCATCCAGCGAAGAATCATCGAGGGGTTCCTACATCAGTGGTGCCAACCCCATCAAAATGATACTAAACGTAGCACAGTTTGATCTTCGTTGGCCCCTAGCATCCTGCTTTTGGCATAATGGTCAAATCTAGTATAATCTGGAAACGCGAGTCCCTGGGAGAGAGAAATCGAATTCAAAGGAATAGGTTTTCAGGAAATTGAAATAAAATTACGTTCAAATCTTATTTATACTTCACCAGCGGACTTGTTTAAAATAAAAGGGAGTATGCACACACAACGACACGCTTTTTTTACAACCATGCGACGATCCATCATCCTCTATATATTTTCTTTATCCTGTCGATTTTGTTCCTGAGGAGATTTTACGGCAGTAAATCTATAGAAGGTTGGCGGTAAACAAACCATTTTCTCAAACTGTTTCAAGTTCTATGCTCAACCCATCTCGTTTGTTGAGCCATTCTACACAATTTTGTGTAGTGAATAATAATTAACGCAAGTTCAAAACTCGAAAAATATATGCATAATTGAACTTAAAACTGTAGTTATCAGAAGAAAGTAATAATAATAAATAAGTAATAATAAATCCTAGCACAAGTTAGAAGCATTTATTATAATTTCAGAGTGAAGCAGCACTTTTTATTATCCTCAATCCACACGACAGGGAGAGGGAACAAAATCGAAACTCTTGCAAATAACGTCCTGTATTTTCGTTGTTTTTTTTATAGGTTCACATTAAAAAAATTCATAGTTCAAGGGGGCCCCTTGCCCTACCTTGTGCTTGGGCCTGCAGGTAACATTCTAAATGGAATGGATAGTACGAGCGATTTGTGCGACTGTAATTGAACGTATTTTTCAAACCTTCCTCAGTTTACCATAACTTCTTCCTACACTTCAAAAAAGCCACGAGTCGCCACTGAGATTGTCAGGAGAAAAGTTCTTTCCTGCTTTCCGCGCCGCGCTTGGCAGAGCCAGTGTTGCTACATAAAGGGAAATTTCCCTTAGTGCAGGTAAATCTAGTCCAATTTTAGGAAAAATGGAGATTTTATGAAAAATATGGGAAGTTGTCGGATTTCTGTTTTTGTTTTACTTCATGACTGCATTGGTGTCTTATTACTATCACATCTAATTAATCTGGATGGGGTGTATAATAAATATACTGTATCCAGGGTGAGGCAAAAGGCCGGCACTGCCCTTTTAATTTGAAAACGACTTGACGGAGGGCGATGAAATTTCGGATATGGGTAAATGGGGTGGAGGCACACCAGATGGGGCTAGTGTGTATCATGGCGACCATCTTGGAATTACATGCATATTTTCAAATGGGAAGGGGTCATATGTAGCATATCATTTTACATGTGCGTTTCCTCAGAATTAAGAATATGCAATTATTATTGCCCTAACTTTATTTGGTGAACATATTTTCACAGTTCAAGTTCAAATGTTAAATTTTCAGAATGCGCCACTGAATTGTGGTCTTTTTTTACCAGGTATTGCAAAATACAATGCATTATCACCATAAAAAGAAAATAATAGCAAATATAAAGAAGTGAAAGTTGACGTGTAGATTGAGAAGATCATGCCGAGAGGGTATCAGGTAGAGATCAGGGAAATGAGCGAAGTCATGCAGTTACAGCTGCAATTATATTTAGCGGTCTCAAAACGAGCAAAAATCTCCAAGCCGTGCGTATGTGAAGGGGATAAAAGGTTGTTATAAGCTTATGGAGATCACATGGCGACCTTGACCGTCGCTATCTTCTTTACAACAGCAATAGCGATAATGAAAACTAGGTTTAAGAAAGACTTAAGACTACACTAAAACTGAAATAACTACAGTAAAACTTCTCATAACGGACACCTCTGAATAGCGGACACCTCTAAATTACGGACATTTTTAAATTCCTCGGCAGAAATACGTGTGGTTTAATGGCAATATTACTTCCCAATAACGGACATTCTTAATAACGGACGCGGACACTGAAAACTACCTCCCCAACGAAAATAAAACTTCTTAGAGTCAGATTATTTCCATAACAGCTCCAGCCGCCAGCGCGAGTCCAGTTAGCGAGTCTACCAACAGTCCAGAGCGCGTGCAACAGGGATAGCGATAGGTGCTGGGTATAGATGACGCCAGCGGCTCGTTTGTTGATTGGCTGCTCCGGGACTTATGACTCGCTCCAAAGCTGCCGATGGAAAATAACCAGAGATGTTACGAAAGTAATCTCACTCTAACAACGGACAGCCTGAAAGAAAACTGTCGCAATTCTTGGAATTCGATACAACAATGGCCAGTATTTCGAACTAGCGCGCATTGTTTCATGTTACACCGAACATATTTCTTTTTAAAAGTGCAGACAGTAGACAGTAAGTATTCTTTGTGGTCAGGGGCGGCGCCAGGGGGGGCGAGAGATGCTTGCGCACCCCTTAATTTTCTTCAGCACCCCCTACGTTCAACTGAAAACACTAACCCTTAGAGTATCATATTATGTCATGTCATATCGAGCATCAAATGTTAGGTACTGAAGTAAGACCGTTATTATTGTATGCAACAGGCAAGAATCACTGAAAGAGGTGCCGATATACATACTTTCCTGTATCGGCGGCAGCCTCTATAAAGATCAACGGCCGTTATTTTTCTTTCGTCAGCATTGTCGTTATGATTTTTTTCTTCCTTTGTTTCTTCAAGTGATCTGTGATTTTTGATAATTACCTACAGATTAATGAGAGTTAAATATTTCTTTCATTTTCTTTTGCATTGTTGATAAACGGTTGATTTTCCGCTAATTTGTTCTTCCTCACACTGGAGCAAAAATTTCAAGGTATCACCAAGTCACTGACAAAGTCGTGCTCGGGAAATTATTTCAAGGGCTCGGGTGTAAAACATGGCAAGTGACATTTTGGTTATTTTTCAGTTACAAAGTAAAATGTGCCATCCTTCAATTTTCGAGTGAAATTGCCATGTCATACAATTTGCATTGGTCTCAGTGAAGCCTTCTGAAATTGGTAAACACAACACAAAAACAATTTATCTACAGTAAAGCTTCTAATAACCTTTTCAAAATGTCAATAACCATCAGGGGGTGCCCATCCCCCCAAAAATCCATTCGCGCCCTCAAACCATATCGTAATCCCCACAACGTATTTAATTACGACAGCGTGTCTACCGAAAGTAACTTTTTTCTTAGCTTTACTTAACACTATACTTGATCTGCCCCTCCTCCCTAAACAGGGATGCCCATCACTCAAGGCCACCCGTAAAATCGTTCATCATAATCGAGAATATTTTTATTTATTGTATTGTAATCTTGCTATAGTATATAAACTTCACATTCACCTCATTAAAACGGCAAACACACATGTAAGTAACATCATTGCGAGCGAAGCGAGCAAGAAAATTTTTACATCCATTTCATTGCATGCTTTCAAGAATATTAATTTAATGGGATGTCAATACTTTCTTAAGGTTCCAGCTTCTCCTTTGGCACGTTCGGGGTCAAAAACGTGTGGATGCCATATCGCTAAATACAGTCGCCAAACTTTAATTTTCTAACACTCTCTCTCCACTACAGAAATCCATTGACAATCTAAGATTTAGCACTTTATCAAGAGCTTTCTATCTCCCCTTTTAAATTTAATACTCAATCCTACCACCAGGCCAATTTTAGGCTTACTGTTGATATTGAAGAGTAGATATTGCCTCATCGAAAAAATTAATTCTCAGTCTCTACACCAGAATTTCCGCAACAGTCTAAGACAATAGTAATACACAATAATTGGATACCCCCTCAATTTAAGGCTCAATCCCCCTCTCACTAAAATACCCGCAATAATCTAAGACCTAGAGTTGGATACTGTTCCTCCCAATGTTTAATTCCCCCAGAACCCACGTGTCAATTAATGCCTAATATATAAGATATTTTTCTTCCCTTCGATAATACCCTTAAACACTTTCTTCTTTTCATCTAATGGATTAAATATGGTACATTTAAGATGTGAAGTTTTTACATATATTTTGGCAAAAGATAAATGTTGAATTTTATAGTTATTATTTGAAGGGAAAAAATCCCCCCAAAAAATCTCGATGGTGAAAGTTGCGCCATCATCCCCCCCCCCCCTTGTGGGTTACCATGTTTTACACCCGAGCCTTTCATTTAACGCGAGTTGTAACGTGAAGGGTAGTTTTCTTGTTAATACGGTCTGTGTATTTTTTTCAAAAGCCGTTAGAAAGAGGCCAGAGGCCTGCACAAGACCTGGAGCAGACCCGTTCGCGAGACATCGCTCCTGAAATGCCATGCAACCTGCGCAAAACCCTCGCTTGAGCACCTTGCCTGATCATCTGCCCAGATCGTTCTTGGCAGGTGTTGAAAACCCGCCGGGTACCCGCAGTCGTGAGATACCTAGTAGCAAGGTAGATAGAGATTAGGTAAAGCCATCCGAAGATTGCCGATCTTGCACGAACGCGTGACGTCACCTGAGAAGCAGTGAGTTCGGCTGAAGCAGACGGCCCCTAGCATTTATATGGGAGATTCAGAGAGCGAAAGTATATTATTACTTTTAGGAGGGGGAAAATAATAATTGTCATCCTCCAAGATGATATTGAGGCATCCTTTTAATGATTAGTAACATAATTGAAAACGCGCTACTTTAAAAAGGGGGCAAGGTACATGTGAAAAAATGTATATGGAAAATCCATATTCCTGAAACTTTCTGACCGATGCGCTACAAAGAAAGTTACGTGTTCTCCTTTAGAATTTCGTCATTTTACAAATCGTAATATAATTTTAACAAAAACGTGGCATGCTAAAGAAGAATTAAAGAGTTTTAAAAAAATAATTGATTAATAGACTTAGTTTATTTTACATCGCTTATCTGTCACATATGGCTAATCGCAAAGATGAGGATGCGTGATGATATGATGAAATTGAAGAAAGGAGAGTAGACCCATGCCCGGGCGGGGATTCGAACCTGGGGGCCTTGGCATCGTAAAGCGTTGTGCTAACCACTTCGCCACGGAGGTCAGCATTACAAGGACATAAACAGAAAATGGCATCTATGTTTTAATACGCGTATGCGATAAACATTTGCGAGGTGATTATTGAAGTAACAAATAATTATTACAAGACGTTGTGATGAAAATTATTAATATATCTGAAATATCGAGAGTTGACCTTGCAGTCTCTAAATGTACTTTTAGAGTTACGCAAAACCTTTACTCAAAATTGCTAGTGTAAATTTATAAGCTATTAAAATTTAAAACTTATTCCTGTTCGAAAAAAGAAACTGCCAAGTCAAATTAATATTTCGTAGAAATACATATATTTTTCTTTCATGAGGCCAAGAGAGTATTTGGAGGGGACGGTGGCTTGGGAAGGCTATAGCCCCGGATCTCGATCTACAAAGGAGCTTCCAGTGGGTAAAACATTACTATGAAATAGTCCAGAAGAAGGGACGAAATGATTTTTTTTAAATGGCTCAAGAATACAAAGATATAAGTGGACATTTGACAAGCTTAGTCTAAAACTTACAACTGAAATAGTATGTGTGTGTGTGGGGGGGGGGGGGCTACGTGAGGTAACAGTGGAATATGATTCACAATACTAAAATTAAAATAAATATGTGGGAACAATAGAAATCAAAATATGTTGTGGCAAGTGACGGCGCAATAGTAAAGCTGGAGTGGTAAGTCATATTTTCCCGGGGCAATCATGTTTATTATTCCGTTACATACGACACAAAAATGCATATTTTGACTAAAAGAGCATTCATTCATTTATTTATTTTTGTCGTTTTACTGGGGGCAGATAAGATAGAGAGAGATAAATTGTCGAACGAGAATAGGGGGCGTTCCTGCCCCCCACCCCTGTAGTGTGGTCACTGCCTATAGCTATGCTAGAGAAGAATGCACCAATTAATACGCTATTAAATAAAACAGATGCTTTTAAAACTTTTACTCAAATTATTTGTGAACTATGTTTTAAATTTAGAGAGAGCACATACTTGTTTAATTTAATTTGGATAAGTTAACTTCTGAAGCCTACCATATCCGAGGCTTCTTCCGGTGTAACTGCACTGCAATTTGAGCCCTAGCTGCTGCGTTCAGGTGGCGGAACGAGCAGAATACTAATTAAAACAAATATGTGACAAATATATATTAAAAAAAACCACGTGTTGAAGCTATTGACGGCGCCAAAGAAAAGACTGAAGAGAAACGTGGAGAGTGCAGTGATATTTTACGGGAAGCAGTCACGTTTATTACACCCTTACATTTACATACAATATTAAAATGTTCTGCTTTTAGAACTCGCACAATGCCTTTTTCACAAAAATGGACAATCCCGCATTTTTATATCAATCAAGCTGTGATATTTTAGATTTCTTCCGTTAGTTTTCTGATAATAGTTTTCACAGCTTTCCATAGCATTTAGGCATGATTTCATTTGACAAGAACAAAATAATCTTATTTCAAAACATACAGCAAAAAGAAATACAACGCGCTTAAGTTAAAACTCCCTTACATTGGAAGCCTGGAGAGAACAAAACAGGGGTTCCTTCGTAACACGATTTCTTGAAAACGATTTTACACATTTGAATCAAATTTGTGATAAATTGATTAGAAAGGATGAATCTTAACAGTGAAAGTTGTAACGTTTCCCCTGCTACTATATTTTAGAAGATATTCGTTGTCAAATATCTCAATATTTGCATAAGGAGCCAGCCTTTTCCGTGCCGAGTGTTTCGACGATGACGTCATGCATCCACGGACAACTGCGCATACGATCTGCGCCGCCGAACGAGCACCCCCTGACCTAGTAGGTCTCAGTGCGTTCATTCAATGAACTGCACGCCCCTCCCTCTGCATGACGTAGTTGCTTCGAGTAGACACTGCACCGGGCCCACACCGTTCTGCAGTGTTGCCAACTGCAATAGATTTTCACTACTTAAAAAAGGGAACTCAAAGGTTCGTAAGCCACATCACCAATGAAATGAGATTTACGAATGTTGCTACCCCCCCACACACAGATTGAAATAGGTTTTCCGTGGCACAGGATCCATAAGTATATGTCGTAAACAACCAATATACGTATACATATATAGTGATATAGGGCAGGACTGAAACATGTCACGTTCGACGCTGAGGTCGCGAGTCGAACAACACACTGTTCTACTGCGAACACCAAGGCCGTAGCCAGTCAGGGGCATTGCCGTTACCCTCGTTTGGGTGGGGGGGGGGCAAGTACTTGGATAAACGTGCCAACAACAACAATCACAATAATACTAATAAAGTAGCATGAAAGGCATTATTATCCTCATAAATCATGCAAAAAAGGGGGTAGATGTCGGTTCTCACGCATTTGTGTTGAAACAGAGGATTAGAAATATTTCCTTTCAACACGTCAATTTCACATTAGCTAATAATGGAAAACAAGCACACAAACTGTTTTTGAAAGAAAGAAAGTGCATGATAAATGCATTCCGAATGTACATACATATGGCATGTAAAATTTCCATCTACAATATTTTCTTTTCACATGGAGCGACGTATTACATAATAAATTCATCCAACTCGTAACAAACCAACATTAATAGCAAATAATATCACGGGCCGCCATAGCATTCTCTGTTTTAAAACTTTTCTCACTTAGATCGTTCGGCGCTCAGGACCGACTCCCGCTACCCCTTTGCTACGGCATTGAACTTGATGAGACTATAATATTTTATAATATATTTCTACTTTCATAAAATTTGAAATCAAGGGGTTGCAATTACCCCTCCATTCCCCCTCTGCAGGTGCCCTTGGTCGTCTGGAAGGAAAATGTAAGAAAAATATGAAAATTAATTCCATCTTGAGTACCCTTTAGCCCTGCTACTCTTTAATTCTGCCAGCCTGTTTTTTCTTGTACTTTAATGTTTGACCCCCACCCTGACCCCTCCGCTAGACTTAATTTCCGTCTAAGGTTGTGAGCAATGTCCCCTGCCCCCCTCTGGTTGCGCCACTGCGTGCCTGGTTAAGGCACCATGCAATGAAAAACAATTAGTTTTCAGTGAGGAGATTTTTGTTTGCTCGATCATTCATTTAGATAAATGAAGCTGTAATATTGCGTGCATTTCCTGGCGATCAGATAAAAACTGCTTACGCTGAACTGAAATCGCTAAGTATATAAATTCTCCTTGGAGGAGAAAGCTCCTCCTAGGACTTCGTAGGATTTAGGAGCTACGTAAGTAGGCAACACTGGCTGCAGTCGTCCACGTGGTGATGAAACACCTGGAGCGACATGCTGCCGGAGGGCTGTTTCCTTCCAGCAGGTTTTGCAGGCGCCCGGGTCTTGTTGAATGCCCAGTTACCTTGTAAGCGCAGAGCTCCTTGAAGCCCAAGAACCCGGGTAAAGACGCAAGTCGACTCGTTGCCGTGGGCAGGCGAGCAGGTATACCTGTCCTCGCGGGCAAGCGGGCAGTGGGTAGGTAAAAGTCAGACTATGCAGGCATTTGAAAGAGGCCCAATGTTCACGAAGAAATTTTACAGTTCGTTGTTGGGGACAGTGCGGCAAAAGGGATTTTAACGAATACGAAGTTTCTGTGCACTTCGCGTTTTGTCCTGAAGTGGCAGACGGCAGGGGTGCCCATCCTCCCCCCCAGGCCCATGAAGCACCGAATTAATTACTCAAATTATTTTTGTCACACAAAATTTGCGGAAAAATATAATACCAGAGGTGCAACCACGATTTTTTGTCTGCGGGTGAGGCAAGTACCAGGATAAACGTAACAATAATAATAATAATAAAAACAACATTAATAATGGCTTTATTATTATTATTACTATTATTAATATTACTATTACTACTACCAGTAGTAGTAATATCAAAGAAGTTATTTTCCTCGTAAATTACGCAAAAAGGGGATAGAAGTCTGTGCTAAAGCATTTGTTTGAAACAAACTATTTGAAATATTTTTTCATCATCGTCAATTTCACATTAGCTAATAGGAAATCAAGCATACAAACTGTATTTTTGAATGGCAGAAATAATGGATTCCGAAGATACATGTGTAACTTTCATGTACAACATATGTTTTACACATAGCCTATGAAACATGGAGCGACATAAAATAGAAAATGCATATGCAACAAGCTAACACTAAATTGCGTACGTATTCAAAGCTCATTCAATACAAATATGTGACACATATTATTTAAATACATTACATTACAGAAAACGAGCAGAAAGTGAGCGAAGCGAGCAAGAAAATTTTTAGATCCAATTTTTGCAATTGAAAACAATGTTGATTAAATAGGGCGCAAATAATTTCACTGCACGCCATGGCATTCTCTCGTTTACAACTTTTTTTTGGATCATTCGGCGCCCATGGCCGACTCCCGCCGTCCCTAGCTACAGATCTGAACTTGTCGAAAACGAGAAAAGCAGATAATGAGAGCGAAGCAAGCAAGAAAATTTCAGAAAATAATTTGCATAAAATTTGAAATCGAAGGAGTAATTGCTCCTCTGTGACCCCCTTTCAGGTGTTCTTGGCCGTCAATATTTGTCGAATGAACTTCCGTCGAAGGTTGGGGTTGAACCTGCGCCCCAGTGGTTGCCTCACTGTATAATACAGACATATTTAAGCAATATATGTTAACTTTAGATACTTTAGGCTCACTGCCATTGTTAGTCAACCTTTTCTGCACAGTTTGTCTGCTCGTCTAACCTTGTATTAATGCGAATACCACGCCCCCCTCCATTCAAAACGATTATAAAGGCGTAAGAGGTGGAGTTTCATTTCAACCCTATCGTCGCGATCACCCACAGGTAGATAGAAAAACTGTACATAATAACCAAAACTAAAAATCAATAACAAGTCAATCAAACGATACGATGCCTCCTTTTTTGTGTGAAGATATATAGAAGTGCTATAAAATTCTGTCCCCCCCAAAATTCCCATAACGCAGGCGCGTCATGAACCCCCCCTCCCCCTGTGGGCATCCCTGGTAGACTGAATTTACAATGTACTATGTATTTGGTACCTCTATTGGTTATATTGAAAAGGATAATTTCATTTTTTATTTCACTACATAGCTCAATAAGACTGCAACGTGTATCTGAATGTTTACACTGTACGACCACTTTCTTGGAGTATAAGACTTAATACATATGATCATGTAAGTCCAGGGGTGAGGCAAGGGGGGGACAGCCTGCCTGGAAAATGAATGTCAATCTAAAGTTATTATATTTCACACATACAAGTTAATTTCAGTCAGTAATTTTTGTTAATCAGTAGCGACGATTAGGGGTGCAGTTGTCCCCACTTTATGCTATTCTTGCCCCCGCACTATGCTAAACTGTCCTTGCCCCCCCCTCCCCCGTTTTGTCACCTTGCTCCCCATTTTGAAAGGTTGCATGCGTGTTTCGCGGTTTTCCTTATTTTCAGCATCGCACCCCCTAAATTTCATTCCGCACACTCAGCACCCCTTGATGATTAATCCTGGCGCCGCCGCTGTTTGTGGTTGTCTTGAGAAGTGTGTCACTTCTGCTACGATGGATACTTTAGTAAATTTAAATTCACAGTATTAGTACAGTATTTTGTTCCTTGAATGCAGGGAAAAAATACATTATGTACGTAAAATATGTACTGTGATATGCTTATCATATTGTGTAACATCCTACACTTTTTTTCTGAATAGCGGACACTTATTATTTCCCCCTAAGGCCTGTCCGTTATTGAGAAGTTTTACTGTAGTTCTTTTCTGCTCAACTTTTTTTCTTCCGTATATGCCTTAATTATTTTTCGAAAGTAAGAGCTATCACAGAACATTTACTTATTTCTTTTAAATTTAACTCGTTATTTTATGGTTACTTGTTTTAAACTGCACGTTTCAACAGAAAGAACATTCTGGAAATGTAATAACAGCAATATTTCATATGTAGTTTGTTGAAATGTTGGAGTATTTTAAACTCTGTATCACACACGCTAATATAGAGTGTGTGTAATATGTTGCTAAAATCCTGTATTATGAATCTTATCATTATACCCTTGTATTGTATCTTATTGTATAATTATATCTGTACATGTGTGATGTATGTGTAATTTTTAATTATGTATTACTGCTGTATTTCGCTCTACTTTGCCTATAGCCTAAAAATATTATTAATAAATTATGTAAATATTGTATATTACACTATTACATTAATTAAAACAATTATATTTAGTAGGAACACGATACACAGTATACTTTTAAAAAAAAATCATATGTAAATTTTGCATAAGCCTACAATATTTTCGCCACGTTTCCTTACGTTTGTGCAGTGGCGCAACCTTCGACGCAAGTCAATTCTGGGGGGAAGGGCATACATTGACGGCCAAGGGCACCTGCAGGGGGTCACAGAGAGGCAATTACCCCGTCGATTTTATGCAAATAAAAATAAATTTAGTAAACTTTTCTTGCTCGCTTCGCTCGCGATTCCTGCTTCTCTCGGTTTCATCAAGTTCAGAGCCGTAGCTAGGGGGCGGCGGGAGTCGGCCATGGATGCCGAGCGATCTAAATGAAAAAAGTTGTAAATGAGACGATAGCATGCCGTCCAATCAAATTATTTGCACCCTATTAAATCAATGTTGTTTTCAATTGCAATAATTGGATCTAAAAATTTTCTTGATCGCTTCGCTCGCAATATGGTCGTTTTCTGCGATGTGATGTATTAATAATATATGTGTTGTATATATGTATTCAATAAAATTTGAATACGTATACAATATAGTGTCAGCATGTTGCATATGTATTTTCTTATTTTATGTCGCTCCATGTTGCATAGGCTACGTGTAAGACATATCTTGTACATGAAAGTTATATATGTTATATGTACAAAAAGAATTATCTTCGGAATGCATTTGTCATGCATTTTCTTCCATTCAAAAATACAAGTTTGTGTGCTTGTTTTCCATTATTAGCTAATGTGCAACTGACGGTGTTAAAAAAATTCAAATCGTTTGTTCCAAACAAATGCTAAGCATCTACTTCTGCGCCCTTTTTGCGTAATTTATGAAGATAATAACGTCTTTGATACTACTACTAATTTTACCAGTAATAATAATGATGATGATGATGATGTCATTATATTATTATTATTATTATTATTGTTGTTATTATTATTGGTACGTTTATCCTGGTACTTGCCCCCCAGACAAAAATTAGTGATTGCGCCTCTGCGTTTGTGTCTAGTGGCGCTCCACTCCTAGTTATAACTCAAAGCCTGAGATTGTAATGACACTCATTACTAAATAGTAATTCACTGCAGCAAAAATTCTCATTTTTAGCAATTTACCAAACACATATTACTAAACAAATATGGGCTTGGCGACATACGTGGCCTGAAGATTCGTACGTTCATAAAAGCAGAATGTGGTATTTTTCAAAATTCATGTGTTTCCATAAACACTGCCGATGCTCTGTGTTAAATATTGTGAAAGAGGATTGTGATGCTGCGAAAAGTATGCGTTTATTTAACACACACAGAGAAACTAAATATGCTGACCAAGGCAGTAATTTATTTTATTAAAAACATAAACTAACGTAACGTTTCAACCTTCTAGCAAGGTCTTCTTCAGACTCTGTATCAAGTACAAAAATAACCAGATACAACAAGAAGGGTAATATATATACAAAAACATTACTCCCTCCAGACTATTTAGAAAGTTGTTTGGAACTTTCTAGCAGATGACTTTCACTTTCCAACTTTACTTTCACCTAAAAGGCTAAACACAATTACTTCCATATAGAATGTGGTTGGACTTTTTAATCTCACGCTCTTTTCCCTTCATTTTTCTTCCTTCTCCTCTCCTCTTTTTCTCTTGTCCTTTCCACTCTTTCCAACATCTTCTTCCATTCTTTGTTTAACTTCAGTCCCCCATTCCAGTTCATTGTGTCTTCTTCGCCTTTCTTCTCTATTTCCTTGGCTTCCTTCCATTTTCTCACTAGCATTCTCTTCTCCCTTCCTATTTGCTTAGCCTCATCCCACTCTATGTCATGTCCTGTTTCTCTCGTGTGTTTAAATATTGCATTTCTCTCTCTCTTAAGTCGTACATCATCCCTATGTTGTTTCAACCTGTCTTTCAGCCTTTTTTTCGTTTCTCCTATGTACACACTCTGACATTCTTTACATTTTACTTCGTAGATAATCCCTTCTTCTTCCTCTTCTCTGTTTTCCTTTTTCTTGTTAGCATTCCTCGCTATTCCTAAGATGCTTCTCCCTCCCTTCCTGTAAGTTTTAATTCCTGCTTTCCTAAGCACTTTGCGTAACTAACGTTACGTTAGTTTATGTTTTTAATAAAATAAATTACTGCCTTGGTCAGCATATTTAGTTTTTCATAATCATGGAAACAAGGCTTAATGGAGTTATAAACACACAGAGAGTTAATTGTTTTTAAAGTAGAGAAGATATGTACAGAAACTTTAATAATAGTAAGAATTTTCCGCCAGTTGTGCTGATTAGAATGCTTCTTGTCCCGTGGCTCCACACATTATCGTTTCCGATATATTCATTCTAAAATATGTATATCGATCACATAAATTCAGTTAATTTAGCACCTACCTGGCACCAAGTAGTGGACATTTTCCCATCCAAAAGCCTCATGTCAGAGGCCCCAATGGGAAGCATTTCTTCGCTGTAGACATGGTATCTCATGTAGAGGGCGGTGGCCACGAGCGCTCCGGGAAGGATAACGCTCAGGAGACATAGACGAGCTGCTTTGAAAGGTCCCTTCAATGTGTGTTTAGGAGCTGGAAGTAGAAAAAAAACATTTTTCAATAAATGTTCTGCTGCTATACTCTGCCCTGGGAATCTCTGGAGCAATCGAACGAAAACAAGTCCTCTGAGCAAGTAGGACTCGAAAGGACTCGAACAGTGAATGCGTGAGAGAGGAAGTGAGTGCATGGAGGAGAAAACGTGGCTACTGTTATTAGCGGCCCCGGCGCCCACCCAGCGTCGAATAACATGGGTACCTGGGGGAAATCCTTGGGGTAAAGGCGGTCAGGGGCGTGATGCTGATCACATCACCCCCACTCACAACCGGATCAAGAAAGTATGGAGCGTTACCCCCACACCCCCTATATGCCTTCATGGCGTGGTGCTATGCACAGGGGAGCACTTTACCTTTTTTTACCTTTACCTTTTTACTGTTATTAGCCGTTTTCAGCAGCAAGCACTGCTTTGCTCCGCCTACTCGCTTACTTCCCTCCTCTACAGTTATGCGCGGCCTTGTTCCACCAATTCTCGAGACAAAGTACAGTGAAGTATTTTTCTCACTACTGTAAAAAGTTGATTGGAGTAATGGCAGTCTCAGACCGCCTACTTACAACCAGACGAGGAGGACTATCGCCCTTCCCAACTGCCAGGTTTTTAAATATAATATTATGCCTACAGTAGAAAAGAATTTGGCACCCCGACAGCGAATATATGAACACCCAACCAGCAACCTTGAGAAGAAGGAACGTTTGGTTTCAGGAAAGAAAATGTACAACAGATGGAATTGGATTACTGCGTGCGATTGGCGAAAGATACCTAGAGAAAGAATGGAAGTATTTATAGTATTTTTGAATCTGGAGACAGTATTTGATAGGCCGAATTGGATGAAACTTTAGAGATACTGAAAAGGATTGGTGTAGATTTGAAAGAGAGGAGACTCTTAAACAATCAGTAACTACATGAAACTAGTTGAAGTGAGAGTAGAAGAAATGACAAAAGGGAAGTGAAACTGGGAGAGGAGTACCACAAGGATTCTGACCATCCCCTACATTATTCAACATACACTTAATAGAATGTAGTAAAGAACTGTTTCCAGACTAAGGGAGAAGTAATGACAGGAAGAAGAAGAATACAATGTATAAAAGTTTAGGAACACATGTCCTTGTTACCAGAAGAGAAATGGCGGTGTGTTACAACACTTAAATGTACGCTGTGAGCAGTTCGGTATGAAAATGAAAGCGAACAAGGCATATGCAATAGTTACTGGGAAGAAACCAAGAAACATTAATGTCAGAATTCGAGGCCAAAGTACTATACTAGTGGAATGCATCATAATCATGACATGAGCTGCAGTCAGGAAGTCAAAGTTAGAATAGCAATGGCAAAAGCAGCCTTTGATAGAAGAATAGTGTTTTGTGGCTCTTTGGACAAAGAACTAAGAGAGAGAATAATAGAGTGCTTTGTGTGGAATAGCATTTTATGGCGGAAAACCGTGACGCTATGAAGAAGTAAGGAAAAGCAAGTAGAGACTTTAGAAATGAGGGTTCGAAGAAGTGTGTGAAATGGGCAAAGTAAGAAATAAAACTGTGTGGAAAGAGGTTTTGAAAGAAGAGCAATGCTAGCAGTAATCAAGAAAGGAAAATAAATGAACTGGGCCACAGGTTAAGAAGAACCTGCCTGTTAAAAGAAGCATTTGAAGGAATGGTGACAGGGGAAAGGATGCGGAGAAAAAAAAAGATATGAGCTAATAGATGATAATACTTCAATTTAGTGAATCCTTTAAGTTGATGAAGCGTGATGCGCAAAATTGGAAAGCTTGTAGGTTGCAGTGAAAAACGTACCAATAAGGGCAGAGAACGACGAATGAATCAAAACCTTAAAAGTTCAATAAAAATTGTAGGACAGACTGTATACAGCTCAAATTTGCATGAAATATCAACTGTTATTTACAAAACGACCTCAAGGCTGCAACATTAATGAAGCGAGCTTCAAAACGCCATTTTTGTCATTTTAAAGATGGCGCCCCCTCTACACACTTGCACCAGTGAATAAGAGTGGTTTCTTGCCCACTGTCAACCTAAAACTCTGTGCATGCTTACAACATCAGCAAGTTTAGTAATGTAGGAGAAAGTTTCGCAATGGCGTCGGTTCGCAGGCACCATAGATCTGTGCTAAAATGCAACAAACTTGTGCAACACTACATACAGAAATCTACGAGATAAGAAACAAAAACAAATGAAGACTAAATTTGACTCTCCTATCTTACAAAGCCGGATGCAAAATGAGACGATGCATTGTCGTGATCCTGCAAACAAATCCAGTTGGGACAGTGTGCAAATACTATAAAGGGCCTACTTTAAAGGCGCCGAGTATAATAGTTCCTTAGTTACACTAGTTTATCAGGCCATAAAAAAGCTTAAATAAATTAGTATAATTAAGCTGTTACTTTACACTAAAAGAAATTAACGATCGGAAAAGCAATAATTTCAAGACCAATTAAGGGATAATGGGAAAGTACACAAACAACAGACGCATTTTCTTTATCAGTAACACTAATCACACTAAATGGCTCATAATGTCATAAAGTTAGATAACTCTCACACAACATGCATATCTGTTATCGACGCATTCTGCGCATGAAATTACAGGGAAAATGGGGTTAGTAAATTATTTCTATTATACTATTTCCTTTAGCCAATAACGGTTATTTACAGTAATGGCTACAGTTAGTGGCTCATTTCATACCCCCCCCCCTTTTCCACTGACACATAAGTTCACATAAGCGTAACTCCGAACCTAAATTTTGGGGTTAGAATCGAACTTGGAGCTTAACTTTGGGTGGGGTTAGAACCAAAAAGTTTTCAAGCCCATTAAAATACCATCCAGAACTATTTTGATAAAAAAATGTTACATTTGCAAAATCATAAAATTTACTCGTTCCTTTGCTCCTCAGGTTCCAGGAGATTAACAAAAGAACCATTAACTTGTACATTTTCATAAAATGTGCACCACAATTCCAAGTTGCGAATGTGTGTGTTCGGAAATTTGCATATGCAAGTAAGTTGAGACTATCATAAATTTGCATTAAAGGGTTAACTAACGTAATTTTCAAATTATAGCGATATGTCAACGTTATACGCATATGTGAGAAATTAATTCAATTCACACTGTTAAAATTATTATGCAATTCTACTGCAAGGATCTCCGCATGACGTCATGTTCGTTGAATATCCTGAATAGACTTTCCTGTATAAATACATCTTGCTTTACACCCAGAGTTAGTGCTTTAATTTAAATCACCTTTCAACTTTGGAAGAACGCAAGAAGTTGCAATGCTTATACTTCAGAAGGTTTCGGCTGGTACAGTTCTCGCCACTAAGTGGTCTGTTGTCTGCGGGATGTTGTTGCCAAATATATGTTTGGTACACACATGGCAACTGGCCGTGCTGTTGCAAGAGTACTTCGAAAGAGCAAGCATATAATAACAGTGTGCTATTCAACCTCTCAGAGGGCAAATTCTTTTCCTCTATACACCTAAAATACCTGCTGCTAGCGCAACGAAAAAATATAGATCATATAGTTAGAAGTTACCGTCAAATTTACAATATTTTAAGTCTGCCGTCGACCTCCGTATCAGAGTGGTTAGCATAGGGGTTCTGGATTCGAATCCCGGTCTGGGCATGCGTGTTGTTCGTGAGTGTCCCTTCATCATATCATCACTCATCCTCATCTTCGCGATTAGCCAAAAGTGGCAAAGGAGCGAAGTAAAATAAGCCAACTCAATCAATCAATCAGTCAGTCTGAACGTTATTTTACAAAACTGGAAGCAACCGTTTTTATTTAAATATGAATATTTTATTGTGCATAAAGATAGATTATAACTTACAGTTGTGTGCAGCATATATGTATGTTAAATCCATTTCTAATCTTAATTTATCTATCTCTGTTTGTTTACTAAGATATCAACCCTGTAATCGGAGATCATGAACAAAAATGTCACATATTTCCCTGCAATTACTGAAAAGTAAAGGCTAAAGTTGCTATCTGGCATTTGCTCTGTGAAGGATCAAGGTCGCCATTTGAAACCTTATCATGGGAAGTTCTCCATATATAACGCACACCTTCTTAAGATTTGCAGAAATTAGTAGATTCATAGTGACAAATCACTGACCTTTGAGACAACTATATCTGAATGTTTTGTGCATACGAACATCGGTTTCGAATATGGATGTGCCCGCTCGTGATTAGTCAAAAGTGACGCTAAAATGCGGCGTGAAATTACAACGAAAGCACATATGACGGATTTCCCTGTTTACCTTGAGGGTATGGTGACAAGAGAGTTTTAGATTTAGAATCTTATATTTTGCAATGTCTACTGTATAATTTTGCAAACTCTTTCTTTTGTACACAAGTTTGTGGATTTTAGAATATGTACGTCAACACCTTGTAATCAATGGATCCCGGGTTCGATACCCGTAGAGGCACATAGTGGTTTGGATCTCACCTTAAACTGTAGATCCTGCCCCGATTAGCCTATCTGAGCCTGAAGTTGACTTAAAACCAACTACAACCAATCAACACTTACGGAATGTTTTGATTGTTGAAATGGACAGAGAAATGGAAGGGCGAATCGGGAAAATTTTCTAGAATTAAGTTGATACTTTATAACACACACGTACATGCACATATTTCTGTACATTAAATTACATGTTTGCAGTGGCGTAGCGTTATAGTACGCCCATATGCCCGGCGTTTCCTGATCTAAAATTTCAAAAATACGTAAATGCTGTTAATATGAAGTAAATCTTGACTAATTTCATATATGTTTGACCTTCATGGCATTGTAATAGCTTTTATTCGCGATCCGCTTGCAACGCTCCACTAACAACACTCGTTCCAGCAATTGTTTCAATGCCTTTCCTGCCTGGACGTCGGGCAGGTTTGGCGTAAAGAACTCTATATTCCTTGCTGCCTTTCTGGAGGGAAAGCTTGGATCTCTACAGCACGCGCGCAAATGCTCTCCCGTACGCCAGCGTATGGAGCAGAGGGCTACGTGATTGGTTCATGTGACCCTTCCTACCTTCTGAAGCGGACGACAGCGGTAGAATTCCTACGCGGTTCTTCGCGCTCGTGCCACTCGTGCTATGTGATGCTACAATACGCAATATTGACTGACGTAACTTTACCAAACTCAAATATACCATTTCTTAATCACCATTCCATTGTATAATTTATCGCACGAACAGCGATGTGTATTAAAAACTAAAAGATCAACACAGTTTTTGCCAAATAAGTTGGTGAAATCCTCATGGTAGAAGTTCAGCCTGTGCCTGCTCTACCACTTAACCCGCAAAACTATTATTTTTTATTATTATTATTATTATTATTTTTTGTTAGTATCTAACTGCTTAATATTGTGTCAATGGAAATGTTTAGCACTCATTTGAAAACTCTTAACATCGAATGGTCTCTGGACAAAATCATTTTAAAATGTTTATCACCATTCCAAGATGCAATAAACAGTGGTCTGAATTACTAATCGGCACTGTTACGCCAAGACGACAGATGTCCCTGGTTCGAATCCCGGCGTTAGCACGGGTGTTCTTTATGAGTGTCCCTTCATCAACTTCATAAATATCACTCATATTCATATTCGCGATTAACCAAAAGTGGTAGAAAAGAGAAGTAAAATAAACCAAATCAATCAGTAGTTGGATCATCTACAACAATGACGTCTACTGTTGTTCGGAGGCGCTTGTGATTCAGGTAGGTTTTCTACTTGCGTCATACCGAAAAGTATAAAACACCAGAGTTCAAAACATTTGTTGCATAGTGAGGCATCTCATTTTCTAGCTAAAACATGCATAGATGATGTTTTATTGAAAACCCAGCTGACTTCAGGCAAATAAACAAGACCTGTGGCGACTAATTCCATAAGTAAATAATTAAGCAAAAAAGGGCCGACCCTTCCTTCGGATTTGGCGTTCCCACCCGAAATACCCATGCTACGCCACTGCATGTTTGTAGCCTTTACTAAGTTCTAAAATGTCGAAGGTTATACGGACATGGGCATGTGAACTAGTCTCATACCGACAAGAAAGAACGACACAAATAAGGTTTCTTGTGCAGTATTTAGGTATATATAAAATATGACTGTCGCCCGCAGCATATTCCCGTCTCCCTTCTATGCCTGACCATTCACTTTTTGCAGTGCCGTCACGTGGTTGTTCACATGTTACTTGCGGTGCTACCGGACTAATGTAAACTTCAGACAAGCAGGCTTATCTCTGTTTGTTTATTAAGATATCAATCACGTTAACAGGGAACGTGATGCCAAATGTCCCATATTTCTCTGCAAATAATGAAAATTAAATACTGAAGTCGCTATCTGAAACCTTATCATGTAAAATTCCCCACCTGATAAAGATCTGCAGAAAATAGTAAATTCGCACTCACTTTTGAGACAACTACTTCTGAGTATATGTTCCATCAAGGACATTCATATAGGTTTCGCATCCAATTGTACCGGCTCACGATTAGTAAAATATTACCAAAAAAAGCGACGTGAAATAACTAAAAATTCACATGTATCGAATTTTCATACTTACCTTCGAGGGTATGGTGATAAGGAGTTATTGTTGTTTTAGATCGACAATTTCATATTTTGCCGTATCTACCGTGCGTTCATTTCGATCTGCAGCCGAGAGATCGGGAGAAGCGTGGCGGGCGGCGCTGACGGAGATGCCGACATTTGCGGCCTGTAATGCCCGCTTATTTTTATAGACATATGCAGACATTTATATAAATATTGCAAAACGACCACTAACCTGTGTTATAACACGCAAAAGTTCTTCTGTAATTCATCCAAGTTCTGCTCTTATATACACAAATAAATACGCTATAGAAACGATGTTAAGAGCCACAGATAATAAAGCATTTTAATCATAGTTTTGACCAGTAACGTCCTGTTTAAGTTTATATCCTTGAAAGAGTTTTGTGGCCATGGGAATCGTTTGGAGGTTTCGAATGTGCAACACTGTATCAGGATTACACTGCAGACGAAACCGATAAAAGTGAATGGTTTTTGTGAGCTTCCTTGCAATCCGAAATATCCGAGCTCGAGTTTTTTGTTCCTTCGCGACTAGATGAAGACAGTTGTAAATATAGTGGTGAGCAATGTAAACCAAGAGCGTGTTAATTTCGTACTGTGCGCAAGAGTGTTATTCTTGGTTACTTGCAGTTACTTGTTTGTGTTATTGTAGTGTGTATGTGTGACGTGTCAGTGAGACGATTGGAATGTCAGCCGCAAGATTCACGTTAGAACAAAGATTATTTTTTATGTATGACACGTACCTACGTGAAAACAAACTCGTGTCGAGACGTGTGTAGGTAATTTGTACAGAAATTCCCATGCGTTTCAACTCCACACAGAGATACGGTTAGACATCTTGTCCTTAAATTACGAGAAACTGTATCGTTAAATTTTAAAACATCTAAGCAAAAACGACGGATTCTAACCGAAGCAAAACTCGATGATATTCGTGCAGCGTTAGAACGTTCTCCAAACAAACCTCTACGCCGTGTTTCACAAGAGGTGGGCGTGTCAAAATCATCGGCACATACAGTCACTAAGCTACTAAAATTAAAACCATACTCTTATAACACAGGTTAGTGCTCGTTTTGCAATATTTATATAAATGTCTGCATATGTCCATAAAAATAAGCGGGCATTTCAGGCCGCAAATGTCGGCATCTCCGTCAGTGCAGCCCGCCACGCTTCTCCCGATCTCTCGGCTGCAGATCGAAATGGACGCACGGTACTATGTAATCTCGCAAAAAAGGACGCAAGTTGTGGTATGTCGATATTACAGGATGCAGCAACCGGGCGATTTTGCAACACTTGATATAACTAGTAGTTGCATCAGAGGTAACACGTGACTACGACCATCTTGCAGCCCATACTTTACCATTCAGCAGTGGCGCATGAACGTTTTTCATTTGGGGGGTACAAAATTCAACCTCCACACACACACACACACACACACACACACACACACACACACACACACACACACACACACACACACACACACACACACACACACACACACACACATTATGAGTACGAGGGGAGAATGAAAAGTTTTGAGCCTCACACGGAACGAGTGATGCTGGGTAGTTAAAAATTTGGAGGATGTAACGTTTGCGTTTTATGACAGACTGTGCGAACTTTCATGAAATTCACATGTTTTCTTCTATCTTTTTTCCAGGTTGAAAATGAATGAAGTGTCAGAGAAGAGACTGCCCGAGATTCGGTACCTCTGTCGGAGAGGCCTCACTGCACAGCCTGTTTTGGTCGAGTGTGGCTTCACCGCACTTCCCCATCCACCTTAATACCCCGACCTGCCCCCGTCAGTTTTTTTATTTTTTCCCTGCTATGAAGAATTCACTTCGAAGACGTCACTTCCACACAGACGAAGGCAGTCATTCAGTGGTGCGAGAGACTCAGGACAAATCATTCTACCAGATGACTGTAAACAAATTACAGCACAGAATGCATAAGTGCATTGATCTGGAGGGTGATTATAGAGATTATGTGATTATGTAGAGAAATCATAATGAGAAACTGTAGCTCAAATACCCCTTCCCTGTGAGGCTCAAAAATGTTTCACTCTCCCGTCGTACACATACACATACATACGAGGGATGATCGAAAATAAAATAATACAAAGCCTACAAATTCCAGTAGGTATTTATTAGATGGATACAAACGGACTCACGTGAAAGGACACTTCACACACTACTTCTTAGCGTAGTATCCTCCCCGGTTCAGGCATAGGAGGTTCATGCTGCCTGTTTCATAGAACTTGGGGTCCTGTTGTCGGAGCTCAACCCTTAGGTCTTGGCCTGGCGGGTTTGACTGGCATGTGCTCCATCATCCAGTATACTTTCCGGAGCTTGCTCCGAGCGATTACCATCTCTTCGCTCCTTCGAAGAAGCATCCCAGAGGACGCCGGTTTCACTTGGATGATGTTGTCAAGCACGAAGCAAAGGAGTGTGGCATTACTATTTATACTGTTTGAGTAGGTTAGGTTAGTTAAGTTTGGTGGCGTCACTACTTCCGCGAGTTCTGACTCATGCATCGAAAAGCCAGCCTCGTGTTCAATGTTGGTGTGAAAAGAAAATCTGTCGTGGACAGAATGCGCATGAAATATCCATCTAAGGGAATTGAACCCGGAACTTGTTTCTTAACATGATTCACTCCATGGTTAGAAACAGAAGTGCAGAAATCGAACTCTCTCTGACCGAATGCTTTGTTCGAAAACATCCAAGTGCTGCCTCGTGCTTCTGGCAAACAAAGAAAACAGGGAACTGTCGACGAGCCAAAGAAAATACAGCATTTGTTGTCTAGTGGTTGTGATGCAATTTAGCGCCTGTCAATCAAAGTTGCTGGGATCCAAAACACTACAGTAGGGAGACTGAAAACCGGATCTCGGATATTTATTTATCCCGAATAGCCTTTACTTTCAAAATGGCTATCAGACACGTGTATATTGTTCGAATCCCCTTATCATACTTATAAATTTTACCAGCTATAAGGGGACCGTGATTGCTTGGCAATCTCTTCCAATTGCCAGAATATATTTTCAAATTAACACTCAAGAAACGTGTTATAGTGTTTCGTAAAAATTGCCAATCCTTGTGTAAAGCACAAAAAACAAACGGATCCACCTTGTTCCAAGTGACAGATTAATTGGTGCCTATGGTGGAAAATTATAATTACTAATTCTTTGCTTCGTACTTTAATTATTTTAACAGCACATAGAAATAAATTGTAAGAATCTAGTATTTAAATAAACGTAAAAGCTATTTTATAGGTGGTAATTTTCTTACAATTTCTTACATTAAAGCATATAATTTCGTTCTAATTGCCGAAGTTCCATATCGTTCATAAGTACTTGCATTAAAAACAATTGGTACGGCAATACCACGACCACGAGAGCATTTTAAAAATCGAGACGAGAACGAGAGCGAGACATCACCTTCAAGACGAGCCCAAGAACGCCTTTGTAACTATGATATTTCAAAACCATCATTTTACATGCGACTTTCTCGGACATATCCAGTGGATATCCACTCAGTCATATATTTTGTTTGTCGTAATTGGAAATAATATGTTATTGGCAACTGTGAACTTATCCCAAGTGGATGCATACATTTTGGACAAAACTGAAGTTAGTTTTTCGAGGATTCGTAGAGTCGAAACGATGAGTCAAACGGAAAGGAAAGTTACTGAGAAAATTGGTTTGTTCTCATGACCTCTATTCGTCGGGAAAGTTTGTGCAGCAACAAGCTGTGTATGTTGTTTTTACTGTATGTACGTATGTTGCTTATACTGTATATTTAAAAATTCCTGACGAATCAAAACTCTGCCAGGCCTCGTCTCGTCTTGACACCGTCTCTATTAAGAACATAACGTACCAACTTGTCTCAAAGCGTCATTTCGCCTAGAGCAATTTCACCAAAATATAACCGTAAGAGATAATCCACAAAGGTTTCAACTTATTAAGATAGCGTAACCTGCATTTCAATCCGATTATTTTTAGATGAGGATGAGTGATGATACGATTAAACTGATGAACGAACAATCACAAAGGAAACCATTCCCATGTCGGGATTCGAACCCAGGACCCCTGGCGTCGCAGCGCGCTATGATTAGCACTCCGCAAAAAAGAAAAAAAGTACAAACTTCCTTGTAATAATTTACAAGCAATAATCCACTGCTAAAAATCCACAACTTTTGCCTCCTCACCATTTTCCCAATCCCAAAGACCAGCAACTAAGTCCCACCCTTTGGCCACAAAGCTCCATTCTTAGAAAACAGTGTTGGCTAATGCATCTGCACTTTGGTTCAACAGTTGCAAGCAACTGTGATTACATGGAGAAGCAAAAAAAAATACGACTTTGTTTTCGAAGTGGGGCACAATAAATTTCCTAGGATTTATTCCACCGCCTAGCATTCACCCAAGGTTATTACTCATGTTCTTTTTTTACAGTTCTGTTTTCTTGGCTTGGGCGTCAGACAAAGGTCACTAGAGGAGCATCACGTGATTGGTTCCTGTTCACCTTGACATTGGTGACGCTACTCTTATGCTTCCTTCCTACATATGAGGCTTCTGCAAACAGTACCAACGTCCAGTGGACACGAAATCAAGTTCTTCGTTCAATGTTTATAGACTGTGTTTTCTGGAGCCCTCACCACGGAACAATTAATTGAGCATTATCAAATAATTGAAGTCGAGAGTGCAGTGATATCGAGTAGACATGTTTACAACTAAAAAAAACCTTCAAAACTGTTTGTTTTCTACATTTAAAACAAGTGTGTCTGTTCATTTCAAATGTGTTCAAAGTTTTAAACATGTTATTTTACAATTGTATAAAACACGTTTCAATTTAAATTTATTTTCGAAAAGTATTCGTTTGGATATTAGTAGGGCCGGATAGTTATTCACTTAAAATTCCTAATATATGCTATTATGCTAGCAAATATGCACTAATACGTGCAAAATATTCAAATAAATATGTGCTCTAGAGAAACACCTTACCTTTTTAATATGTTATTTCATTTACTGTAAAAACCCTACATGATAGCACATATTTGTTCCTCTTTCAGCTTACGTGATTTAGCATGTAATAAATGTAAAAGTTGTAGTTCTGAATTACACTACATAATTGTATTTACTTTTTACACTGCTATTTTATAAATGACAGATAAAATTACATTACTTACAGATTACAATCACTTGATTGCAACATGATATCTCAAATTTTCAACATTGAAACTCCTGTTTTATTCTAGAATATTTTTATAATCACGAAAAACTAGCTCTACTTCATAAGATACAATTGGACAATATTTAAAGGCAACAATATCTACCACATCAAGTTCATGATCATCTATGGACTGTCCATTGCTGTGCAGAATCTCTCATAGTCTCACCATACCTGTGTAACCGCTATTCTTTTCCAACAGGCCGGGCGTCGTGCTAACAACTCCGCCACAGAGGTTGGCGGGAGAAGTAGGAAGTTATTTTATTAAGAAGAAATCAATACACCCAACGCACAGACGTAAAATACAATTGCAGTAGAAGTCGTTAGCTCTAAAATATGCAAGACGTTTATGTATATGATTCATATGTGCATATGCAATATGCATTTATCAAAAAAACTTTTAAAATATGCATTTGCATATAAAATATGCAAAATGCATAAATATCCTGACCGGAAAGTAGTAACATATTTATAATAAACTGTAATCTTCGAGGCTACAGGTAGTCACGGACACTTCTGGGTTGCAACAATCCTATTAAGGCGAGGAGATACAGTTACGCACCATTTGTGTATTTATTTGAATATCGTCGGAATGGGCAATGCTACTGAAGAAAAACGTGGGGGTACAAGAGAGTATGAATTTCTCCGCATGTGGCAGGTCGAAGCGTTTTTCAAAGTTGATTATTAAGCTAGATACGACCTGTAAAAATATGACGAATAAGAATTTTCGGAATCCCATCTATTCCTTAAGGGAATCAACTTCAACATCAAGTTACGGCTAATCAAATGGGAGTTTCTTCGACTTTCCTGCTGGGCAATCACTTCTTCAAACTAACCTCTTCCCGTTGATATCATTTTCTATTCCATCGCAAGTTTGATATTCCCAAGATAACAAATAAAAAAATACTCCCATATGCCCAATGCATTTCTCCTTGCCTCCTGGCAGTGTTGCCAAATCTGGTGCGCATTAAAGAGACAAATTTCACCTTAAATGAAGTTAAAACTGACTTTCAAGGAGCTAGATTTACGAAGTGCTTCCTAGAGTAAAGTTAATTGTCAAAGGGGTGGGGCGCTGCTATTACCGTTAACTCTAAATTGATGACAATTTATTCTTAGTTTTCACCATCTAGATCCGGCGGCATCACCCATCTCATGGTCGTACGAAATCGAAAATAAAGGATTCCCTGATAACAATATTATGCCAATTTCATGTCAACATGGCGCTATAAAAGAAAGTAGCTGGGTATATAAGAAGGAATGGGGCGACGCAGCCAATATAACAATATCACGTGACGTGCAAAATGTATAATCATGGCAAAGGTTGGTCTATGTGTGCCGGAACCAGTGATGGTATCAGTGCGGCAAGGGGGCGGGCACCCCAGTTCACAGGCAAACGAGTGCACGAAAGAGCCAGATCTGGCTCCAAGAGAGCTAAGTTGGCAACACTGACTCGGAGGGAAAAGCCGGGCGGAGACTGTCCCGCATGCGATCCTTACAAACAGGAATCATGTGTGACTGAACACAGGCTCTAAAACAATGACGATTATTCTTTCCGTCACTTTTCTATCTCTTGGGTAAATTGCGACGATGAAGATGAATGATGGGTTTGAATTTGTTACTAAGTCCGCTTTATGCACAGATACGCTAATCAGGACTGAACATATAGTTTAAATTGGGATCTGAACTATATACTTCCACCGGGTATCTAACCCGAGACACCTTGATTACAAGACGACGACCTTAGTACAACGACATCGAACAAATTGAATAAATTATTAGACAAGCACAATGATACATGTGTGCCTTAAACGTTAAAACCTTGCTATCTGCCCTTTTTGCAAATATCATTACATTTTCATGACTAGTGCCATCTCACAAGAACGAGCACTGACCTTCGTTGACCTTCGTTACTATGAAGCCAGAAGCCCTAGATTTCGAAACCTGGGGAGGATGTGGAAGTGTCATCGTGTCTCTTCAGTAATTTATTTAATTAATTCACCAATCATCCTCAGCGTCACGATTATTAGAAATAAGTATAAAAGCGACAAATTAGCCAAAACTACAACTATGAATTCATGGATAGGTGATAAATGAATTCGTTAACAACTTTTCATCTAGGAAAATATTAAAAGCATTTTTAGCTTCTTGATTGAAACAATGTTAAAAAGGTATAAAACTTATTTTTAACACTTAACTTGTATGTTCTATCTTACAAAACAAAACACGACTTTTGTCAAATCTCTGCGAATACAAAGACTGCTTTCAGTCTTTGTAGGACTTTTGTCTGGATGTGTGGCTTGAGAGCTATTTCTTGCCAAAACTCCGGTCGTTCATGTGTGAAGTTTTTCTCCTTGTGCACATACAACAAACAGTTTGGGAGATGTCAATTTCAAGATTGGATTTGCTTACTCAGCACTCAGTTTCACTGTCCTACCCGCACACCTAAATATTGTTTTAGGTACTAAACGCCATTCCAGCCGAGTCATGTTTATTTCCTTTACTTGAAAACTCTCGCCCCCCTAGTGCTCTTCAAGTGCTGTTATGACGTCACACTGAGTTCGCACAGCAAATCAAGGTTAAGCTATGATCAGCTCAGGCAACATGCGTGTTCAGGCTAAAGCTGAGAATGTATTACGAATAAATTAATTATTTAAAATCTTCAAGTCCATCGACACAAATACACACCTTGCACTGAGAAAAACCCTCTTATCAAAAAAAAAAAAAAAAAAAAAAACTTACCTTATTATCCGTGTAAAGAGCGTTTTGGGAATGGTTAGAAGCAGGGTTGTTGAAGGTCCAGGAATTTTAAATAAATTCAGTTCCGGTCCAGGAGAGAAAATCAGTAAGCGTAAATAGGTTCTGGACCGTAAAGAACAGTTTTATGTGTAAAGTATTTCAATTCGGTTCAGGAACCTTTTTACCAGATCATTTTAAATACGGTCCAGGAACCTTTTTTTCGGCTGAATTTAAGTACGGTCCAGGAACTTTCTTCCCCGGATGAATTTAAATACGGTCCAGAAACCTTTTTTCCCGGATGAATTTAAATACGGTCCAGAAACCTTTTTTCCCGGATGAATTTAAATACGGTCCAGAAACATTTTTTCCCGGATGAATTTAAATACGGTCCGAAAACATTTTTTCCCGGATGAATTTAAATACGGTCCAGAAACATTTTTTCCCGGATGAATTTAAATACGGTCCAAAAACATTTTTTCCCGGATGAATTTAAATACGGTCCAGAAACCTTTTTCTGGCTCAATTTAAATACGGTTCAGGAACCTTTTTCAATGAAACAATAAGCAACTTGGACCGAATTTAAATTGTGCGAGAAAAAAAGGTTCCGGTCCTGCAGCGGAAACCAATAGAACCAATTAGAATTTATTGGTTCCTGGACCTATAACAACACTGGTTAAGAAGTGTAAGGTTGTAAAGTGGCCTGTAAAGAACATACACAACACATTAAAAGTAAAGAATAAACAAAAAGCTTCCTCACAGACAGTAGAGAAAAGACAGACTATTCTCAAAAAGCTAAAAACATTTATCAAAACACTGTCGTCATCTGCCAACAGGGATGATGAAGTTGGGAAGATTAAAGTCTGCCCGAGGAAAGCAAAATCGGCACATTCAAAAAGAATATGCCGAATACTTAAAATGATATTACAGATACGACACATTAGAGTTCCGACCCTTGCAGCAAATGAGAATATGCGAGACGGCAGTGTCCAATTCGAAGACAAGTTACAATGACTTCTTCTCAATGCGAGAGACGGTAACGTCGTGCACTAATGGTGGGCCAGTGGACGGAAATCAGTTCTAGGGGGGGACAAGGGGGGGGGGCAAACATTGACGGCCAAGTGTACATGCAGGGGGCAATTACCGCCCACAACTTTAAATTTTATTCAAATAAAAATACTTCTCGTAAAATGTTCTTGCTCGCTTTGCTCGCAATACCTCCATTCTTGGTCTTATCAAGTTCAGTACCGTAGCTAGGGACGGCGTGAGTTGGCCCTGGGAGCCGAACGATCTAAATGAAAATAAGTTTTAAAATTGATAGATTGATTTTTTGTTTTAAGCCCACTTTACACATAGAAAGGTTAATCGGGACTGGACCTACAGTTTCAAGTGGGATCCGAACAACTGTGCCTCCACCAGGTATCGAACCAGAGACCCCTTGATCACAAGGCGACGATGTTACCACTACACCATCGGGGAGGCACAAAAGTTGTAAAAGAAAGAATGCATTGGCGTCCCGTGAAATTATTTGCGCCCTATTAAATCAATATTGATTTCAGCCTGCAAAAAAATTGGATCCAAAAAATCCACGTCGCTCCATGTTGCATATATGTGAAACATATATCGTGCATGAAAGTTATACATGTTAATGTAAAAAATAATTATACTTAGAATGCATTTATCAAGCATTTTCTATCTTTCAAATATAGTTTGTGTCCTTGTTATCCATTATTAATATTAAATTGAAGGTGTTGAAAAAATAATTCAAATCTTTTGTTCGAATACCAATGCTTTATCACCAACTTCTACCCGTTTTTGCATAGCTTACAAGGGTAATAACATCTTTCATACTACCACTACTAATACTACTACTAATAATAATAATGTTGGTCCCAGGTTCGAATCCCGGCTTGGGGATGGATGTTTGTGAGTGTCCATTCATCAATTTCATCATCCCCATCTTCGCAAATTAGCCAAAAGTGGCACAAGAAGCAAAGTAAAATAAAGCAAATCAATAATAACAATAACAATAATATTGTTGTTGTTATTATTATTATTATTATTATTATTATTGGTACGTTTATTCTGGTACTTGCCCCCCCCAGACAAAAATTCGTGGTTTTGCCTCTGTGGTGGGCTTGATACCCGAAACTTATTCTCCATTACCTCATCCCACTCTTCCTGCTACGCGTGAAGAAGGGAACAAAGAGAAATATTCTGCAGAAGGTGGAGAAGAACATCGCCGTCTGCTACGCAGAATAAGATTGAATGTAGATGTTCGACTAAAACTTTGCCACACCACGCCACTGGATGTAGCAACATCAACAGTGGAGTGTCCAAGATTTTCGAAAGGGGAGGTTTATGAAACCCAACAAACTCCCTTGGGCATTTCACTGTACATCAAGAAACCGTGATTTGTACATTACCAGTGCATAATTAGAAATGCGGTTGGTTTATTAATAACAGCTGTATTTCTATGCACTGAAAATTGCCCAAATAGGCAGTCAAAGAGGCACTAAAAATATGAGAAAAAGGTACAATAATAGGCATTAAAAATAGAAGAGGCGCAATAGACATTACCTTCTACAATTGTGAATGATGAAACACCTAAAATTCAAAATCTCACTTACAAACTTTAATTTTTCTATGCCAATAACGAGTGTAACAATAAATATGGCCAATTATTTAAATTGCAAACATCCCCTCAATGTGCTGTCTAAAAATTAGGCGCTCGCCCCTTATTGAAACTAAAATTTAAGCGTTCGCCCCTTATAACATCTTATTGAAACATACATAGGCTAATGGTAAGATTTCAATGAACTTTGTGGTTAAATGGATGCAAACTATTCTTACGTTGGAATATGAAAGCCCCAGCCGAATCAAATAAAGGCAAGACGATAGATAATCTACGGTGACAGACTTTGTATAGAGGAGTCCCTCGTACTGTGAGTATTGAAAACTACGTCAAGCGGGCGATAATTCTGGCGAATGCACCCAACGTTAAAAGTACGCGTATATGTAGCCGAACTGTCTACCGTCATTTTAGTTTAGTACGTTTTATAATATGACGATCATGCATTGAAATAATATAAAAACGCCAAAAAGCAGAGTTTAACATCTGTTTCACATCAACAGATTTCCATTCCTTAAAACAACACATGATTTAGAATAAAAAGTAATGACACTTTGCCTACCATCATCTTTGCCGTTGTCTGTACTTGCCACACTGACTGCAATTCACGAGCAGAAAACGACAGTCCAGGTATCACCCGTGTGTGGTGAATCTTGGCAACTCGAGAATGACGATTATGGCAGCGTGTGGAGACTCGAACATGGTAGATTATATGGAAACGAAAAAGCTATTCCCTCAGTAAATTCAATGAGACATACTATCTTTGAGATTCTGATCGACACGACACATAACATCTTAAATCGACAATGGATGTTTTGAAATACTCACAGATTCGTACATTTACTCTCTTGTCCATTCACAACAACACAACTTGATCCCTCGCCACCACCAGACAGTATAATCTTGAAGACAAGAGCCGGACGAAAATGACAGCCTCGTAGCTATAAGATAATTGAATGGATGTCTCACTCTATCTAATACAATTAAAGTGGATGGGTACTGGATGACACTGTCCTCCTTTCTTTGACATCCAGAGGGTCAGAGCTTGTGATTGATGAGGTCAACACTAACTTAAGTGGACGAGGTAGTGAGATCACTCCATTTGGTAATATTGAGACGATGGAACGTTGCAATTTGGATTAAGAAAGGCAATGCTCTTCTGTAAAGGTTGTGAGTAGATTCTTTGGTTGTCATGTTTCTCAACCTCCGGGTCGCGGTATGATACCGAGTCGCGAGAGGTTCTCCTGAACCAACATAATTAATATCACATTCATAATATAGTTTATATCAGTTTTCCGAGCATAATAATATATCCATCTAATCATCTAATTCTTGAAGTTTTCATGACGGCTAATGATGAGGTCTACGTCACAAAACGTTACAATGAAGTGCACGCAAGAAAATGATGGAATTCATGTAGGACAAGATAAATTTCATGATATATTGTATAATATTACACACACACACACACACGCTCACTCACTCTCTCTCCCTCTCACACACACAGACATACATACATACATACATCGAAAGTGAAGTCCATACGATATACGTAGGAAGAAAGACATTTCATAATTTTCTCAAGTATGTAGAAAGTAACATTTCCCCTGTATACTTCCTGATATTGATTAAAACATCTGTGTGTCGGAAATGATGTTGATCTTTGACCTTGTGCACAGTCACAAGGAATGGAACTTTCCAATACGGAAGTGAAAATGATCGTATATCCTCCAAGCAGAATCAACTCACATTCAGCTTCAACGAAGGGCAAGCATGGCGAGGTTCAAGGGAGGCGCTTAACCTCTTTGATAGTGGGGAAAAATCGCATTTCTTCCTCTTTCTTAACTTAAATATTACATAATTCCCTTCTTCCCATTTTCATCATCTATGCTTACTTCCTCAATTCCTCTCCTATTATTCCCTTTATTCATTTTCCGTCTTATACATACTTCCTTTTTGGTTTGTCTTTCTGATCTTCCTTTTCGTAAATTCTTCCGATATTTTAACCTTTGTGTGTGCCTCCTTCCAATCTCTCTTCCTTCTTCCACTTGTTCAAAGATTCTCATTCTACCTTTTTAATCTGGCAGCTTCTTCCCTCAGGCTTGTAAGAAGTTACTGAAGGACATTATTTTCAGCTGAATAATGCTGAAGTCAGGATAAATAAAAAAGAAGTGTTGTTTGATTACCCACAAATGCCCTGTCATAGTGTCACCCTTGGCCAAGGAGTATTCTATGGCCAATTGATACTACATTCTCATCGTATTTTTCACCTGTCCGAGGTCCATTAGCAAGTATTTGTTTGTTGCTCATTTAAACAAATGGTTGGTTAGTAGAAGCCATATTATGGTTATTCCAAACTAAACCATTCCTCTGTGTAATGTTTGTGTAAGTTGAGACCGGTGTGACGGATAACATAAGTAATAGAAAAAGTATAAAAAGCAAACAAAATGCAACTTTTAATAATGGAGCTGTTATGACTGCATAAATACAGTTTGAAATGTTTATGTGTGCGTGTATGAGCATATATTTAATTAAATATATTTCATTTTTTGGCTTCAGTGACAATTTTTGTGACGAACCTTATCGATTTCTCGAATCTGATATAAGCGTGTGTTAGGAAATTTTCTACTACTCGTATATTAACAAGACAACAGTAAGATGGCAGATTTCCAAAGCTCATGCTCAACACACATGTTTCACAGGTTTCCTGTCATATAAGGTGTTGCTGAAAATAAGTTCTTTCTTTTGGCTTTTAATGTTCTCATTTTTGCCCAATGGTACGAAGGTTAATGTTTACAGTGAATACATTAAAAATAAAATAATAGGCACTATTTTTTAAAAAAAACTTCTGCCATTCCTTCTTCACGGAAAACGAGAGAGACGTGAAGGTGTCACCAAACAAACAGATTGAATTATCCAAGTGCACTTCACCACAGTGCAAAGAACAAGAGGTTCATGATCTTGCTGAGCGAGTGTCAGCTGGCCTATCAACTTGTGCAAGTGCAAAACACTTGTGAGATTTACATCAGTCTTCCAAGGTTTGTTTCCTATCAAACAATCATTCTTTTTCAGAGTGAAATCAGTGAAGCGTAAACTTAAAACTTCACAAGTAGAAGATGGTTCATCATACTTGGACTTCGTATTCAGATAACGGTAGAGCCGCGACTGGAAATCTGAGCAGTTCTGGCAAATGCCAAGAAGGGCAGTCTTCAAGAAATGAAATTGGGCTGGTCCTGCCAGAGGTGTCGCGAGAGATTTGGACAAAACACTTTCAAGTGGACTCAGGTGCGGCTCGTGTATTGCTTTCTTGGAGGTTCACCGAAGTCATATGACAAATATTCAGTTTCCACAAATGAACTTTCTCCGCCAAACAAGTGGGGACGGGAGCACTTAAAAGGTTTATCCAGAATTTCTTTTCTTCTGGGAGTATGCGATTTTATAGTAGGGGTGTACGAATAAATTCAGCGCCGACATTAACATAAAATTGACCTTTCCGAAAAATTTGGGGGTTGACTGGGAAAAGAATGAGAAACGATTAAACGGGTGCTATAGGGCCAACCACGCTTGGATGGTTTCTTCTTAAGTAGTTATGGCTTCTCTTTCCCTCAATTTCTATCTACCTAATTTCTCTCTCTCTCTCTCTCTCTCTCTCTCTCTCTCTCTCTCTCTCTCTCTCTCTCTGTGATTTTAGCTTTACTAAAATATTATGAAAACCTGAGTCCAGTGTAAATCAATTTACCACACATATGCAAAAATGTTTTCCCTTTTTCAATTTTAGTCAAAATCAATTATAAACTGCATTGCATTCGATAACATTGCTATTAACGTTGTATCACTCACAATATCAACCTCAGAGATTTGCAGTGAATATATGAGCAAATATCATCGGTGATCACATGTTCAGACCTCACCGGCTGCCATCATGTGGTTCGTGACCTTCAAATTTACTGACTCAGGATCACTTCCTGGCCCACGTGTTCCTAGCGTAGAATTGTTATACTTTCATCTCTCTGTCCGCTCATTCAGTTTGTGCACTTACCATTTCAATCACCCTGTATATTATACATATAATCACACACACGTTCGCTACTATCTGAGGTATTTGGTATTAAACCATCTCATTAATACTTTCAATGCCTTACATAACGATTTCTGTCTTACTGAAATATACTTGTATTTTTCCTCTTTGATTCATGTTTTAACCGATATCATTCTATTTCTACAACTTCACACAGCCTAGTTTGAAATATCTGATCGATAAGAGATTTGCAGGATTTAAATTCTCATCGATGAACTCCACCAATTTCCTTAATCTTGCCAGAAATATGTTAGATAAAGTTGCATATGACCTTGATGTTAGAGTTAGCTACGTCAAGTATTTAAAGAAGGAAAAAGTAACCATTCCTCATTGTGACAGAATATCCCATATTAAGCTGATTATCTGAACTTTGATTAATTAATTCTTAAAACATTCTGGACACTATTACATCAAGATCCTCAATGATTCATTATTCGCATTTCAAGTCATTTCAATTATTAATCTTTAGCTAGATCGGAATGGGATAATTTTATATCGTAATTACTTAATTTTTAAAATTATTTACCAGTATTTATGGATATTATAACTAGACCTCGGATTTTAGGTTTTTAATGTATTTTTTCCTTTACAATTATGTAAGAAATAATAAGTTTATATTAATGTTTTGTTTAAAAAACGCAACAACTGATAAAGTTTTATAGTGCCTAAAAAACCTATTTTGCTTGTTAGAACCTATTTTAGATTTATGCGCTTAAATCACAGAGGTATTTGCTTTGTTTGGTCACGATAAAATTCAATGACCAACGTGTTTGAAACGCACTCTCTGTCTATTTCCCTTTCTCCAAGTCCACGGTGATTTTTCAAAGCTCTAACCAAAGCAAAATGTCTGGCGTCACTCTTTACCTGTACAGTCCAAAGTGCAAACTTCTGATATGTGTGGTCTTGCTCACTTTCACGTCACTTAGGTGCTATGTGATATTCACGCCTTGCAAACTGACATTTCAGCATTAAAGTTTGCACCACTGACTATTTTTTTGTTGAAAGATTATTTTCAGCATATAAGATGATCCTCGCAGATAAAATTGCGGAGTTTGACTGTGGATAACATGAAAAACTATTGTTGCCTACCTATTTGGCGAAGAGTGGATTTTAATGGCAAATTTCCAATGTTATGTTCTGCCATCGCTGTAGGGTTAGGCAACACACATAACGTTATGCAAGATAGTTCGTATTTCAGGATATAGGTGTCCCATTTTCATTGCCGGTGACTATACCTAATCAGCATTTTTCAGGAATTTTGAACTAATTATTTTAAGTTTTTTGATTCAAGGATATTTAGAGCCTAACTTAAGATTTTTACGACCTATTTTAGGATTTTTAAAACCTATTTTAGGATTTTTCGATCCTATTTTTAACATTTTTAGAGCCTACTTTAGGAACGTAAAAGCACACTTTTTAGAACCTAAAAATCCAAGGTCTAATAACAGTTGGAAAAAATTTTGTTCCATGTTTTTTTGGGCTTTTTATGTAGCTGGTACCTCAGTCGCTAGGGCGTCTGACTACCATGTGAGAGACCCGAGTGCGATCCCCGGCGGGGGAGAACCGGGATTTTTTCCACCTGTTCAAGCGACTCCAGCGCCCACCCAGCGTCGTATAAAGTGTGTACCTGGAGGAAATTCTGAGGGGTAAAATTCTGGGATCACATCACCCGCACCTTCTGCCTTGATCAGGAAAGTGCGGGGCCGCTCCACATCCCCCATACTACGCCTTCATGGCATGGTGCTAAGCACAGGGGAGGACTTTTTTTTACTTTTTTCTCTGCACGTGACGTGAAGTACGACGATTAATTGATGGAAGTTGATGACAAAGATGGAAGAAACTTACACCGAATTTGAATCTGGGTTCGTAGCACGGTACGCTAACCATTCAACAACAGTTGCGGCAAATTTTATGTTACGTTCTAGAAATGAGCAATATGTCTTACTGACAAGGAACTTGAGAGAAGGAAATATTTGTACCAAGTTTATTTCGCTGATATCGGTGGTGGAGTGGTTAGCACAGCGCGCTACGGCGCGAAGATCCTGGATTCGAATTCCGACCTGGGCACGGGTGTTCCTTGTGTGTCCCTTCATCAATTGCATCATCCTCATCGATGCGATTAACCAAAAGTGGCAGAAAAGCGACGCTAAATAACAAATCAAATCCACCAAAATTTCTTCCTTTAATGTTCATTCAAATTTTCTTGTTGGCTGATTTTTCCTCCTTTTGTTCTGGGCAAGGAAATCTACTTCTGGAAAACTGAAATCATAACACCGTAAACATTATGTGGTATTCTTCTTTGAATATGAAGTTGTTTTGAACCAAAAACGTTATCGTGGGATTTTCCGCATCATGGCAGACTAGCATCCTCTTTGTTTACAGAATAAAAGAACCAAGATATTATGCAACAACACTGCAGATTACTAAACTTTCAAGTTCCCTGTAAAATAATTTCAACTTGCCTCCCAGGCTTCTTTAAAGTTTCATCTGTTGTTGCAACATTCTGAGACCTTTGTTCACCAGGAGCACTAACATCATTCAGTGTGGAATATTCCCTTGTTTTTATTATAAAACGTTCCCGATAACCCGATGATAACGTTTTAACAAGTATGCGCTGTTAATTATGCGAGAAGTTGCTTCGAACATACGCGTAACTTGGGGGAGGCAAGGTGGGACACTTGCCCCCCCCCCCAAATTTTCAGTTTTTTTAAGAAATTTACAAGCTAAGGATACTTTTGTTAACATCCTAAGACCTGAGGAGCTAAGTAATAAATAATAATATTTATGATTTCGCAAATGTGGCAGTAATACTGGACACTATAGTTATGGGATGAAAAACTTTTCGAATCTGGCTCCCCCCCAAAAGTTAAGCCTCAAGTTCGTACCTGCCCCACCAAAGTTAAGTTCCAATTTACGCCCATAGCCTCGGATAGCAATATTTAAACACAATAAACTTGAAGATAATTAGTATCGCAATTAGGCTATTCATCAGTCCGTTACAAGTAATAAAAACTGGAAATATGTTTGAAACAAAACATGACAATTTTTTTATTAGTTACATTAATACACTGTAAGGAATACTTCCAAAATCATTGAAAGATAAAATTAAAAGTCAGCATTCTGCTTAGCAATCGAAAGTTTCACATGATTTATATTCTCCATATTAGCAAAACAATTATTAGTAATGATTGATTGATTTGTTGTTTTAGGTCTACTTTATGCACAGATAGGTTAATCAGGACTGAACTTACAGTTTAAACTGAGATCCGAACCACTGTGTGCCTCCACCGGGTATCGAACCCGGGACCCCTTGGTTACAAGGCGACGACGCCATTGGGGAGGCTTTTTTATTAGCTATGAAACATAAGACAAAGAAATTCAGAACATACATGTATTTGTTGTGCTCAGAAGATATATTTTTATGAAATGTGGTGACGTTAAACAATACGCCTAATTTTGACGCTAACAGACTCAAACGATTTTTTTTGTTTACGTTTCATGACAGTCAAGGAACCACTCTTTCTACTCTGCAACAATTTTTTCTATTTTCTCGTTTCCATGTGATCTGTTATGTCTCATGTAATCCAGCTGCCAAAAATCTTCGTTTGTAAATCCGAGCTACCAAGGGTCATTGACTCTAACCGGCCTGATTCACACTCGCCAAAAAACTGGAGAACTGATAAAAAGAAATAAATTTAGCGAGCAATGGTAAATGAAATAATACGTAGTAGTCCGCGAGCCAGGACGCATTTCATTTACGCGGAATTGCAAAAAGCGTAATATTTTTAATACTACTTTAAGTGAGACGTCGGAAAATAGCAGATTTACAAGGAGAAAACCTAGTGAAGCCATCAAGGTGGCATCCTGCCGACCACACTCCATTCCATTAGTAATGTTTTGTGTTTAAGCTCTTTTCTATCTCTAAGTGTTTATCCATGTTAACTTTAAATATAATAATCAGCTCCTACAACCTTGAGTATAACTTTTTTAACAAACAGAGAAAATTATTCCCGAATAAAAAATCTCCAATTTCATGATCTTTCCAGTAATACGAAACTCATGCTGATGAGATTTTTTTTTTGTGGGAACTTCAAGCAGTCGTTCGTTAATATGTTACAAACAGATGCATGGAAACATAAAACAGATTGATAAATGAAATATTTATTTGACTCTTTTTAATATCTGTTTCTGTATCCATTTCAGTTGGAATGAGACTGATTATTTAGAGCGATAGAGATTGTTCGCTTGAGTCATCAAGTATCTTTGAGCCTCTCCCTCGAATTCGGAGCTTGCTCTAATATTTTTGATTCACTGAATGATTGCATTCGGTTATTTCACGTTGCTTTTGTGTCACTTTCTCTAATCGCGAAGATGAGGATGATTGATTTTAGTTTAGTTTATTTTACTTCGCCACTTTTGGCTAATTGCGAAGATGGGGATGAGTGACGATATGATGAAATTGATGAATGGACGCTCACAAACACCCATGCCGGGATTCGACCCCTGGCGTCGTAGTGCGATGTGCTAACCACTCCGCCACGGGAACCAGCTAGGGGATGATTGATGATGTGGTGAAATCGATGAAGGGTCACTAACAAAGAACATCCATGTTCGAACCCGGAATCCCATGGTAGCGCACCTTGCTAACCACTCCAAGATGTAGGCTGTCATCAAGCTTTCGTAGCAGTTATTATAAAGAGCAGAAAGTAAGCTCTTTGTTGGTAATTTTTATCAGGGGAAGTTGTTTGTTTTTATTGTATCAACCTCCACCCAACGGTTGTTGAAACTGCTTTATATATATATACACAGTGTGTGTGTGTGGGGGGGGGGTGTGTGTGTGTGTATATATATATATATATATATATATTAACTAACTAACTCTCTAGCCTTGTTAAACCCGAAGGTTTATGGCTGCAGCAACACAGGCCTTCCATCATTCCCTATCTTGAGCAAGATCTATATACTCTTTTCCATCCCTACCGATTTCCTTTAGGTCCATCTCAACGTTGTTCCTCCATCTTCGTCTTGGCCTTCCTACAGGTCTCTTACCAGCAGGTTTCCCGACAAGAATCCTGTAAACTCTTCTTTCCTCTCCCATTCGTGCCACATGATATATATATAACTGGAAAACTACATCTGGCGACTCCGCGAAGTCTTGGAACAACCCGACACTATAGTGCGCGTCAAATCTCCTGCATATGGCGATAGCCAATAGCAGCGCACTGCAGCGGTGCCATGTCGAAATCTCACACGGAAAGAGACAGCGTGGTCGAGCGAAACGCCTTGTCACGGAACATTAGATAATATAACATATAATAAACATAATGGGAGAAAAGAACATACCTGATTAGGGACTGCATAATTCTTTCAATATTCTCAAGGTGGAAGTTGTAGAGCCTTTGTAAGATATTTTGTCCCGTAAAGAGTACGTTATCTTTTTGGTAGTAGAAAATTCGCCACGATCGTAAATTTCAAAGACTGTTCTACGAACTACGTCTTTTTTCAAAGTCATCTAAATTTGTCGTTCTTTTCGGTATATTAATGTGCTTTCTAGTCTAGGTTATTGAAACATTGGAGCAGGCCCCGATCCACATTGTTTTGCCCCCGAACATATCCGAGAAACGGTAGCTTGATTCACACCACACGCTTGAGCTGTTAGATCCTGGCACTTCTTAAAGTCAATTTTACTTCTTTGTTCGTCACTCGAACACTTTTTTTTTTAAAAAAATGTACACCTGAAAAATCACCTGTCGTGCCTGGCTTCGTACAACACTGTATTTTTCCCTCTTCTCTCGCCATCACTACCACTTGGTTTACTCAACGACATGCTGCACACACCCACTAAACACATGAAAAAAAAAACGAACAATGACGGTATCCTCTTCGTCAACTTCTTCTGCCATCACTGGGAACGAACGTGCCCTGTTCCCTTAGCTAATCGGAAAGTTTCAGAATGCAACAGGAACGAAGGGAGAGCAAAAAGGATACAATGCAAATACGTTTATAATAACATTGCTTCTACAGAGGGAACGGTATAAGCTACAATCACGCTTGTTTTTCGTACATACTCGCAAATTCATTATCTTTCCATCTGTTGAACTACTGACACTTGAAATAATCTATTTATATCCGAGCGCCAGGTACACGATTTAGTAGCGAGGTGAAACAGCTTCTGAACTAGGCAACGCTGCACGTCCGTGATTCGCTGGTGCTGTTCAGTCGTTCAAGGTCATATGCAGGAGATTTGACGCGCACTCTAGTGTTGTAACTGGGGTTCTTCCATTCAAGAATTCAAAGATGCGAAAACAAACAAAACATTTCCAAATATGTCAAAACCGCGTTAAGTAATTGATTTGGCAGTGCTCCCAGTATGTCAAGAGCGATGCTCGCAACCAAGAGTGAGTTGAAGCTAGTAAGGAACTCTATCCCGATGCAAAAGCTAAAAGGCAGTCAAGGGCGAATGATGGCATCCAAAACAGTCAACAGCAAGAGTACGAGTTCGTCTTATCAGTCGCTCTGGGGCGGCTCAGTCACTATTTTTAAACTTCTTGGAAGAGTTTGGGTGCTTGCCTGATTGTTCCTCGCAGCAGAATAGAATCGAAAATCCCCTCAAGACGGATCGCTGGGAGATCGTGGGGTAACAGAGGGCAAAGGGGCATATTTATTCCCAGCGGTCACATTAATTCGCGGTTTCAAGAGGACATCATAGCTGATCTTCCAGTATGGTTATTCATGACAGAACTAAACACACGGCCACGAAATTAGACGGGTGGCAGAAGTTCGCGCTGTTGCCACGTCGGAGCACAACCTCGTGTGTTCGGAGCATTAAGGCTGTACTAAAGGCAATTTTGTGGCACCTTTCACATAACAGATGGCAGCACCGTTGTCATGGCAACCGAGTGCCATGTTGCCAAATCTACGCGTAAATATAGTCAATGTGAATTTGCCACTATGCGCCAGTTTGGCTATAATACCCCCTTAAGAGAATGAAAGATTTCGTTGTAGATTTGGTCTTTGTAATCCATGTGATACAAACTGACAGTATTTGCTCGAAAGGTCACGGATGATATAAAAGTGCCCCGGATAGATGTCGGTCTGACGATCGAACTAGGCAATGCAGCCTGGTTGACGTTGCCACGCATTGTGCGGGAACCAGCGACTTTTGTCTCGCTCTCGCTTTGCTTTTCCCACATGTGGCATAAGGGGAGTTCTGCCCAGCCGCCTATTTCCATGGCTGTGCGTTTTAATACGAAAATAGAATGTAACTTCCGGAAGAATTGTTTTGAGTGATATTCTAGGATTCCATGTCTCTGTAAGTTTCAACTTTGAGGGAGGGTCGAAAGTGCTTTATTCCTCCTTAAATATCTCAAGAGGTGGCTCTTTACTCATGCAAATTTAACCTTTTTGGCTTTAAACGAAGAGAGAAGTAGAAATTGTGTCCGGATCAGCAACGCCACCTTCAAAAGCACCATTCCACCCGTGGAATCCCCAAACAGTTCGCTTCGATTCGCTGTAGCGCTACACTCGGCATTCTTGTGTTGCATCCTTCGCATGTATAATGTGAACGATCTAAAACTCAATGATACTTGGTCACAATATTGAGAACACAATATAGAAAAAACTAAAATACGATATCACATGCAGCAGAAAATAAATGCCAGCGGCAACCATGAATTTATGCCGCATCGACTGCAAACATGCATGATAAGAAATGTTTTTTCGAGAACTCGTAGCTTCAAAACAAGGCATTAAAGAGCAAAACTTTTCGAAGAACAGTTGTTCATTGATGTTTTCTGTGGTCTGTGATGCTTGTTGTTGTACGGCAACCCCGTGTGTGTACAGACAGACACACATGCACTTTTATAAAAAGGCACAGCATATATGTAGATACGGAAGGGGCAAGGACGCATTTAGGGGGTCCAGGGGGTCCGACCCCCCCAAAAAAAACTTAATAAGTACTGAAATAAAATAATGAAAATGCCCTTTTTAGCATAATATCGTACTCGATTTTACTATAATGGATGGTTCTCTATTTCCTATGAACTTGGAAGGCAAGGGTTATTGTTATTTTATTATTATTATTATTATTATTATATTTGGATCATACGGCTTGAATGACAGCACCAAATAAGAGTATACACAGTACTACTCATGAAAATATGCATACAATATTAATTAGGAACTTTACTTTTCGTAAACTGGATGTAAAATCCTTTTCTTATTATTCGATAAATATTCAATTCTTTCTATATTTGGCATTAATTTCCTTATTTTTATATAAATGTTGGCGATCGTTAAGTACACGCAACTATACCATGTTTTGACGCATTCAATTCATGTAATAAAAATGCAATATTAATAAATTTACATATTTGAATGAATATTTACTTTAATTATAATACAATTATTTAAATTTTATTATTATTACTATTATTATTATTATTGACACAATTGATTCGGACCCCTTCCCCCGAAATATATTTCTAGATACGTGCCTGGGAAGGTGTTCTACTATATTGATCTATCCTAGGTCTGTAAAAGCAGAGAGCGAGGTCTGTGAATCTGTTCATGGGAACAAAAAGGCAATTGAGGCAAAATCCAGGATCTTGGTGATACGGCCACCCAACTCTCATTGCGACCTGGAGCTCTTCATATCTGAGAAAGCAGCTCTGACTGTCCAAACTACTAAATAGGGTGGAATCTTGCCCACTAAATCATCCTCCAAGGGTTCCCCCAAAACATCCAGGGGTAATTTGTGTACCACAACACAGCTCAATACATTACCCTGAAAACGCAGACAGAACAAGTCTCTGAAACATTGTTGGGCACAGTGGGTACAATTTATCGTGAATCAAACACTTAACAGTACCAAAGAATAAATGTGGTTGATGACCCGTCCGTCGGTGTCAACTTTCGGTAACTACCAGATCTAGAAAGATGCACCCAACACACACAATACATCAACGCAACACAACACAATCTGACCGTGAAAGGTATGAGTCAACCTAAAGTTATCAGTCAATATTTCTGAAACTAGTAACTGTGAAGATCTAAAACTTCTCTAATCGCGCTACGACACCAGGGGTCCCTGGTTCGAATCCCGGTCTGAGAATGGGTGTTTGTGAGTGTCGATTCATCAACTTCATTATATCATCACTCATCCCCATCTTCGCAATTAGCCAAAAGTGGCACAAAAGCTCGGTAAAATAAAAAAAATCAATCAATAAAACAAAACGTTTCTGAAGGCAAAGGTCCTACTAATACAGTGGACTATGTTTAATTCCAGGGTCTCCCCGATGGCGTAGTGGTAACGTCGTCGTCTTGTAATCAAGGGGGCCCGGGTTCGATACCCGGTGGACATCGCACAGTGGTTCGGATCCCACTTTAAACTGTAGGTCCAGTCTCGATTAGCCTTTCTGTGCATAAAGTGGACTTTAAAACATGTAACAAACCTGAGAGTTTAAGATTTTATATTTGTAAGAAGTTAAGGTATTTAAAATGTTTGTTACTTCAAATAATGTGCAAGTTGTCACAGACAATTATAGTTAGACTGAGACTGATACAGTTGTATTTGGAACTTTTATATATGTTTATAAATACGTCAAAATCTGTTCATGTTGACGTCACTTTCTCATCTCAGCCGAGGAAGTGAACCCACCTGAATGTTCCTCACCTGACGACAGACTGAGTTTGAAAAACAGGTGAAGGTGAAGAATAATAAGATCCAGGGGGGGCCACTCCGCGACTTGCACGTTATTGGCTAGAGCTTGTGACGTCACCAAGCGGACACGAGCGGTTGAAAGCTATGCGTAGAATGTAGCAGATGGCCCATGAAACGCTGTGTTTTCATGCATCTTTTGATATTATACACCAAAGCTGTTAATTTGATTTGACAGCAAGAGATCAAATACGCGATAGAAGAATACATTTATTCCAAAACAATGCATAGTTTATTTTTTGCGTGATATCTTGTCCCTGCAGGCTGTAGTCCACTGCCGGCTTTTCTTTCCAGCTAACCTATTGCATTTACAGGGAGGTTATTTCAGTCGTTCACCGCCAGAGTGACGGCCGTTCGACGGACTCTTCATGCAACAGGTCCCGGCAAATTGCATTGCAGGAAGTCCGTAACAGAAACTGCTTGTTTTGTAATGTTTCCACTTTTCACAATTACAGTTACAATTACAATTGAAATAAGCACGTAACTTGTTGCAAGGATGCTGGAAAAGGTGCCCTCCCAAATACAAATATTTCTGGCACCTTATTTCTGACATGTAATCTTAGATTAGACATCGCTACTTTATCCTCAGTTGTCGCGACAGCGTCGGCAGCTTATCGGGGAGTTGTCAGCCGCGAGAACGCGCTTCATACTGCACGTGTCGGCAGTGATGCCAACCGTAGGGACATTTCCCTACTCATAGGGACTTTTCACTAAATTTCGCCCGCGTAGGGACGTAGGGACAGATTTTGCCAAATGAGGGAAAACGTAGGTACTTTTTTCTATATTGGAAAATGACATTTTATGAATTAGTTTATCTGGATACTTTTGCGAGGAGGAGAAAAAAGAACTAACTAACAAATCTCCATCAGAATTTTGGAACATGTTATCGGTTACCAAAAACTTTCAAGGCAAGTTCTTTTTTGAAAACATTTCCACTCTCGCGAAAATAGTGCTAACATAGTGCTGCATTCTAACGCGGAAACGGAAAGAATATTTTCAATGTTAAGTGATACAAAAACAAAAGAGGGAAATAAAATGGGACCAAAATTGTTAAAGACTGCAGGAAATGCAGCATATATCACCAACCAACATCTATCTCTTCACACCAGCAACATGTATGACTTCAAATAACATAATCAACAGTAAACGACTCAACGTTATTCATTAGGGGTGTGCGGGATCCCGAAAAGTCAGGACCGGGATCGGGAAAAAAAATTCCCGTCCCAATCCCGACTTCGGGAAATGACTTCCTGACTTTTCGGGATCCCGAGCAGTCGGGAAATACCGAATGGTCACTTTAAAAAGTCGTTAATTCTCGACGTTTTCTGCATTGTAAGTTTCTGGAACTTATCGAAAATTGTAAGTTTTTATTCTAGAAATACAAAAACAATCACTTAAAGAGAAAATGACTTGTAGATTTCGAGAATTCGGGAAATTGCAAATTTTTTAGTCCCGAATGTCGGGATTTTAAAAAAAATTCCCGTCCCGACCCAAAAAATTCTGTCCCGCACACCACTATTATTCATTAAGGCAAGAATTTACAATACCGGACCATTCTGTAATTTCTATGCTACGTCTTATACTCACGAAATAATTAGTCGTGATGATTTATCTCAAGTTAACAGGTTGGGGTGAGGTGAAAAAATTGTTCATTAACGTGTAGAAGTTGTAAAACAAGCTTTTCAATTCTCGCAATGATTCTCCGTATACAAGTATGGTAGCCATATTTGTTGATATGAACAAATTACAATTAGTTACGCTGTCTACAGCGTTGCCACACTGTTGATTTCATACTTGGAGAGCATAAATTGTGTAAGAATGGCGGAAGAGAACAGTAAAAATGTTGTTAAAGTTGTACAGATTGTTAGGTGGAGTGTGCAGGAGGATGGCTCTGGGCTAATTAATAAACTTATGGATTTCAGTATATTGCCCAAAGAACGTGCTTACATGTGACAGCGACAATCACGATGTAGAAGAACTGATTTGATTACAGGTAAATTTGGCAACAGTACATCAATCATAAAATTGCAGGATACGAAAATGGCGTCTTCGATGATGAACGTTTGCCGTTAAAGTGCTACGAAATAAAGATTTTTTTATCGGTTCGTAATCACAATTACCGCAAAAGCATTCAGGAATAGCCACACTGACCATTCTCGGTAAGGTTAGGTTAAATTAGGTTAGGCAAGGCAAACATAGTTAAAATTTGGGCTCAAAAAAACATGCACGGGTAGCCCCACAAACCATTGACGGATAGCCCCACGAACCATTCAGGTACGGTTAGGTTAGGTTAGGATAGGCAAACATAGTTAAAATTTGGGGTCGTAGTAATATCAGGAATGTATATTTCGTTTTTTAAGTATTGGAAACACAAAATCTTCCGGTAAATAATGAGCAATCGTGCCGATCGCGGACCACTCAATTTAACTTATTTTGCAATTTCTACACGTGACCCCCCAAATGTTAACTTCAAATTCGTGATTAGGAGGCCTCAATTAGTGAGTATGCGAAATATTACAAAAATCGGGGAGGGGTCCTGTATTGTAAATTCGCTCCTTCATTAATTGTGAAAGCACCGAGCAGAAAGATTTGGTAAGTAAATGTGTATATTTTATCTTCTGTTTTGCATGCTCATGAGGTGTTGTTTTTTTAGTCACTTTACTTGGCGTAGGGACACTTTGACTACGTCTGTAGGGACATTGCCGAAAAATGGTTAGCAACACTGTCGGCTACCAGACGTAGTCAGTGTACGTTCATGTTCACTTCTGTTTGCGTTTATCAGTACGCGTGTTGTTTATAATGTGTTATTGTACTGTGCTACTCATTGCCAGTGCTTTATTGTGTGTTAATTGTTATTCATTCATTACTTATGCCATTAAACAAATATGGTCTTGAACAGAGAGTTTTTATGTACGATAATTACGTGAAAACGAATTCTTGCAGAAAAGTGGTCAGGGAATTGCGAGAGACAGGATCTCTTGAACCTAAGAAACGTGTTGTATTGCTGTTGAAGGAGGTCATTTTCAACATCTCTTATAACACAGGAGGTTAGTGATCATCATTATTATTACTTTTAAATATCATTTTACGCTTTCGGTTTGCTTTATGCGCCGGGATGCTGTCTTCCCTTTCTGACAACTGACGATAAAGTAACGATGTCTAATCTAAGATTTTCTGTCAGAAATAAGGTGCCAGAAATATTTGTATTTGGGAGGACACCTTTTCCACACACACACAGCATCCTTGCGACAAGGTACGTGCTTATTTCAATTGTAATTGTGAAAAGTGGAAACATTACAAAACAAGCGGTTTCTGTTACGGACTTCCTGAACGCAATTTGCCGGGACCTGTTGCATGAAGAGTCCGCCGAACGGCCGCAACGCTGGCGGTGAACGACTGAAATAACCTCCCTGTATTTTAAATGTCTCATTCTAAGGAAAGTTCTTGTCCGGGCATATTCTGATATGTCTTTTTACTGAATGTCCTGGAATTTCCCTTTAATATTTTTACGCTACTTTTAACATTCTCCAGTTGATCGCCACGATGAGGATAAATTTGTTTTTGTAATTTAGCGTCTTCTTCCACTTTTGGCTAATCGCGACGAAGAGGATGAGTGATGATTAGTTTAAATTGATGAAGGGACACTCGTAGCAGGCACGTATCCAAGGGGGAGCTTAGGGGGCTCGAACCCCCCAAAAAGTTTTCTGTTTACAATAGATAAAATGAGGTATTTGGTTTCTTGTGGTCGGAAATAAAATAATGTGACGATAATTTAAGGAGAGAAATAATTATCGAGTCAAGCACGTATCCAAGGTGGGAATCAGGGGTCTCCAGCACCCCCTTCAGGAAATTACGCTACATAAAATTAGGTTCATGGCTTCTTAAATAATGTGATGATAATTTGAGATAAATAATTATCGAGGCATGACACAGAATGTTCTATAACCCTGTTATTGTTAATAGCGCGTATCCAATGTGGAATCAGGGGGCAGGAGCCCTCCTTAAAATTTTTCAGTTTGCACTACATAAAATTAGGTTTTTGTTTTCTTGAATAGTGTGCCGATGATATAAGGAGAGAAATACTTACCAAGGCAATACGGAGACTGTTCTATAACCCTGTTGTTGATAATATTGCATTAAAACTTTTTTTGAGCTTTCGGTGTTGTCGCTGCACTATGTAAAGACTTGTCAGCATTTGGAAGCTGCAAACGTAGCGCCACACGTAGGGCGATTCATGGTAATTTTTTAATCTCTGGAAAGCGCGAGAGGGAAAGTTCATGAATAAGAGAAGGAGTCGAAATACTGGTAACATTAACGAATCGTTTTATCTGCGGAACATTCTAGAATATAATGAGGTTAAAATACGTGGCTTCAATTTCCAAGTTGATCTGTACAACAGAATATGTTAATGAGAATTCAAAGGTAAGTGTGACAGTTCATTCATACTGTCGATTGGTGATCCGTCAGTGTCCATTGGTGGCTTTATAAGATCTAGTGATTCTAAGATGAAATGGACTAAATACCGTAAAGTAACGAAGTCTACTATTAGTTCCAGTTGGGGTCCAAAGCTGAAGACATTGACGACAGCGGATCTTCCGGAGCCTCAGTGTAGTGCTAGTTCGGGTCGAGGGCCGAAGGGATCAACAACAATCCAACAATCAACAACCAACAATCTGTGTATTACTCTGTGCTGTTTGTGATCCACATGGATTTGTGATCATCCCTTCATCCATTTCATCTACTCACCATTCATTTTCATCTTTGCGATTAGCCAAGAGGTAAATTATACTTGAAATAAAACAAAAGTAATACAAATACAAAAAAAAAATAATGGAACGATTATGCTGTTACGTTTTCCTGTATTTTAGGCACGTTGCATTTACCAGCCAACAGTCAGAGATTGCTTTTCGGTCGAATGATACTTCTAATAATCGGAGGTAAATGCAAGCTGAGAATTATAATTTGGTCTCTTATCCACCTGAGTTGAGGATCTAAATTTTTAAATTTTATTTGTAACAATATTTACTACTGCGAGGAATTAAAAAAAAAAAGGAATTTTGGCACTGGCTTCCTATTCTGCAATAGTTACATTTGTTGTAAGAACATAATACATTAATTTACTTTGTATAAATATTACATTATCCATCGCTTTTCCTAATTAAATCTCATACCATATCCAACACACACATAAAATGTGTTTTACTAATAATACAGTGCGCAATTAGAAAATAAGTCTTGTGAAGCAACACAAATATGGCCTCCCCGATGGCCTAGTGGTAGCGCCGTCGCCTTGTAGTCAAGGGGGTCCCGGGTTCGATACCCGGTGTAGGCACATAGTGGTTCGGATCCAACTTTAAACTGTAGGTCCAGTCCCAATTAGCCTTTCTGTGCAAAAAGCGGACTTAAAACGCGAATTCAATCAATCAACACAAATATGAAATATTAAATCTATTTTTTTTATTTGGTTTATTTTACTTCACTTTTCTGCAACTTTTGGCTAATTGCGAAGATGGGGACGAGTCGTGATGATGAAATTTATGAATGGACATTCACAAACATCCATACCCAGGCCGGGATTCGAACCTGATTTCCTTGCCAGGGCATTTGCTTTTATACAAATTTAGCGATCTTAATTACACGTAGGCTAGATAATGAATACATGCTTTTATATCTCTATTCTTACACCGATTTTTACCTACAATATTAATTTAATATTTATTAATTAATATTATTTTAATTTAATATAATAATAATATAATTATTTTAATTTAAGCGTTTATATTATTATTATTATTTCTGAGACACTTGGTTCGCCCTCCCAGAAATAAATGTTTAAATACGTGCCTGACCAAAACTGTTAATTTAATTTGATAACAAGAGATGAAATACGCGATAGGAGAATACATTTATTCCAAAACAATGCATAGTTTTTATTTCATCATACATTATTTTGCGTGATTTCTTGTCGATGTAGTCCACTGCCGGCTTTTCTTTGCTGCTGACCTATTTATTGCATCTGTTTGGAGAGACTTATTTAAATGTCTAATTCTAATGAAAGTTCTTGTCCGGACATATTCTGATATAACTTTCTCGTGAATATCCTGGAATTTTTCCTTTAATATCTTGCACAACGAAGTCATAACGCTGGGAGCATTTGCATATCTTTCTCCGTGGAAAAGTGCAAATGCAATCTCAAACTGTTTTATGGTGTCCATCCATTGATCTGATGGAACTGTAAGCCCTCCACGAGATATAATGGCTATCCAATCACTGTCACTGGAACTTTCGTCAGGAATTGGAAATGTTGTGCCTGGCTTTCCCAAATGTTTGTTGATATGGCGACACTTGTGTGCGATATATCCACCAAGATAACGCAATGCATCCAAATTAACGTCTTGATCACATTGTAAAGTTGTCGAGTCTGCATGTAAGGTCTCATGTGAAAGTAAGTCTAGATCTACTGTAACCTGTGACGTGTTCTGAAAAGATGTTACATTTTTCTCATCAACAATTCCTATAAAAAGTTCATTAGTTATAAAATCTTTTAAGTTTTCTTCTTGATCTTCGGTAGTTTCTGCACATTCCTGGCGTTTTTCAGAAGCAGAAACTGGAGCACTTGTAGAGAGGGGAATGTCGTAAGCATTTCCTGTCATAATGAGCAACCGAATTCTATTGCGCACCTCGAAAGGTGACGGGCAATTATGAAAAATGCCAAGACCTCGGATTCGTGAAAACAAATTTTCTAAACAGTCCTGGTTCAGATGGGAGGTAAGAATATATGGTACGTTGAATGCTTTGACTTCTTCGAATAAACCAATCACAGATTTTATTGATATTAGGAAACCTTTTTGAAATGGAAGTATGCTACTTCTCTTTCCGACACGCAATTGTGAGCAAATTTCTGCAAACCTCTTTATGGTATTTTCTTGACTTTGGATATTAAGACCGTAACCACTACGCAATGGCGTTTTGTTGTCGTAAGGACGTCTAGAATTTAATACGTCGAAGGCATCATTTACTAGTTGGAAGAACTTTGCTTCACGGTCTTTGTGTAACACATGTTGTATGGCGCATGCTGTGTGGCGAGATAATAATCTTGCAGCCATTTTTACATTTTGACGGGCACGACCTTTCACATTTATGTGAGCATCTGTTATGTGATGAGTTACTGTCAGTTCTGATGCCTGGCGTTCCAGAAGTTCTTCTATGAGACTTCTCTTTATTACTGTACCACTGGGTAAAATAAATTCCTCGTCTAAAAAATGGTTTCGCAAAAGCTTTAGAAGATGGGGGACGTCGTAGAAAAACCACACCTTCCTGTTAGAGTCAACAGGGTTCGAAAAAAAAGTTTTCGATGTATCAATACACAATTCCTTCGCCACCTTGGCATTCTTTCCCCCCATATCACACGTGACTGCTACAATTTTCAATCCTGATTTCTCACATTCTTCGATAATATTTTGAAGCAATTTACTTGTCATGGTTATATCAAAATCATAATACACAGGTTGCTTCCACTGAACGCACAAACCTCTAAGCATGACTACTTGGACATTATTATGTGGTCCTAATATTTTATCATCACACGAATCGTAGCAGATGCGACAGTCAATATTCATTTCGTCAAACGAAAGTACAGTAAGGCGTTCCATGTCGCTAAAATCACTTGTTTTAGCTTTCAATAAACATAATACTTCATTTAAAACTCCAGGTCTGCATTTAAATGATTTAGTCCACTTTTGAAGAGTTGAACGTCCAGGAAGTGGAACGTTACGTTTTCTCAAAAATGAATATGATTTTGTTGAGAGAGCCCTCAAAGCTAATGCATTTGCAATGTCTTCTGAATTCCACCTCACTCGTTTCCCTTCACTTAACAAACACTTAACCTGCCCTTTTGTAAAACACCTGGACAATATTTTGTATACTTCCTTATTCACTACCTTGTTTTTATAAGTCTTTGTCAATAGCACTTTCCGTGCATTCTTCACAGAACCTAAATATTTTGCTTTCTTTAAAGCTGCATCGTATTTCTTTAACGCCGTGTCTTTCGCTGAATTAATCTTCTTTAAACGTTCGATTTCAGATCTTAATTTGTTAATTTCCTCACGAGCTTCAGTAACTTCCTGTAACTTTATGATAGGTTGAGTATTAGTCATTTGACTGCATTTTAGTTTAATTGGTGAGAGTCCCTTTAGCTTCGACATTGCCCTGATTCTTATCTCTCTTGATTGAAGGCGCTGTCTTCTTGCTTCAACCTAAAAAAAGACAATATTGTAAGTATCACAATAATTGCTAAGTTCATGGTGGGTGAGAAATAACTCTCTATTAAAACTTAAATGAAGTCATAGTCATGCAAGGTGGTGCCCTTTCGTATTTTGCACGCACTGTTCGTGACTGACTCGACATCAAATTACCGGGACGTTGGCTGGGTTGTCGCGGTCCACATGAATGGCCAGCAAGAAGCCCTGACCTCACCCTACGTGACTTTTAAGTGTTGAAGTGGGCGAAGGAAGAAGTTTATAAAACAAAGCCAAAGACTTTGGATCAGTTGGAGAATTGCATTCGGCATGTTCTGGCACATGTGGAATTTTAACAATTGTGCCTATGTGAACTTCTAGCACTTGTAAAGTTGTGCCATTCTACTGTGCGACGTATAACTGGTTCCATTAAAATCGATCAATTAATATTATGGTTATTAAATATTTCTAATTATGAGTTATTTTTCACCCACTCTGTAGTTTATTAACACTTTCATACAGATGGTATGTATTTGTATGTTAGCTATTTTACGTTACTCTTCAGATTCTCCAAGTTGATTGCGATTAGGATGATTTTGTAATTGTGTTTTTGTTATTTAGCATCTCTTTCCTTCCATTCTGGCTAACGATGAGGATAAGTGGTGATTATATTAAATTGATGAAGAGACACTCACAAAGAACACTCATGCCCACGCTGGAACTTGAACTCTGGAACTTCGGTATAAAGATGGAAAAACCGGGTCTTCAGCGTGGCAGTCAGACGCCTAACCGACTGGATCACTGTGGCTCATTTGAGCTTATATAAAATAAATTCAATTCAATCCAGAAACACAAAGTATTAGATTTTGTATGGTGTCTTTAAATTATATATTTATTTATGCTATGATAAATATATATTGTAATGTGACTGACTCTTTACGTTTTTGGTGCTTGTTCGCCTTCCCATGACAATATATTGTGTTATAATATTATAATTAAAATATCATTGATAGAACTTTATTCGTTTTGATACGTATGCATTACAATGATTCGCTTCTTTAGCTATTATCTACAACCTCAATGTTTGACGAGAATGTTCAAAGGATGTGCAAGGGCAAAACGTCTGTTTTATAAGTCGTATATTAAATTTTCTCAACTAATTGTATAATACAAATTTGTCTACAAACGAGCACAATGTGAATACAAGTGTAAATTAAAATTAGTGTTGGCTATCCACGGGATAATCAAAGTATTTATTTCTCGGTGATGTTTGAGCTTCAAAGCTGAAAGGGTCTATATTACTCTCAATATTTAGTAAATAAATAACCAGAAACTGAGTTTTGATCGTGTAGTGGTTTTTAGAAGTTACACATGTGATGATGTGGAGGGCGTTTGGAGTAATGTGGAAGTAAGTCTGAAGTTTGGAGAAACAAATTGAACCTCTTTAATTTGAATAATTTATGAAAAGTTAATTGTGCAACTCGTAAGTTGCTGCTGTCTAAGGCATTTTAAAAGCGTGGATAATAATAAGGCTGTTAAACATAACATTTCCAACCCAGTATTAAGACCAACACTAAGTATGTAACAATAAAATTGTAATGACCATTCTTGACCTATCTCACACGGGTAAGGGCAAAGAACCATTACACAATCTAAACTTAACTTTACATTGATTTGATTTATAGAAATGCATTACTTACAGATTCTTGTGATGTGCTTGGCATTCCGTGCCAATTAGGAACGTGCTGATTTGGAACTGCTTCGGCTCGAAGTTCTTTTTTCAAAGGCAACCCTAATAATTCATTTTTCAGGTCTCTTTTGTAATCTTCAGGTAAAAAGTGAACTGAACATACACGTGAATTGTTAACGTTAAACTTCTCTCTTCGTTTGCAACAATTCACCCATTCCTGCTGCAGCAACTTATTTTTTGGGAAGCAATGGTATTTTATTCCAGACGATTTCCTTCCATTATTTTTTCACGTGGCAACAGAACAGACAAGATGATTTGTACTCATTATACGGGCACTTCAAGAAAAGGTGCGTACACATAAAAATCAATACATTTATGGCAAGCTTCCGTAAACGCTAACGAAGTAAATTCCATTCTGTCCGCTTAATGACGTCATAGCGCGCACAGCATCATGGGAATAAATCTCGGAACCTCGGGAATGGCATACCTTATAAAGGTACCTTGAATAAGATCTTGGAAACGGAGAGAATTGAAGTATAGATTTTGGGTTTTCGAGTTTTCTTCTTGCCGATAAGTTCAAAGTAAACAATTAATTATGTAATTTGACTTTCGTTATATGTGAGTGAATTGCCCAACGTTAGTATTGAATGTTCTAGTGTTTTATTGGTAAGTGATTAGGAAATATAAGCGATTATAAAACTGTGTTTAACTTTGAAAATAATGTTGTGTTTTCTTTTCTACCCAGCAAGCCCTGATGATTTGTCAAAGATTCTCATGTTCCCGACTAAAGGAGTAGCGGACTAACTTTGTGATGATTGGTGTACAACCGGGGGGACGTTGCAAACAACAATTCAAACTATTCTCTTCAATTCGAACTTGGTAATTCGAAGAGAAGTTGTTTTCCGCCTTGAAATCATCTTTAAAATGATGTATGTTAATTCGAATTTTTAATCATTCAAATTTTTTCGTGTCCCCTTGCAGTTCGAATTAAAAAGAGTACACTCTACTAGTTTAACGCCCCATAAATAACTTATGTTGTCCGTCCGTTTGTCTATTAAAAAAATATGTTTAATAACATTTTAACGTTGTTATGGACCAAGAAATTATCATTAAAAATGGATTCCACTCTTGGTAGCTTGCCATTTACTGATTCACCTCCACATTGCACCTCTGGCCTCAGAGCAATGGCGCTAGTGTCGTAATTTTAATTCACTTTGAGCATGTAGCGATAGCATAGATATCGTGGCGCTATAGTATTTGCAAATCTGGGAAGTAACTCGCTGTCTGGTTTTCTCTGCTTTGAAGGGAAGATGAAGGATTAGATTAGGCAACACCGTACGGTAAACGTTGCCATATCGTACATATTGACTCTCGCTGCTAGCGCATTTCTGCCCAACTATCTAATTTCGTTGCCGCTGGTATAGACATACTACCGTTAAGTTCGCTATGATTGTGAATGTGTAAATTCAAATTTGACGTTGATAATGTGTTTTTAAACTTGGCACATTTCAGATTAGAGATGGACTATGGATGCTAGTGAGAAAATCAGTGTGACAAAATCAGTTGTGAAAATCAATGAAACAATCTACTTGAAGTATCTAAGTTAAGTTTCTAGTAACACTAGGAATCTCTAGAAAGTGAGGTAGCAACAAGGGCACATCATCAGCCATGACTTCTTCTTCCCTTGGCCTTCGGCTACAATCAGTCTTGCTTTTATAAAAGCTAACACTTCGTTTAACGCAAGGTCATACAGCATAATGTTTACAGGAATACTTAACACGTACTTGCGATAGAAAGATAAGTTTTTTTTTCATATAAGTCAACGACCCAGAATATATACACTACCTGTTTGTGAATTTATCTTATAAGGCTTTCATCATTCCATCCTGATACTATTTTTAGAACGTCATGTGGCTGTCAAGGCTATGGAATGTCTAACATTGATAATTTCCGTCGAGGACAAAAGAACAGAGCTTTTCTCAAGCATTTCCACTACCTTACTTAACAGGCACCGAGAGAAGCAACATCATTGGAAAGTTGTAAATGTGTGTTTCTTAACAACTTTTATCAGAATGTTATCATCTGTTAGTTTTTCTCTGCCTGGCCAAAAACGCATGTATTTTATTAGACGGATTACTTATCACGCCAGACTTGAAAAAGTTTGATATTTTGCAAGTCAGATTATGTTTCATGTATGGAACTTAGGGAGAAAACTCATTAGTAATTGCTTTAAGGTGATCTCCTACCCACATGAAGATTTGAGCATTTTCCTTTGGTCACGATTATGCGGAGAACCCAGTGTACTGAAAAATTTCAAATTGCATCTAATCACTGAGAAAGGATGATTCTTGAGAACCATTTTTTGACATTTTCATTCACGGCATCAACGTCCCTAAAATTATTAATTCATTTTACTCTTGAAATATCGTTATTTTCCCTTTCTTGACAGGGCAACCCTGTCAAGAAAAGAATGGCCCAGAGCTGAACTGCCATTAAAAGTCAACCTTAAAATGCAACCTCTCTTATCATTTATCATTTTCATCATCATATTGCTATGACCATAAAAATCTGGTTGTTTCGTCTATAAAGCTCCAGAATAACAAAATGCAATGCGATTTTATGGTAATATATTTACACTTGGTTATTTAAAGTCGCTTATCTAAAGTGTAATCAAGACTTTCTGATGTGGGTGTGTCCCATGGAGGTCGTGGGGGGGGACTAAGGGGACCACGAGATTCTTGTGGATGGATGTCAACCTAAAATTGTAATTTTCACACATGAAATTGCATTTCATTGAAAGTAATTTATGTTAATAGGAACATGATAACTTCAGACTGAAGGGGTTTCTTTTGAGGGGACAACACTATTATTGGGGGAAATTTGCCTCGTTCCCCCCTACTCTCACCCCTTGGAAAACATCCTACTGATGTTAAGCCATATCTTCCATTAAAATATGTATGTACTGTATGTTATTCATGTGGTTACTACGGGATCCAAACAAGAAATTATTATCCATTAATGTAAAGTTTAAATATTGAAGTAAAAACAAATTATACAATTTTCAACGATTCATGGAAAATGTTTTAAAATTTAGGTTCGATCACAAAAATAAGAAAAAAAATTAAAATGCTTCCTCATCCACACATGGACGAGAAAAACTACATATTAGTGTTTTCCTGATCAAACTAACCGTACAATAATCACCAATATAAATCGTGAAAGAACTAAGGTCGACATGGTCAAAATCATTCTGTCTTTAAATCCTTCAAACGTACGTGTTATATGTCAAACAGCAACCTATTATACTGCAGACCTCCATGGTCCAGGGGTGAGGAGAGAGCTCTCCGAAACCAGAGATGCTGGATTAATATCTTCTGAGATGAAATAGATGAGAGAACAAGAAACACCTACATTCTAGTCGAGACTCAAAGTCAGAAGCTGCGGAGGCGATATGATTATGGTATTTTAAGAGACGTTCCACTGGATTCAGTTGTACTTGTAAACACAAATATCACTCATATATACCGTGGTAAGGTCTTAAAAAGGAAGTAATAACTTTCATATGGGTAGATAGGGAGGAAGTCGATCACCTGATATGCCGAAAATTTAAATTTAAGTTTTTCGATCTGTCGTGTAGTTCATTCTTTTCGTGTTCCTTTCCTGTCATTAATGGGGGCTCAATGTTTTACATTGCTTTTATTTTTATTGAATTTATCTAGAACTTAATTAGAATTGAATTTTAATAGTAGGTGCGTTACTGCTGACTTCCCTAAATACGATGCCTATACAAGCATCGAAATTAATGCGAGATAGTCCCGGTTGATCCATGATTGTCTTCGGCACTGCCTAGTAGCCAATATCGATCTTAAAAGTTGAAGAAAAAAATTGTGTGTTTAGAATATGGAAGTTAATCTTGCTGAAAGAAACAATTTGGAAATAAATGTGACCAGAAGTTTCGAAAGGGAGGGTGGTATTCAACGTTATATTTTACTGTCTTTCATCTATTTGCTCTCTATTAAATACACATGTTAGGTCTAATTAAATAAATTTAAGCCACAATAAATCTTTCGTTACATTTAAATAGAGAGCTACAACTTTTCAACTTAAATGCTTATATTAACTTAAATTATAATTAGAAACTGCCTCACGAAAATTTCCCTCCTCACTATTTTCCATTTCTATAGAACACAATATTTTCCCCTCCAAATTGTGTTCGATATAAATATATTCACTTCTCTTTTCCTCTGCAATCTATAAGTATTAAAATTGCATATTAAGGAAATATATTACTTTAAGATGGAGATACATAGAGAGAGAGAGAGAGAGAGAGAGAGAGAGAGAGAGAGAAAGAGAGAGAGAGAGAAAATTTATTTTCAGTTATAAAAATTGAAATGTCAAACATATATTAATTTCAGTTATTCTTCCCAACATTTCTTGCTTCTGGTTGCAATCATCAGTGCCATTTCCTTCAAGTTCTAAGTACTGATTAGTTGTGGGACCAAAGTACAATTTATCACAAAAAAAATTACACTGACCTCCACATGGAAACTGTTAACTATGCTTCTAAACATGGATGACGCAGCAAACTTCCTATAAGTGCCTCACAATACAGAAAAATATTTCTCTACTTGCGATTTGCGATAACACTTTCTGTACCTTATCGCCGCCACAGTTGTCATATTCTAGTCCTATCTGAGTCTCCAGATTTGAGTAAATAGTATATTTATTTATTTATATAAATGTAAGGGAGCGTCCATTTCCGCATAGCTCGACCCTGATGCACAAGTGCTTAATAACGGATAGCTCAAACCGCGATGATGGAAAGTGTTATGCAACTTGTACTTGATATTGAAGAACACAAATGCTTTTGTGGTTCAAAGTCTATCTAAAGAGATCTGAATCAACAGAGGTTTTCGAGTGTCGCCATGTCGACACAAGAATGAGCGGGAGTGCGCTCAGCAAAATATTCTAAACCCCGTACCAGCTAACTGTAGACCAGGCGAACGAGAACAAGTCTCTGCGCAAGTAGTGACGCGAGACGGCTCCACAAATGAACAGTGAGAGAAACGGGATTGCGTAATGGGCGACTTTAGTTACCCGCTTTCCCTACTTCACTCTGTCAGCGTTGCAAACTTTTGAAAAGGATAATACCGTACGCACATGGCAAACGGACCGTATTTTTGTCTCCAGGTCCGTCTCCGTATGTTTACTTTAAGAATTTCTTATGGAAATATTAAGTATTATACTGCAAGTGCAAATTTTGACAAGCCGAGCATTTAGCGTACGGACTAAGGTTCGGACCAGACGTCCGTACATGCCATGACATTTGCGTACATGTACGCTCCGGGCCGTACGGTTGGCAACGCTACGCTTTCACCACTAGATTTCACTCCTCCTCCTCTGCCGCTATGCGCGGCCCTGTTCTACATTTAGCTGGCACAAGGTATAGAACATTATTATTATTATTGGACTTCAGTGTAGATACATATATGAATAATATTTCTTTGAAAAGCCCCCAAAACTTATATCTTCAATTTATAATGTTCCGAAATAAGTCCATATTCTTGTCCTTTAGTAATATACGTATGTCTACCGTCCGTCTTATAGTGCAACATACATTTTTTTCAAACTACTGAATCCTATTTTAACAAAGTGAAAGTAAGGTAAAGTGTTCCCCTGTGCTTTGCACCAGGCCATGAAGGCGTATAGGGTGTGTTGCCTTAGGGCCCCACACTTTCTTCATCACGGCCGAAGTTGGGGGTGATGTGATCAGCACCACGCCCCTGGCCACCTTTACCCTCCAGAATTTCTTCCAGGTCCCCACATTATACGACGCTTGGTGGGCGCCAGAGCCGCTTGAACAGTTGAAATAAAATCCCGGTTCTCCCTCGCGGGGATCGAGCCCGGGTTCTTCGCATGGTAGTCAGACGCACTAACGACTGAGCTACCGCGGCTGATTTTGTGATCCTATTTTAACAGGAGAAATAATTACCATTCATTGGTGAACTTTCTGAATTCGTGATCAAAACTATCCGCTATTTCCGAGGTGGTGATGACAGTGGTCCACTGACTGTTGAAAATCTAAATTGAGAGCGGAATTTTTCTGGCAGTGTTCTGGTTGCGTGCGAAGACAGTGGACAAAACCTCAAAAGAACACACCCAATGTGTTGCCGTATGTTATATTGAAAAAGTTTGTTTCGTGGAGATATACGTGTGACATGTATGACGTAATTGCTGAAGCTTCTGTGGAGAGAACGTTTTCCACGGTCAGGATGACACGGTGTTCCCAGATGGCGTAGTGGTAATGTTCTCGCCTTGCAACCAAGGGATCCCGGTGGAGGCATGTGGTGTTTCGGATCCAACTTAAAACTGTTAGGTCCACTCCCGAGAGGCATATCTATCCATAAATTTGAATTAAAACAAAAACCCAAACTGGGCAAATACTAGCATTGCTGGCAATCTTCTGGCGGTCAGTTTTGACTCGCGGTGAAGTTTTCGGCGCTATGGCAGTGCAAGGACTTAGAAAGTTGTTACTTTCATTTATTCATTTACTTAATTTAAACGGCCGCCGTGGCGGAGTGGATAGCACAGCGCGCAACGTCGCCACAGGTCCGGGATGAAGTTATTACTTTAAGTGAATTGGCTAATCGCTTGCCTTTACAGATATTGCATGTTATAATACCGTGCGTCCATTTCCTTGCGAGGCCGAGAGATCGAGAGAAGTGTGGCGGGCGGCGCTAGCGGAGATGCCGACATTTTCGACCAGTAACGTCCCGCTTAAGTTTACCCTCGAAAACGTTTTGCTCCGCTCGGAATCGTTTGGAGATTTCGAATGTGCAACACTGTATCAAGATTACGTTGCAGACTAAAGCGTTAAAAGTTAATGGTTTTCGTGAGCATTGTTTGCAATCTGAAAGCTCCGAACTTGAGTTGTTCTTTCCTTCGAGACTACATGTGCCCTGGACAGAGCTACGAATGGAGTGAGGAACAGACCTTGAACCAAGAGCGTGTTAATTTCGTACTGTGTGAAATAGTGTCTACCGAAATAACCCTTATAGTATGGATGAACTAAAAGACAATATAAGAGCAGAACTTGGAAGAATTACGGAAAAGAACTTTTGCGTGTAAATCAAAATTTCATCAAACGATGCCAGGAATGTGTGAATGTAGGTGGACATCACTACGAACAACTCTTATAACACAGGTTAGTGCTCGTTTTGCAATATTAATATAAATATCTGCATGTCTCCTCGTTTTAATATCCAAGAAACTAAAAGTTAAAATATACAAAACACTAATTTTGCCTCTATTATTATATGGATGCGAAACTTGGTCCCTTACATTGAAAGAGGAACATAAATTGAGAGTATTTGAAAATAAGATCCTTGGGAACGTATTTGGACCTAAAAGGGATGAGGAGACAGGTGAGTGGAGAAGGTTTCATAATTTAGAACTACAAATATGTTTACATCACTTGAACGGGTAAATATTCCGATTTAAGAATGAAAGATTTTTTTTTCGACTCGCAATAACACCGTCACGCACAATAACGATGTTCTCAACAGACCGGCTAGATTGAGAGCGCGGTGTTTTAATGTCTGCTGTCGAACCTGTTTCTTCAAATTTCTTGATCAACTTACGAACTTACTCTCACTAGGTGCACATTCACGTCCAAAGATTACACAAAGCTTTCTTACAGTTTCTGCATAACACTCGCCATTCTTGTAATGAGTTTTCACTATCAAAACTCGATGTTCCTTTGTGTAACCTTCCATGTCAACTAAGCTGCAACAATCACTGATAAAGGTATTGTTAGATAATGTTGCGTAAATCAAACTTGGCATCCTTAAATCGGAGCATTTATCCGTTGTAATGATGTAAAAATATTTGTCATTCTTCTTTAAAAAATGTTCTATTCAGCATATTAAATCCGTCGATTTTATTGGGACACCCTTTATAATTCGTATAATATATTATACGAATATTTTCTCAATATTTATCAACAACTACACAACAGAGTACGCACATACATTTCGAACAGTTAACGAAAATCTTATTAATATTTTTTCACAATTATTTCCCACTCGTAAAAATTTGTGTCCGCGAGAGGAGCGTAACTGCTTGGTGAAGACCATTTTGTTCAAAATGCAGTCGAGCCAGGAAAATTGTTTCCAAGCTGGAATTCCGTCAGCTCCGTTCCCACGGCCGAGACTACTTCGACCTTGCTACATTTGCATTTCTAAACGCGACCCAGTTGTATTCCCTTGCAACGTCAACAATTCCTATCGAAAACGTCATGAGCCTTTAATTCCTCTATTATGAGGAGACTTCCTCCCTCGCTTCCTCACAAAACTGTTCCGTTTAATCAGATACGTAAGAAAGGACTACGTATTACCTTCGGCGTAGCCAGGATTTCCCAAAGGGGTTCCCTTCAATATGTTATATTTTGTTTCATTTCCTCTTTTCGCAGGAAGTTAATTATGCTTTAATAAACCTGTTAAAAGAAATTATTACACACTTTAGACAAAAGTGTCATTGTAATCCGGTTCAGTCTAACATTTGAATTCGTTGAACGTTCAATACGTGTGTGAGTGCCGGATCTACAAACCGAAAAACCCCACGGTGCGGGGACCAGCAAGCATTTAGGGGGCCCTTGCAACAATGAATATAAGATAGAGAAAAGTTGAGTTCTTGTCCACTGCACAGCACAAGATTTAAATCATGTTATCCCACTAGCTTGGCATCAAGGAACTTGCTCTCAGCTTTAGATATGCAGATGTAATGCAAAGTATCAGAAAAATCAATGTTTGTAGTTGTTTGATTCAGTTGGTGTTTTAAGTTCACTTTATGTACAGTAAGGCTAATCGGGACTGGGCCTACAGTTTAAAGTGGGATCCGAACCACTATGTGCCTCCACCGAGAATCGAACCCGGGACCCCTTGATTACAAGGTGTCGACGCTACCACTGTGCCATCGAAGAGCCCAATGTTTGTAGTTGTAACAGTGATCATTGAGCATTTGGGTTCCAAACTTGGGGGGGAGGGCAAGGTTGTTAAACTGGGGGGGAAGGATAGTTTACTATCCCTTAGTAGAAAAGTTTAGCATAGTGCGGGCGCAAAAGTGGCCACTGTTATTGGGGCAAATTGTCTTACAGACACAATGGAGTACTTCGAGTTTGTGTTCCTTTCGAGGCGTATCTAAAAAAACATTTCACACTTAAATATACTCAGTTTTTAAACAAAAAAAAAATACTTACAGCCTATCCCAGAAGTCTCTTAACGGTAGAGAAGGGTAGAAAGCAGTGCGCGCTGCTGCCGACGGTTGGTAGCTATGGTCGCTCCATGCAATCCCTTTCGCTCTGATACGTTTATTGCCCGAGCCCAGTCGAGTCACTACTTGGAAAGATGACCTGTTTCCGTTTGCTTGCTTCATAGACTCTCGAGACAGACTATACAAAAGTTGAAGAAGCAGTTTGAAGAGCTTACAGAACACTATAGTTCTCTGATAGTTTATTACTTTTATTTTTTTAGAATTACCGTATTTCATGTCGTATTGGATGTTGTAAATAATCAAATTCACAAAAAAAAATCATGTTGTTTCATCATATGGTTCAAATGTTCTGTTATTATCTCAAGATTTTAGTAGAACTAACAAATGACGATCTGATGGTAAAAGCACAGCAATTACGTGTACAGAAATACATATTATGAACAGACATTGGTCCATCATTCCAAGTTGAATCAATGTCTCCTCAAACAGCTCTGAAAAGTGACTTATCAGACGTTTCATCTGAATATGGTTTTGCAAGCTTCTGCACAATACAATACAATTCCGCCTTGCTTACCACAGGCATTCACTGCTATAATCCTGTTTCATAATCTACCCTTCACTATAGTTTAGCAGAAAGGTTATTTTCAATGCTAAACATTCATACCGTCTCTCCTGTCGAGGTCCTTTTAACTCGACTTCGAATTAGGCACAGCCATCTCACCCACGGACATGACTTCAATGGCTGGACCTTCCAATGTATCGTGTATGTAATGTTATTTTAAGTGGTCGGCATGTGATTTTATTGTCCTCAAACAAACCTTCCCAATTCCTTATCGTTATCATTTGTTTTAACAAATGTTTTAGCAGTTTGATAAGAGTGGGACTTTTACACTGAAGAAGTTTTTAGTCTATCCTTACCTTTTTCATGTGTTGTGTATGCTTTACAACTTATTATCTTTCTCAAGGCGCTGTTTACACCCAATTTTTAACATTTCTTGGGGGTTTCTGGTACAATTTAAATTCGGTCCAAGTTGCGTATTGTTTCATTTCAATACGAAACTTGGATCCTATTAAAACTGATCCGGGAAAAAAAGTTCCTGAACCGTATTTAAATTGACCCGGAAAACGATTCCTGGACCGAATTGACACACTTTACAGATTAAAAGGTTCTTTACGGTCCAGACCTGAACTCATTTACGCTTGCTGATTTTATCTTCTGGATCTGAATTGAATTTATTTAAAATTACTGGACCATTATCAACCCGGATACCAAGCAAGTCTTTCAAACTTGGGAAAACTTATCTTCCAAAGTTAACGAAGATAAACTGTGCAACAAATACTTCTCGTATTTGATTGATTGATTGATTTGCTCTATTTTACTTCGCTTTTTGTGCCACTTTTGGCTAATTTGCTATGATAAGTGATGAAATTGATGGTTGGACACACAAACATCCATGGCCAGGCCGGGATTCGAACCCTGGACCTCTGGCGTCGAACGTAGATGAAACTACTAAATATTTTTCATTTTCTTGGGGCACATTTTGAGTATTTTAGGATGATAATATTTTTCACTTTCAAATATCTTAAAAATCCTTTTAATTACCATTGCCTGACTACACATTGAGGTTTTACAATCGAAGAGTCGCGTTCCTCCCGACTTTTTGTCAATCGCGGCGATGAGGATGAGTGATGATTGGATAATTGAAAAAGAATCACTCACAACAAATACTAAGTAAAAACAGTTGATTCGCCTAATATCTGACCTGAATTTTATAATGTTAGATGCTATTATTATTTCTAATCTTCAGTGAATGCTATATTGAGGTCGCTAGACTCAGCCTTAACCCTTCCATCTGCAGATAGTGTCGCCTTAGGAATCTCAATATGCTATTTTGTCTCGTCCTCATATTTACAACAGCTAAAAATATTTCTCTGCTGAAAGATCAATGGACCCACAAGGCCAGACAAGATTATTCACTCCCCTTCCATAGGTCGAATTAGGTAGCGACGTTGTCTTTATTCACAGATAATAATCAAGAAGTGTCAATGACAGGGTTTCAGCTGCGACTATTTTCCATCCACTGCAAGAACGAAGATAATGTAATCAAAACCACGTGACGTCTGTGAAATAGTTCATTTACTACGTGTTAGTTTATATATTGGTCGTGGTTGCACATCTTCAATATAGCAGTTGCACTGTGAGTGGTATGGTTCTATCATATTCCTCCACAGTTGCATTGGAATAACAAAAAAAAAAACTCACAAGCCGTTTAAATTTGTTTACACTGACTTCGTTCTTACAGAGGACAGTGAATAGATGTACCTGAGGTAGTTTTCGGACCCAAAAGATCTTGGGCGCGTGGAATAACCGTTCTTTCTTGTATTCCATGGGATAGAATGGTAGATTAGTGCAACATGCAGTGGTGTATGTTTCAGGATATTTTAGTTATGTATGGTTTCTTTCGTTAATCATACAGTTACTCGCAATGTTGTTCGTACAGATGAATTGTGAAAAGGAAAAGAAAGCAAAAATTATAATAAGCCTTAGTACATTAGGTAATAACACATATGGTGATTTATTTACAACCGTTTGTTCTCCCATAAACTTTATTAATAACGAAAATCATACATTTTTTCCCAAACATATTTCTGTTCGTATATTTGCAATGAAAACAGAAAGACAAACATAAAAGTGTTACAAAACGAGACAGTTTAATAGTTACATGCATAACCCTTGACCTTAATAATTACTTGGCATCTTCTATCAGGCCCGTGCCCAGGGAAGGGGCCAAGGGGGTCATCCCCCACCCCCTCGAGCCATGAATTATTTTGATGCAAACCTACAAAAATAACATGGATAATTTTTTAAGATTTTGCAAAAATTTAGATTTTCTTCTTGTATAAATGAATGCGTTGTTTCTGAAGAGAGGCAGACTCCAGAAGTCTGCAGTCTACTATATTTAGTAATTTTAGTTTTATAACCATTTATGCGAAGCTACTAAATGTTCCAATTTGCTTGGGACAGGTCATCATATTTACTCCCTGCACACAAAACCCTAAACGTGTCAATTGACACATAGCCTATACGTTGATTTCAATAACACGTTAACGTGCATAAACTGCAAATGATGCACCTTTTAGTGTATCAAAATACACATAGAAATGTATTAAAGGGTATTTTTATGAGACGAAGTTCAGTGTGATGATGAACGAATATTAAGTTCCAATTGTATACTTTAAGTACCTAATATATGATCATCCACTGCGCCGATAAGACAATCCTCGTCTCACTTCTTTGGTATTAAAGGGGAAACAAGAGACGTAGAGGATTATAACTACAATGCATCAATTTGGAAGATCAGACAAGATCATTTCGAAGATAACAAAATTACACATTTAGCTGTGTCAATTGATACCGACTGTCCTTTTATTAGCCACATTTCTTGAATGCTGAGATTTATTTTCATCGGATTCAACGGAAGAGAGTAAGTACAAAATTTCTACAATGTCTAAGTATGCCAACCATATCTAGGTGGGAGGGATGAAAATTCGGTGCAGGGGGTGCGAAAATAATTTTCGTCCTGGGCGCTGAAATCTCTAGCTACAACTCTGATAAGGAAATATTTCCTTCCGAGAGACCATTAATAGATTTGCATCATTATAAAAACATAACACAATAAACGTATGTAAATGTAATTATCATTTGTAATAAAAAGCAATAACTAAATAATGTCTAACACTTATTAAAAACATTTCACCTATCTTCTAATCTCTTGACATTTTGAACCAGTCGTTAAAGGAATTAATTAGCTAGTTCATAAATGTAGCCAATTAATTTGTTTATATATGTTTATAAACATGCATATATATATATATATATATATATATATATATATATATATATATATATATACTATATAAATAAATAAATAAATTAATTAATTAATGATACAAGACTCGGCGGCAAGCTGCCCGGCATCAGAACTTACCTTTCCCGGTGAATGGGTCAGCGACAGTCGCTAGAGTCTGCTATTAAAATTACAGTTTTCATATTGTGTACTAATCTTGAGTACAGAAGGTGTTGAAAATGATGTCCCTCTGCTGCAACACATTCCTGGCATCTCCGAAGGAAATTGGTATTTACACGTGCAAGTTCGTCTACTGTAATTCTCCCGATTTTTCGTACAATACTCTCTTTTAACTCACGGATGGTGTGCGGATTGTCTTTGTATACTTTATTTCCCCATTTTTCTTTCCACTTTTATTCAGAACTGACCCTGTTACTCTAAACTTTCTTACGAGGTTTAATATAAGCGACTGTCGCCTACCCGTTCACCGGGAAAGAGAAGCCCTGATGCCGGGCCGCTTGCCGCCGAGTCTCGTAGCGAATGTCAGGGAATGCTCTGTATATATAACTAAGGTTTCGGGCTTGCCCCCCCCCCCTCCTCAAAAAAATCCTGGGTACGGGCCTGTCTTCTATGCATAGAAGCAACCAAGGTCTTGCAAATGTCTGGGCTGATTCCCTTCCACTCTAGAGCGACGGCCCTCTTCAGATCTTCTTTTGACTTGCACTCATGTTTATGGACACGTTTCTTCAAAAATGGCCATAAATGCTCAATCGGATTCAGATCTGAACTAGTGTTTTCAACTGCTTTGGTACATTCAAAATCAACCAGTCCCTGTTGAGATGAGCAGCATGTTTGCTGTCGTTATCCTGCTGGAACGTAAACACACGTGGTAACCACATTTGCTGGGCACTTCTTTTTTAACGTTATTCTTGAGGATATTATTACGGATATGTTTGTCCATGATTCCACCAATGACTTGCATTTTTCCAAATCCTTTAGTCGACATACAAGGCCAGATCATAATGGATCCTCCACCATGTTTTACCGTAGGCGTTGCATTGGCAACGTTGTCCTGCGTATGTGCCTTCCTCCACACACTGATCACACCATCTGATCCGTGCAGGTTTATTTTGGTTTAATCGGACAATTGATTGATTGATTTGCTTTATCTTACTTTGCTTTTTATGCCACTTTTGGCTAATTTGCGAAGATGGGATGAGTGATGATATAATGATTTATTGATTGATTTGCTTTATTTTACTTCGCTTTTTGTGTATCACTTTTGGCTAACTTGCGAAGAAGGGGATGAGTGATGACATGATGAAATTGATGAATGGATACTCATAAACATCCATGCCAAGGCCGGGATTCGAACCCGGGACCCTTGGCGTCGTAGCGCGATGTGCTAACCACTTCGCCACTGGAGCCGGCGTTTCATCGGACAAGATCACGTTGTAACAAAACTCCTGATCTTATGTAAATGCTCTTTAGCAAATCTGACTCTGTTGAAACGTTTACCCTGTGCGAACAACATTGTGAGTAACTGTATTTGGTGATTTAGTGTTTTTAAGTCCACTTTATGCACAGTAAGGCTAATCGGGAGTGGACTTACAGTTTAAAGTGGGATCCAAACCAATATGTGACTCCACCGTGAATCGAACCCGGGACCCCTTGATTAGAAGGCGGCGATGCTACCACTGCGCCATCGGGGAGGCTCGGGCCGTATTTGTAGTGATCCGAAAAAGAAAAAAAATCCGGGACCGAATTGAAATACTATAAATATAGAAAGGTTATTTACGGCTCAGAACCCATTTATACTTGATTTTCTCTCCTAGATAGGAATTTAATTTATTTACAATTCCTGAACCTATAATAACCCTGGGATCCAAGTTGCTTATTGTTTCATTTCAATATGGGACTTGGCCGTATTTAAACTGATCCGAAAAAGAAAAAGGTTCCTGGACCGTATTTAAATTGATCCGGAAAAAAGGTTCCTGGACCGAATTGAAATACTTTACAGATGAAAAAGTTATTTACGGTACAGAACCCATTTACGCATGCTGATTTTCTCCCTGGACCGGAATTGAATTCCCCCCCCCACACACACAGGTTCGATTCCCATTGGTGGCAAGTGATCGAAGTGAGGGAGCATCCCCCAGATAGTAGCATTTAAAGGATGCATTCCCCACCTCTCCAAGTTAAACCAGGGTTTGTGTCCCCTAGTTATCCCCGAGGCTTGAGCACAACAGACCACCCTCCCGCCCCTCCCTTACCATCACAATTTCCACCACAAGCGCTGGGTGGGGCACAGAGGTTCGAATTCTAATCCTAACTCAAGGTCTCCGACCCACTGTTCCTACCCGTTACATTTATCTTTCATTTCTCACAATCTTTTGTGCGGCAATACAATGAATAACTCGATTGATTGGTTTGGTGTTTTAAGTCCACTTTATGTACAGTAAGGCTAATCGGGACTGGACCTAAAGATTATAGTGGGATACGAACCACTATATGTGCCTCCACCGGGTATCGATCCCGGAAACCTTTGATTACAAGGCGACGACGCTACCACTGCGAGTGAATAACTCGACTTGCTTTGTGTGACGACACAGTGAACGAACGTTTTCTCCCTTCCAACTATAGCGTGTTCCAGGTATCTGTGGAGCAGGCGATCGAGAACAAGTCTCTGCGCAAGTAGTGACGCGAGACGGCTCCACCAATGAACAGTGAGAGGGACGGAATTAAAATGGAGTTACCCGCTGTCCCTGCTTGGCTCCGGCTTTGCCCGCTCCATTTCCATCCTCCTCCTCCTCTGCCGCTATGCGCGGCCCTGCTCCACAGTTACCTGGGACAGGGTATACCTACAAGGTTGCTGGTGACGATAACGATACTATTTGTATCCTATTAAACAGCCACCTTGTGTTGTATTGTATGGCCCTTATTTTAAGTCACTTTTCTTCCACTTTTGGCTACTCGCCACGGCGAAGGTAGCCTACATCCCCCCTAAAGAAACACCCATGTCCCATCCAGGACTTGAAGCTGTAACCTTGGATGCAGAGTCCACTGCTGAACACTTTTATGGCAATCCATGTAGTAGGTTTGTTTTACTTCAGGATAATTCCATAATGTAATACGCAGGGCTGGTTATTTCCAGGTAAAAAACAAGAGCAGTTCACCAAAATCCACAAGTGTTGGATTCATTTGGTTTATTTTACTTCTCTTTTATGCCACTTTTGACTAATCGCAAAGATGAGGTTGAGTGATAATCATGATGAAATTGATGAGACACTCACAAAGAACACCCATGCCGAGATTCGAACCCTCTGGAGTCGTAGTGCGCTGTGCTAACCACTCCATCATAGAGGTTAGCGACAAGTGAGCGAACCGAATCTCAAATTTTCAGAAAGAGCATGTTACCAAAAACTGCAAAAAGATCTGTTGCTAAGCAGTTCTATTATTTTTCGTCAATTCATCGCGAGCCTTATCTTTGGAAGTTATGTATCTTTTTTTGTGTGTTACATAACAGCAAATGGTGCGAGAACAATGTGCATAGTGCTTGGCAATGTGTGAAAAAAAAGCGTTTACGATACTGCATGCAAGTGCAAGGGCAACAGCAAGAGCTGAAGCAATGTGTCTGCAACTACCAACAATTACAATAGGTAAACACGATGAAATGGGTCACTGCTTCAAGGTTTAGGCAGAAAGGTCAAAGTACACTTGTAGATGTTTACGGAACTGGTGGTGTGCTCTCAAGCAAGTTGGTGAAAGTGGACGGAGAAACTTTTGTGTACAGAAGATGAGGTTTCAAAGCCTGTTTCATCTTGTGAGCTTCTTGACTAATAGAAACTGTAATATACTGTATTATAATAGAAAAACCCTCATACAGGAAATTCAATCGTGCATTTTAAGTCGGAAACGCTCTACGTTTCCACTAACTACATTACAAGCCGGCGAAGATATCATTTTTTTAATACTGTAAGAGCGTGGAAAATGTTGACTAAAAGAACTTAGATAGTGAGCAAGGGGAGCATTTCTGACAAACCATAGCGTCAGAAAAATCCCGTGTTCCACCCAAGGAGGCTGTTCGGAGATTATATTTAACGTATTCCACGATCTTAGAAAAGTTAGACCAACAGAAAAGATATAAATTATGCCCACATTCATCAAACATTTCGTAGCGCCACTAGTGATATATTCATACAGTTGGTATCACTGAGTTTTCCCATTTTGTGTACCGGCGTCAGCACTCGTTAGAGACGTTATTTTATTATTATTATTATTATTATTATTATTATTATTATTATTATTATTTTCGTTGTATTGTTCTTACGTTGATTTCCTGTCATCAAAAGCACAAAGAACACCGATGTGCAATCCGAGGCTCGAACTCAACACACTTCGGCAACGATATCGTGAGTCCACATTTCTGACAGACCACAGTGTAAAAAAATCCAGTGTTGTACCCAGGGAGGTTGTTCGGAGGTCATATTTAAAGTATTCAACGTTCTTACAAAAGTTAGGTCAACAGAGGAGATATAAATTACACCCACATTCATCAAACGTCCCATAACACACCTGTAGTGATATATTCATACAGTTGGCATCACTGATTTCCCCCACTTTTTGTACCTTGAACACTCGTAGGGAGAAGTAGCAGCTTCTCGTTCTTCTATTTTTGTACAGTCATGGACACTTCCGGGTTTTAACAATCCCGTTGACTTTCAATGAAATCACTAAAACCCAGAAGTGTCCATGACTGTTGCTCAAACTCAACACACTTCGATAACAATATCGGAGTCCGCAATACCACCAGTTGATCTACAACAGCAGCACATTTCATACGCTTGAACTTGATACATGCGTGTTTTTACTCACGATAGATTCCGTCAATGTAATCAAATAAGTAGTGTCATAAATTAAGTCTTGAAGGAAATTAAAGGCATGATTTCCATGTTGATCAAAAGCAACACTCGTTTACACTGTTAAAGGTTTAAATGTTGCGCGTTGATACCTACGAGTTAAACAACGCCAGCACGAAACAATTTCAAATATCGTAAGTACGCGGGTAACAAGTGTTGAAAGAACAGTCCCATGTTTCTGAATTGAAGTTCAACGTATAAGTGTCCACAGCTTTTTTCATAAGAACATTTTGTATCATTGTTGCGCATATAATGATGAAATAGTGCCATAGTTGTAGATGACACATTACAGAGGGTTTCCATACTTTCTCTCTGACAAGACACATTACGCAAAAACAAACATAAAACACGTGAATGAAGATTGGACATTTCTTTCCTTACCTGAAGGCATGTTTAAGGCGTTTGGAAGCTATCCAATAGCACAATCGGGACTGCTGCCGTCTTGACATCACAGCATATACGTTCCACTAATATGTGAACGTATATGCGACTGTTGGAACTCGTTCTTCCCACTGTCTTCTCTCACATGCACGCACACACTACCACTCCAAGCCACTACTCAATACGAACTGGCCCTTATCATCGGTCAAATAGACTTATCTCTTTGCTAGCGACTCGAGAAAACGCGATAAACTGCTCACACATACTTTTACCAAAGGAAAGAAATAACAGCATGATATAACAATTTAAAACATAATAATCCAAGCGGTTCTCTCTTGGAATTTAAACTGCGCGTGAACTAAAATGAGCCTGCCAATACTACAGTCTTTTTTTTTCTCTGTCTCTCTCTCTCCGTTTCGGAGTTCTAGCCAGCCTAATAGTGGTGTGCAGCTGACGCAAGCGCGTACTTTCGACATTCTTTTTTTTCCCACCGGGAAGGAAAACAAAGCTACTGAAGATCTGAAATTCATTGATACGCAATGTGTGTCACGCTTAACTTTACACCATTCGGTATAGCTGCGACCTTGAGAGAATTGTCGTGGGATGTTCGGTTAGCAACATCTAGCTTATATCCGGTTTCCGACACGTTGTTGCCATTGAATAAAAAGGAAAAATACAAACAGGTTGAAGAACAAAGTAAGCTCTTGTACAGCTATTTCAATGTTCAATTAAAAAAGTAAAAGTCCGTAAAAGATCTTAGAAACACGACAGCCAATTTGGTTCGAAACATTTCTATTTTACGTCGGTTTTTGCCACTTTTCGGTAATCGCGATGACGAGAATGAATCCTGATAAGCAGTGTCGTGCCCAGGATTTTCGAAAGGGGGTTTACGTATCCTATTTTGGTAGTCAGTCGTCATTTTGCCATCTTTTCCTGCCTTTGACGTTCTTTTTTATGAATACTGGTCCAAAGGGGGGGGGGGGTTATGACCCACACCAACCCCCCACCCCCATTGGGAACGCCACTGCGGATAAAATTAAGTTAACGAAGGGACTCACCCATTCCTTGTCCAGGATAGGACTTGAACACGCTGCGAAGTCTTGGTGGGTGTCACCCAACGCGTTCGGCAAAAGATGAGTAACAAAACCAACTTTTGCACTTTCAGTTGAAATTAAGGATTCTGGAAAGTGGTCTATATCCATAAAAAGCTTGTTACATTTTATTTACTTATTTATTTTATTGCATTTAGGCCTCCCGATAGCGCAGTGGTAATACCATTACGTTGTAATCAAGGGGTCCCAGGTTCTTACCTGGTGGAGGTAGGTATACATACACATTAAACAGTGGTTCTGGTTCCGCCTTAAACTGTAGGTCCAAACCCGACTATCCTATTTCAGTATAAAATGAACTTCAAATGAAATTTCTATTACATTTATTCTAGAAGTTCGTATTTGCTAAATCATATATCACAATCTGAACAATGAAAATGATAATTTAAAAAAAAAACAAAAAAAAAACGAATGCTTCCTTCAACATTTTCAATGTCCCTTTGTCTCAGCCGCAATAGAAATAACGTTCGACTAATGTAGCCGGCTCGGTAGCTGTGAAGTCGACCCATACGGTGACAAACGACAGGTGACAAGCCACAGGAGACACGTATCACTTGCAAACGAATCTTCACGGTAAAATATGCAATCTTTCGTACCGACGTAACACGACAAGTTGCATGTGTTACTCGACTGGTTGTATTCTCAATATTGTGCATCGTGTCGATTGTCACTTCCGTGTGCAATCCCTGTGTCGCGTGTCATTTGTCACGAATGGTACGAACTTACAATCAAAAAGCCACAAGTGATAAGTCACACGGGGTTTCACACCGAAGCGAAAAGCGGCACTGCCACAAACTGAACACACCCGAATAATCACTTCCCTCTCCAGTAATAATAATAATAATAATAATAATAATAATAAATCACTGCGCATGTCCGAGTGATAATCAAGCCACAAGGGCCATGATGAGCTATACTCTGTCCCAGCAAACCTATCAGCAGGCAAACGAATACAAGTATCTGCGCAAGTAGTGACGCAAGACGGTTCCACCAATGAACACGTGAGAGCAACGGAATTGCGTGGAGTGGGGGAAAACGACTGCCTCCCCAGCAGCGTGTACTGCTTCGCTCTGGCCAATAGATTTCCTTCGCTTCTCTGACGCTATGCGTACTTCGTTGATTTGGTGTGTCTAGTAGTGTATTTGGTGTCTGCACCGTTTGCACTATAGTCCTCCACGCGTTTACTTCGTTAACGTCGAAGAACTGAAGAAAGCCGCCGCCACGAACGTGAGTGGGATAAGTAGCAGGCGAGTTGTTTTCGTCCAATCACACTCAACCTTCAGCCGATGGGCGCAGCTGTCATTCTGCTCGTCTACTCCACGTGGAGTCTGTCACATTTCTGCGGATACGCTGTTGCCGTACTTTGCAACTTCAATGTGGAGACCGTGGGAACGTGTTTCTGCGCGGAGGGACAAGGTGGCGTAGAGTAGATTTGGCAACACTATGCGTTTAATGTGATTATTGCAGCTGGTGGGCGCGCTCTGTGGACATCAAAGCCAGCCGGTCGTTAACGTAGCTAGCGCGTCGACTATACGTTCTGGAGCGGTGTAGCGTGTGTATGGTCACGTGGTGCGTGCTAACGAATCAAATGACCGTTTAAAGCAGCAGACATGAATTTGTTGAATCTTTTGAACTTGAACAGCGCTTTACGTCTACTTCCTTGCATCAGCCTGACACCGGGGTACACCTGCACTACACCGAGTGTCAAAAAGGGCAGCGAACTAGACGAGCCTTTTATTTCTGAAGTGAATACTAAATAGCATTTTTACATGAGAGCAAACCATACTAGGGCAACAAACACCAAATGGTTTGCTCAACATATATATAATCTTTTGTGAAGATAAGATAATGTGCGTTTTTTTTAATGTGGCTTCAGAATGGCGACGTTTCCTGCGTAGATTACAATTCGCTCGTGGCCTTGACACTGATGGAACCTTGTAATCAAGAGGTTCCGGGTTCGAAACCAGGTGGACAGGGGTTCAGTGCCAATTAGCCTATCTGTGCATAAAGTGGACTTAGAACAACAATTCAATCAATACTTTAATGGAGTAGCCAAACATTGATTTTAAAGATGCTGTAGCTCCTGCAAAAAAAAAGTTTGTTGAATTTGACCAAAGATTCTAGGAAATCGTACCTAGAAGTGTCGCCCAATGCAGGCAATTGCGGCTACGCACGCTACCGAATGGCCTTGACTAGGGATGGACGATATCGGAAATTTGATATCGCTATATATCGTCAAGAAATTATCGTCCCGGACGATACGATACGATATTTTTTTTCCGTCTCCCTGATATACAAAGGACGTTCAATAAGTTTTGCACAGATGGTTATAATATTTTTATTAATTGCAAGATGATGATGAAATTTTAGGTGAACATACTTTGATCCTTTGGCTAGAAGACCAACTCACTCAATGTAGCCTCCATTTGCTGTGACGCATCTCGTCCAACGTTCTTTCCATGCATTGAATGCACTTTGGCAAAATTCAGGTGGCTGGCTTTTACACCATTGTTTCACACAAGAAATGAGGTCCTTGTCACTGTCGAATGTTTTTCCCCGCAGGTGGGCCTTCAGACGAACAAACAGGAAGAAATCAGAAGGAGCCAAGTCCGGACTATAGGGAGGCTGAGGAACGACTCCCCTTCCCATTTTCATGATTGGTCATCTAGCCAAAGGATCAAAGTATGTTCACCTAAAATTTCATCATCATGTTGCAACTAATAAAAATATTATAACCATCTGTGCAAAACTTATTGAACGCCCGCATATCGCCAAATACCGTGACGATATATCGCCGACACGATATATATCGCCAAAATAACGTGACGATATAGCGTCTAGTTGATATGCCTGGACGATATTTTTTCAATATCGCGATATATCGCCCAACACTAGCCTTGACACACCTCCTATTGATTTAATCGCATTTTCCCCTAGTTGAGAATTTTCCTCCGAAAATAACGGCCAGTCGTCAAGTCCGGACGACACGGACGAACCCACATCTTCAAGATCGTTACAGAAAGATTTGACCACTTTCTCACTAGACTACAACGGCGACCTTAGTTTCTTCAATAATACAGTTATCACTTCATGACAGACTGGCAATCATTTTGGAAAGCCCTGTAGATATTGTGAGGGAAAACATCGCCGAGCATTCAAGGTTATCGAATTGGCATATGCCGGGAGGAGATAATAGTATTTCTTGGTTTTATCTTGAGGATGAAAGAAAAGTAAACAATCGAGATTAGCCTATTGGTCAAAGAGATCTCTGTTAAAAAATTGTATAAGCAATAGCATGACGTAATTCTCTTGAATTGCTTCTTATAGAGCGACCACAAGGAAAAAACCTTGGACGAAAAGTTCCCTCCCAGCTTTCCCTTCTTCCGTTCAGCTCGGGCCATAAGGAAGCATGGTCTCAAAATGACTCATTGTTTAAAGTTGATTGATTGGGACTGACGGGACTGAACCTACAGTTTAAAGTAGGATCCTGCCTCCACCGGGTATCGAACCCTGGATCCCTTGATTACAAGGTGACGACGCTACCACTACGCCATGGGGGAGGCACTCATTATTGTTTAAGTAAGTGGGATGAGGGAGATATAGAAAGTTTTTCACATTTCTCCACCAAAGCGTCTACACAAGAGTAGTAGAAAAAAAGGCATTGTTGCGGCAAAGTCTCGAGGTTTCTTTATTTCCCTCCTCCCAGTTCCCCTTCATTATATAGATTTGTTATTTCGTAGTATAAATTCACAGCAGCAAGACCACAAAGAGATTACAGCTGATTTTCATGGCAAGACCCTTAATCTAAAGGGTTTGAAGGCTGTAAAGAAATCTACCAGAATTTTATACTTTAAAGTTAGCAAGCCTAGCCACTGGTTAATTTGATGAACAAGAAATTTCAAAGTGTCATTATATTAGGCGAATATATTCTCCTCACAAAGTTATAATAATATAAATGTACATAAGTAAACGTGCAGCCATGTTATACACAATAATATTTGTCTAAAATAGAGCTTGGGACTGGCAACAAAACAGTGAAATGTGATCTGACGCTTAACGTCTTAATTCCTTGTGACAAGGGTTGGTTGTGAGGCTGAAACACGCCTGGTGATTTACAGACATTTCTAGTCTATTCTATCCAGGACAGCAATTAGAACAGAACTGAAATCGACCAAAATTATTCTTACCATTTACATTTGTATTGGATGTCTGAAACAAACGGTGCGTGTACTTTGCATTGGAAAATTTGGGTGTATATATCTTAAATCGCCAATGTTCAAAAACATATGAGTATTTAATATTGAAGCTAATAAACTGGCCGACAATGCATGCAGACTTAATATTGTTGTATATTAGAATGCGCAATCAGACTACTTGTACCCTTCTGCGCATGTATCTGAGTAACAAATAGCCTCGTGTGGGCGAAGCTTCCTCTTTAACGTCAGAATTTAGACTTGCTTCTAGTGTTAGGTAACATTTTAAGTAAACAGGGAAAAGAGAAGTGTTATGAAAATATTGAAATTGTAGGCACATTTTAAGATATCAACTTTGCATATTATATTTGAACTTCTTCAAGTGTGGTGGGAACTACATTTCCCTTCTTTAGTCATATACACTATTCCCATCAAAAAAGCGTAATAATTTATATTTGGCTTGGGAACAGAACAGTAAATTCCATCCATTGGGCTCCCCGATAGCGTAGTGGTAACATCATCGCATTGTAATCAAAGGGTCTCTGGTTCGATACCCGGTGGAAGCACATAGTGCCTCGGATGCCACTTTAAGCTGTAAGTCCAGTCCCTATTAGCCTATCTGTGTATAAGGTGGACTAAAGACACTCAAGGGGCATCAATTTTATTTATTTTGCTTATTGGTTGTTGTTGAGTTGGTGTTTTAAGTCCACTTTATGCACAGTAAGGCTAATCGGGACTGGACCTACAGTTTAAAGTGGGATCCGAACCACTTGTGCATCTACCGGGTATCGAACCCGGGACCCCTTGATTACAAGGCGGCGACGCTACCACTGCGCCATCGTGGAAGCCCATTTTGCTTATTGGCAAATGCATCACATGTACTATATGTAGGAGTCTTAATCCTCTTTGGGATTTCAGTAACTCTGAAAAACCTTAATCGTGTCCCGATAGAGCGGCGTAGCCAGCGGCGGGAAGGGACAGTAAGAGCTCTAGCCCAAGGTATAACAATCTTAGCTCACCCACGTGAGAAATTTCAAAATCATTTATAGCGGAATCGAGCATACGCAGAGGAGATAGAGAAAAGGAGAATGAAATACAGTAAAACCTTGTTCATCCTGAAGCCGATAAGCCGAACTTCACCTAATCCGGACAGGCAAAAGGCAAAGAAAAAAGCAGAATGCAAGGTTTTTAATGTGGCTAGAAGTCAACAATCGTATTCGTCATATTGTTCCGTAACGGTTAATAATACGTACATCCAACGTCCATGGGAGAACTTCCCAAAGAAAAGGCAGTCAACCTCTGATGAAATTCTGTTTTACATTTTACCGTACCTTCAAATATACCATAATAAACGTGTCTTGTTGCTATAAACGGCGTTTTAATGCACTTTCTACTGTTCTTTTAGGTTTCAGATAATCCGGACTTTCGTTAAACCGGTCAACTTATCCCCCCATTAGTCCGGATTAACGAGGTTTTACTAGGGTGTCCCACGAACGGCGCAACTGGGAATTAAGAGTGGCGTTACTTTGTAACCGAAACCTGTACATACATAAGTCATACACCAAATGTTAGCCCTGTCCAAGTAGATATTTTTAAACATAGAAACAACAAACGGGGTGCAGTGTTGTTCATGCAGTGTTGCCAAATGTAAGTGAAAGTGTAAATTTATTTTTCCACAAAGCATGGAAAATTGCATGTCAAACATTCGTACGGAAATTTGGACGTCAATTTCCACCTTGGGTAGGTGGACTATTTCGCTATCTATAGTTCAGAGAAGAAAACCGATCGTTTTCGCGTATAGCCAATCCAGAAATGCCTCGTAAAGGCGTACCGGCCCAAATGGATGTTTTAAAAAAATTATGAGGTACAGTGGCAACACTGTTGATGTTTGAAGGCAACAAAAGGTGTGTTTAGTAATGGTCTATGACATGGAAATACTGGAAACAGGAAAAAAAGAAAAATTTCATTTTCTTTTTTTCCTGTTTCCAGTATTTCCATGTCATAGACCATCACTAAATTTTCATTTTCTTTTTTTCCTGTTTCCAGTATTTCCATGTCATAGACCATCACTAAATTTTCATTTTCTTTTTTTCCTGTTTCCAGTATTTCCATGTCATAGACCATCACTAAACACACCTTTTGTTGCCTTCAAACATCAACAGTGTTGCCACTGTACCTCATAATTTTTTTAAAACACCCATTTGGACCGGTACGCCTTTACGAGGCATTTCTGGATTGGCTATACGCGAAAACGATCGGTTTTCTTCTCTGAACTATAGATGGCGAAATAGTCCACCTACCCAAGGTGGAAATTGACGTCCAAATTTCCGTACGAATGTTTGACATGCAATTTTCCATGCTTTGTGGAAAAATAAATTTACACTTTCACTTACATTTGGCAACACTGCATGAACAACACTGCACCCCGTTTGTTGTTTCTATGTTTAAAAATATCTACTTGGACAGGGCTAACATTTGGTGTATGACTTATGTCTGTACAGGTTTCGGTTACAAAGTAACGCCACTCTTAATTCCCAGTTGCGCCGTTCGTTTGACACCCTGTATAACTGGAGAAACAAAGGAATGGGAAGAGGGAAAGACAATGGAAGATAGAATAGAGAAAAGAGGTCATAAAATAACAGAAAGAATAAATACAGAGAAAGAAAGAGAGAAAGAAAGAGGTAGAGAAACAACGAAGATAGAAAGAGAAAGAGGAAATATAATAGAACAAAGAGAGAACGAGTGAGAAAGAGGAAAGGGAAATATAGAAACATAGAGAGGTGAAGAGAAAGACATACAGAAAAAGAAACGGAGAGCAAAGAGAGAGAAACTACACGATGGTATGAGAGGAAGCAATAGAGAACTTCCAGATGTGAGGCAGAGCCAGTCCTGGATCTACAAGCCGGGTGGATCGGAGACATGTAAGCTTGTAGCGGGGCCATATACCATTGACATAGTAGAGGGTTCGTATATGTGTATGTAAAAAAATAAGCTTAGTTACTCAGGGCTACAGAAACGAATATAATATATACAGGTAAATTTGAAGTTCCCAGTGCATATAGCACCGTACCATGAAGGCACATTTAGGGTATGTGGGACCCACATATTTTCTATGTAGGCCATCTTGGAGGTGACGTGATCAGCATCACGCTGCGGCCGCCTTTATCCCCCCCCTTTCCCCGATACCTTAGATCACCCACTCCTGGTTTTCTGCATTGCAGTCAGACTAGAATCAAATCAGGCTAGAATTTCACGAAAAGTACAGTGGTGAAGGTTTCTTCAACCTATTTATAATCAGGAAAAGTTACAAACAGCTTGCATGATTGTAATAAATGTAGCATTTCCCAGGTGTGAGAAAACAGTGTCGCATGTATCTCACATCAACCGTTTACCAATTTAAAAAAAATGAGTTGAATTCAATATGGCAGGCACCAATATGGCGGACGTCCGTTCGGAACAAACCAATGTGATTTTCCCTAAGCCTAACCTGTTTCAATCATGACCAATTGTACCCAGCCTAACTCCTTTACTTTTTATAGGGGGTGTTAAAGGACTTTTGAATCACCCTGTAGGCCATTAAATGTGACATTGTCAACATAAGATCAATAATTACACACACACATGCATTATATATATATACATATACAGGGTGATTCTAAAGGTATAGTACAAACGAAAACCACAGATACCTCCCATGAAATAGAGACGAAAGTTCCCCTTCCACTTTGCCGAGAGATGCCTCCGTGAGGAGCTAGACAACGCCAAAAACGTGTGAAAATGAACTTCACACCTCTGTACAGCCAGTACCAGTGAAGATAGAAAGGCGGAACAAACGAAGTCAAAAGGAACACCAAAGTCGCCCATCCGAAAAACACTAGGCGGCAGCTGCGCAACGCATGCGCATGGGGTTCCACAAAGGAAATAGGAGTGTCCCGCAAGACAAGTGAAGGGAAAGGGTAGCGATCGACAACGGTAGGGACAAAAGAAGCAATGAAGCATGAAGTAACAATTGCACAGCGGGAAACAAACACATGCAGCGCGTGGGGAGTCCCCAAACACAGTGGGGAGACACCGCAGCAAGAACAAAGCACTGTTCAACAAAAGAGAAAGAGGACCGGACGGGGAATGGTACCTGTCAAGGAGACAACAAATGCGGGACGAGGGATTCCCCGTAGCAGCACCGAGGGGATGTCACACAGAGGTCGTGCGCCAGCAGGACAAACACAGCAACTACGGGCACAGGAGGTTTATTGCCACGCAAAGGTGCACTTACAGATAGGAATAGTACGTAGTACGTAGTCGTACCCCGGACTGACATTGTTACAAAAGTTGCTCAAATTGACGACCACCACATTCAATGCAGGCATTGCAGCGTCGCAGGAAATTCTGGCGAACCCTATCAAAAATCCCTGGCATGGTACACACCCAGCAGTTGAACAGACGTGCATACCCCCACGTAGCTTCATTACACGATTGTCCCACGCAGTTTATCTGTCCAGCCTTGCTCGGCCCGGTCTCACACCCACGCGGCAGTGTGCGGCTGCGGTGGTGTGAGGCCACGCTTGGTTTCGGAGCGGAAGGCTGCGGCCAAGGAGGGACTCGAGTTGTTCGGCTGGGGTTGCGCTCGGAAGCAAGCAGCCGCGTCAGGTCTGGGAACGGTGGACCTGGTGATCGGGATGGAAACATTCCGACCTCGTCCATTAGTGTCGTCCACCGTACGGAGTGGTGGGGTCCGTACGACACTCCAGCAGCCTTTCGCCCGCTCCCACCCAGCGATGTGCCTCCGGCTTCATTTCTAAGAGGCTGATTGGGCCCCATCACGACGTTTGTTACAACGTCAGTACGGGGTACGTGGTCCTATCTGTACGTGCACCTTTCATTAGCAATAACCTCTTGTGCCCGTAGTTGCTGTGTTTGTCCTGCTGGCGCACGACCTCTGTGTGACATCCCCTCGGTGCTGCTACGGGGAATCCCTCGTCCCGCATTTGTTGTCTCCTTGACAGGTACCATTCCCCGTCCGGTCCTCTTTCTCTTTTGTTGAACAGTGCTTTGTTCTTGCTGCGGTGTCTCCCCACTGTGTTTGGGGACTCCCCACGCGCTGCATGTGTTTGTTTCCCGCTGTGCAATTGTTACTTCATGCTTCATTGCTTCTTTTGTCCCTACCGTTGTCGATCGCTACCCTTTCCCTTCACTTGTCTTGCGGGACACTCCTATTTCCTTTGTGGAACCCCATGCGCATGCGTTGCACAGTTGCCGCCTAGTGTTTTTCGGATGGGCGACTTTGGTGTTCCTTTTGACTTCGTTTGTTCCGCCTTTCTATCTTCACTGGTACTGGCTGTACAGAGGTGTGAAGTTCATTTTCACACGTTTTTGGCGTTGTCTAGCTCCTCACGGAGGCATCTCTCGGCAAAGTGGAAGGGGAACTTTCGTCTCTATTTCATGGGAGGTATCTGTGGTTTTCGTTTGTACTATACCTTTAGAATCACCCTGTATATATATATACGTATATATTGTGTGGGAGGTGTAAAGGTAGTTAGTTAGAGGGGGCCTTTAGTAATATTTTGCGGGGGGGCATTATTTATAGATCCGGCACTTGGCAGAGCTCACCAAAAAACTGTGAACCTGCCGAAATAAAGTTCTCCCGCCGACATCTGTAGCGGAGTGATTAGCACAGCGCGTTATGACGTCAGGGCTCTCGGGTTCGAAATCTTGGCATTGGTGTTCTTTGTGCGGTCTCTTTATCACAGTGGTAGCGTCGTCGCCTTGTAATCAAGAGGTCTCGGGTTCAATACCCGGTGGAGGCACTTGACACAGTGGTTCGGATCCCACTTTAAACTGTGTGTCCACAGTCCCGATTAGCTTTACTGTGCATAAAGTGGACTTAAAACAATCAATCAATCTCTTTATCAATTTTATAATATGATCACCCGTCCTCATCGTCGTGATTAGCCAAAATTAGCAGAAAACCGACGATTAAGAAAATATTTGGCGACTCTTATTTTACAAGAAATTACTTACAAGCTGATTAAATATCGCGCTAGGCTCATTTTGCACACAAGGTCTCATAAAAATGCACTTTTTAATGTGCCTCGCAAATTTCGCCACATTTTCCACATATTCTTGAAGGAAACCGCTACGAGATTTTAAACTGATTATTGGTGTCTATAGCCTATACTGACATCTACATAACAAGTTGGAATTTCCCCCCCCAAAAATCTAAGACATTGTTTTTATAAAAGGTTCGACTATTACCGCAGGACCACCTCGTCCGTCAGATTACTATACTCTGTCTCGGGAATCTGTGCAGCAAGGCCGCGCATAGCGGTAGGAAAGTGGAGAAAGCGAGTGGACGGAACAAAGCAATGCGCGCTGTTGCAAACGGCTGGGAGCTGCTGTCGTCTCTCCCCCCCATGCAAGCGCTTCCCTCTCACGCCTACTTGCGCACATAGAGGACTTGTTTTCGTTGGCTTGCTCCACAGACTACCAGCACAGAATGTAGTTGAAATGCTTCTCAATCGTTGACTGGCAAACAGTGCCCTCTGTTTCCTGGAAGTATTATCGGTAGATTGGAGTGATACAAAGTGGATTGATTTAATTCAGGCAGAGGCGAAGATATAGTACAAGCAATGCAAGCACTGCATGCATAATTCGAATATCATTTAATGTACTTAATGTTCTAACCGTATTTAGTTTCCATCGCACTCGATTTCGCGAAAAAATGCGGCCGCAAACTCCCCCAGCAGCTCTGTAGCAAGCACCAGCCTCAATGCTTGCAGCCGTTCTGCGGGAAAATAAGGCCTCCGATGGAGTCACATGGCGAAGCGTGAAATTGTGGTGGAACCCGTCCACAAAGCTTCTACAAAAAGCTGTGCTTTCCGAGCTTGCGTGATTCCCGAAAATAGCCGAGTTCAACCGAAAGCAGAAGGATTCATCTATGGGTACGTTGCCAGCAAACACTAGTAACGAATATTTGTCTTCATGAACACGTAAACAAGATCGCAAATATAATAATAATTGTTAGTCATAAAATAACTAAAAGAAGTTATTATCACTGTTCTAAATTCCATATATATCATATTATATTACAAATTATTTTAGATTTCGCGAAATGTAAAACGCGTAAAAAAAGTTGACATTGGGAGTTGGGGCAGTGGAATTTCTGCACCCCGTGAAGAGTTTTCTCAGGGAGGGAGGTAAGATTGGACGGACCTTGGTCCTGCACCCTGCTTCCTGGTCGGTCCAGCTCAAATTACGCCAGAAGTGTTCACCGCTACCAGTGTTTGCAACTGCCAAATTATTTACGCAGTAATTCAAGTGAGCTCTTTTACAAATTTTACAATCAATAAATTGACTGCTTTTGAATAAAACTTGGGGTGAAAATAAAGCTATCTGAGAAAGAACTATATACTGATATTTGTACATGGCATAGAAGTAAATCGTATACATTCTGCATATTATGAGCACAAGAATATGTTTTAATGATTGATTGATTGATTTGTTGTTTTAAGTCCACTTTATGCACAGTAAGGCTAATCGGAACTGGACCTACAGTTTAAAATGGGATCTGAAACACTTGTGCCTCCACCGGGTATCGAACCCGGAACCCCTTGATTACAAGGCGACGACACTACCACTGCGCCATCGGGGAGGCCCGAATATGTTTTAAGTTCTATTATTATGACGCAAGTGGTGTTCCCAGGGTCTTTTTACGGTCCCCATTTTGTCATCTTTTCCTTCCTTTGACGTTTTTTCTTAGATATACTGGGCCAAAAGGGGGTTATATCTACCATCCATCCCCCCCCCCCTTCGCGCCGGGCACGCCATTGAATGACACTTTATTACTTAAATATTAATGTACATACTCGTTCTGCTGAAATGATTCTGATTCCTCCGTGTAATTTTTATCTCCAAACTGATATATCTTTCCTTTGTGACGGATAAAATTAAGGAAATAGGTTGGTATCACTTTCTGTTGTTTCAGAGAATTTCAAAGTGTTTTGTGTGGATGCTTGCATTTGCAGTTGTGGAAAGCGCGTGGGATAGTGTGAGTGTTTGTTGCTTCGTGTTTTGTGCTGTGAATTTATCGGAATGAACGCGTATTTAGGAACGGTTGATGTGAAGTGCGGGTGTATTATTGAGCAATTGAAAATTGCTTCGTTTAGCTCGAGAGAGATAAGTGTTAAAATGAAAATCGTGGAAGGGGGTCGACCAACACCAAAAGTTTGAAATTTATTGTGGTGAGTACATCGTCTATGCATGTGTTTCTTTGCTTTGAAATGAATTTTTTATTGTTTGTGTTTAACTTTTTATTTAGTGTTTAAGTTACTCCAATGCGGTTTTAAGGGTGCCCAAAAATACTAAATTACATCATGCAGCGTAAAATAAACAAATGATTCCCATTTTTTTTTTATCTAAATCGGTTTGGTCACCGTTTGACCATATTAAATAATAATGAACAAATAAAGGTACTAATAAGTAAGTAAGAAATTCCGTCTCCCTTTAGTCGTATGCGGAAAAAGTTGGCATATGCAAAACGTTTAATATCATATGAATAACGTTACCTGGATTTTTTTTAAAAAGTAAATGTGACGTTTGCGGATCATATGGTTTATTTTTAGTACAGTCACTTTATTACGATATTTTGACAAATCCAGCGACTGGGTAAATGAGGCTATAAACCTTGAATCTTTCCCCTCGGCATGTTGTTGTACTACATGTTTTGTTGTACTGAAACATTGCTTGCCTCCTTCGTAAGACTACGCTTCGCTACTGAATTCAGGTTGATTTACGTTAATCGCGATTTTAATCAGGCGATTAAATCACTTTAAATAAATAATTTATAGAATAATGTACACAAGGATTTTTTGGATATCAGAATCACTTTTCGTGAAAGTACATTAATCTCGTAATCATTTAATGGTGTTTATTAGGGTCTAAGAAAGGAAGAGAAAGGAAACAAAGTATAAGTAGTGATGCGGTGAGGCTCATACGAAAGGAAACGTAATATGTAAAGTACGTATAAACACACTTATATTTATCTTGAATTAAAATTCAATAACTTTTTAGGCAAAATTAGTAAATATTTTGTATGGAAAATTATAGAAAGTACTAATCATGTTGAGCCGTAAATAATGTCAATATCATTAAACTGTATATAAATATGGCAGGTTATATTTTGCAAACTATAAAATAAAAATTGCCAAAATTCAGCTCCTATAAAAAAATATTTAAGTTAATTATAGAGTACATCCAGAATGTTTCATTTTCACTGGAAGAAAACTTACTGAAAATTATTATAGTTTCATGAAAACACTCAACAAACATTTCCATTGTAGGTTCACATATCAGAAACAGAAAAATGTATATTTACATTAATTTTATTTGCTTTATTTAAACAGGGCTGTTTATTAGAAAAAACTTTCTAAAAAAAATTATATCCGTATGTATGGTGCCAAAAAAGCATACAAGCAATTTTAAGCGAGTTTTAAAAAAATAATAAAAAAATCGATTTAATTTTTTAAAAATCTGATTTAAATAGAAAAAGCATCAAGAATTATTTTTTAAGGTAAAAACCATGATTTTTATCCACCCTGGAGTGATATAATAATAAGATAACCTTTCTACTCACTTACATGAGTCATCTCTGCTGATCTAGCTGACCCGGAACATATGGTGGCTATAGTTTATTTTCGAAAGGATAATATACTAAAAATGTTGTAATTCCAGAACGTTATCAAAATAAATGTGACTAGAGAGAAAGCTAAATAAAGCATAAGCAGACAGAGGTTTATCTTGAGGCCATTGGTGTTACGACTTCACGTGATTCTAGTATCTCTTTGCGAAATAAGTTGTCTTGGCTCAATTACAATTTCCAGCAGACACTAGATAACCTTCATCGTAACATAACCAAAATGCATTGGTTCGTGGAATCCTTATGGTACTGTTGCTTGGCAGTGGAGGTGGGATTTTAATTCTCAGGGCATGGAAAAGATAAAGGGAGAAGGGAGATGAGGGGGGTATCGCCATGTTGTTGGACATTTTTAAATCCATGCATGGGTCTTTTACACCATGGCATACTATGTATATGGCGCTTGGAAGCCCTTCATCTTTACTGGAAGATTTTCAAATACTATGACGACTGGTGTCTTTCAATATGGCTGCTCCGTGGCCGATTCACTTCGCGAAGCAATCCTCCTTGCAATGCCCCCAGACACAAGGACGTATTTAGGGGGGATGTCCAGGAGGTCCAACCCCCCCCCCCCCTTCCTTCCTGAAAGACTTACCAAGCACAAAAATTAAATAATGAAAATATGCGTTGTTTAACGTTTGTTGTATAATCAAGGGTTATTTATTTCTGCCAAACTTTGAATGACAGTACCAAAAATATTAATTTGAAACTAAATATTCAATTCTATCTGTTTGGCACTGATTTCCTTGCCAGGGCAGTTGCTTTCATACAAATTATATCGATGTTAACTACACGCTAGATAATGATTGATTGATTTGTTGTTTTAAGTCCACTTTATGCCCAGAAAGGCTAATTGGAACTGGACCTACATTTTGAAGTGAGATCCGAACCACTGTGGTGCCATGTGCCTCCACCGGGTATCGAACCGGGGACTGCTTGATTACAAGGCAATGACGTTACCATTACTCTATCGGGGAGCAACCGCTAGATAATGAATACATGCTTTTATATCTCTATTCTTACACCGTTTTTTCATATTAATATAATAATAGCAATACAATATTGATATTATTATTTTAATAGAATTATAATAAAATTACTTTAATTTAAACGTTTAAATTTATTATTATTATAATTATTTCTGAGACACTTGGTTCGGACCCCCCGAAATAAATTTCTAAATACGTGCCTACGCCAGACCCTGAGAGAATGGAAATTTAAGTCCAATTTTCAGTCCAATTTTCGATGAAAACGGAAATTTTATGAAAAATATTGAAATTGCCGGGGAATTTTAAATTGTCGGACTCCTGTTTTTGCTTTACATGCATGTCTACATTGATGTTTTATTTATATTCAGATTGGCCACTCTAAGACCATGATCAAATTCAAGTATAAGTCCCCGTTTTCCAAGCTAACTTTCCAAAAAATCAACGGTATCAGCATATAGATGTTTTCTCTATTTCAATCTTACGCCTTACCTCCTCTCAGCCGCCCCCCCCCCCCAAATATATTAACAATATAAAGGGTCTGTCTGATTCCAACGTATCCAAAATTTCAAATTCAATTCAATAAAACGGTATATATATACACACACAGCGTGTCCCGCTTATACGTATAATAACAGAAAAAATTACAACTTTATTATTTACCAATATTTTTTGTCCAAACTTTGTACAAACATGGAACAACTCAGAATTTTTATTTACAAATCAAGAAAACTAGCGCACTTCCACATGTGAACCGTTAGTGGCACGGCAAATGTCAAACCGGTTGTCAGCCTCAAGCCACACGTTTTGAACCATGTGCGGGGTAATGTTGCTTACTGCAACCACATTTCTTTCATGTAAGTCTTGCAAATCTCTAACCGGTGTACAGTAACCTTTGTCCTTAACACAAACCCAGAATATAAAATCACACACAGTGAGGTCTGGTGACTGTGGGTGCCATTCAATAAAATTCGAACCTCTTCCTATCCATTTTCCATTGAAATGCTCGTCCAGGAAGTCTCTAACGAGATTTGAGAAATGAACCGATTTCGCGTAACCGTCTTTCCCATTTCATTATTGAAATGTACGATGGAACTACTTCTTTAGCACCCGAACCATAACGTGCACGAAATCGTCTCTGCACAAGTGTCACAGACTTCACTTCAGACAACGTTAAAACACAAAACACCTTTTCTTGTGGCGACCACGTGACGAATGGCTACTGAGGAACTGATAATATCAGTTTTCAAGACATTCTGGCTACTGCGCATGCCAACTACCACTGAATGTGTTGCTAAAAAAATAATTCTGAGTCATTCTTCAAAATGAAACAACAATCACATCATTCTGACAGTTTGTTTAGAAGTTATGAATTTTTCTTTTATTATACGTATAAGCGGGACACGCTGTATATAAAATATTTAATTTAAGATATCTTATCTTGCAATAATTTCTCGTCTATCAGAGAGATTGTTCTGGAAAGGATACTAGCAAAGTAAACGGACTAATATAATTCTGTTTCACTTTTCAAAGCAGCTTTCTTATCTTTTCCTTCCTCGAAAACAATAAAAGCTAAACTGTAAAAAACTTGCCTCGGAGCATTAATAATTGTGTATTGGATTTAAATTAATCAAAGTTGCAATTTTTCACGTCTGCGGAAAAAGAATCACACATAATTTTCACACCCAATAATTCACGCATAATTCCTGGAATTCAAGGAATTCCCGGTGAGTAGCCACCCTTATATTACAGGGTGTCCATAAATTATGTTTACAACTTTAGACTTGTATAACTTGAAAACTATACTAGATAATGACAAACGGTTTACAACATTTGACAAGAAAACTCATAAAGTATTTTTGTTTTCCAGGTGACGCAGATTTGACGAAAAATGTGGACGCAACAGGAAAAAGCTGAGTGTGTACCAATTTTAGTCTTCAATTCTGGGTTGTAACGATCTCATTTACTTTCAATATGATCTTTACAACCCAGAAGTGTCCGTGACTGTACAATAAATAAGAATTGTTCTGCTATACAGGGGTGCCCACAGGGAGGGATTCACGTCGCGCCTGCGTCATGGGGATTTTTTTGGGGGGACACAATTTTATACCAATTCTATATATTTTCACACAAAAATGGGGGGGGGGATCGTATCTTTTGATTGACTTGTTATTGATTCTTAGTTTTGGTTATTATGTTTAATTTTTCTACCCACCTGTGGGTGATCGCGGCGATAGATTGAAATGAAACACCACCTCTTATGCCATTAAAATCGGTTTGGATGGAGGGGGGGGCGTGGTATTCGCATTAATACAAGGTTAGCAGAGCAGACAAAATGTGCAGAATAAGGTTGACTAACAATGGCAGTGAGCCTAAAGTATCTAAAGTAAACATATATTGCTTAAATATGTCTGTATTATACAGTGACGCAACTACGGAGGAGGGGGTCAATTCTAGGGTAGCAAGGGGAGGCAAACATTGACGGCCAAGGGCACCTACAAGGGGTGGGGCACGGAGGAGCAATTACCCCTTCGATTTCAAATTTTATGCAAATAGAAATTCATTTTGTAAAATTTTCTTGCTTGCTTCGCTCGCATTATCTGCTTTTCTCGTTTTCGTCAAGTTCAGAGCTGTAGCTAGGGGGCGACGGAAGTCGGCCATGGTCGCCGAATGATCTAAAAAAAAAAAGGTTGTAAAAGAGAGAATGCCATGGCGTCCAGTGAAATTATTTGCGCCCTATTAAATCAATATTCTTTTCAATTGCAAAAATTGGATCTAAAAATGTTCTTGCTCGCTTCGCTCACTTTCTGCTTGTTTTCTGTAATGTAATGTATTTAAATAATATGTGTTACATATTTGTATTGAATAAGCTTTGAATACGTACACAATTTAGCGTTAGCTTGTTGCATATGCATTTTCTATTTTATGTCGCTCCATGTTGCATATGTGTAAAACATATGTTGTACATGAAAGTTACACATGTATCTTCGGAATTCATTTATCATTCATTTTCTGCCATTCAAAAATACAGTTTGTGTGCTTGATTTCCTATTAGCTAATGTGAAATTGACGATGTTGAAAAAATATTTCAAATCATTTGTTCCAAACAAATGCTTTAGCACAGGCCCCCTTTTGCGTAATTTACGAGGAAAATAACGTCCTTCATATTACTACTACTGGTAGTAGTAATAGTAATATTAATAATAGTAATAAAACATTATTATTATTATTGGTATGTTTACCTGGTACTTGCCTCCGCAGACAAAAATTCGCCGTTGCACCTCTGATATTATATTTTTCGCAAATTTTGTCTGCCAAAAATAGTTTGAGTAATTCGGCATAAACGGGGGGGATGTTCTACCTTTTTTGGGGAGGAGTGCGTCATGGGCCTTGGGGGGGATGGGCACCCCTGCTGGTATACAAGGTCAAATTTTCAGGATACGCCACTGCAATACCACATTGGTAGTTGTTATATCAGTATTACAGTGATGATTGCAGTAACACCTACTAGTCTCTGATATTCCCCATACAGGCTCTTTATTGATTTTTATGGATATTAAACATAAACAGCAAGATTTGGTTAAAGAGGAATGTGGTATCACGTAGTGAGTAATGAACGCACAGAGTGGTTTTAAACATTTGTTATGTTCGGCATGTTTTGGTTGGATCAGTGCAGTAATGTTCAGGAGTTTGGGGACAAAACAGTTTTTTGGTCAAGCTTTCCTTAAAACAAATGAACACCAAAAACATGCAACATACATTAATTTTACAATTACGCCTAGTTTTAATTATGCGTCTCGGGAATCTGTGGTGAAGGTCACGCATAAAGGTAGAGAAGGGAAGAAAGCGAGTGTGCAGAGCAGTACGCGCTGCTGGTAGCTGCAGCTGCGTTTTTCCCTCCACTTTTCCTCACGCGTTCATTGGTTGAGCCCTCTCGAGTCACTACTTGCGCAGAGACTTTTTTTCGTTCGTCTGCTCCAGAGTTCCCCGGGACAGAGTGTACGTGGTTAGGTTAAGAGGAGCAGGTCGTTTAGGAATCTTAGCAACCAATTTTTGTGACGTGTCGATGCATCTTGTGCGCGTAGACGAACCCTTTAGACATGGCAGGACACAGGCCAGTGATATTTTAAGAAACAAAAACGTAATCCTTAAATCGGGAACTAAAAATGAAAAACACGCTCAAAGAAAATAAATCTGATTAATTCAAACCATCTGCTATCCAAAAAGAGACCATTTTGTAAACTTGTACGTTCATGAAAGTCAACGAGATTGTTACACCACAGAAGTGCTAATAAACATTTAAATACAAGAGAATATTTAATAGCACAAATAGAGCTTTTATAACATCTTAAGCTCTTTATCCGAATAGGAGACACTTCTCAATAGCCGACATTTGTAGGTGCTCCGTAGGTGCGCCATTGAGAAATTTCACTGCATTAATTTCCTTACAAGTTCCCTGAAAAAACTCGTTACAGTTAACAATTGTTCAGTTCAAAAAGTAACTATAGTTACTGTTACCATTACTAGAAAAAAAGTGACTCGATACTTCCAAACCCTGTATATTAAACGAGTAGTTGTACAGTGACATTCGCTCTCGGCGCATGCATTGATGCTAATGGCGACCACTTCCAACACTCGCTGTGACGTCACCATGCTTGTCATAAACCAAGATATGTCCGTAGCAAATTTCATTACATTATGACCAATAGTTTCATTTTTATAAACAAAAATCAGGGCCCGAAAGCGAGTGAAATACCCTGTATTATCTCTGCACATAACTGTAGAACCCACTTTTTCTTCTGACTGTATCAATTTGGAGTGAATGATTTCTTCATTTCTGTCAGGTGGCCCAAAATTTATTAGGCAAGTAACTATCGCTAGCAAGTAACCAGACGTTACTGGTAACATGAAGATTAACGTGAATTCTTGGTTATCCGTAACATTTGGATATTCTCCAGTCAAGTGTTTGGTTGGCTACACCCAGAAAGAGAAAAGCCAACAAATGATAATCTTATAATGTTTATTCTCGGACGGCCAGATCACTGGAAGCGCCACCTAGATAAAAATATTGACTTTCACAATGTTATCTGACGGTGTTTTCAAACAAGGCTAAAGCTGTAGATGGTGCAAAACATGTTTACATAGGTCATTTATCTCTCTTCAGTAGCTCCAGATGAAGCGAAATGCCCAAATAACAAAAGAATCTCTTGTAATCGTACATCCTGGGATTTGATAATGACGTCACACTCCGATTACGTCTACACACACACACACACACATGCAATCTGTACATTATAAGAAGACAAAAGAACTAAAGCTAAGTTTGCCCGAAGCTACCTTCAGTACTGAAGTCCCAAAATTTTCACAGCAAAAGTCAAGTGGAGACCAATTTTCTATTAAATATAACTAACTAACTCTCTACCCTTCTTAAACCCGAAGGTTTATGGCTGCAGCAGCACAAGTCTTCCATCTGACCATATCCTGGGCAAGATCAATCCAATCTTTTTCTTTTCCATCCTTATCGATTTCCAATAAGTCCATCTCAACGTTATCCCTCCATCTTCGTCTTGGCCTTCCCACAGGTCTCTTACCACTGAGGGTATTTCTCTTAATGACAATTACTAAATAATGGTCACTTGCACAGTCAGCCACTCTATGGGAACGAACGTTAATTATACTAGTATGTCTACTTTTATCAATTACAATAAATAAATAAAATTAATTAATTCCATTATACATATGGATCAAACTAATTAACTTCTAAAAAATGGCATTCATGGTAGAATATACTGAGGATGACAATTGACGTAAATGTTGTATTATAGCAGAGTAGCAGAGTAGGTGTTTTTAAAATTAGAAAAATATACAAAACGTGTATCTTAATAATAGCATATTACCATAAAAGCTACAGTACAGCATGTTATAGTATTTTATTTTATTTTTGATATTGCGTTTGTGAATTATCAGTTTGTAACTTTAATACTACTAGCGAATTTCAGAGTCGGTACCTCACCGAACCTACAATTGCACTGTCTTATATGAACAATAGCTATATGGTTCTTTTAGCAGGAGACAACTATGCTCTACTGTCCAGGGCGGAATAGAGGGTTATTTTTGTACATTGTTATCCATTGGCGTGGCAACATATTGCGGGGCCTTGGCGAGATCAGAATGCAAAGCCTCGATCCGTTCTTAAAAAGCTACATCTCAAAGTGCATATATACAAAATCATCGGGCATTCGTCAGCAAAGGTATTATGAACTTTAAATACCTTAATTCTTCGAATTCCAAGCGCACTTTTTTCTCGGGTCTTTGATCTTGAAAATCTAGGTGCAACTTGGATTCGATGGTGCATTGACCAGAGTATATGCATAAACAGGGTCGAAAAATACAGACCGCCTGAAAATTTTCACCTGCTGCCTGAATTTCCAAATTCTGTGCTAAACAAATGTTTTTTTGTTTTTTTTAATATTTCTAGTTCGCTTATGGAAATTTCCATTACTGTTTTTTTCCCTTTGAATTACGACCATTTATGAGCATTTAGGATTATAAAGTGAGTCTTCTGGGTGGCAATCGTCAATTTCGCTGTATCACACAAGTCCTCGAGAGAGATTATCGCAATACTGGTCTATCTCTCCAACTCTGTTCATTTTTAATGTTTGTGTGTTTTATGTATCACGTGTAACATTACATCATAATAATAAACATGCCATTACATTTTTTTTCACTGTTGCTAGTTGAATATGACGATATGGTAGAGTCAGCCATTTTGAATTATTGCAGAGTTTTTCATGTTGTTACCAGTTGAACCTTCTTGAGGAAGGTCACTCTCGCGCAAGAATTAAGTACTTTTTATCCAATGCAATTAATAAATTAAATGTTTTAAGATCATATTTCAAAATGTGGAGCTTTATCTTAGTTGGATTAATGGCTTTCTTAGAACATATTTGCAAATAAAAAAAAAATTAGCTGGGGCTGGCGCCTGAATTCTAACCCCGTGGGTAAATATACCATGGTATTAGTGTAATATAGATTGAAGTATTTGCAGATTTCAGTAACCAAGTTTTCTCCTCAATGTTTTACCGAAGTACAAATATTGGTAAAACTAAAAATAAATCACCCTTAACGAAATTTTGTTTTCTTTACATTTGTTGTGTTAGAACAAACAACATTTCACAGCAAAGAGTCGGTCTATTTTTAGTAGTGAGCTCTGTGATTTGTTCTTAAGCTGGTATTCCTGTAAGTAGGTGGTCAGTGAGCCAGCTTTTGAAAAATGCGCATCCAACGGACATTATAAATGGAGAGACAGAAGCATCACTCATATGGTGCGGCACTTAAACATAAAGATATTTTGTGTGCTGAGGATTCTGGAAACTGTGAATCCAGTCGACGATTTACCTAATTGAAGTGTCCGTTCGTCTATCTGTCGTTATCGGCTTCTCTCTTATGCATGGGAAGAAGTGGTACGGTCTCCTGCCGTGGAGGCTGTTGATCCATTCTTCCTTTCACTCCTGGATGATCTGGGGGTTACTTCTGCAATGGTAGAGGCATATCTGCCAATTACTTTGTAAATTCTCTCTTCTTGATCTTCCTTGCACAGCGTATGGCATTGGTCTTCATTTGTGATGATGTTACTTTTGTTGTGTGTTGTATATTTTAGGTAGGTCCGTCAAAAGAAACTATCGCGTTGTAGATTAATTGAGAAAAATCGTAGAAGAGTAAAGGAAGTTAAATATCTAGGTGTGAAATTACGAGGAATGCAACTTCAAAAGCTGAGGCTGTAATAAATAAATTGGTAGTAATAGGTTCGAACACATTCAGACTCCCTATGTCGCTTACAAACCCACACACATTTATAATTATAAAGTGCTTTTGATCTCCGAAATATTTCCTAATTTTTGGAGAGATAGCTCCGAGTTGAGATGTCACAATTCGGGACCTAGAATGGATCCTTGCGTTGTTGATTTTGAGGCCGTGAAGTTAGACATCTGATGTGCTTTCCATCTGATATGGTTAGTGGGCAATAGCGTTGATGTCAGTTCAAAGCCTCACAACGCCGTCAACGTCTCTACCATCTGCGAGGACCTCTTTTTTTCAGTTAGAAGAGGGACGCAAGGCCATTTGTGCCTTGCGCCGGAGAACCAACTGCAATCGACTTGATATATCGCTTGCAAATGCACTTGATATAAATGTCGATTGCATCTGTGTATAACAAGATCTCACTTTCATGTCCACAGCGATCTCTTTTAATACACCATTCTTCCTTTTGAGTCTGAAAATACTGACATGTTTAAATCTAAGCTAATAAAAATTGCACAAAGCACTGAAATACCTATCAATCAACCTATCATACAAGCTAAAGGGATTACTTCGCAGACCGAAAAGGAAGAACCGTTAGTGGTCTTACATTATACAGGGTGTCGCAAAACTCTTTCAACAACGCTTGGGTGCTGGTAGATATCATAAAAACAAGTAACTTTTCCCTATAAAGTTTACCTCGAAAGCGCTTAGTTTCTGCGCTATAAGCGCTTAAAATCTATCCTGTACGTATGCAACCCAACACAGCAAACGCTTACTCTGACATAACTACCAGGGCCGCGTGGCAGGGTTGCCACTAGCGTTCCTCGTTAAGAGACGACTTCAAAGCGACAACTTGGGAGTCTTGCCTGAGCAAAATCCAAATCATTAATGATACTTGCGATGTTGTAAGAAGCAGTGACAGCATTTACAAACTGACCAAGACAAATAATGGGCAGACTGAAATTCAAGATTACTCATTCCAAATATCTCCATAATTGATTGATTTGGTTTATTTTAATTCACTTTTCTGCCACCTTTGGCTAATCGCGAAGATGAGGATGATATAATGAAATAACAAATGACACCAATGTTTAGACCAGGATTTAAACCCGAGATACCGGCGCCGTAGCGAGCTGTGCTAACCACATCACCACGGAGTGTTTCTTCGTGTATCATGCGATATCAATAATTGCAAGGGACACGTGAGAGAGGGGAAATCCATGAACGAACAAATGTAAACATGATGTGCTTTCTGCCTAGTTTCGAACATTTGACATTCGAACGAAAGCTGCTGGCCGCTAGTGCATTACACAATGACTCTACCATCGTGGTTGCAATCACACTCGCAGCAAAACATGTCTTTACTGCAGAAATGAACTTTCCTTGACAGTATATTCGTACTTGATTTTTCTAACGCTACTATTATTCCAAGAGTCAAAATAATTCGTTAAGAGCAGAGAACTAACAAGACGTTATAAATTCAGTTTTCTTACAGCTTTCATTCTACGTTAAGTTCAATGCACCAATAGGTGTAGTGGTGCAGTACCTGCTCCCTTTTCAGAAAAGTCGGAACTACGAAGACGAATCATCCAGTGACATATTTCTCAAGGCCGGAGCTCTTATCAGGATCCTTCGTTGGAGATCATGTGTTGATCACTAAACGTACTCGATCACCAAGGCGACTCAATAGACTTTTGCTGTTCACAAAATTGTTTTTTTGTCATTGTGCAATACGAGTGACCTTTACAGTTCAGCGCTTGATATAAGTATGCATTTCTTGACTTTGGCTTTTAATAAGCACCAATTTTAATGTGTGAATTTATTCATTTCTAAACGACGTGTTTCATTAAATTAAAAGCAGACCCACGTGGCGGAGTGGTTAGAACATCGAACTACGATGCCAGTGGTCTTGGGTTTGAATCCCGGCTTGGACATGGATGTTTGTGAGTGTCCATTCATCTATTTCATCATATCATGACCCATCCCCATATTCGCAAATTGGTCAAAAGTGGCACAAAAAGCGAAGTAACATAAATGAAAACAATCAATCAAACATTAAATTAAAATAACCTTGCAATTACTTCCTTATGAGACGAACACGATTAGTAATAACGCTAGCACTGATAGGAATAATTTTCAAGTAAATTGTAATAACATTACAGTGTGCGTGTTCGAAACGAGGCAGCAAACACATCATGTTTACATTTGTTCGTTCGTGGATTTCCCATATCTCACGTGTCCCTTGCAATTGTTGATATCGCATGATACACGAAGAAACACTCCGTGGTGATGTGGTTAGCACAGCTCGCTACGGCACCGGTATCTCGGGTTTAAATCCTGGCCTAGACATTGGTGTAATTTATTATTTCATCATATCATCCTCATCTTCGCGATTAGCCAAAGGTGGCAGAAAAGTGAATTAAAATAAACCAAATCAATCAATTATGGAGATATTTTGGAATGAGTAGTCTTGAATTTTAGTCTGCCCATTATTTGTCTTGGTCAGTTTATAAATGCTGTCAATGCTTCTTACAACATCGCAAGTATCATTAATGATTTGGATTTTGCTCAGGCAAGACTCCCAAGTTGTCGCTTTGAAGTCGTCTCTTAACGAGGAACGCTAGTGGCAACCCTGCCACGCGCCCCTGGTAGTTATGTCAGAGTAAGCGTTTGCTGTGTTGGGTTGCATACGTACAGGATAGATTTTAAGCGCTTATAGCGCAGAAACTAAGCGCTTTCGAGGTAAACTTTATAGGGAAAAGTTACTTGTTTTTATGATATCTACCAGCACCCAAGCGTTGTTGAAAGAGTTTTGCGACACCCTGTATACCTACTATCTGCATACCTACTACATACATGCTGGCTATAAAGACTTACTTCATTACACACCTACATTCGCTTGAAGTGACATGGAAAAATCTCGGGGATTCCTGTAATTTTACTGTGGCAAGCTGGCCAAGTTCACCGCAGCAAAACAACAGTGGATGCTGAGCAAGCATTGGACCTTCCCGACCTAGCAATATTCCAGAGCTGTCGAACTCCTATATCTCGGAAGATCTCATGTACTATCACACCTAGTATAGGGACACCAACGCAGAGGCAGGTCCATTGTCCTAGGTGGAACTTTAACGAGGTCTTCTACCAAACGGTAGGGAAAAACCTTATCGGGAGAGATCCTAGTTTTTCTTGCCATCCGAATAACAAGAATCCATGAGATATAGGGTGGAAACGTAACGTGTTTTTTTTTTAAAAAAAAAAAACCTGCCTTGGTTAGCAACTAGTGTGTTTAATATGGAAACAAGGCATATTCGTGTTACAGCAAGAATCCAAGTTACTTCATACAGGATATATCTAGTGGATAAAATAGCAGATAAAGAGAATAACTAGCGTTCATTTTGCATCTAATCTATCAAGCTGTACACAGCAGCGGTGAATGGACTCTATATGAGTAACACCATTAAGCCTTGTTTCCATGATATGAAAAACTCAATATGCTGACCAAGGCAGAAATTTATTTTATTATAAAATATAAACTAAACGTAACGTTTCAACCTTCTAGCAAGTCGTCTTCAGACTCTGCACCAAGTACAAATGTAACAAGGTACAAAGCAGGACGATATGTATACACAAAAATTACTCCCCTCCAGACTAATAGAAAGTTGTTCAGGAACATACTAGCAGGTGGCTTTCCCTTGTCAACTGTATTTCACCTGAAAGGCTAAACATTTTCTTCCATCTGGAATGTGGACTCTTTATCTCACACGCTCTTTTTCCTTCCTCCTTCTCTCCTCTTTCTCTCTTGTCCTTTCCACTCTTTCTAACACCTTCTTCCATTCTTTGTTTATCTTCAGTCCTTCAGAAGGAAGGAAAAAGAGTGTGCGAGATAAAGAGTCTACATTCCAGATGGAAGAACAGTTGACAAGGGAAAGCCACCTGCTAGTATGTTCCTGAACAACTTTCTACTAGTCTGGAGGGGAGTAATTTTTGTGTATACATATCGTCCTGCTTTGTACCTTGTTACATTTGTACTTGGTGCAGGGTCTGAAGAAGACCTTGCTAGAAGGTTGAAACGTTACGTTTAGTTTGTTTTATAATAAATTTCTGCCTTGGTCAGCATATTGAGTTGTTCTATATGAGTTTACTAGGTGGCATCTAACTGAAATCTGGTTGTCAGGCTTTGGCACTCTAAGACCTGTTGGCCACAGGGTTTATCTATTTTATATAAAACACCTTTGAACATACTATATAGCATTAATAAGGGTCCATGGTTCGAATGCCGACATGGGAATGGGTGTTTCTTGTGACTGTCCCATCATCTTCATGAGTAGCCAAAAGTGGCAGAAAAGCGAAGTAAAATAAGCCAAATCAATGTAGCATTAATAACAGAAACAAGTCGGTTCGGTGACCGATGTGTTAAGTGGCCGACTTTTGATCTTGTCACAGGAGTTCCCGTGTTCTAATCTCGAGCTGGCCATGGGTATCCTTGTGTCATTTCTTTAATTTAATCGCAACATCACTAAATTCGCATCTTCGCAATTAGCCAGAAATTACAGAAAAGCGACTGAAAATAATAAACTTAAAAAACTTATGTACTATCCTGCAGCTGCCAGCATCTCTCTACTTTTGAATGGAATGTCGATATTGAAACTTTAGTACAATATAATTCTTATGCGCGTCTGGTTGTCAGTTTTTGGATGTACGTAGTTTCGTAGCTACTGTAAGGAGCTTCAACAATGAACAATAATTGTTGCATGTTAAACATTGTTGTGCTGTTTTATGTTAGGTCACATTCACTTACAAAATAATCTAGAATGTAAAAGTAGTAGTTTCGAACTTAAAGAAAGTAAATATTGAAACTGAACGTGAAGTTAGTAAATCTCTTTACTTAGCTAATAACTTTTTTTAATAATAATAATAATATAATAGCCATTTTTACATCGTTGCTCTTTACCGGTATCAGTTAATTTTGAATTTCTGAATGTGGATAATTATTGTGAACATCTGAGATGTTCTTGTGGTAATTGGTCATACTTCGAAATAAATTTCACCAAATATGTGAAGTTTCTTGAATACAAATTGCATGACATGTCAATTTCACTCTAAAATTGAAGGATGGCACATTTACTTTGTAACTCATAAATTAGCAAAATGTCACTTACCATGTTTTACACATGAGCCCTTCAATTAATAAACTATTTACAAGAACACCATTTACACAGATTTTGTTATGATGATAATGTTCGAATCGCAAAGAATTAGTATTAACATTTCCATCTAGAACTGCAATGATTGAAAGAACTTTCTCATAGCCACACAAGGGCCTGCCCGATTCCACAATTTGGCTGTTATACCTATGAAGAAAAGAATTGTTCTGAAGAAATATTTTGTGAATACTTGACCCTGACATTTACCTAAAAGGAGAGAAGCTTGGAGTTCCTCTTCAAATGAAGTATAGAAGTATTTCTATGCTACATTTTATACTTGCATGTAGGCCTACATAAATATGACACAATGAATAAGTATAAGTATGAAATACTTGAAAACCTTCCCTTAATGATGTTCATTTATTTGTACACTTTCATAATTACTAGTGAGGTATATGTTGTACTCAAAATGTCACATCACTTCAAAATCCAAATTAACGAACAAGAACGAGCCTGGTATGGTGAGAAACCCAGGTTATATGTTATAGAGGTGGGCTTTCTGCTCACTATGGCTGATATAAAATTATTAATTTTGCAATTCAGATTTCAATATTACACTGCTACGAGCAGAGTAGATTTTTCTTACAAGAGTGAAATATACGTACACTATAGTCCCGTTTAACCAAATTTGATGGGACCGATGGTGCTTTGGTTGAACGAAAATTCAGTAAAACTGGAATAAAGGTTTTTTGATATATGTACAGTACGTACATTTTATTACGTACAATATTTTGATATACAGTACATATGTATTTCAGCATGTAGGCATAAACAAAAAGCTTACAATAATACGTAGTCATTTAACTCATCGCTTATGGCTACATAGTCATTTAACTTCGTCAGTGCTCCCACATAAAACACGGTCGCACACGAGTAACAGCTTTTTTTTTTAGCAATTCGGTTAACCCGGAAATTTGGTTAAACGGGACTGTAGTGTATATCAATGTTGTTCTTAAATTGAGTATAAAAAGTGATAAATATTACAAAATATTTTTTTACTGAATTATAAATATTTAAATATTTCTAAATTCTTTTCTTATAGGTCTTACTTGAGGTCTGGGGAGAAAGTATTCATGTTGACTGTAGAGGCAGTGACAACCCTCATAATGAGTTCTCAGCCCTTCAAAAAGAGATTCGAAAAGGACCTAATAAGGGGTTTGTAGTATTTTCCAACCTTTTGCAGACACAATTAGGTTATTTACTAGGGAGCAAACCTTACCTACTTTAAGAAATTATCACCAGTGTTTGCAACCATGCTAATTTCTTGCTATTCCCAATTAAATGTTACCAAAATGCCTGATAACCAAGAGCATTTCTTAACAAAGCTGTATATGTACAGTATGTTGTTTTAATTGATAAAACCTAACCTACTATTAGGTTAAAATGCCCATCCATCCCTCCGACATCATCCATGTGTATATACGTTATGGTATTATCGATCCTTTTTTTTTCCCACTAAGGGTCCCAAATATTTTACTTGCGGAAGACCACGGGAAACTGTGTTACGTCACTGGTTGCCATTATATAAACCTCCTACCGCTTCCACTTGGTGGTAGAGGCCTTGCAACATCTTTGTCACATTACCATACTTTCTGTACCGTATGATGTTTGTTATGTGTGTTTCCTCTCTAAATAGTACACGGCTCTTCCAGTCTTTCGGCAGTCATGAATATCTCACGAAATCCACACTCAATATAACTATCTGTTTTGTTTTTTCCATCAAAGCCTTTTTATTGGATTCAATTCTTTAATTTTGCTTCACCGGTATCGTTGGTTTTGGTGAAAGGAACAGTCCGATTAGCAGGGAAATGCTCAGATGAATTTAAGATAGAAATAGGAGTAAAACAGGGAGACAGCCTGAGCCCCCTTCTGTTTATTATCCTAATGAACCAGATCATCAAACAATGTAAACTAAGAACTGGGAGATACAAAGTAGGAAACCGAAAGATGAGACCAGTACAAGTACAATCATTTGTATATGCTGACGACATTGTCCTGGTGGCGAGGAATACAGAGGAATGGTAATCGAATGGGAGGAGTTACAGAAGGTGGTAATCGAATGGGAGGAGTTACAGAAGGTGGTAATCGAATGGGAGGAGTTACAGAAGGTGGTAATCGAATGGGAGGAGTTACAAAAGATGGTAATCGAATGGGAGGAGTTACAGAAGGTGGTAATCGAATGGGAGGAGTTACAGAAGGTGGTAATCGAATGGGAGGAGTTACAGAAGATGGTGGTGACAAAAGAAAGAGAAACTGTAACCCTAAATATACAGTGGAAAGAGAAGCAGCTAGAACAAGTAAACAGTCATAACGTCAGATGGAAGAATGGATGAAGAAGTGAATAATAGGGTACAAAATGCAAACTAAGTGTACTATAAACTCAACAACACATTAATTGGTAAAAAGGAAATAAGTGAACAAACTAAGATGATGATTTACAAGACTATCTACATTCCCACATTGCTGTATGGAACAGAGAGCTTAACATTATTACCAAAACAGAATAGCAGATTTCAAGCAGCACAGATGAGATACCTACGAAAAGTAGTAGGAAAGACTAGAAGAGATAGGATTAGAAATACCACCATTAGAGACCAGTTACAGCAAAAACCACTATTGGAAACAATAGAGAGAAAGGCACTGCAATGGTTTGGACATGTTATAAGAATGGAGGAGGATCGCAAGTCTAGACAGGTGATGGGGGCCAGACCAGAAGGCAAGAGGGGAAGAAGACGACCAAGAGTTCAGTGGGAAGAGTATGTGGAAAAGATAAGAAAGAAGAAAGGGAAAACAATGCCGGAAGTCTGAAAACTAGCCTTGGACAGAAAAGTGTACAGGAAGTGGATGATGGAACCCGACACTTAATGGGATGAAGGGGATGAAAAAGAAGAACAAGAAGTTTTTCAATCAAAGCTTCCCAATTGGATTCAGTTCTATAATATTGCTATTGATATCATTGGTTTTGGATTGATTGACCTGTATTATTTTCATTCACTTTTCTGCCACTTTTGGCTAATTGTGAAGACGAGGATGAGCGATGATTTGATGCTATTGATGAAGGGACACTTGCTTTCAAGGACTACCTCTCACAAGTCAGGATACGAACCCGGGACTCTTGGCATCGTAGCATGCTGTGTTAACTACTCTGGCACAGAGGTCAGCAGTTATCTTTGGAAACGAGGCTTGTGCTTCTCCTCCCACATTTCTTGCCTGGTTTCGCAATGTGGCACACCCTTTAGCCGAATTATACACATTTACATCTAAGGGTAAAAGCACAGTGAAGCACAAGGACCCTTGCTCATTGACAGGGAGACGGGTCAGGCCATAAAAATGTGAGGATATAATTAATAAACAGACTCTTGCACAGGCACCTTGACCACCATCACACAAGCTTGCAAACAACAACTCTGCCAAAAGAAAGTGGGGAAACAGGAGGGTGTCTTCCAGGAAAGGGAGACGTAACCTTGAGTGGACCAATCACAGAGCCTTCCACTTGAAGCAAGGGACCCAAGATCAAACCATGTTTGTTCTTGGGAACCTCTCGCGATGAGCGGGGCTCCACTATGTTTTTCCCCATTTAACTCCATGGTTTTGAATTACCGGAAACTTGCCCCCACAAGTTTCTGGCGACGTGCAATGTGTGATGTGCTTCACTGTGTTTTACCCACGGCTGAGCAACCAGATCACTTTTTAGAACTGTAGGTGGCAACATTGAAATTTTGCTACACCACCCTGCATTTTTCTTGACAAAATCCATGTGACGCCTCCAATTTCGACTTTCCCCAGAGCTCAAGTTGTCGCACGAGACCTACAGTTATGCAATGTGCATAATTTTTTCAACGTAGCATCGTTAATAAAATATGAACTGTAGTAAAAGAAACTACTTTAATTACAGTAAGAAATCAATGTCTGTGCTTCTACATTCACACTTCACAAATATACATAATCAAAATAAATATCACAGACTTAAAAAAGTTTATGTACAAAAGTATAAATAATGACCCCGAGATTTGTCTTCATCTTCTGCTGCTATTCTTTTGTTCTCGTCTTCTTTTATTGATGGGGTTCCTTGGATCATATATTTCAAACCAATCATCCCCTTTTGTATTGGCATCCTTGGCTAAAACAAGATCACCACTTTCAAACTTCAAAGTATGTGTTAACCTGGAACAGATTGCAAAATGCAGACATGAGTAGCAATATTTATCTTCACCACAGATGCACACTTGTGAAAATTAATTAAAGGTGGGATAAGAGAGAGGAGAGTGTGGCCTGCAAATGTTCTTGTTTGTAGAAATGTTGTCAAATCTTATCAAATGAGCAAGTGGTGAAAGGTTCAAGATTCATCGAACCTTGATAATGTTTTGCAACAAAAACTTTCTGGCTGAACCAATGCCAATACTGATAAACTGGTATCAGTATCACAAACCACTGGTTGGAATTTTTATCACTGATACTCGTCAACATTTTTCTGAAGTCCGAGCATCTTTCAGGGTCTGCATAAAATGCTGCATGGCACCATTGCAGAGTATATAGTTCCTGGAAATAGCTCAGTCGGTAACGTGTCTGACTACCATGCTAAAGGTCCCGGGTTCGATCTCCGGCCGGTTCAAATCCGGGAACTTTTCTAACGTTGGAAGCGGTCCCGGCACCCACCCAGCGTTGAATAACATGGGTACCTGGGGGAAACCCTGGGGGGCAAAGGCAGTCAGGGGCATGATGCTGATCACATCACCCCCACTCACGACCGGATCAAGAAAGTGTGGGGCGTTACCCCACACCCCTATACGCCTTCATGGCATGGTGCTATGCACAGGGGAGCACTTTACCTTTTTTTTTAGCAACAGGATTGTGGAAAAGAAATGGATTTTGTGATTAAATAATTGTCTTGTGTAAAATTACGAATATTTTAAGAAAAAATGGTACAGTGCTATGATTTTGTTCCAATGAAAAATATATCTCAAAATTTACACTCAATCTGAACTACTGTCAATTGTTACAATTTTCAAATATTAGTATGATAAGTAAAAGAATCAGCTCAGCCCCAATATATATAATATATGTTTAGAATTACTCTTAGGAGTACAGTCTTGTGGATAAGTCTGAGATTACAAACTGCCCAAAAAGGTGATATATCGTGCCATGTGTTATCAACATTGTAAGTAAATTTAGTAACAGCTTCTCTAAAAATGTACAAGGGTCATTCAGAGAGTAAAGAACATGTCGGCATACAAAGATATTTATTGATAATACTACAGAAACAGAATATACACATTTTGCCACATACCTTCACCTACTTCTCGACATAGTCGCCTTAGACATTGAGCCACTTGTCGTACCTGGCACCAGTTTAACTACGTATTCCCTCCTTGTAGCATGTGGCCCACCTGGTGATTCAACCAGTCCATGACAACATCCTGTAAGTCCAAATCATCTGCAAAGTGTTTACTATTATAGCAAGGTGCTCCTTCATGTTCGGAAAAAGGTCAAGTCTCAAGATGAAAGGTCCAGACTGTAGGGAGGATGATCAAATGTGTCACAACAGAATTCATCATGCTGCACAGTCTGTTAGGCTGTCTGCAGGTGTGCATTGTCATGGATCAGAACAATGTCACACGAGAGTTTGCATTTGCTGCCATTCTGAATAGCCAGACAAAGATGTCAAAGAGTAGCACAGTAGGCATCACTATTGATGGTTGTGTTGCAGGGTATGTAATCAATATGTAGGACCCTTTGAAGGTCACAGAAAACAGAGACCATCAGTTTTTGGAATGACGCAGTTTGTTTGAATTTGCTTGGCTTTTGTGGTGACTGAGTATGATGCCACTCCAATGATTGTAGTTTCCTAACAGGGAAGTTGTGTGAAATCCATGTTTCATCCACTGCAACAATTTGGTCGATGAACATGTTGCCATTTCATTATAATGCTCCAAGAATGTCAGTGCAGCACCTATTCTCACAGCTTTGTGCCATCTGTGGTACCCACCATGCATAGACTTCGTGGTACTACAGACATTCAGTGACAATTTCGTACACAACTGTAAGTGATAGTTGTTCATGCACCTAGCAATCACGAAGTGTCGATTCTCTTGAATGATGTGGTCCACCTTTTGCTTCAGCGCATCCATGATGAAAGAGGGTCACCGACATCTCTTCGTGTCATGAACATCTGTTCACCCATTCTTAAACATTATGCACCAATTCTGGAACCCTTGACATATTCATAATACCTTCGCCATAGATTGCAACAATTCTCCAATGTTACTGGGCCTAACATTTTCCACCTCATAAAAATGAATCATGCCACACACCTTACAGTCAGCGGAATTTGCAGTAGGCACGTTCATTGTTACAGCTCATTGCACTCACTATGTGAATAGGTTGGCTGAACCAACTGCACTAGGGAACTATCTATACCACACTGAACACAGCGAACAAAAGACGGCTGCCATGACACAGCTGCATGGGTTGTATGCACAAACGCTCTTTACTATCTGAATGGCATACATATAATTGAAGTTACATATTTATATTGAATATAAAATGGTTCAGAATTGAAGGAAAAGTTCTTATCATGTTTCTTCAGAGCATCAGTTTTCAATCGGTAGGGTCTATCATGTGGAAAATTCGCAAGGTGGATGACTGGAAGTAGGAATTCTGTCCTCTAATATTGCTGCTTAAGCAACTCTGGTCCTACCTCGAGAGGAGAGGAGGGGTACAGAGGAGGCCGAAGCATACTGTATCTACTGTGGCTGAGATAAAGAACACATTCAGATGTGATAATGTGGGCAATTTGGAGAGAGGATCCATCACTTTTCCAACATGTAAATTCCATTTATTGAATTTGAGTTGCTACAATAAGTTGTGCAAATGCAAAAGGGATGGGGGAGGGGGAATCAGGAATTACCACAACTAGGATTTCTACATACTCAAAAGTGAAGAAGAAATGAGAGGATGTTTTTATTTAAAAAATATATATATAAAACACAAACTTACCAATTATCACCATCTTCATCATCCACTATTTTCTCATCAACATTGTCTTCATTTTCTTCAATTACTTCATTTGCAGCTTCAAGTTTTTTCTGAAACTTCGACAATAATTCAAGGGTGTGACTTTGTCTAGCATCTCCTGAAATTGAAATAATCATTTTAAGCTCTAAAGCAGTGCTTCAAATGGAAATTCATTACTGGAGGGATCCTTTGTCAAGATGTGGGTTATGTGGGGGATATGCTTGTATGGAGCAACTCAAATATACTACTTTACACATTTTCTTATCTATGGGGATTGCATCCCTCCTGAAATCATTGTCTTCAGGCACTGCTCTAAGCTTAAAAATGAACAACAGTTTCAAGCTTGAGATACGCCACATTCACCTGAAGTGCAATGAGGAAATTTAAGTTTATAAAAATATTTCGTTTTCTCGTGGAAAAATAAATAATTCAATTAATTTTACTTATTCACTTCACAAATTCCTACTATGTCAGCAAAATTAATATGACTAAACAATTGTACAGTGAAAAGTAGTATAAAAGAGATGAGTACGAAAAAAGATGTGTCTAATATATCCACATGAAGGCAATAGTACTATAGGTATATCAGTGTATTGGTTAAACTGTCAATATTTCTAGCTGTTTCGATATTTCTATAATTAATCTGTAATCAGTCTTTGGAAGTTACTTCTGTCCAGTAACAACTAACAAAATTAACAGTAACTTCATTTTTTTATGTAGGAGGATATTTTGGATTAATTTGGATTTCATTACTTCCATATTTTACACATTTTGCTCAGATGAGATGGTTCAGACACATGAAGAGGATGGATGCAGAAATACTACCAGTAAGAGCTTCTTACCATGCACAAGGATTGGGAATAACACCAAGGGGGAGACCAAGATGTCGGTGGAAAGAGCAGATAATGGAGTGTGTTAGGAGAAGACAAGATTGGAAGATATGGAAAGAGAGGAGTGGTGGAAGACCACAGAAAAATGGAGAGGCTTGATTTCTATGTTGTCTCAGCCAGAGGCAGGAAACGGCTAAGAATGATGATGATGGTGACCTATAATTTAATGAAAACTAATAGAGTTACTTTTTGATTAAAGTAACAGCAACTAATTGAATTACTTTTAGAAAGTAACTTTCTGAAGACTGCTTGTAACACATTGCTAAATTCTGTTATTTCTTCTTATTTTTATGAACATAAAGGTAAAATTTATATACGTTAGTTTTGTAAGTAGTTTCTTTTTCTAAAACAAAAATTCTCTTGCAGTCACCTGACTATAACATTATTTAAAGACAGAAATTAACGAATCACGTTTTTCACGGAAGATTTGTAAATCAGTAAAACATACATTATCACAATATTGGTAAATTTTATACTGGTATCAGCACAAATTTCATGTCAATCCATCACTAACACTTACGTCAAGAAATATGAACATGTATGAGGAGTTCAGAGAACAAGTGGCATAAAAGAATTCAATACAGTTTTAAGAAAAATACACATTTAGATAACTTAGTACTATATTTAGGTGTTGGAGTACAAACATAGTGGTGCCTCTATGAGCAAGAATTTGAAACTTACGAGATGTACTATTACTTCTAGCACTGAAATGTTGATACTTCACAGTTCCATGAAAAGTGGAGTTACGCCACTTGTGGGTCCTCTAAATCCCTCATACATCACATTAAGGCTATTCTGCAGTATGCTCTTGCTTTTCTAAGCATTTACCACAGAATTACCACTAAAAAAACTTAAGTCTGATCTATATTCATTGTTTGTAGGATGATTACAATGCTAACAAGGATAATGAGAATCATGAAATAAAATTGAACAATAACCCTCTTGTACTTTTTCAGCAGATATTTCAACAGCAATGACTAGGTGTACATATTGATGGTGAAAAAAAGATCATGATTTTGATACAAAACCTGGGCACATTTCAGGATCACAAGCAGAATACAAAATGAATTTGATTTAAAAATGATACTTCTTAAACAAAATAACACTTCCTTTCTAATAGCACATTTATGTAGTTATCAAAGTATTAAGTTTATTTCTGTGCCTCCCCGTGTGGTGTAGTGGTAACATAATGGCCTTGTAATTAAAGAGTACCAGGTACGACACCCGGAGGATATACACAGTGGCTCAGATTCCCGTTTAAAATGTGGGTCCAGTCCCAATTAGCCTTTCTGTGCACAAAGTGGACTTAAAAACTCAAACTTAAAAGTTTATTCCTGTGCAAAGAAGTAAATATTAGATTCTCAAATTTTTACAAGACAATTAATTACTTTTCTGTTAATTTTTCATGACTTGCAGGATAATTCTGATTTCAGAAAGTGTTGTGTTGGTAAATAAACTTGAAATTTTATCTTTAAATTAGGCACACACAGGAGATGTACTCGTACAATTTTTCAGTGAAAAAAAACCAGGACTCGAACCCGTGTGTCTTGCATATCGTGCCATTGCTCTACCACTGAGCTACCGAACCAGCCTGGTCTTGCCTGATTTTTCGCTCTCGCCGTTTTACCTGCATGGAATCGTCTCTGTCAGCGCTATTGCAACGGAATCTGTTGCCTTTGAAACACTGTAGACGTCGACATTGCCTTGATCCTCCCAGCATAGAGGAATACATCTACAAGTACATCTCCTGTGTGTGCCTAATTTAAAGAAATAACATCTCTACGCTGGGAGGATTTAGGCAATGTCAACGTCTATAGTGTTTAGCTGAAAAATTGAAATTTCATGTTTAAAAGTATATTTCACATTTTGCAGTTCATATCGCATCATTTCGTGACAAAAGAAGGTAGGTTAAGAAGTACTTCAGACCTTTCAAAAAAATGAAAAATGAGCATTACAGCGTATCATTTCATGTTTCCATCAGAATGAAATATGAATGCCTGTAGCAATAATTAGAGTTACTTCCAAAAAAGGGATTACTTTCAGTTACATGCAAAACAGAAATACTGCCTATAGTTGAGAAAATACACACCAACAGTGGAACCTGATTTTACATTTTCCCATATTATATTCAATGTCATGGTCCTAATAAAGCAATATGCTACAAAATTTTCCACAATTTTACATTTGCCTGCATTTTAAGTTACTTCATCGCGGTCCCTTGAAAAATATAAAATCGAAATTCCACTATGCGTACTTACCATATGAAACAACAAATGCTGAATAATACTATTAAAATACTCTAACCTTTCAGTTGCTGTTGCTTGATATTCTTGTACTTTTCTTGTTCTTTCCAATAATCAACCAATGTAGAATTAGATTCTTCTTTTGATTTGTCATCTTCATTTTCCTTTGTATCTTCCTCAAGTTTCCTCTTTTTAGACTCCACCATATCTCGTTTCAAACTCCGTATCTCTTTACGAATTTCTTCCCTGAAAATTCACAAACTCTTTTAACACTGAGTGCACATGTACTGATTTCAGACATGAGCAAATTATACCAGTCTATACATTTATACCCTCTTTCTGTCCAAATATAATAGTTGCATATCCACAGCTGCCATTTTGTTGGCAGATAAGACCGTCTTTACAGACACTTCAACAGCAATGACTAACGTTTATGCTACAATCATATGTTTCATATCTTCTGTTTTTGAAGCAACTAAGCTCAGTGGAAAAATGGGACTATATTTTCGGACAGAGGGACAACATTTACAAAATAAAAAATATTATTGAACTTATCTATTGGTTGTTATTAGGGAGAGGACTTTAAGGTGCAAAATTATGGTCGGAAAAGGGGAAAAAAGGGTTCTGAAAATGTTTTCAAAGGTGCTGATAAAATGTCTTTATTCAATTCTTTCTTTTTCTGCGCCTTCTGTCTATAATGTGCGCGGACCGCATAGAGAACTGTGGTTCTGCCAAATAAGCTTTGTTGAAGTTGTTTTTTCTCTCGCAGGTTTTGCTACATTATCTTGGGAACTATTGGGGCTGCAATGACTATATTATACCATTTTATAGTTCTCATTCTGCTCTACAAAATGAAACTATAGGATTTTATGTGCTTAACAAAAAGAGTGAAAATCATCTATATTTCTGTCCAATTTTTTTTAAACAAAACTATAAAGAAAAGGTGCTGAAGCATCAAAGTAGGGTAAAAAGAGTATAAATGTGCTAATCTCATGATAAGGTACAAAATGGTGCAACAAAGTGTATTCATTTTACTTGATTTCATGTCCTAAAATATATATCTCAAACGATCGTTATGAAAACAGCTATATTTTTGGAAAGGTGCTGCACCTTAAAATCCGTTCCCTAGTAATTATTCATCAGTAGTATAATGGTAAAAATTGCCAATTGTTTACCCAATTCAATATTTCTGGATGCTTCCAGAACTTTATCCATGCACTGACTTTTAGATAAATTTTCACCTATTAACTTCTTTACTTGAGGAGATGAATACCTAGGTATGTCAGGATCTACATAAAATATTTGTCACTTTGTATCAAATCAATAGTTTTATCAGTAAATGGTATGAGTCGAGCCACACATTTATGGTGATTAAAGTATCAAGATTTCAGTACAAAAACTGGGCATATTTCAGGATCAAAAACAGTATATAAAATAACACTTTGGTGTTAAAATGGCTAATAAAAACTTAAATTTGATTTTAAAACTATACTCGTTACACAATTTTAACATTTAACTTCTAGTAGCACATTTATATTCAGAGTGCCAAGTTTGTTCATATGTAAAGGAGTCCATTTTTGCTTCTTACAGCAGAATTATTAATCAATTTCCCGTGATTTGCATAACTCAAGGGATAATTCAGATCTCAGAAGGTGTTGTGTCAGTAAATAAACCCTAAAGTTCGTGTTTACGAGTTTATCTCGCATTCTGCAGTTCAGTTTGCATCATTTCATGACGAAACATAGCAGCAAAATCCACCTCAAACCTTTCAAAAACATGAAAAATTAACATCACAATGTGTTATCACATTTCATGTTTTTGTCAAAAAAAAATATGCATGGTCCTAGGTATGAGTAAATTTTATATAGGTACGTAATCTATTATGTTTTGGATCTTGTTCATTTAGCATGACTTTCCCCCTCAATCTCCTTTTCTCTTTTAGTCAATTGAAACATGAGGATGAATGATGATTATGTGAAACACCCATGCCCTTCTCTAGGACTTGAACCCAGAGTTTTCAGAGGTGCTATAGTGAGTTGACCACTGAATACATTCAGTTTCTAACAAGTGTTCAAGTGGTATTGGTAGATCCCAATAATACATTAAATGATTGGGAATTTCACTTTACATTTTCCTTTCTTTGGCATTATTTTTAAGTTGAGTGCTACGCAATTTCTAGTATATTGTATCAGATTAAGTACTTGAAATTAAAAACAAACTACAGTAAAACCTCGTTAAACTGGAACCCGATAAGCTGGACTTCGCTTTATCCTGATAGGCCAAAAAAAAAACAAAAAAAAAAACAGAATGCAAGGTTTTAAATGTGGCTAGAAGTCAACAAGAGAACTTCCCAAAGAAAAGGAAGTCAACCACTGTTGAAATTCTGTTTCCCGCAGACTTTGTACTGTACTGTATAGTGTATTTAGTTTTTCTTGTATGTACGCATTGCTTGCATTGTAGAATTATTTTCCTGTAGTTTACGGTTATTACAAGCATAAGAAAACAGTTTTTCTTTGTGACGTTTCAGGAGAACACATGCTCCTCTCATCAGACATTTATTTTCATTTTGACTAAAGATACAGTTATAACAATGGTTAGTAATTTTTTAAACAAAAAGAATCCGTTATATAATGTGTGGTGAATCGGGACTTGTTTATCCCGTTTCGCCACATTATTCAGCCCACCCTGTATAAGAGGAATTAGACCCGATGCTTAAGATTGTTAATTCGCTGAGAAATTTTGTCTCCCAGAAGCTCGTATGGGATCGACGATACTGCCACCTGGCGAGTTTCTCGGAGCAGAGGTTTCCTTGTTAAGCGAGAGAGTTCTCTCCCAGCTGCGACCGCGATAACATCAACTCCAGCAACGGTGCTTCACGACGTAATAGCTGCCTGAGCCAAGGTGGGCGTGACTCAGCCTTTATTTTCCCGTACACCTGGGACGTCGACTAGAAGGTGGAAGCTTACGTAACATGGAGTTAAGTATTTTACCTCAAGTGGCCGCGGTGGCTCAGTGGTAACGCGTCTGACTACCATGCTCAAGGTCCCGGGTTCGATCCCCGGCCGGTTCAAATCCGTGAACTTTTCTAACATTGGAAGCGGCCCCGGCGCCCACCCAGCGTTGAATAACATGGGTACCTGGGGGAAACCCTGGGGGGTACAGGCGGTCAGGGGCGTGATGCTGATCACATCACCCCCACTCACGACCGGATCAAGAAAGTGTGAGACGTTACCTCCACACCCCCTATACACCTCCATGGCATGGTGCTAATCACAGGGGAGCACTTTACCTTTTTTACTTTACCTCAAGGGTTTAATTTATCTTATTACTGTAATTGATAAATCTTGAATCATTTTCACTCCCTTTTCACCCCTTTTTTTAAACTCTAGAAAACATCGCGAGCTAAGATTCTAGAATTTCCTATCACCGGGGTTAATTCCTGTAAATATGAGAGTGGTTAAGAGACGGAAAGAATATGTAGCGCATAGTTTTGTAAGGATAAGTGTTTGTAATATGTTTGTGTTTGTCTTGTGTAGTAGTTCCTCCATTCATATCGGGGGTTAGGCGTAGAGCTGACAACTCTGCACTGTAAAAAGACATGTCAAGAAACAGAAATATAAGGCCATGGATGTTCCCAAGGTAAAATATTCCGGAGGTAAAATAGTCCCCCGTTCGGATCTCCGGGTGGGGACTACTTTGGGAGGTCCCTGGACTAAGGATAAGGTCTACGTTAGGAATAAGGATATTAAATTAGGCACCTGGAATGTTCTGAGCCTTTACCGGCCCGGGGCATTTCAGTGTACAGTTAATGAGATAGTCAAGTATAAATTAGATGTAGTAGCTGTCCAGGAAGTTAGGTGGCCAGGAGAACGGAATTGTAAAACTAAAAATTATACTTTTTTCTATGGTGGTACTGAAAATCATAATTTTGGAACAGGCTTTTTCATAAATAATAGAATTATCTCGGCTCTTAAAACAGTAGAATTTATTAATGATAGGATATCATATGCAGTTTTACAGGGTAGGTGGTGTAAAATTATTTTAATAAACATACATGCACCAACAGAAGATAAAGATGATAATACTAAAGATGATTTTTATACAGAGTTAGAACAGGTCTTTGATAAATTTTCTCAGTATGATATGAAAATTCTGTTAGGTGACTGTAATGCACAGATTGGCAAAGAAGATACATTTAAACCCACGATTGGTAAAGAAAGTCTTCATGAATTAAGTAATGATAATGGTATAAGATTGATTACTTTTGCAACCTCAAAGAATTTAATTGTGAAAAGTACCACTTTTAAACATAAAGATATCCATAAATATACCTGGTCTTCTCCAGATGGTAAAACTCATAATCAGATAGATCATATTCTTATTGATAAGAGAAGGCATACTAGTATAATTGACGTTCGTACACATAGAGGTGCTGACTGTGCCAGTGACCATTATTTAGTAATTGCTAAATTAAGAGAAAGACTCTCAGTAATAAATCATAAGCAACAAAATCTAAAAGTTATAAAATTTGATACAGGAAAGTTTGCTGATGAAAGAATTAAGAAAGATTACCAAATTAAACTGTCAAATAGATTTGATGTTTTGCAGGATTTAAATGATGATGAAAATATAAATGAAACAGACGTAAATAAGAATTGGGAGCACATACGTAATGCAATAGAATCAGCAGCTAAAGAAAGTATAGGATACCATAAACCGAGAAAAAGTAAGCCATGGTTTGATAATGAATTCATAATCTAATAGAAATAAGAAATGAGGCTAGACTTAGGTGGTTAAATAACTGTGATGATACAAATCTATGCAATTATAATAGAATAAAGCGAGAAGTTAACCGCACGTTTAGAAGTAAAAAAAGAGATTACTTGAAAAGCAAAATTAACGAAATTGAAATAAACAGCAAAAATAAAAATATCAGAGATTTATATAAAGGTGTAAATGAATTTAGAAAGGGGTGGCAACCTAAAGTAAACTTGATAAAAGATAAAGACGGTGATTTTCTAGCTGACCCAAGCGATATTCTAAATAGATGGAAGAACTACTTTAATGACCTTTTAAATGTCCATGTAGGAGATAAATCAGAAGTAAATGAAGTACACACAGCAGAACCTTTAGTTCCAGAACCTAACTTGACTGAAGTTAAAGATGCTATTAAAAGGCTAAAGAATAACAAAGCACCTGGCATTGATTTAATACCAGCTGAGTTAATTAAATATGGTGGAAATTCATTAATATGTCAAATTAATAAATTAATTTGTTTAATATGGAATAAAGAAGAAATCCCTCAACAGTGGAAAGAATCCATAATTGTTCCTGTGTTTAAAAAAGGTGATAAAATGAACTGCAATAATTACCGTGGAATTTCTCTACTCTCAACAACATACAAAATATTGTCTAACATTCTGTTAACAAGACTAACCCCATATGCTAATGAAATTATAGGTGATTATCAATGTGGATTTAAACGTAACAGATCAACTACTGATCAAATTTTTCACATCAGACAGACACTTGAAAAAAAGTGGGAATATAATCAAAATGTCCATCAGCTATTCATTGATTTCAAAAAAGCATATGATTCGGTCAAAAGAGAGAAATTATATAATATATTAGTAGAGTTTGGAATACCTAAGAAGCTTGTTAGTATGATAAAAATATGCACCAGTGAAACAGAAAGTAAAATTCGTGTGGGTAATAATATGTCTGACAAATTTATAATTCATGATGGGTTAAAACAAGGAGATGCATTATCTCCATTGCTCTTTAATTTTGCCTTAGAATATGCTGTAAGGAAGGTAAAAGAAACTAAAGAAGGACTAAAATTAAATGGTGTGACCCAGTTGTTAGCATATGCAGATGATGTAGACTTACTGGGGGATGATGTGAATACAATTAAGAATAATGCTAAAATATTTTTCAAAACTGCTAAAGAGATAGGTTTGGAAGTTAACAAAGAGAAAACTAAATATATGCTTACAGGCCGAAACCAAGTGTTAGGTAATAATCAAAATCTAATTATTGATAACAACTCGTTTGAACCAGTTTCCAAATTCAAATACTTAGGAGTAATATTAACAAATGAAAATTATATTAAAGAGGAAATAAAAAGTAGGCTTAATTCAGGAAATGCATGTTATTTCTCTCTTCATAAACTTTTGTTTTCTCGGTTAATATCTAAGAAACTAAAAGTTAAAATATACAAAACAGTAATTTTGCCTGTACTATTATATGGGTGTGAAACTTGGTCCCTTACATTAAAAGAGGAACATAAATTGAGAGTATTTGAAAATAAGATCCTTAGGAAAATCTTTGGACCTAAAAGGGATGCGGAGACAGGTGAGTGGAGAAGGTTACATAATTTAGAACTACATAATTTGTATTCATGTCCAGATATTATTAGAATAATTAAATCAAGAAGACATAGGTGGGCAGGCCATGTGGCACGAATGGGAGAGGAAAGAGGAGTTTACAAGGTTCTTGTTGGGAAACCTGATGGTAAGAGACCTGTAGGAAGGCCAAGACGAAGATGGAGGGACAACGTTGAGATGGACCTAAAGGAAATCGGTAGGGATGGAAAAGAGTATATAGATCTTGCTCAAGATAGGGACAGATGGAAGGCCTGTGTTGCTGCAGCCATGAACCTTCGGGTTTAAGAAGGCTAGAGAGTTAGTTAGTTAAGAGATAGTGGAACCAAATAGTCGAAGTTGATCGTCGTAGTAAATATTTTGTGAAATCTGTCAAGGGGGGGGTAATTGTTAACAGATTCTTGTTTGAAGGGGGCTTATTTATACAGAACACGTTGTTACGTATTGTTATTGTAAGGAATCAAAAACTGCACTTGTTAAAGAAATAAAAAGTATATTGAGAAAATACACAATCTTATTTGTTCAGGTAATGAAGGAGGGTGCAGGCCACCGTTTAGGATAAGTTCACCTTTCCCCTGTATAATTTTTGGGTAGCAGGTATTCTTTTGGAGGAGCAAAAAGCAGTTGTATATTTTCTGAGTCATATACACGTTAGTTCTTTGGGAGTGGGACTTGACGAGCCCAAAACAAAACTCCCGACCAGCTGGCGGTACATGCGAGAAGGAATTGGAGTGATGCACTATTTGATGCCTTGAAAGACTGGGTTTTAGTAGTTTGACCTTTGCCCATTTTAATTTGTCTGATCCTTGGTTTTCTTCCTAACAGCATGCGAACCACCCGTGATAGAGCAACTAAAGATATATATATATATATGTGCATGTATGTATTTTTTGGGGGTGTGTTGTTTTATTTTCTATTACAGGGAGATATCCACGGGAACGCACGTACTTCCAAAAATAATTTTAAAAAAGAATGGGTTGTGACGGATTGCCAAGAACAAGATCGAATTCGACGAGGTTTTACGGTACTTTTATTTATCAATACCCTTTCAGTTCAAACACTTACGCTCTTTTCAACTGTTCCTCTCTTTTGTCTTGTCCCAGTTCATATCCTGCAACACTGTCATCTTTTGATTCCGGTTTTACTTCTTCTCTTTTCTTTAACTTTCCTTTGATTGTCTCCACCCTTCTCCTGAAGATAAAGAAAAAAAGGAAATTAGATGCTCCAGAAACATCTTCATGGATTATATAGGTAAGTATCACACATGAGATATGTAAAACAAACCAACAGATGAACAAGGGATCAATTAATAAAACAGTAACAAATAAATTTAAATTATTTCTCAAGAAGACAATGATGAATGATTAGTAGGTCTGAGCTGATCCCACTTTGATCTGTAAGAACTAAAAGTTGTTCAAAATAATGACTGATTGATTGAATTGTTTTAAGTTCACTTTATGCACAGACAGGGTAATCGGGACTGAACCTATAGTTTAAAGAGGGATCCGAATCACTGTGCGCCTCCACCAGGTATCGAACCTGGGATCCTGTGATTAAATAATGATTAATATTAATGGTTTTAATTCTACTGCTATTATATGCACCAATTTACCAGTTTTATATATATTTATTTATATTCAAAGAATGTCTCAAAAATATTAAAATAGACATCAATTAGTCACAAAATCCAGTTTTTCACCTAATACTGGTGCAAATGAAAATTTAAAATTTTGCATAATTTTCAGGATAATTAAACTCCACAGAAGTATTGCATGGCATTTTTTTTTGCAGGCCCGCAAAATACACAAACTCCAGAAACTTCATGATACCTACACGACTGGTATCAGCTGATACCTATACATTGGCATTTGTATTGAGTCAGCACTCAAAATGATACTTGCTCAAACACCTGATGACGACCATAAGATACAACTGAAACATGTGCCAGAAGTGCAGTGAACTCTGTACCAAGTGGGAACATAAAACTTGTATCCCTAAAGATGATTCCAAGGGCAATAAACATCTGTTTGAATTACCTAATAATTTGAATTATCCAAATTTGAATTAAAAAGAGTCAACTGGGTAGCTAAAACACAGTAAATGCTTGCACTTTTAAATTCAATATATGCAGTTTATTTACCATTTAAAATTACAAATAGTACATTATTGATAACAACTTGTTTGAACCAGTTTCCAAATTCAAATACTTAGGAGTAATATTAACAAATGAAAATTATATTAAAGAGGAAATAAAAAGTAGGCTTAATTCAGGAAATGCATGTTACTTCTCTCTTCATAAACTTTTGTCTTCTCGTTTAATATCTAAGAAACTAAAAGTTAAAATATACAAAACAGTAATTTTGCCTGTAGTATTATTGGGTGTGAAACTTGGTCCCTTACATTGAAAGAGGAACATAAATTGAGAGTATTTGAAAATAAGATTCTTAGGAAAATCTTTGGACCTAAAAGGGATGAGGAGACAGGTGAGTGGAGAAGGTTACATAATTTAGAACTACAATTTGTATTCATGACCAGATATTATTAGAATGATTAAATCAAGAAGACTTAGGTGGGCAGGCCATGTGGCACGAATGGGAGAGGAAAGAGGAGTTCACAGGATTCTTGTTGGGAAACCTGATGGTAAGAGACCTGTAGGAAGGCCAAGACGAAGATGGAGAGACAACGTTGAGATGGACCTACAGGAAATCGGTAGGCGTCGAATTTTTAATAGTCACATTTATTTCCTACAAACTCTGGCCAACCTCCATACACAGCATGCTACGATGCCAGGGATTATGGGATCGAATCCCACCCTGGGCATGGGTGTTCTTTGCGAGTGTTCACTCATCCTTATCTTTGCGATTAGCCAAAAGTTTTACAAATGCGAACTAAAATAAAACTATCTTAGGATTTCTAAATGTTTGTCTGCAATTTTAGTAAACAAAGTTCCATTTAAATTACCTCTTTCATTAGATTTCTATGACATATGCTAGCGAAGATTTTTTTGATTTCTTGATCACGTTGGCACTACCCATCATACTAGCTGCAGCTGCCACTGGAACCATGTATGTATGCTGTGTGTCTAGAAAAAAAATAGTTGCCACTACTAAAAATCAGCCCTTGTAGACAGGATTCCAAACAGGTGTTAAGGCTCAGCAAAGTAAATTTCGAAATTTCCTCTCCTTTTTAAAAACTGCTATGATATTCCAAAATCTGAAAAATTACATCTGCTTAGATTGATTGATTTTGACAGCATTGGTATATGAGCACATAGGCTATTCGTGCCCATCACACAATATGGGAATAAGCCCCGTAACTAAAACAAAATTGGAGACAGGACAAGAAAATAAAAGATGTCTAATAAAAATCTTCCTCACCCAATTTTAAAACTAATTCATCCATTCACCCTTCTCTTTTTTGTTTGTTTGTGTTCTTGTGTGGGTGAGGGGTTAAACTTTGGAGTGCCCTGTCCACTAGGAGGTTGTGTCACATGGTTGGGCTGTCAGTGGGAGCATGTATGCTGATCAGCTGCAGTGAGTACAATGTTCTTCACGAGCATAATTCAGTAAAGGTGAGACGACAGAAGGTTTTCCTTCAATGCTCCATGCTTGTCACAAAATTCAGGACTTGGATACAGGGTTCTTAAAGGTCCAGGAATTTTAAATAAATTCAATTCCAGTCCCGGAGAAAAAAATCAGCAAGCGTAAATGGGTTCTGGACCATAAAGAACATTTTTATCTGTAATGTATTTCATTTCGGAACCTTTTTTCTGGATCAATTTAAATGTGGTCCAGGAACTTTTCTTCCAGTTGAATATAAATTTGGTCCAGGAACTTTCCTGGATCAATTTAAATATGGTCTTTAAGACTTACTAAGTATTAAAATTAAATGATGAAAATAATGAAATAATTGATTGACTGAATTGCTGATTTAAGTCCACTTTATGCACAGAAAGGCTAATCGGGACTGGGCATACAGTCTAAAGTGGGATCCGAACCACCATGTCCCTCCACCGGGTATCAAATCCAAGACCCCTTGATTACATTGATTGATTTGGTGTTATAAGTTCACTTTATGCACAGTAAGGCTAATCGGGACTGGACCTACAGTTGAAAGTGGGATTAGAACCACTATGTGCCTCCACCAGATATTGAACCTGTGACCCCTTCATTACAAGGCAATGACGCTACCACTGCTCCTTGATTACAAGGCGATGACGGTACCACTGTTGTTTATTTTAATCAAGGTAAAGGTAAAAAAGGTAAAGCTCTCCCCTGTGCTTAGCACCACGCCATGAAGGCGTATAGGGGGTGTGGGGGTAACGCCCCACACTTTCTTGATCCGGTCGTGAGTGGGGGTGATGTGATCAGCATCACGCCCCTGACCGCCTTTACCCCCCAGGGTTTCCCCCAGGTACCCATGTTATTCGACACTGGGTGGGCGCCAGAGCCGCTTCCACCGTTAGAAAAGTTCCCGGATTTGAACCGGCCGGGGATCGAACCCGGGACCTTTAGCATGGTAGTCAGATGCGTTACCGACTGAGCCACCGCGGCCACGTATTTTAATCAAGGGTTATTTATTTTAGCTGAACTAATTGGAAGGCAATTTATTTCATTGATCAATTTAAATATGGTCCAGGAACCTTCTTTTCCTCGATCAAGGAACCTTTTTCCGGATCAATTTAAATACGGTTCAGAAGATTTCTTTCAATGCAACAATATGCAACTTGTGCCGAATTTAAATTGTGTGAGAAAAAAGGTTTAGGTCCTGCAGCCGAACCCAATAGAACCCATTAAAATTTATGGGTTCCAGGACCTTTAACAACCCTGCTTAGATGGCCTTGAAATCCTACCACACCAACTCTGTAGTCTGGAGCTTGCACTGTGGAGTAGTTGATTAGAGCACTTGAGATTTAATCATAGGTCTGTTGCAGGTTTAATTCACACCACTGGTAAAAATAAATCTGTTCACTTCATGACAAAAGAATAGGTGCTCTCGAAATGTAGTGTTAGAATAATATACAAAAGAGCTAGTCACTAATCATGTTCAATTAACACTGCATGCTAATTGCCGAGTTAGCTAAAAGTAAAAAAAAATTAACAACTGATTGAATCTCACTTTAGTCAAATCAGAGAAAAGTTAGAAAGTATTCTTTTCTTTACATCACTTTACCAGCATATAAAGTTTCTGGCACATTGTTTCGCAATATTTCAATTGCTGAAAACAACTATTTTACTTCACATCATCCACTGGAAAAGCACATTACATTCATGAAACAATAAAAGTTAATGTGATTAAACATGAGATCACTGGCACCAAATGTAAGAGCAGTAACCATTCGGATATGCAAGAGCACCACATTCTAACTTTAAGTTGATGAAATGCATAACCATTGACATCACTATAAGTGTCAACGTTTGTCTTAAATTCATTTTACGTTCAGTTAGGCCACGGTGGCTCAGTCGGTAACGCGTCTGACTACCCCGGCCGGTTCAAATCCGGGAACTTTTCTAACGATGGAAGCGGCCCCGGCGCCCACCCAGCGTCGAATAACATGGGTACCTGGGGAAACCCTGGGGAGTAAAGGCAGTCAGGGGCATGATGCTGATCACATCACCCCCACTCACGGCCGGATCAAGAAAGTGTGGGGCGTTACCCCCACACCCCCTAAACGTCTTCATGGCATGGTGCTATGCACAGGGGAGCATTTTACCTTTACTTTTAGGCTAATCAGAACATAATCTAGATTAAATAGGGAGACACTATAGGTAAGAATTAGTATTTAAGAGCCTTACCTGAAATAAATATAAACACACACAAAAAGGAACAAAAAGCAGTGATCTAATCTAAAATACAAAATACAGCAACATAAATCCAAGTTTACTGTTACCTTTCATCCTCAGTATCTGAATCAGAACTGTCTTCATTTATTTGTTCATCTCCACTTAACTCCTCATCACTGCTCTTCTGAACTTTCTTTCCTTTCTTACGCCTGGTCTCAATAGCTGGCTGGGAACTCAACTTTGGATCATTCAAGAGATCATGCGTGGACTTGCTTTTGCCAGAAAACTTCTTGATGGCTTCAAGGGTTTCCTCCTCATCTTCTTCTGCTTCCTCACCAAATGACAGCAACTTGAAATTCCTGATGGAATGTGCAAAGATTAATGCAACCCAATGGTATCAAATTAACCCATTTGCCTTGACCATGAGACCCTGCTATGAATTTTACAACAGCCTACAAATTGATTCAAAGCATTTACATTTGTTGTGCCTATCAACCAATCTGCTGACTATGGTGATCAGAGTACTATCACTATGATGCATGGTTCAAAACTAGATTTTCAACCTTCAGGAACTAATAGGCAACAAATAAGAAACCTAGGGATGGGGCAGATTTATCGGTATTCTACGGATATCAGCCGATATACCATATTTACATGTCTATAATGCACACCATGGTTTTTCATGGAAATAAGCAACAAACAATTATGTCTCGTATATAATGCGCAGTACAATTCAGTTTCAAGAAATGGCTTTCATAGTTGTAGGTTGAAGTTGTAAAGCTGTTGCTATGTGGACCAAGAGGAGAATATAGTCTTGTGTATACTATGAGTCACCAACCCATGCTACCTCCCCCCTATCCTACCACTGCGTTTAGCATTCCAAAGCTTACACATCTGTAACCACCTTGTTTATTCTGTAGTAGAAGAAAGCGAGATCAAAATTATGTTCTGGATTTGCAGCTCTCAGGAAGTTATTGTCTTTCTATTATTTCACACCCGACAAATACTGCTGATACACATCCTGTGTGACGAGAGGTGCATGTTGAATTTTGCCGTGTCACTTTTCTCGATGTCGCAAGACATTCCATTGCAAAGTGAAAAATCATGGGAAATGGCCATTTCATTTTTATAGTGTTTATTTTTAAAAATATTATAACTAAAGAAATCCAACCTGGTAATTTAAATTTGGGCCTGTTGATATATATATGTTATATGCAGTGGCATAGTGAAAACATGCGTGGTTTTAATTGTTTGAATCGGTGGTTATGAAATACAGTTGAAAAGGTTCTGTGGTGGAAGTGTTTGAATGGTAGTGGCATCAACTAAAAGAAACCTTTATTTTTATTTTACATAAGCTTCAGCATTCTGCTATTTTCCCATATCCATTGCTTCTTTTCATATTTCCCAATAAAAATAACAAAGGAATTTTTCTTTGTGTATTATAAGTTTATATTTTCTTTTAGATCCTCTACTTTTTTAGTTTTAAGTAAATTGAGTGGAATAATTTCAATGAATGCCACATCTTTCATAACCGCTTGTCACATAGGTTAGATAGGATGATAAAAATACCAGATAGACAGGAGGCTGTAAGACTCAAGTATAGGTGAAGATGTAATGAACACGGATGCAGGGTACAGACAACATGCAATGAACAACACTTGTCTCTTGGAAATGAACTTTCAGAAATAAATGCAGCCTTCATACTGGAGTGCACCTGTCACTCGGACTGGGTCATTTTCCCAAAATAATAATGTTGCCTTGGTCTATTGGTCACAGATGCACAGCGAATACCTTTTTTAGAAACTGAAGGGGAAAGAACCTATTCCTGTGTGTGCAGTTTGTGGTCGTGTCACTTGTCGCTTATCACTTAGGCGTGAAACCACCATGTTGCATGTGACTTGTGGCTTGCAACTTCGCTCTAAAAGCTCCCAAAAACCTCAAAAATTGGTCAAGTGTGTACTTTGAGTGTTCCTTCTTCTAAACAGTATTATCCAATAGCTCTTTGACAGCCAAAGCATGACAATAAGCTTTTCATTGAGTGCAAATTGGTATGAAAATTCACTACATATTATAAGTACTGAAAATGCACCACTTACTTTACACCTGATTTTTTATCCTTCTTAGCCTTCTCAAGTTTTGCTGATTGTGCTTTAGGGCTTGTCCTGGGAACAATGTCTTCAAATGGATTGCTAAGAACTGATGCTTTTACTATTTTGTGAGGGTACAAAGGTCTATCATCCTGCAAAACAATGATAAGTATTTTAAATGAATATAATTAAAAGGAAATAGCTTATACTCATTTTAAATTTACACTGGAAACAGTTTACTAAATATTTCCAATACATTACAAAGGCATACACTTAAAATTAAAAGAAACTACATATATGTATACATAAAAATTACAAGGTATCTGCATAATTAAGCCTTCCAAAAATACAATGTTATAGAACACAAATTATTATTTATTGAGAAAATTTCAGATGCACCAGAGATGTCATTTTTACAGCAAAATCAGTAATGAAAACAGCAACAAAGTAAATAAATAAAAATAAAAGTAAAAATTAACAGAAGTTTAGTCCAAGATGACATAATTTACTTTATTGAGAAGCATTTATATTGAATGAATGATATCCAAAAGACATGCTCTGGAGAAAAGATATCCACACCAGATGGGAGGTAATTATGTATATTAAGTGTGAAGTGCGTAGAACTGGGATTGTTTTTGAATTTCAAGACTTGGCTTGTCAAGTTTAAAATAGGTTTCTACTGTGTGTTCAATGCATGTGTAAAAGAGGAATTCTTCAAGGATGGATAGTTGCAATGATTTTTTTCATTACTAATTTTGTGCAGATAAACCCCATACCAGCTAACTGTAGACCAGGCAAACGAGAACAAGTCTCTGCGCAAGTAGTGACGCGAGACGATTCCACCAATGAACAGTGAGAGAAACTGGATTGTGTAATGGACGACTGGAGTTACCTGCTTTCTCTCCTTTGTTCTGCAGCGTTGCAAACTTTTGAAAACGATAATAACGTACGCACATGGCAAACGGACTATATATTTATCTCCAGGTCCGTTCGCTTGGTTTAAGAATTTCTTAGGAAAATATTAGGGATAAAACAGCAAGTGGAAATTTTGACAAGCTGTACATTTAGCATGCAGAAAAATGTCTGGACAGTACGTCCGTACATGTACGATCAGGGCCCTACGGTTGGCAAAGCTGCACTTTCACCATTCGATTTCCCTCCTCCTTCTCGGCTGCTATGTGTGACCCTGCTCCACAGTTAGCTGGGACAGGGTATAGTATAAATTATTTGATGCCAGTGCTAACAGGGAGACTGTAAATTTAGAAGACAGGAAATGCAATTTTTAAAGGTTGCATATTGAAAGATCCTTGTAACGAGCTATAGCTAGAAAAAAGTTGAAAGCAGAATATATTCTGGAAAGGTGAGTGACAGATGCCATGTTTCAGATTTGAGAACAATACTGGAGAAATGAATGATTTGTGGTACAAGGTGAGGGTTGAGATGTTACTGATTTCATTGAAGTATTATAACGTGCCTGTAATGTGAGCTCTTAGTTAAATGTACTGCATACGTTTTTGTGAGAGGATACTACTTTGATGTTACTACCAACAATGGAGTAAAGTGATTTTAACAAGTTTATTCTGTCAAGGGTATAGGATGCAATAGGAGAAAAATCTAGAAAAGTGCACATTTGAAATTTTGTGCCAAAAACAGCCTCGGTACTGTTTGACCAGCGATCAGAGAGTTCTCAAGTAGCAGAGTCCATTCGTAAATTGGGGGAGTTTGCGGAGGGAGCCGCTTCTCTGAAGCGCGAGTGTCACGTGGGGAAAGAGAGCAATGTTGCCAACTGGAGAATACTGACACATATGGACATGACATTGGAAGTGTTCTGGCTGTGGGGAAACAAAATGTGGAAAGACATGAGGTTTGTTCGTGTGTGTGTGTGTGTGTGTGTGTGTGTGTAGTGTGGAGTTCTGTATGTGCTTTGGTCATGATGGAGGCAGGACCGTCGAAACGTTCTGGTGTTAAACCACTACGCAGTGCGGGCAAACAGATGGTGCACAATGTGCTTGCATTCTTCTTTACGAACATTTCACTTGCGTCATGAGTTTATTTTGTTGAAATGAAATTTTGTTCTTCAGTTTCATTTCTTGCCAAAATCTTGGAGAGGACACGACCTCCAGACCCCCACTCTAACGATGCCTCTACAAGTAAAACTACAATTCTTTACCCAACTATCCTTCTATTTTAAATTGGAAGAACAACAAATGGCATGGTTGTGATAAACAAAACATCCTTGTCACAATCCTTTACTTCTGTGCATGTCCTTCAGTTTCTGTTAGTTACGTTCTGGTGGATAAGCATCCTCGCAGATTGGTAACACTGTTCAACATGCAACCGCGAATGGCATTCTCCCACCTGCCTTTCCCTTTTTCTTGCCCCTTTGCCAACTGGAGATCTCTGATCGCTGGTCAAACAGTATCTAAGGGATAATGTACAATGTAAAAACATGGACTACAGGGAAAATGGTGATGTGAGTGTGAATACCTTCATTCATTTCATTTTCTTAACTTGTACAATACGGTTGTTACAAGCATAAAAACACAGTTTTATTGTGACATTTCAGGAAAACACATGCTCCTTTCATCAGACATTTATTTTTATTTTTTTACTTGTAACAACTGTAGACTACAAGAGATATAATATGTACATACAAGAAAAATTATACAAAAAAAATAATAATACTATTATTATAATATTGAAGATTATAGTTAAATGTCGGAAACTCTGAATGCACATTGAAATAAAAGAGTCAAAACAACCTCACCTTATCAACAAGGCCATCTTCCAGCTTAAGCATATTATATACAGTGTCGCCAGCAACCTTGCCAAATATAGTGTGCTTGTTCTGCAGCTCTGGAGTGGGAGCCATCGTGAAAAAGAACTGTGATCCATTGTCTTCTTGGCCACTATTTGCCAAAGCCACAAGACCACGTCTATTGAAGCGAAGTCGTGAGTGAAGTTCATTCTAAAAGTACAACAAGCACTGTATTATGCATACTACAACACCCAAATCAAAGCTACATGTAGCCACTTCTAATTCCTGCTGTGGCTTACTTTGGATTGATGAAAATTTATACAGGGCCGTGAATTTAATAATACCCTAGTTAGGTTTACATATGTAATTATACAACAGAAGTCATAGCGATTTTAATAAATGTCTGAAAATGGTAAGATCACTTCATGCGACAAATCATAAATGGCCAACAGATTTACACGCAAGCCTGAAATGTTAGTTTTAAACATTTGAAGGATATAAAAATAAGTTATTCAATTATTATTATTTTTAAAAATTATGATGCAACAAGGGTTGTTTGAAATGATGTGGAATGATTATATTTTAAGTAGTTCCTCATCATTACACACATGCATGCATGCAGACGAGCGTGTATGCACGTACAAAATGTTACCAATATCTTTGATGCTCTACAGGTTTTCTGATAAGCAGCAGCCCGAAACAGTGTTGCCAGTGTATTTAGCCAGATATTTTACAATAAAAGCCCAAAAAAGTATGGAACATGGAAGACATTTTTTAAAAAAATCTCCCTGGTTACACACACATGTTTTGCCTGGTCTGATTGCACCTCCTGCAAGTACAGTAACCAAAGACTATATTGTACAATTTTCAGAAATTTTGAGATGGGTGTTTTTGAAAAAATGATTTCTGAAAAAATATCTAAATGGATTTTATTCATTTTTTACAAAGAATTTTCTACATAACGTTAGAAATTAGTGCAGAAATGGCACTGCAAATTGTTAGTCTAGTTCCCATATTCTTATATTCCAGCAAGACTCATGTCCTGTTGTTCTTCACTTTTTTTTTAAAAAAATTGAATTTTGAAAAAAAAAAATCAAATGTTCGCATTTTGATTCTTAATTTTAAAGTTTAAGTGGGTTTCCAAAAATATGTTCCTTAATAAGGTTTTGGAAGTACTTTGGAAAAGCTTTCAAATAAAGAAAACCTTAAGTCTCTACCATTTTTTTGTTTTTGATTTATATTGCATTATTTTCCTTGGGTATTTTGTTTTACCAAATAGTGTCTTTCTTTGTGAGCTTGTAACACTATAACAAATCAATGGAAAAGAAAAATATTTTATTTTTGGACATTTCTTTTTTAACAGGAAAATGCTTTACTTTATTAGGCACTAAATATTTTGTACCTTATTAAACAATAAGTGAGCATGGACCAATTGAATGGCTACATCAGTGGTCACCAGACCTTTTACATATCCTTATTTCTTTCCAATCAAGGTTCAGTACCTGTTGGAAGCACACAGTGGTTCGGATCTCATTGTGATCACAACTCAATAACATTACGACTATCCCACTGGAGAGGACCACTACATGAACAACTATAACTATACCACAGAAGCTAGCTTTTCCTTTATTTCTTTATAGGTTCATATACTTTGCTAAGCACTTTATGTGCAAACATTCTTAGAATTCTACATACATTGATTGACTGAGTTGGTGTTTTAAGTCCACTTTATGCACACTAAGGCTAATTAGGACTGGGCCTACAGTTTAAAGTGGGATCCGAACCACTATGTGCCTCCACTGGGCATCGAACCCGGGACCCCTTGATTAAAAGGCAACAACACTACCACTGTGCAATCGGGGAGGTCCTAATTCCACATACACACAGTCTAAACTTTTGAACTTTTATTGTACTCCAGGATATAAAAATGCAAGCCACATGGTGACACATACATACGATGCTGTTGCCGTATTAGGCAGACGTTCTCCATTGGATTACAATATTTTATATTTTATACTATTTTTTTTTTTTTTTTACTTTTCTTCAAATATATCAAATGACAGAAGAGAACAACAGAAACTGTTCATCAGAAGCTGTTTTTTTGAGCCCTGAAAGTTTCTCTTTCTGCTAAATCAAGTCTTATCTTTTCAGCAGTTGGATCTCTACAATCATAAAAACCAAAAACAGACCTACGTAATACTTTCTTATCAAACTCATCACTTTAAATATATTCTTCTCTCTTTGTAGTGTTTCCATGACATATGAAGTGGACTTCATTTCTTTCCACACTACCTTTGTCCTTGTTAATGCCAAGATATATTTTTATTTTCAACAGCACAGCACTATTAGTGTCACTCATGTTGCAGTAAATAAATAAACTTACATCAAAGAACTGTACCCATTCTCAACAAATGCTTGACGAGGGGAAAAGAGGGGAGACGTTTGACCTTCAAGCTCACATTTTCATGTCCTTCAGTACAGCTGTATATTAACAGGTAAACATCACATACATTAAAAACACTATTATACAATATGAATAGGAGCTACCTTGAATGGATGTTCATAAATAGATTCACCGCCAGTTCCTGTTCCAGTTGGATCCCCTCCTTGAACAATGAATCCCTTAACAGCTCTATGGAAAATAGTGCCATTATAAAAGCCTTCCAAACACAACTGAACAAAATTCCGACATGCTTTTGGAGTTTCTTTGGACCACAATTCAATGTCTATATCTCCAACTGATGTTTCCAGCAACACCTAAAATTGAGAACAAGAAATGGTTTAATCCATTACATGTTACTTATTTCTATCTTAGTCAATTTTAGTGTAAGTATCATTAAAAACTAAACTGATAACTTCAACTTACTTCTTTACCCCAGCGTAGAGATGTTACTTCACGCTGGGAGGAAAGAGGCAACGTCTACTGTGTTTCAAAGGCAACTGATCCCGATGTGGGAGCACTGGCAGAGACGATTTCACACAGGTAAAACAGTGGAAGCGAAAAATCAGGCGAAGCCAGGCCAGGTTGGTAGCTCAGTGGTAGAGCAATGGCACGGAATGCCAGAGTCCTGGTAGAGCCTGCATTTTTCGCTAACAGTTCTACGTTGATAACTTTAAAACAAGAATACAAATAACATAATTTTAAACCGGAAGAGCAAGTGAATAAATTCTGCAATTTATAGACAAAATAGTATTACAATAATCATCTCAATCTATTGGGCCAAATCTTTTAGAAACAACAACATCCTTACAAATAGAATACAAAGTTTTCACATTGTATTGAGTTTTTATAATATACAACCTTAGAATATTTGTTGTTTTAAGATAATTAGAGGAGTTATTTCATTTACAAATTAAACAAGTGTTCTTAGGCTACCAGTCAGGTTATTGCCAAATTTTCGAACAATACACTGCGCTCATCAGGTAATGTTGAGTGGAAAAGAGACCTTAGTATAAATTTGCAAAGATGAGGGGGTGGGGTAAGATGCATACTTTAATTGGCGAATGTCATGTTTTTATGGAGAAATGGATTCCAGGACTGTCTGGTGATCCAGGTTCATGCTGGAAAATTACTGTGACTCTTCTGTCACATTAACCAACATATTTATCAACGATTTTAGTGTCTGCAAATTAAATTCTATGACCCTTGCAGATGCTGTGTTCTGCTTGTCCTGACTTGATTGGTTGGAACTATGATATTTCTTTTGTCACTGTTATATGGTGTTTCCTGTATATCCTATATGTGGTATCCTACATTTACAAGGAATGCAGTATACTTGGAGTTCCAGATCATTTTGACTGGATGGAGTAGGGACTTGATCTTCAGTGGCACTCCATGGATGGTATTTACTGCATGACATCCATATATCAACTATACATATCCACATATATCCATCAACCATATGGAAATATGTAGCCTTCTTTTTTTCTTTCTATTTTTTTCATACGTTAGTGTCATCATTTGAAATTTTACATTTGATGCAAATTTTGTCCTTCAAGTTCTTAGCCTTGATAACTAATTGTGTCATATTAGTTGCCAAATCACATCTAAATATGGTCCCAAAAATCTATTTCATTACTTCAACCAGGGCTGGCTCCAGGCAGGTGCAGGACCTATAAACAACTATTTTTAGAGGTCTGAAAAAAGATATCTTTGTTCCTTGGTCTGAAGCAGGGACACCGTAACCGGAAGGGGGAGGGTTCTCGTTTTGCCCCCCTCCCCTTATAAGGGACCCAATGAATAACTTTCAACACAATCTCATTTTGTTACAAAACATTATTTGTGTGATGAAAATTCCATCAATTATTTCAGGAGACTGGGAAATTACGCAGGATTCTGCTATGAAATAGGCATTTTACCCTATCTCAGTATTTCTATTTCCAAATACACAGTTGATTAAGGAAAACACACTGTATATTATTATTATGTGCGAGATTAGAGGAAGAAGCATGGGAATATTGTAGTCCTCGTGTTCTTGACTGAGCCAGTGCATCAAAAAATAAGTAGGTGCCTTTGTTTTCTACACGAATGTAAGCTAGTTTTAACTTCCATTATCGGCATCTTGTTGTATCGGTTGCCTCACCTTATGAACTTCTGAGGTGCTAAAATTTGGAATGATTTGGTTATCACTTGCATTCAAAAGAGACAAATGATTGTCTTCGTTCATTATATAGCAGTGCATTGTGGTGGGTGGAGGGATGAGAAAGAAGAACGGAGAAAAGAAAAACGAAAGAAGAAACCTAAAAATGTAAGCAGTAACTTGGTTTACAAGCTCTTATATAAAACTTAATTGGCTTATTAGACACATTGAACTTATAAACCTAGTAATTAAACTTTATTATCAATATTATTACATGTAAAACACTTGGCACGGACCCATCCTGAAACGTAGTTCTATACGGGCCTGGGAAGGGAAGAATAACAACAATAAAAAAGAGGATGTCTTTGTCCCGGGTAACAAGGAGCATGGTTTTGCAGCTGAAATGGCCTAATCCTGTCCCTATCTCAGAGAACTAAAAATACTTTGTGGAAATACCAACATGATAACAATTTGGTGGATCATTAATTGTGTAATTTGAACTATTTATTGAACTAGGATGATAAAATGAATTAACGAAACACATATCAGTTTTTATTTATTATGATATTATCCCCATTAGCATGTTAGTAAAGTATCTCTAAATGATAATGTTCCGACCAGTACCCATGGTGCATAGTTGGGACAACTATTGAAAAACTGATAAAAGACTAGTGCAGGGTGTAAAATTCTCAGGGGATGGGGGAATTTCCCCCACCAACAATCTTGGCCTCAAAAATCCCCCCACCAAAAATTTCCAGGGGGGAGTTTTTATTACAACAAACAAAAGATAAGCAATTACTTTTCATTTCAAATATACTGTACTAAGAATAATATCAAAAACATACACAAATTAGTGTAGTTGTGAGTGTTCAATGCTTTTTCTCTCAAGAGATCATTAACAAATCTACATCAATACGCACAATAAAAGTAAAACAAGAATGAGAAAAAATAATAACTATGAAATCTAATTGAATTACATTAACATAAAGAAAAAACTAAATAAAAAATTCCACATAATAAAACCACTTCAACTAATTCATAAGTTAACATCTCTAACCAGTCAGTAAGGAAAGTAGTTTGCTACTTTAAAATATCTGATATAGGCTATACCGGGTGAGTTTTTTAGCTTAACACAACGATATATCTCGAAAAGTACGCATCTGATCAAAAAAAAAGTTCTGAATGAAATTTGTTTGTCTCAAAGGGGCTCATCCAATGATGCCAAACTCCACACTCCCCCACCTCCTGGGGGTGGGGCGAGGCGCAACTTTAAAATCTCAAATGGGACCCCCCATTTTGTATTGCAGATTCGGATTCTCCAGACAAAAATACGTAGGTTTTGTCTTAAACTTGTTTGTGGATTTGTGATAGATGGCGCTGTAATCGCAAAAATGATGTGAGGCATGTTGAATTTTTATAAGAAACTGCATTTAGCATAACCCAGGAACAACGACGTGGACGTAGCAGTATTTTGTTCCCATCGGGGTGCTTTCTTAAGGTGAGTTCCCTTGCCTCTCACCATCGGGGTGCTCGTTTTAGGTGAGTCCCCTCGCCTCTCAGCATCGGGGTGCTTGTTTGTAATAATCATTTTAAAATAAGTGCTCGAAAATGTCACCACCCACTTCGATACACTGATTTATCCGCACTTGGAATGATTGGACACAACTGAGAAGCGTGCCCGGTGTAATCTTTCAACATGCATTGGTGATTCGCTCAATCATGTTCTCACGAGTTGTTGTCATTTCATTATAAACTTCACTCTTCATGAAGCCCCAGAAACAAAAGTCAGGAGAAGAAAGATCTGGCGATCTTGCAGGCCAAGACACTGGACCACCTCTTCCGATCCACCGACGGTTGTAAAAAAAAAAAAAAAGTAAAGTGCTCCCCTGTGCATAGCACCACGCCATGAAGGCGTATAGGGGGTGTGGGGGTAACGCCACACACTTTCTTGATCCGGTCGTGAGTGGGGGTGATGTGATCAGCATCACGCCCCTGACCGCCTTTACCCCCCAGGTACCCATGTTATTCGACCCTGGGTGGGCGCCGGGGCCGCTTCCATCGTTAGAAAAGTTCCCGGATTTGAACCGGCCGGGGATCGAACCCGGGACCTTTAGCATGGTAGTCAGACAGTTGTACATGCGATCTAATACTTCCCGTGCTGCAACGGAATAATGTGCTGGACAACCATCATGTTGAAACCACATTGTTTGTCACACGTCTAAGGGAAGGTCTGCAAAAAATACTGGAAGTCCGTTCTGCAAGAAGGTTTGATAATTCTCACCATTTAAGTTCTCATCAATAAAATATGGACCAATAAGTTTATCGCCAATTATTCCACACCAAACATTTACATTACAAGGGTGATGATGTTCAACTTGGCGTAACCAATGTTGGTTTTCGACACTCCAATAATGCATGTTGTGTCGATTAATCGTACCGTGGTTTGTAAAAGTCGACTCGTCAGAGAACAAAACTCGAGTAAAGAAATTGGGGTCTCCTTGTATTTGCTGAAGCGCCCATTGACAGAATGTCACTCGGTTCTGAAAATCATTGCCATGAAGTTCTTGATGCAACGAATCATGAAACGGATGATATTTTCTATGCTTCAGTATTTGGCACACAGTAGTCTGCAAAATTCCCGATTCACAACTTATTTGTCGAGTACTAACATGGGGGTTATGAGCCACTGCAGTTAAAACCGCAATTTCATTATTTTCTCTTCTCTCTATACCTCTACTGGTGTTTAGATAAAATTGGAAATCTAAAATTGCCTTGAGTTGTGGTTAAATATTTTTCGATTAGTTTGTTAAGAATTACATTGTTGCATGTGTAAAGGTTAGTAAAAATCTTGTAAAGTAATGTGGCCATTTCCCATCCAGAATCAAGTCTGAAGCAATATTTTTTACATGCATTAATAATTAAAGCAAGTCTAAATCTCTTGTTAAAGTACAGCTTCAGTTTTCATCTTAACCAGCCTTGTGGTAGAAGGTTTTCATTGAATAAAAATTTCTTATTTTTCTTAATTTCCAACCCTACCTAAGTATGGGGTGATTAAATACATGCTAAGAAAAAGGAAAAAAAGGTCAAGAATTTTGTATTTGTTATTTTGGTAGACACCCTGACATGCAGCTTAAAATCTGGTGAAAATAGCTCAAAAGCTAGCTTCAGCACCTGGTGAAAATAGTCACTCCATTATTTTAATGCTAAGAGAACCAAACCTGGCCTGCCTAAACTAACTACGAAAGCATATAATGAACAAAATCTTAAGCAATCACTAAAACTTCACAGTATGTATTAACAGAAGTAAATCGAAATCGAACCATGTTAAAATTGCATTCGTTGCATGATGAAATAGCAATAAAACAAAAGGAACTTGGACCGCAGCAGTCTCTCAGCAATGGCTGGCTGCTCGCAAACGAAAACACACAAGAGTGTAGAAGGGGAAAATCATTCTCTAGAAAACACGCTGCAAGAAATCACTAAAACATTAAAGTATGCTGTCAGATATGTTATCAGACATAAATAGAATGGCTGGCTGCTCGCAAACGAAAACACACAGGAGTGTAGAAGGGGAAAATCATTCTCTAGAAAACAAGCTGCAAGAAATCACTAAAATATTAAAGTATGCTGTCAGATATGTTATCAGACATAAATAGAAATCGAACCATGGCAAAAAATGTATGTATTCCATAATTAGTTTGGAATTAAACTATGTATTCCATAATTAGTTTGGAATTAAACTATCTAAACTTGGGCCCCAAAAAACGAAACTTGAGAAATGCACATTCTTGTGCATATACTGTGGGGCATCCAACACGAATAAATAAATACTGATTATACTACATCTTTTTATTGATCATGTAAGCCCAAGTTCCTGAATCAGATGATTCTGAGAAAACAAAATCATAATTTTTACCTTTCCACTGGTAGGTGGTTCCTGAATGTAAATCGTACTCATATTATTTTCAATATGTTGTCGAGTTGACAATTTAAATATTTCTCAATTTTCTACTTCTCCCTTGCTCAATTACCGTACTCCTCTTGCACTTTACATTTCAATCATTTTCAAGACTTCTCCAACTTTGGAGAGTTGAGCGTGTCTAGTAGTCTGTGTGTGTTTGAGGGACAGGTTTGTTTCATGTACAGCGCCTTGAATAACGTAGTTTTTTATATAGTTCCCGAGACGGATGAAAAATAGATGGCAGTGCGATCAGTACGAGTGCTAATTTTCTTAAGAAAGTAATGCGGCTTTGTTAGTTTTTGGAATATATTTTGTTCCGGACATCAGGTATTGGATTCTGTACTAGAGTTTCATTTTTCTAAGTTATTACAATATAAATAGTATCCTGAGAGATATTTCATACCGAGGCGACAAACCACAAGTGTCGCTTGGAAGCGAGCAGTCTGTAATCAATGCATCCTTTCGAACCGTAGGGACACAAGTTCTGACTGCACCGTTTCCTCAAGGAGATTTTAGACCAAAGCCACACGCGACAAACGATACGAGGATTTCACACCAAAGCGACACGGGCCCTTCGGTCCAAGGCAACTTTCATACATAAGCGACACATGTTGCTTGAAAATGAGCCAATCAAGATCAACATTTCACATCGTAGCGGCATGACGGGAAGCACAGGCCAGCGTTCCGTTCGTGAAATCGTCAAGCGATAAGTCTCGCGTGCCCCTTGTCGCTTTGGTGCGCAATCTCACTAAAGTAAGACACTCATTGCATCGCGCATGTACGAACAACAAACCACGGCAACATGTTGCAAGCTATTGAGGAAATGGCCCAGTTTGAGCGACGCACAAGCGACAAAGCGACACGTGTGGCTTATCGTGTCGCCTAGATCTGTTGTTGTAATGTGCGGTTTATCGTGTCGCCAATCTGTTGTTCGCACAATTAGCAGCGAACGCTTGATAATAGACTGAAGGCACCATGTCGCTTGTCACTTAGTTGGGAACTCCCCCTGTAGCGCGTCGCTTCGATCTCAGCACCCTTTCTTTAAGGAGCTTTCCGACGGAAGTAACAAGTAGCACGCGAATACGCCATATGAACGTGTCGTTTGCTGTTTGGACCCCTCATGTACAGTGAATGCTATTTTACAGTCTGGAAGTGTGTGTCACTAGTGTGACAGTGTGAACATACTGTGTCGCTTGTCCCATTGGTTTGAAAGTTCCCTTACACTCATGTCGATGCCACTAAGAAAGTTTTGTGGGGTTCCCCTTGTCGTTTCATGCAATCATCATTATCATCATCGCCGCGATTAGTTTAAAGCTGAAGAAAAGAGACATTAAACATCCAAAATACAAATGCTTCAGTGTGTATATCTTTAAAAGAAATGATGATGATGATAATAATAATGAACCTAATTCATACACAATCATTTAGTTGCCCAGAGCTTCCCACGCGTATTTTTTCTCCCGTATTATTAACGAAAGTATGACGATAACCGGACGTGGTCGACTGTCTAGAATGTTCGTTAATATCTTCGCGACCACTGTACCAAATACCATAGCAATTATCACATTCATAGAAATGCTTCATGTAAAAGAATCAGACGTTGCAGCGAAAACTCCATTTACTTCCATTATAAGCAGACGAATGCCTAGCACGTGTACCGACACCAGCGCCTCTAACGGTATCATTTTCGAGTGGAACCAGCCAGAGATGCCAGAACAGTACCGTTTTTCACACTACGTTATTCAAAGCGCTGTAGTTTAATGACTAGGAGTGTACATATTTAGTAATTTCGAATATGTACACTCCTAGTCATTTCTCAAGTACAAAAGTCTTGATACAGAGTCTGATGAAGACCTTGCTAGAAGGTTGAAACGTTACATTTTAGATTATGATTTTAATAAAATAAATTACTGCCTTGGTCAGTATATTTAGTTTTTCATAATCATGGAAACAAGGCTTAATGGTGTTACCATAAATTGACATTCTGCCTCGGAGTTTTTTTCTTCCAGGCCTAAAGTCAGGAAACTGTTTTTGTAAGACGTCACCAAAAACACATTTGCATTTTGGTATGATTCAGATCGCTCATCGACAGAATTTCACTTCTCCACTGCCCAGTAGCGAAGCGTAGTCTTACGAAGGAAGCAAGCAATGTTTCAGTACAACAAAACATGTAGTACAACGACATGCCGAGGGGAAAGATTCAAGGTTTATAGCCTCATTTACCCAGTCGCTGGATTTGTCAAAATATCGTAATAAAGTGACTGTACTAAAAATAAACCATATGATCCGCAAACGTCACATTTACTTTTTAAAAAAAATCCAGGTAACGTTATTCATATGATATTAAACGTTTTGCATATGCCAACTTTCCGCATACGACTAAAGGGAGACGGAATTTCTTACTTACATATTAGTACCTTTATTTGTTCATTATTATTTAATATGGTCAAACGGTGACCAAACCGATTTAGATTTAAAAAAATGGGAATCATTTGTTTATTTTACGCTGCATGATGTAATTTAGTATTTTTGGGCACCCTAAAAACCGCATTGGAGTAACTTAAACACTAAATAAAAAGTTAAACACAAACAATAAAAAATTCATTTCAAAGCAAAGAAACACATGCATAGACGATGTACTCACCACAATAAATTTCAAACTCTTGGTCCATTGGATGCCACCCTTTGGAAATGTCGCACAAAGCCCCTTGGGCTAACTTGTTTTTAAGTCCGGTAAATGCGGTGTTGGTATCTCTCTCGAGCTAAACGAAGCAATTTTCAATTGCTCAATAATACACCCGCACTTCACATCAACCGTTCCTAAATACGCGTTCATTCCGATAAATTCACAGCACAAAACACGAAGCAACAAACACTCACACTATCCCACGCGCTTTCCACAACTGCAAGCATCCACACAAGATCACTTTGAAAATCTCTGAAACAACAGAAAGTGATACCAACCTATTTCCTCAATTTTTTTTTATCCGTCACAAAAGATATATCAGTTTGGAGATAAAAATTACGCGGAGGAATCAGAATCATTTCAGCAGAACGAGTATGTACATTAATATTTAAGTAATAAAGTGTCAATGAAAATTGGAGGGTCCCGGGTTCGATACCCGGTTGGGGCACATAGTGGTTCGGATTCCACTTTAAACTGTAGGTCCAGTCCCGATTAGCATTACTGTGCATAAAGTGGACTTAAAACAACAAATCAATCAATCAATCATTAAAACATATTCTTGTGCTCATAATATGCAGAATGTATACGATTTACTTCTATAGTAAATCTTCAGTAGATAGTTCTTTCTCAGATAGCTTTATTTTCACCCCAAGTTTTATTCAAAGCAGTCAATTTATTGATTGTAAAATTTGTGAAAGAGCTCACTTGAATTACTGCGTAAATAATTTGGCAGTTGCAAACACTGGTAGCGGTCAACACTTCTGGCGTAATTTGAGCTGGACCGACCAGGAAGCAGGGTGCAGAACCAAGGTCCGTCCAATCTTCCCTCCCTCCCTGAGAAAACTCTTCACGGGGGTGCAGAAATTCCACTGCCCCAACTCCCAATGTCAACTTTTTTTACGCGTTTTACATTTCGCGAAATCTAAAATAATTTGTAATATAATATGATATATATGGAATTTAGAACAGTGATAATAACTTCTTTTAGTTATTTTATGACTAACAATTATTATTATATTTGCGATCTTGTTTACGTGTTCATGAAGACAAATATTCGTTACTAGTTTTTGCTGGCAACGTACCCATAGATGAATCCTTCTGCTTTCGGTTGAACTCGGCTATTTTCGGGAATCACGCAAGCTCGGAAAGCACAGCTTTTTGTAGTAGCTTTGTGGACGGGTTCCACCAGAATTTCACGCTTCGCCATGTGACTCCTTCGGAGGCCTTATTTTCCCGCAGAACGGCTGCAAGCATTGAGGCTGGTGCTTGCTACAGAGCTGCTGGGGGAGTTTGCGGCCGCATTTTTTCGCGAAATCGAGTGCGATGGAAACTAAATACGGTTAGAACATTAAGTACATTAAATGATATTCGAATTATGCAAGCAGTGCTTGCATTGCTTGTACTATATCTTCGCCTCTGCCACTGCCATATAACAACAAGAGTACGGCAGTTAAAAAGTACTGTTTATTTCTGAATTCTCACATGAAACTCAAATCAAAGTAAGCCGCGGCGAATTGCATATTCTTACCTATTGTCAGAAACTTACTGCTCACCAAAAGCCGCGGTAGATGTCACAAATGGTTTGAAATCAAAACCTCACGCGGAGCGGCGGTGACAACACATGAGACGCAAAGGTCCAACAATTTTTCTTTGTTGCAAGAAAAGTTTATTTTTTTTGCGCTTGCAACTGAGAGTGTTGTATTTCTATACTTTGAAATTGAAAACGGAAACAATATTAACAATTGTTTACAAATAACATTTTGTTACTAATCTTCAAGTTAAGCAGCTGTCTATACCCCAAAAAATAGGATATTTCCAAATTTTCCTAAAACCCCGCAGCGAGCCCACATGTGTTTTTCACTCAGAGTGCACACCCCCGACCCTAATAGTGGAGTCGCTTGCTGCCACGTCACTTCACTTCCGTTAGGAATCTTCTCCTGAGCGGTCAGCTGTATTGATAAGGGGAATAAAGAAAAATATTTTTGGCAACATTGACAACAATAATTTTTATGAGTAGTCTGTGATGAATGAACATTATTTGTAAATTTTGTTTGCATGATACTTATTATTCACCGTTCTGTACTAAATTTCAAATAAATGGCGGATAGAGATTCATTAGTCAAAGATTTTAGTAATGTCACTGGCGTGGGAGATGAAAGGGCACGATTTTTTTTGGAATTATCGGCATGGAAATTAGATGTAAGTAAAATAATCTAATTTCATTACAATTCGTTGAAATTAGATATCTTGCAACATTTCGCTAAACAGTATTTTAAAATCCATTGAAGGTATTGGATAATTGAGCATGCTGCTGAAATTCTGTAATAACCAATAATCGGACAAAATCATGTATCGTGCACAATATATTCTTCCAGAGTGATTACCTTCCCCAGGCGCTGAACCTAGTTTTTGTGCTATAATCACCGGGTCTCGTGATTTGTTATTGTGTGGGTATTTCTTTTATAAAATTTACACATTCTTTTGTAAGATATTTCTTTTTTTTTCCCGCTGCTTGTTGGGTAATTAGGTTCCGTCTCTTTATGAAAAAAAAAGTCAGATTCTTTTTTCTGAGAGAGGAGTGAGGTTGCTGGTTAGGTGCTCTTAATAGTAATAATAAATATAAGATATAAGGTAAGGTATTTTCACATATCGGAAACACATTGAAATCGGTTATTTTGCGTTTCGCATGGTTCATACTTGCCAATTGTGTATTGCGGAACATAGTTCAAGGTGTCATTATGCTTTTTACACGAAAACAAACACCAATTTTTCACATACAGAGTGATTTCTTGGTAACAGTAGTATAAGCCGGAGACACATTAAACTCGTTTCTTTTCAAATAAAAATCATTGCTACTTACCTCATATGCATAGCGGAAGATTTTTCAAGCTGGGGATCACTTTTTTTTCCATGAAAAAAGCGTTATTTTTAACATTATAATCATTTATTGGTCGTTGCTAATTCGGCGGGCAAATTTTGACACACGTTGTCTATCGTCAGCTGATATGCAGTATCGTCAGCTGACGTGCAGTGTTTTAAAACTTATGAACCGATAAATGCCGCACAAACTATTCACAAAAGGTTTTTAAGCTAAAATTGAGGCTAGACTCTACTTTACGTCCTTATCTGCATGATGATTGCTTCTTTGCGTTCGCGGTGTGCGATCGTGGTGCGGCACCCGGCATCTCTTCGGGTAAGTACCTTTATCTTTTTACACTATCTGTTCACGATAGCCCCACTATCCATTCATGGGGTCGAGGTATGCCTACGAGGTTAGGTTAGGTTCCATTAGCACTCATTTCACCCCTAAATATGTGATTCATCATCTAAAAAAATCCTCAGTACGTTCAATTGCACATATCCGGACAACGTCGGTTTTTCTCGATTTACTCCTTCAGAAAATTTTTGCTCGCTTTGGGATTTACATTGTTGAATTCCTTATAAAATAAGCTTTCCAACGATATATGACACGTATTCATTATAAAAAGAAAGTAAACTAGAGTCTTACCTTACATTGGAAAAAAAAATAACGCTCACACGTCATCTTGTCAAACTTCCGCGTGGTTGTTACACTGTGAGGGGGTTACATAACCGAACGCACGGAACATTTGATTCACGTAGTCGACGGTAATGGCGGCACGAGCTAGCGTACAACGGAGATGCATGATTGACGAAAAATACCTTATTTACAGGCAAAATACGTTGCACGATTCTAAAAAAACAATTTCCCCGGCTTCAGGAAGTCCTCAAGAACGCCGTTCCGTAAGTACTTTCTTGTCTTTTCTCCTGTAAATTTTAAGAAATCCGTCTCCGGCTTATACTACTGTTACCGCACGGGTAGCTGACTGGGTAAGAGTCTAGTTTACGTCCTTTTCCTAAGGAATACGTGGAAAGGTTATTTTATAAGGAATTCAACAAAGTAAATCCCAAGGTGAGGAAAAATTTCCTGGGGGAGAAAATCAAGAAAAACCGATGTTGTCCGGATATGCGTGATTGAACGTACTGAGGACATTTTTCGATGATGAAGCACATATTTAGGGGTGAAATGAGTGCTAATGGAACCTAACCTAACAGGCCTAACCTAACCTCGTAGGCATACCTCGTTCCCGTGAATGGTTAGTGACAGAAAGTGTAAAAATAAAAATTTACTTACCCTACGGATGCCAGAGCGCCGGCTGTCTGCTAGCACGGTTTTGTAAATGGGCAAGAAGGAGTGCGCAAGAAAGACATAAACGGGCAAGAAGGACGTAAACTAGACTCTAGCCAAGCCGCTGACTGATAGCCACAAACCGTTAGGTTTGGTTAGGTTAGCCAGGCATAGTAAAAAAAGGGGTTTCGTTAGGTTACGCAAGCATAGTAAAAAAAAGGAGTTTCGTTAGGTTAGGCAAGCATAGTAAAAAAAGGGGGTTGGAAACACTAACAGTGCGTTAAGTGATGAAACATATGCTGCATCCAGTTTAGGTACGGGAGGCAAATGAAAACAATGGCAATTGTATGTCAGTAAGATATTTCTCTTGAAAAATACATGATTTCCCACTCAAATATATTCCACGATGAAAGAAAATACCTCGACGAACGTTGTAAACCTTAGACAAACTCTTTTCTGTAAGTCATTTCGGTACTAATTTACTATTCATTGGACAGATTTCTTCAGTTTTACACAAGAAACTACTTACGGTAATAACTTCCTGTAGCATTGTCTAACATCTGGAAGATCTTTTGTGTGATGTGGGAATTTCTAAGCGGAAATTCATGTTCTTTGTTGAAAATTAATTCTCCGATGGACAATAGCCTTTGGCGCATACACCTTTGTACATTATCACGCATGTTCATTGGGTATCCAGTGTTTCGAACTGTCTGTGTTTGCAACGAAAGTTAGAAACATGACGTGTCGTGGATGTGTGGTGAAATTCGTACTGGGTGTGGAAGATCCAGTGTATTTTTTAATTTACTTGAACATGGGATCGTGAATGGAAAGGATATCGAAAATGTGGCAATGTAAACTACTTGTTAGAAAGAATGGGCTGTGCCTAATATGACATGTCATGGATGCGTGGTGAAATTAAGGTAAGTTTTCTGTATCCTGGAAACGGATTTCTTCAAATTTAAAAGTTTGGGGCTCATTTGGGGGCAGGTGACTCCGGCCAATTTCTAACATGCCTTTAACAGGGACTCTATAGGGAAAGCCGGAGCGTAGGTGGGGCCGCGGTAACGGTAGGGGGCGGTAGGTCAATTACCCCAGGGGCGGAGCCCGGAATCGGTGGGAAATTTGGTCTCAAAAATTTCAAACAAAAATATATTTTTTTGTTTAAATTTCCCACCAATTCCGGGACGGATAGCCCCTAAAACCATTCACGGATAGCACCACAAAACATTCAATTTTCTTCGTAAAACAATGCGAAAAAGTTAAAAAAAAAAAAAAAAAAAAAAAAAAAAATAGATGAGATGAGCTTTGTTCACGGGTATTTCTTGGGTTCCGAAGTTTGAATTACTGCATAACGAATGAAAATCTACAAAACACAAGCATGACGTGTGATTATGTAGGAAGGTGTACGCACCATATTGTGTCTCAGTCAAGCAAAAAGACTACGAGATAGAAGTACTCGCAATGTGAAAAATTGCAATTACTTTGATCAAAAAACATCAATACACCTTAAGAAATGTTCCGCGAAGCAGATAGGTAAGTACGAATGTCAAAAATTGATGAAATGAAGAAGTTATAGGTGTCCGACGAATATTAAATTTTTACCAATGTAATATTATTAATTTGATTACCTGTTTGGTATGGGGAAAACACCTTTCACTCGTTCTTTTCGTCTTGTTTGAGACATTGGTACTTACCTATTATTAGGGACACAAATTTATGGTAAATAAAAACTGAGGAGAGCGGTCAATAAAATGTTAGATCAGCGGTATATAACAGCGGTGGAAAAAAATGGCACACACGTTTTCATTATGAGAGGAAACAACATACAAAAGAGCTATAAATTGATAAACTACTTCATTTTTATATACTGTACACATACATAAGTACTTATCTGTCCAACCAAAAAGAAAACATCAACACAAAATCACTTCATTTCTAAATTGCATATCTCAAGTGATTTATTCATTGTATGTATTTAAAGGATATCCTTGCTGTCCAACAAATAAAATAATCACTACTGCACATACACACACATATGTTGAAAATCACATGATGATAACAAAATTCATTCATGACAACACAAATGACACCATTGTTTCCCTTGATGTGCGGGAACGGACAAATCTTATCGCTGCTACAGCTAGCAAGTTCAATGAAACTGGAAGTTGAGTAGACATTCGGGGGAAGAACGGAATGGAGCTTGACAGGGAGCGAAGTTTTCGAACTGAGATTATGTGCATGGGAAATTCCAATTTGCAGCATCTTCCTGATGTGATGCAAGATAAGACCTTCTTCAGCTGCAAGTGGTAGGAAACTTTAGGCAAACGTTTCGTTACAAATCGACAGTTTGCGTGCACAACCTCGATTGCTGGTTTTTGCATGTTTTCTATTTAATTTGATGATATTTCAGGGTTATTTCGCGAAAAAGCGTTCATTTCGTGGAAAAGCACACATTTCGCATTACTTCACGAATAAAACTCATGCATATTTCATCATTGGGGGTGTAGTTACGTGCAGAATGTTCAACATTGAACCTTTTTTTCACATTTCGCGATTTCGCGCATCGTGAAAATTCAATGTTCCTACCTATTATGCATTGCCAAACATCCTTTAAGGTGGGATTTTGCTTTTCTCATGAAAATAATTTCAATTTTTCACATTACGATTATTTATTTATTGTTCTTCCTTTTTTCGCTTTCCTAAGGCACAATATGGTGGGCACAGTTTGGCACGTCGTGGATCATCAGTGGGTATGCAGTGTTTCCAACCTTCTTAACCGAAAAATGCCAAACAAACCATTCACGGATAGCCCCAAAAACCATTTACGCATAGCCCCAGAAACCATTCACGATAAGATTAGGTTAGGCAAACAGTTAAAGTTTAGGGTTTTAACCAAAAAAATGCCCCACAAACCATTCACGCATAGCCCAAGAAACCATTCACAGAAGGTTAGGTTAGGCAAACAGTTAAAATTTGGGCTCGTATTTGGGTTTTTCATCTTCTTGTATTTGGGTTTTTCATCTTCTTGCAAGACAACGGCGTGGTTGGAAACACTGGGGGGTTATGTCATCAAACGTATGTAACAGAAGCAAGTAGAAAAGCAACGGCAATTGTGCGTCGGAGTTATATTTCTCTTCAAAAATGCATGAATTCCCGGTCCAAAAGATTCAACAATGAACGAAAATACCTGCACAGACTTTGAAAATGTAACAGAAACTCATTTCCGTAATTAGTTTCTTTTGTAAAATTGAAGAAATGCTTTTCCCCATATCAAACAGTTACCTTAATTTTTTTTTTTCATGTGATATTTTATGGTTAGTGTGGTGTGAGTTATTTAACTCACAACACATTGTCAATGTGTGAAATATAAGCATACGCACTTTAACATAATTCGTAATTCTGCACTTTCTTTGTCAAATCAATTTGCTTTACATAATCTGACCCCTTGTTTGTTTTCCTATCGACTATTATACCCATACAGAAATACTTACATGACTAGATTAGGCAGATTCAAATATGCCCTACTTTCTACTTGCAAGAATAAATATCTTACGGGAGCATTTAAGATGGGTTTAATTTTAGGTATAAATTTACAATACCGGAAGTATCTCCGATTACTTTCAAATTTGGCATATTCACTAATTTTGGCCTCGTAATCACGAATCTGCAGTTAAAAATTGGTGGTCACGTCTAGAAATTGTAAAATAACCTTGTCAATTACCGCTATGATTCTCCATACACTAACATGTAAACGATATGAAGACGTCTTCAGTTTCAGCACAATGGTCTTGGCACCAACGTTGCTCAAGTGTTGTGCAATAAGTGAGAGCATTGATTTGCATGCAAGAAAATGACATCTTGTGTAAAGGTGGAAAACATGTTTGCCCCACGAACCATTCATGGTAAGGTTAGGTTAGGCAAGCATAGTTAAAATTAAGGGTCATCATAAACATAGTTTTGAAACGCTAATCATTGCAAAAAAAATTGTTTTCTTCATAAATCAAGGGTGTTTACTCCGTACACGGACCCACTTTTTTCGACTTACTTTGCAATTTCTAGACGTGACCTCCAAATTTTAACTGCAGATTCGTGATTACGAGGCCAAAATTAGTGAGTATGTCGAATTTGAAAGCAATCGGAGATACTTCCAGTGTTGTATATTTGCTCCTAATTTTATTTAGCATTTCATTCTATCTAGTTACATTTAAACACTTTTTAGCACAAACCACAAAATATGAGAAACCAAAATTTACGAGAATGCCAGTCTCAGAAACCTGCTTTTTGGAACAAGACTTCTGCACAATTACCTGCTCTTGCAACTTCAATCTAAATTATGCACATTCTATAAACTTAAAATATAGGCTCGTTTTTTTTGGGACATTCTGGGAATGGTATCATTTGTCCCAGTGTCCAGAAAAGTTTCTTCAGGATGCACGTGTGGGGGCCGTTGACCCACTGTACCCCCTTGAGAATTACATTGATTTTTTTTAATCCATAGATTTTAACATTTTACGTAATATAAAAGTTGTTCCAGCATTAGGAAACCATAAATAATGGAGATATTTGATCGCAAAGTATGACCTGCGTAAGCACAAGAAACTCATATTCCAGACTACTATCGCTCATTACACCCATAAAAAGTTCCCAAACAGCAGCAAAACTAACACTCCTGCCGTATCTTGACATTACTATGACCCCAAATTTTAAGTATGTTTGCCTAACCTAACCTTACCGTGCATGGTTCGCGGGGCTATCCATGCATCGTTCGTGGGGCTATCCGTGAATGGTTTGAGGGGCTACCTGTGCATGACGTCAGCTCCAAATTTTTACTGCAGATTCGTGATTACGAGGCCTAAATTATTGACTATGCGAAAAATGAAAGAAAATGGGGAAGCGTTCAGTATTGTAAAATCATGCTACAACCATTTCCAATACGAACGAGAATATATAATTTTAAAAAGTACTAACCTTAAAACAATGCAGTTTCTGCTACGTGGTTGCCTGGCTGAAGAACGCCACGATACTGAAAATGTCGATACACTCCCCCAATATGCATTTTCAATGAATAGCACTTACCACACTAAAAATGCACGCCCACCTTGTAAACAAAATCCCAGTACCATGTGACATGAACCAAAACATCGTCTGCAGTAAATCTCATGCAGCCTGACGTAACACCAGGTTTGCCAACCTTCAATCTCAGATATTTCCAACACGGATCCAAGTTACAAAACACAAATAACGTAACAACATGTTCCTTCATATCACATGCAGGTAGCAATGATGAAAATAACGTCATAAATAATACCGTCAAAAAACTCTCATTACTCCACTATAATACACCTCCTAAGGCTAAAAACAACACAAATTGTTCGTATAGAACATAATCTTCATAAATGACACAAAAATCATCACCTTATCGCAGGGGTACGGAGTGTCGATGGTACCCACGTGTGTCCTGGAATTGAGTGGGAAAGCAGATATGATTAAGATTGTAGAGTGACTACAAACAAAGGAACCTTAAGCCAAAATCCTTCACACACACTTTCCCCTGGATCCATTCAGCTCGGGCCATAAGGAAGGATGCTCCAATCTCCCCCTCCCCTCCTCCCTCGCAGGAGTATGGTTCACAGGAGTCGCTGGTCTGCGGCTGTTAACTCATACTGCAGTGTTTTAATGATTACTTAAGATTTTGCCCAATATATGCTCTCTATCTCTATCTTTCTCTCTGCATCTCAATGACTTCTTTTTCATTGTTGTCCACAGGTGGCTCTGTCTAGTTACTATGAAAATGAAGGGGAAGATGCACCTTTTCAAGAAACCCGTGCTCAAGTTGATGAGGAGGGTGTGCAGCGTAGCAATGTAGAGAATGTTCCAGGTCAGAATTTAGATTCAAAACCAAAATCTAGACCTGGGGCTCCGTTTGGTTCAAGGTAAGAATAGTTTAACTGAATTAGCTTATACACGCAAGGTGTATGTTGTAACTTATTTTAAAAGTTTTATTTTTAGTTATTTTTACATATTATTTCCATATTTCAGAACATTTCTCAACATATACTCCATATTCGCACAATAACTACATGTACCCATGTGACCGAAAGAGTTGGGCGAATTTCTTGTGAATAACTGACAAAGTCTGAAGTGACGTTAAACAAGCGAAAGTTGATCTTTTTTATACCCTCTAATTGCATTAATTACAAGTTTCCTGTCATATATATTTTCAATTTTACACATCCCGACTGTTTCCTTCTGCTATTGTTAGACACTTGAAATTCCTGTTTATTTACAATTAACAGCAGAGAATGAGGGCTCAAGCATCTTGAGCAACAGTGGAAGAGAGTCCTAAATTGAGAAGCCCATTGCTAACCCACCCCACCCTCCCTATTAGTTGCAACGATTTTGTGGCACACGTATGGGATCCGCTTCTTATCTGGGTTCTCTTCAAGACAGTCACGGTAATGGTTACAATGCCGAGACTGTATGTTATGTAGCTCGTGTAGTATCTTATATTATTAAAAAGGTAATCTTTTAAATTTTTAGTCCATATTTTGGTGAAAATAACTAAACATGTATTTACATATTTAGCACATTTTTACTATATATAAATCCGTTCCCTGCTGATTACATAGAATTTATTCTAATATCTAGAGCTGAGCTGATAACCACTTTGAACTGATGCCGATACTCTTACCGATTCCCATCAATACTGATACTTGAAAATTCCAATAATTAAAATTGGTTCAAAATTTTGATCAATATTGGCATGTAAATATTCTTTTCCAATTATATGCATTCATTTTGCCAAGAAATTTAGTTTAGAATATTCAGGAATTTCATCAGAATATAAAAATAGATAGTATGTAATCACAAAAATACATTTTTTTGTGCAAAATAAAAAGAAAGTTTGAATTTTGCAAAATTTCCTGGATAATTACACTGCGAAAGTGTCACGTGGCATTTTTGTGGACCCCGTGAAAGACCAATATGCCAGAAAAGTATCGGCTGGTATCGATAGATGAATTCCAACTGTTTTCCGATACCCATGCATCGGCTCAGCCCTACTAATATCCTGTTGTAATTCTTGAATGTTTTGAATCAACACCTCTGTAAGTTGATGCTAATAATCACCATTATTAATGAATATTTCAACATTTAATTGTTGCAATTTTTAAACATCAGTATCAGTTGGTATTGGTTGAAATTTGTGTTGGCTCAGCCTTAGTTTTAAATGAACTTGAACATATAGGACCTGATTTGTTTCTAAAGGTTTGCGACGGTGGCAAGCTTAAGTCAAAATGATGGGAGTTCTGATGACGATGATGATGAGGGACAAGCATTCTATGCTGGTGGATCTGAGCACAGTGGACAGCAGATTCTAGGACCATCAAAGAAGAGGAAGGACATTGTTTCTGAAATGTTTAAGTCTGTCCAAGAGTAAGTAAGAAGTTGTCCGATACCACTCCCATCCACAAATTTCCCCTCAACTCCCCCTGCTCGCATACATCACGTCGTACTCAAAGTCAAGTCACAGGTTTCCCGAGCCTCGTGAATTACGTCCAGGGTAACATGAAAGCCTATTTTTTGTACTCACGCTTTTCCTATCTTTTGAACATCCTAATCCAAATCTCATCCACATTTCCTTCATCCCTATTTAATTTATTAGTCCTATCTTTGCAAATGTAGGCAGCCACCTATACATTCCTGCTAATTTGTTTGTTTTCATTCCGAACAACCTCCCTTTTCTTAATATTATGTCCCTCCTCAATAATATGTTCTGACAGCCCGTTCTAGGAACTCCTTCCCTGATATCTTTATCATGCTAACCCCATCTTATATTCATACTTCTACCCGTTTGTCCAATATATTCCTTATTGCACTCACATCTGATACTATATACCTAGAGGCACATATTTTTGGTAAATGAAAAAGCAAAAATTCGGTACAAAAAGAAAGTCAATTCCGGGTTCAAAAGTGGTAAATAAAATGAAGTTTCGCTGATATAGCGGTGAAAAAGCACCATATAAAATGACATTTTGGTTTTAGAAATGTGAATATAATCCAACATTTGATTTAAAAACTGCACTATTACACAAAATAAACATATCCCTTCTAATAGCACATTAAATCATTACCAGAATATTAAGTTTATACCTGTATAAAGGGGTCCATTTTTGCTTCTCAAATGTTTGCAGCAAAATTAATCAATTTTCCGTGAATTGCATGACACTCAGGATAATTCTGACTTCAGAAAGTGTCACGTCGGTATATAAATGGTAAATTTTGTGTTTTAAGAGTCAGATTCGGATTTTGCAGTTTATTTCTCTTCATTTCGTGACAAAACAGGTTAGGAAAATGCACCTCACACCTTTCAGAAACATGAAAAATTAGCATTACAATGTGTTATTTCACATTTCGTGTTTTTGTCAAAAACGAAATATGAATGCCTCTATATATATACACCCCTTTTTCTCCCCCCCCCCCCACTTTTTGTACTCAGTGAATGTTTTTCAGTTGTTCTCGGAGCCCTCATCCCACATTTAATTCCATAGTCCCTTGCCACTTTTTCAGCCCTCTCGGAGACCCCCTTTGAAATATGGGATTCCTATATATCTAAACTTCACTTCTAATTCACCCTCTTCCATGTCTCTTTCCTTATTCTTACCTCCACTTTCTCTTTCGCAAATTTTGCATGCCCTACTTAGGTTCCTTCCTCGAATCCTGCTCCTTGGATCCATTCTTTTTACCCACCCCTATGATCCAATTTTCCTCTTTTTTCAATTTATCCTTATGGTTACATAACCTTATTGTCCTTATGAAAAAGTTTAGAAAACGTTGCTTTTAGTTCTTTTTGCACGTTCGGATTCATTATTAATGTATAAATCCCCGGATAAGGCTTTGTGGAAAACTCCCTTCCTAATGCCCATTCCATTTTTAATAATCCGAAGATCCAAAAAGCTAATCACATCTTTCATTTCTTCCTTAGTGAATTTAATAAGTTACTCCTGTTCTCCCAATATACTAAACATCTTGTTTAAGCACTTTCCTTCTCCTATAATTAAAATGTTGTCAACATACCTCCTGAAATATTTAATCTCACCTTTCATTTGGTTCATAGTTTAATAGATATAGTATATCTTTTTTTGTTTTTAAATCTTCCCATGACGTCAGATGCTTTGTTGTAAAATCTAACTAAATAACTTATTTTCTTTGCAATTTTCTTCACAGTTTCACACAGGGTCAAGCCATTGTAATTCTTTCCTGAAGTTTAAAGGTATTTGTAGTATATTGACTAATAAATATGAAATGAACACTTATTTTACTCGGATAAACTTACTTTTCATTTTTCCGTGGAAATTTTCTTCGCGATCGATTTACATTGTATCTAAAGATATCTGTTTGGCTGTTACGCAGAGATAGGTAATTTACTCTGATAAGCTTACTTTTTCCGTGCATATCTTTAGATACAATGTGAACACTATTTATATAGATGTATGCTTCAAACTCATAGAGATATTATAATGTGTGATACTGTTAAAATATAACATGTATCGGAAGTATACACAGTGCATCTAACAAGTTTTAAGACTGTTGGGGCTGTGCAAATGTCAGGCGAGCCATCTACCGGCCAAGTACGGAAGCAGTTAACAATAGGTGTCGAGTCATTGCAGGCCGTGTTTGGTGTCCACAGGTGTAGTAGTGCCTGTGGCGTGTGCGATTTAACAGAGTTGTGTCAAAGTTGCCCGTCATGAATGTGAGTGAGGAGCAACAAATAACGATTAGTAAGTTCTGTTTCAAAGCCGGTAAAACGGCGCCAGAAACCCTCGAGATGATAAATGCAGCTTATGGGGATCAAGCATTATCCCGGTTGAATGTGTTCCGATGGTATGGACGGTTTCGTGACGGACGAGACGACATTGTAGACGATCCCAGGAGTGGACGTCCAGTTGAGCGTCGAAATTAACAGAACATCGATGCGAATTTGTCCCGGAAGGTTCGCGACAACCATTCATAATGCACAGCTCTTCATGGATGTATCCGATTAAAATAATGTGCAATGGCATGCAAAGTCTCTCCATAGACGTCACTTTGATCTCGATGCATTACCGAAGCGCTAAACAAATTTTAAGGCATTTTTCTAACACCTCGAAAAGGAGCAAATTGATACAAGAATTCAGTCATAACTTTTTACTGGTTAAAGATACGTCGAAAAAACCTTCACCATTGCATTTGTCGTGAAATTCTAGCCCATTTTGATATGTCGCACGACCCCCTTCCCATTTAAAATTCTGAAGTTGAATTCAAGATGGCGGACATCAAGATGGCCGCCGACCATGTGGGTTGCGCCAATGTGGTTCCCCCTTGGCCAGGCAATGATTGGTCATCGCCATTTTCACATTCCATGCCGCAGTGGCCTTGTACTGAGGGTGTTAAGTGACTTATTGAGCCACCCTGTACACTGAAGAATAAAGAATAAAAGTTTGCTTTCCTGTAAGTAAGTTTTTCATACCAGTCCTAAAACTTAGTAGATGCACTGTGTAAGTAAAACACACATGTTCATGTACATTTATTTCCATTACAAAGAAATAGAAGCATCTTTATAGAATTGACCAGGAGTTAACTGTATAATTCATTAGTTAGTTACATGTATTTATGATTCCTGTGTATTCACTTATTGCTTCTCCTCTTTGGCAGACATGGCGCCGAAGTTGTTGATCCAAGGCAGGTTTCAGCCAAAAAGTCAAGCAACTTTGGTGGAGTTGGTTACCGTCTGGGCCAATCAACAGATGATACCGAAGGTATGAATTAACCTTTAGCAGTAACTTAGTTTCGTCCCGCACCATGGCCGTGCAGTCTAAAGTATCATGCTTTGGGCTCTGGCTACGCCTGCAGGTTTGAGTCTCCTGGGGGAAGCGTAACAACTTTTCTCCTGAGATTTTGGCTTGTGTATGGGAACTGTGGCCATCCACCGTCGTGAGGAAATTGGGTGCTACAAATAGAGTAGTGTAACCCAGTCACGAAAACCTACAACGTCGACTGAGTGTTTGTCGTGCTGACCTCACGTAACTGGCTGGATGATCTTCCACCTCGGGTGAGTAAGTAGGATCAGGTGGGAGTAAGGCTGGCAGTCTGTAGGTAGGCCCGGCCCCTCAATGGACTTTTGCACCACAGGTTATTTTTATTATTTTGTAGACTGTTGGTTTAGAACTAAACCACCCAAATTATGCACTTTGGGATTAGTTGTTTCAAATGAAACCAGCAGCTTGTGGCAGCAATAACATATCATTTCTTGAAGACTACAGATAATATTTCAGTTGTTTTTTTGTTTATTATTCATATAAAGATATGACATACTGGAATGACAAAACAATAAATTTATTGTAACTATTTTTAACAAACACATTTTGAGGATGTGAATATGCAGTATTATTTTTTTTCCAAGATAAATGTGCAGTCTTATTTAAAACGTAGCATATTAATGTGTTTTACTTTTACGTGAATAATAACAAAAATTAAAAGAACCTTGTTCATAACATACAACAATTACGGATGTAATGGGTGACCTCCAATTTTCAAAATTACCCAAAAAGTTAAGATTTTTTAAAATTAGTTGCTAATTTTTCACTTTGGACCAAAAATTGGTGGGCAGGGTATAACATGTCTTGAAATTTATCGTGCAAGAAAATTAACTTTCCCATATTTTTCAAACACTATCTTTGTATTTGAAAGAACGTTTCTGGTCATGAGAAATGTTCAATTCCACTGTGGTGGATAGTATTTTAGGAATTGGAAATCCTTCACTATGTTTCACCTTTCATCCCTTAGCTTGCAGCTGTCTCTTCTCCTTTCTCTCACTATGTGTACGCTTTTATTCTTCGAGGAATAGCCACGCATTAAGGTCCAGCAGTTGATTTGCTTCAATATGCCTAACTTACAGAAAGCGACTGCAGTTGATTTCAAATATTCTCATCGCTGCTGGTGTCGAGCAAAGTTGTCCCAAAAGAAAAAGTATTACCAGAACATGGTGCCATCTAGTCTCTGTCATTTGAACTCTTTTCGTAGGAAATAACTTGCTTTGGTTCTGAACAAATGGAATACGTGTACCACCGTGTGTATATAAACAACAGTGGCGACAAGGATCATTTATCAGCTCAATGACATGCCCAATATTTTTGAAATAGGGTGAGGGTATATACACTTTTTTTTAGGATTGAAGGACCAAAAGGATACGTTATGACCCCTACCAAACCCCCTTGGGCACTGTACCATACCATACACTGTATCCACTTCAATAACAATGAAAATGTAACACCAATGGTGACTTCCAGTTATGACCCTTTTTAAAAGAATAGGGGAAGAATTCATATTAGTAGTACTTCAGAATACTTTTTTAAACAAATTTATGCAATTCTGAAAATTTCCCCCAAAAGGCATGCAGCGAAAGCTATATCAGTGTGCCAAAATCCTGCAGCAAAAGAGTTGAGCAAATTTCTTAGTAAGTTGATGCTTATAATTGGAGAAGAATATTTTGCACCAATATTGATCAATATTTTGACCAAATTTTAATTATTCCAATTTTCAAGTATCGGTAGAGGCATGCATATTTCGTTTTTGACGAAAACACAAAATGTGAAATAACACATTGTAGTGTTAATTTTTCATGTTTCTGAAAGGTGTGAATTGCATTTTCCTACCCTGTTTTGTCACGAAATGATGCAAAATGATCTGCAAAATGCGAAATAGACTCTGAAACACGAAATTTACCGTTTATATACCGATACGACCCTTTGCAAAGTCTGAAGTATCCTGTGAGTTATGCAATCCACGAAAAATTGATTAATTCTGCTGTAAATATTAGAGAAGCAAAAATGAACCCCTTTATACAGGAATAAACTTAATATTCTGGTAATGATTAAATGTGCTATTAGAAGGGATATGTTTGTTTTGTGTAATAGCGCAGTTCTTAAATCAAATGTTGGATTATATTCACATTTTTAAAATCAAAATGTCATTTTATATGGCACTTTTTCACCACTATGACAGCAAAATTTCATTTTATTTACCGCTTTGAACCTGAAATTGACTGTTTTTTGTACCGAAATTTAACTTTTTTAATTATTTTTTTCTTCTTCCAAAAATATGTGCCTCTAAGTATCGGAATCTGTATCGGTGGGAATTGATAAGAGTATCGGCATTGGTTCAAAGTGATATCATCTCAGTCCTAATTATTTCTAGCTCAAAAAATACCACTGACCATGTGTTGGGAGGTATGTGCTCGAATTCTGCAAGAATGGTGCCTCTATTCTCGATGTCTCAAACTGCTCCAATACAGCGTGAAAAGTCATGGGAAATGGCCATTTCACTTTTATTTTTTTAAAATTATTATTACTCAAGAAATTCATTCATGTAATTTGTATTTGTGCCTGTTGATATATTCGTGTTATTAGCAGTGACATAGTGAAAACATGCATGGTTTCATTTTGGCATCCGAATTATTCCGTGCATAATACGCACTACGGTTTTTGGGGGGAAAATTTTAAAAAAGTGCACATTATACGTGAGTAAATACGGTATTTGTATTCATTTCAGTTCTGGCTCCAGCACCCTCTGGTTCCAGAGAGAGAGAAGTCACATTAAGAATGTGGAAGGAAGGTTTTAGTATAGATGGTGGACAAATGAGATTATACAGTGACCCAGACAATAAGGATTTCCTGGAAAGTATACGACGAGGGTGAGCACGCAGAGTTTTTCTTAAAATTAATTTTTAAATGGCGTGCATGTTTTTGGTTTTCCTTTGGGTTATAATATCAGAATATTCTGAAAGTAATAATGTTTGTGGCAGGGTAGTTCTCAGACTGTAAAATAAGCTAGATTAATGATAATGAGTCCATGAGGAGCCACACTAACAACAGCCGAGTAAGTGCTCAAGAAGTTAGTAGAGTGTGTTTTATTTTAGTGTGGTTAACTGATTATATAAATTGCTTTAAGGATTCATAAAACCAGGGGGTAGAAAAGACCTAAAATAATTAAGGCAACAGCCCCTTTTTCTCAAAGCGAGCCCTTTTATTATTATTTTTATTACAAATACAGTGGAAGAAAGCCATGAATCCAACTAACATAATGCTACACATTTCGAATACAATGTTAAAACATATAATCTACTAATTAATAAAAGATTGAAAAGTAATTAATTTGTGCTGGAGGAGCCCTCCTAAAGCAAAATCTACAAGTAGCAGCGTGAATAACTACAGTATACATTCTAATATATGGCTTACTCGAACATATCGCTGTAGATTTTAAAATTCGGCTAACAACACTGCAAAAATTTATAATGGCATGTTTATTGTTGTGATTTAATGACACACATGATACAGAAAAAACACATACTGTACTTGTTATTTTTTTAAAAAAGTAATGAAAATTTCCATAAGCAAACTCGAAATGCGAGGGAAAGTCAAAAATTTTCCACACTTTCACCATAACTTTCATTAGGTTGGCCACACTGCCTTCAGAGCTCGCGTGCTGCTGTAGTTACGTGGCCGAGGTTTCATATTAATCGCTCCATTTTTATGTATACATAATCCCCTCCCGTTTCGAAAATTCTGGGCACGCCACTGTTAGTCATGGTTCTGTGTGCAAAATCTTCCACGACAAGCTTCAGATTACTGATCTCTGTTTTCCCTTGGTGCATATTACCAGCAGCGTGGCCATGTTTACTCTGTTACAAAAGAAAGAAAAATTGAGCCAATAAAATGAAACCTTGGCCACGTAACCACAAGAGTACCACTTGCGAGAGTTGTCGACAGTGTGGCCAACCTAAAGAAAGTTATGGTGAAAAGTGTGGATAATTTTTGACCCTTCCTAGTATTAATTAAAAAAAGAAAAGAAATGAATTTTAATAATCAGGTGCCAGGTGAAAATTTTCAGGCAACCTGTATTTTTCTATCCCTGCATAAAACCATATCTTTATATAATTTTTTCCCCACAGTGAAGTTCCAGGAGAGCTGATTAATGAAGCTCGTGGCCGAGAGATCCATCTCAATATGGAAGACCATCGTCACGAAAATTTTGTTCCATCTAAAACCAAACTAAGGGCATTCACTGGTAAAGGTCATGTTCTGGGAAGGTAAGCCAATATTTTTGTATTCGCCTTTTCAATTGTTTCAGTTTCTTTCTACATTTCCCTTGAAATAAATATTTCAAGATAAAGTAAGACTGAAAAAAAATTAAGCTTTCATATTTGCACCCTGAAAATATGTTGTGAACAGAGTTATAGTAACATATTCCTCTTGCCTGCATGTAGCGAGGCACACAGCATTCACAAGTGCACACTTATCGCACTTATGGTACTACTGTACTGTAGTAATTCAGCATGCTACTGTTCCATCTATTCTGTTCTTCTCTACCTGTGTTTTAGACTCCATTTTTGCCTTGGTAATGCCAGTGGGAAGGCAGCAAAACATTGTTGTTTTTTTAACAGTTTTTATGTACATGTGTGCTGGATTTGTATATTCCTGGTTCTACAAGACCTGTTCCAAAAGAAACCAAACTACTTTTGTAAAGTTTGTATATAAATTCCTTGAAGAGCAGCGACAGTGATGATGCCTAGCGGTGTCCTTAGTTATTAAATTGGCCCAGTTTCAAAGCTGTTGCTAACCGCAGTAATGCAGTAGATCGCATTGAGTGTAAGTGTGTTGAGTGCCCACGGCGATTTTCAGTTACCCTACTATGAAGCAACTGGAAGGGAAGAGCAGCGAGTGTGTGTGAAATTCTGTATGATATTGAATAAAACTTTCAAAGAGACATACGACATGTTACATGAAGCCTATGGCGAGGAATGTTTCAGATCAACACAGTGTTACGATTGGTACAGACGTTTAAGATCAGGTTGAACCTCCCATCAAGGACGATGAGTGAGTAGATCCCATGTTAAGATTATGTTAATCATGTTCTTCGACTGCTAGAGAATCGGAGTTTGAGTTTTGCATGGTTCCACAGTGAATGCAGCATTCTACGTTAATGTCATGCAACGATTACAAGAAAAGGTGAAGCGTAATAGGCCACAGATGTGGTAGAGCAAGTCCTGCATGGTTCATCACGATAATGAATGTGCTCATTCCTCACTCCTTGCTTGGAAGTTTTTGGTAAAGTACCAGACACTTGTTGTTCCACAACCGACCTACTCCCTTGATTTGGCACCAGCAGACTTCTTCCTCTTCCCCAAGTTGAAATGAACGCTAAAAGATCACAGATTCAAGACAATAGACGAGATCAAGGGAAATTTGCTACAGAGTCTACAGGCCATTCCAAAACTGGAGTTCCAGCAGGCAATCCAGGACTGGAAGAAACGCTGGGACTGCACAGTGGAGGGGAGTACTTTGAAGGAGACCGGTCGAAATAGCTGGTGAATATTAACATTTTCTCAATTTTGTAAAACTTTGGTTTCTTTTTGAACAGCCCTTGTATATAGGTAAGACGACATATTCTGTTCAGCATGTCATTGCTGAGTTGAGTTATTGTTTTAAGTCCACTTTAAGCATTGAAAGGCTAATCAGGGTTGGGCCTACAGTTAATAGTGAGATCTGAACCAATGTGGAGTGTGCTCAGCATGTGGTGTTAGAAGCTATCTACATAAGAGGGTTAAAATACGTCAAATTTTTGCAGAATAATCTGGAAATGTATTTGAAAATACTTGGAAAAATCAGTATTTGTTTTGGCATAATGAATGACAATCATCTTGTGAGTTTACTTTATATCTACCAGATTACCTTTTTCTGTTATCCCATGAGACTTGGGTTAGTTTTGCTGCTGGTAAAGGAAAGGGTAAGAGGAGTTGCTCCTATGTGATGTGATGGGTGCAAATAGCTTAAGTGCTGGTGCACTCATGGTTTTAATTTTAGCCAGTCAATAAATCAAACTGATATTTTCAGATACTTATTCATCGATAACTTCTCTGCCTAAATTTTGATCCTTTACACCAGAGGTTCCCGAACTTTTTCGTTTCACGTCGTCCTTAGTGTTTCAAGATCTTTCTGCGGCACCCAAGTCGGAATGTAGGCCTATCTAACACTTGTAACGCTCAGTTAGTGTAGTTAGGTTGCTTGCCTTAAGTTCAAATTCAGAAACATTTTATGTGAAAAAAGTACTAAACAATCTCATATTTGGACCAATCATATAATTGACTAACAAGTAAATGTCATTTCAGTGAATATATTGGAACATTACGCGGTGCCCCAGGGTACCATGGTGCACACTTTGGGAACCAGTGCTTTACACTATTTTGGGCTTTTTTTTTCTTCAGCCCTACACCTACAGCAATTGGAACAACAAAGCCATTGGATGAAGCAGACAAGGATGCCAATGAAGAAGCAGCTCGACAGGCTGTACCTCTGGCCCCAGGTGAACCATCAACCACCATTCAAATTAGACTTGCTGATGGCTCAAGACTGGTTGGGCAGTTCAACCATTCCCGCACCGTGGCTGATGTAAGAAGATATATATCGGTGTATCCTTTTATATATGATTCGCACTACAATGAAGGGCAATATCGCTGATACTAACTCTTTTCATGGACTTGTTTGGTGGTACCTGAAGTAAATATTCCTCTTTCCCATGTTGCATGTATTATGAATAGGGGCATGCATATTTCGTTTTTGACGAAAAAATAAATTTGAAAAAACACATTGTAGTGTTAATTTTTCATGTTTTTGAAAGGTGTGAGGTGCATTTTGTGACCATATTTTGTCACGAAATAATGCGAAATGAACTGCAAAAAGCGAAATTAACTCTTAAACACGAAATTCAGGGTTTATTCACCGACGCGACACCTTCCGAGGTCTGAATTATCCTGAGAGTTATGCAATTCCCGGAAAATTGATTATTTCTGCTGTTAATATTGGAGAAGCAAAAATGGACTCCTTTACACAGAAATAAACTTAATACTCTGATAACTACATAAATGTGCTATTAGAAGTGAAATGTTAATTCTGTGGAATAAGTGTAGTTTTTAAATCAAATTTAGGATTATTTTCACAATTTTAAAACCAATATGTCTTTTTATATACCACTTTTCATCCATTTTTTCACCGCTATAACACCGATATTTTATTTACCGATTTTGAACCCGAAATTGACCCACTTTTTGTACCGAAATTTTGCCTTTTTATTTACCAAAAATATGTGCCTCTAATTAAGAATCACCTGTTAATTCCAGCTTCTCACACACCTGGAAAAACCTGGAAATCTCAGGGAATTTGAAAAAAGTAAAATTCTCTGGGAGAATCACCTAATTGAGCAATGATTCACATAGAACTACATCAAAAGGGCTAGAATATGCTTCTACCTGTTTATTTTCTTCACACAAGCTGCTTTGAAGACATAGGCTTGTAACATATGTTTATTTTCCATTACAGATTTATTGATATTGTGTCAATTTGTCAATTTCTGTTTCTCAAAAATGTGAAAATATTTGTTCTGTATGTGGTATGTTTGGAATGTTATTTTGTGCACTGAAATACAGTTGGAAAAGGTGTTAACTCAGACAAATATCTGTAACCGTAGTCCTTAATTATTTGGTACGGTCAATAAATAACCGGATTAATGCCAGGCTGGGGTGCATCACATATCTGCAAGACTAGTTCCAGACCGCGTTGCTAGGTGGCAGCACTGGAAGGGAAGGGAGGTTGTGTATGTGCAATTTGCTTCCCAAGGTGCCAGTCAGTCAGTCATTCAGTGAGGTGAGTCATGGCGTTCACAGTGTCAGGTGCCACGAAGGATATCCATAGTGTGTCCAGCAACGTGGGGACGTGCATTGTCTTGCAGTAGGATGACACCTCATGACAAGAAGCCACGCCGCTTGCACCTGATTGCAGGTCTTACCTCATTTCGCAAGATGTCAGATTACAGAACAGCATTCATTTTCTCACCCTGCCAGAGGAAGCGACCGAGAAGTGGACCACGATGATCAAAGAAAAACACGAACATCCTTTGTGTCACCTGACACTGTGAACGCCATGACTCACCTCACCTCACTGAATGACTGACTGGCACCTTGGAGGCAACAATGTTGTTATTTTATTGAGAAAAAAAACTTTTTAATTTCTTTACATTTTGCTGTTACAGCAAAATTTCGGGACAAAAACAGAGTCAATTTGAAGTTCAAAAGCATTAAATAAAATGAAATTTCGCTGTTATAGCTGTGAAAAAGCACCATATAAAAAGACATTTTGGTTTTAAAAAATGTGAATATAATCCCAAATTTGATTTAGAAACTACACTATTACACAAAATAAACATATCCCTTCTAATAGCACATTAAATCATTACAAGAATATTAAGTTTGTTCCTGTATAAAGGGGTTTATTTTTGCTTCTCAAATATTTACAGCAGAATTAATCAATTTTCCTGGAATTGCATAACTCGCAGGATAATTGTGATTTCAGAAAGTGTCGCGTCTGTAAATAAACTAAATTTCATGTTTAAGAGTCTATTTTGCAGTTCATTTCGCATTATTTCGTGACAAAACAGGGTAGGAAAATGCACCTCACACCTTTCAGAAACATTAAAAATTAACATTACAATGTGTTGTTTCACATTTCGTGTTTTCGTCAAAAACTAAATATGAATGCCTCTAGTAATACAGCATATCAAAATCATGTATATTTAGTACTACAATTCTTAGCATAACTAAGGTCTTTATTATCTGATTTACATACATCACAATCCATAATAAAAATACAAGATAGCCTCTTGAAAATTTACTGTCAAGTATTTTCTTTGTATGTTTCATTATTCAAACTGTTTATTTACCTTAACTGTGACTTAGAGCTCGACCTCAGTATGAACATCAAGGGTACATGCTTCTAACTACGTTCCCTAGCAAAGAATTGTCTGATGGTTCACAGACCTTACAGGATGCAGGTGTTCTGAATTCGGCCTTGTTGCAGCGATTGTTATAGAGTGCATTGAGCAACAGAGCGCTTGAGTGAATGTCCAGTGTGTGCATATCATTATAGATAAATTGTTGTTTCAGTCAGATATATTTTCTGTTGCTATAATTGACTCTCTCTTGTTACTTGCAGTACATTTTGTTTCACAGTAAATGATGACATTGTTTTGATTGTGCATTTTAATATACGGCAAAAAATATTGCTATTGGCTGGACTTTATATTTCTTCTTTCAGTGCAAGATACTCTTCATTATTCATGTTGGTGACACAAATCTTTTACAAAAATGCCTTTCCTGTTTGTTTCCAGTGGTAATGGATGGCTTTATGTATTTTTCACATGTGAAAATTCCTGTAAATAACGTTTATTAATAAAGCTGTTAATTAACGTTGATTTATGGATACATTTGTTTTCATATATCGAGTGAATAAATTCACTTCCCATATTTCAGCATAGTCAATTGTACAGCATGCTCAAGAAGTCCCTGTACCCCTATTTGCATTTATCCTGTTGCAACTGTGTTGGAAATTGCCCATTCGGTTGCTTGCAAATGATTTCATTTTCGTGGTTGACATTCCTGCTCTGAAGGTCCCATTGAAGGCTGGCTTGAATACGTATATCAGTTGTTGCACCATGGGCTGATTTGAGCAGACATAGCTACATCACTGACGAATGGCTAATTATGTGTGTGTGGGTGCATGAGTGACATTGCATGGGACAAACTGTGTAATGTAATGTAAAGTTCCAAGTATATTACAATGTAAATAAATAGATGCATATGTTTAAATAAATAAATGTCACATATATCTAGGGGATGGTGACTTCTTGGGCACCCTGTACATTTCATTATAATTGCACATTAAGTAGAGAAAGTACAGAAATATGATTTACTCTCTTATGTAAACATTTTTTTTATTATTGATAAATGAGAAACATATACATCCCTAAGGCTACAGTGTGAATTTGTGTGTGTGATGTACAACATACAATAGAATGCTGCTTCCTGTGGCGGCAGAACAAATCTGTGATTCCTGCAAAGACAATTTAGATGTCAGTATAAAAAGGATCCACACACAAGAACAGTATCCATCAATGGTTTGTGCAGTTTTGAGAGTAGTGTGGAGAAAAGACATGAGATGAAACAGTGGAAATAATTTGATGGTCCTGTATTCTGAGTTGACAAAAATTGCTTCCATGCCATAGTCAAGAATTGAACTTCCTCAATTGACTGTGCTTGCCCTTGTGGCAGAGTGGTTAGCACATCGTGCTACGGCGCCAGGGGTCCTGAGTTTGAATCCTGGCCTGGGCATCGATGTTTGTGAGTGTCCATTCATCAATTTCATCATATCATTGCTCATCCCCATCTTCGTAAATTAGCCAAAAAGTGGCACAAGAACTGAAGTGAAATAAAGCAAATCAATCAATCGACTGTGTCATATTGCATGCCTAAAAATTAAATTATTGTTTGAAGTGAAGAAACAAGACAAGCCATAAAGCATTGAATTTGTTTTGAGTATGCTATGAAGAGTGGATGGTGCCAAATTTAGAACTAATTAAAGTATTATTGTATTTCAAGTACCAATTTCTTTACAAATGTTTCAATTCATCTTTTATATATTTAAGGTTGAAATTAGCGGAATAGCCCCACTGTACCCTATACGGAATAGTAATGCACTGTAAATTACTCAATAAACAGAATAAATAATGCCAATTGCGCATTTGAAAATCAAACAATGATTTTGTATTAATAAGTCTTCTTTGCTACAGGTAAGAAACAAACACATTGTTACTGTAGAGGAACGAGAGGTACTCTAGGCAGGATTCATAATATGTTATGGATGCCTTATGGGAGCAGAGTTGTTATTCGCACATTTTAAATAAAAGTTAAAAAAGAGTCATTCCATGCCAAATCAACACAGATATGTGCAATTTCCAACCTTACCATCTCCGATTTTCATGAAATTTGGGGAGTTGAAACTATGCATGAAACTTAGTAACTATGAAAACTTTTAGATTTGTTTGTCTTGTAATTGTTAAGTTATTCAAGGTCAAAGTTAGCAGAAATTGCCCTTTTTAAGCCTGCTTAGCTATACTAAATGTGCTGTAACTCCGCCCACTATTTCCCCTAAGAAGCTCAGATAAAGCTTATTGAACAGGGAATTGAACAAGCTTTCCAGTGATATATAACTAGCCTACCTTTGGATAAAAATATAATTTTGTCACATGACCTTGACTTTTGACCTTGAATATCTCTGAACATATCACCAAAAATCGTGAAAAAAATTTATTTGGTCCCTCATGCCATCCTATAAAACACATCATAAAAACATTCTGGGACTGCAATGGGATCAGAAGATACAAGCTAATATGTGTAAGTATGTAACTGATAAAAACCTCATTACATGAACTATGACGAGTCAAAAGTGCTTTAACACCCCCTACAAAATGTAAAGGAGTTATCCTGGTCATGAAAGAAATAGGTTAGGCACAGGGAGATCTTTAGCTGTGTGTGTCAAGCACAGGTCCAGCATATTGTTGACTGCCATATTGAATTCAATGCAAAAATTTCAAAGGAAAGTGGGTGATGTGATATATCAAATCAGGCTAGAATTTCACAACTTCCCTATAGAATGAAAACAATAAATTTGGATATAAAGCAATGCTACACATTCATTATACACGCACACACAAATGCATATATGTGCACACACACGAACATACAATGCATGCTTCTCATCTATCAATTTGGACCCCCTCCCCCCCCCCCCCCCCCCCGAAGATAAATTCCAAGTTACATCTATGCATAGATACGTTGCTCACCTACCTATTGAGGTTACATCCAGCGCTTGAAGTGGATATTCTGCCCCTCGGTGCAAGATAATGGTAACCCACAGTTCGACCGAAATTGAGTTACAGGTGTTCCACGAGCCTACATATGCTTAAATTCCCTCCTGTTTTGTCAGAGTTCACATGTGATACTGCCATGTATATCTAAATCGTAGTATCAAGACATTTAAAAGATATCAATGAATTTTCCAAATATTGAATGGCCTTTTTCTCAAAATTACCTTCTTGTGGGTTGCCATTTTCGTGCCCCAAGGGGCAGAATTGCTAACTGGTGGGATGTTTGGCAGAGGCTTACATCTAGCTGAGGGATGCTCCTTTGTTTTACAAGGTAGCATTGTGACAGCTGGGGGAATGCTTTGCAAAAATTGTGCTAACTGGGGGATACCCCCCCCCCCCGCTTCAGGCACTGGTTACATAAGAATTGCGTAGCATATTGTGTTTGGGATCTTCGTTTTACTGGTTACGAGTACAAACTAGTTTACAACATAGGATTGGGTGTAATATAGGTTTATGGTTTTGTGTGATTTTATGGAGTTCTGTCACCACCCTTAGAATTAATGCATATAATTTAGATTTGGACAACTAATCACGTCCTCTACAATTGTATATACTAAGAGTCGACAAATAACAATGTATATTAGCAGAGTTAGAGGCCTTTGTGGAATATACAAAAATAATTGTAATTTTCAATTATTTATTGATGAATCCAAAGCAATAGGTCTTTTTTGTATAACATTAGAAATTTTCATACAGGAATTCAATTCATAAATTTTATAACAATTCATGTATGGATGCTTATAAATATGGCCCTACTTTAACAAACCAAATATCACCTGTACCCAAATCAGATTGTATTTTTCTGGTTTGGTTCAATATATTAGTTTATTTTAGACTGATAATAATTGAATTTTACAAGAATGGCCATAATCTCAAGTTCCACAAGCTTAGGTGCAAGAGAATTGACCTTGTTCTAATATTTTCATTTACTTCTTTCTTGAATAGATTTTTGCGCCCCCAGAAATCCTTCACTCTATGCTACAGCCTGGTAATTAATTGATTGATTTATTTTACTTCGCCTTCCTGCCACTTTTGGCTAATTGCGAAGATGAGAATGAGTGATGGTGTAATGAAATTGATGTATGGACACTCAGAACGAACCAGGGGTGCCCACAGGGGGAATTCATGACACACCTGCATCATGGGAATTTTTGTGGGGGACAAAATTTTATAATTTAGTTACCAATTCTGTATATCTCCACAGAAAAATGGGGGGATTGTTTCGTTTGATTGTTTGAATGACTTTACTTATTATTGATTTTTAGTTATGGTTATTAAGTACAGTTTTTCTACCTTCCTGTGGGTGATCGTGGCGATGGAGTTGAAATGAAACACCACTTCTTATGCCTTTAGAAGGTGGGTGGGGTGTGTCCTGTTTGCTTTAATTAAAGGTTAGTCTGCTTGACCAGTTGTTATTGTCTAGTTTTCGACCTTTCCAAGTATTAAATAATTCTGATTTCCATACCAGTGACAAGTTACTCCGCAGAACGCACAATGAGTGTCATAAGAATCATTAAACTCAGAGTTTGGTTAACGTGTTGGTGTGTTTTATCATTCCACGCAGAGTTTGGTGAAGGTTCAGCATGCGGATTGAAGTGGTTATGGCGACCCCACAAGAACGTAGTTGGTGTGTTTTAGAATATCATTCCACGCAGAGTTTGGTGAAGGTACCGGAATTTGTGGATTGTGGCTGCATATGTCATCAAAGGAAAGGCCATTCAGGGAGACCATCTGTCAATGCGGGAATTGTGGAACAAGTGCGGGAGGCATTTGTTCGTAGTCCTAAGAAGTCTGTACGTAGAGCTAGTCAGCAGTTGAACATCCCTAAATCCACCGTATCTAAGATCCTGCGTAAGCGACTGAAGTTTCACCCCTACAAACTGCAATTAGTGCACAAGTTGAAACCTGATGACCCTGTAAAACGGTTACATTTCTCTGAACATTTTATGTTACTAATGGAGGATAACGTAAATCTGCCAGGAAAAATAATTTTCAGTGATGAGGCAACATTTCACGTTGGTGGAAAAGTGAACAGACATAATGTAACGATTTGGGGGAGTGAGAATCCACATGCAATTTTGGAAGTTGAAAGAGACTCCCCTAAAGTGAATGTCTTTTGTGCCATATCGAAACGTCAAGTCTATGGCCCAGTTTTCTTTCAAGAGGCCACTGTGAAAGGTCCAGCTTATCTTGACATGCTCACTGAATGGTTATTTCCACAATTGGAACAAAATGAAGGCAATGAATTTATTTTTCAACAAGATGGAGCACCTCCTCACTGGCATTTACATGTTCGGAAACATCTGAATGAGCGGCTTCCAGGAAGATGGATTGGACGTGCCGGAAATGATGATAATGTCTTCTACTATTGGCCACCGAGGTCACCTGTCTTGACGGTCTGTGGCTGTTTTTTATGGGGTTACATAAAAGATTGTGTCTATGTACCCCCATTGCCTCAAAACCTGCAAGAACTGCAAATTCGCATCACTTCTACAAATCCAGTCCATCCCTGTGGATATGTTGGAGCGTGTGTGGCATGAATGGGAATATCACCTTGATGTCTGCAGGGCCACTCGTGGGGGCCACATTCAATGTCTATGAGTTGTAAAATTAAATATTTGAGTTTTTCTTTCAAATGTCACCAATTTCATTTAAATACGATTATCCAAAGCGACGTAATACCACTTTAAAGTATGACAGTATATTTATGGACATGCTGTATATGTCTATATTCAATGGCGTACGCGGGAATATTTTTCGGAGGGGGCTGGAATTATAAAGCTTGATATTACATAGCTACATTCTGTGTTAGTGGTGGGGGTATAGTACAAAATATTTAGTATTTGTCGTTTTTAACCTTTTAAAACATACAGGGTGGTCCATATGTCTTGTTACCCCAATAATTTTACATAACTTGATAATAATACAATATAATATAATGAAGTGTAAGGTAGCCATTCATTCCATATGTCGTGTGACACCAACAATTTTACATAATTTTATATTATGATTATAACAATTTGTAAGACGTATGGATTCAGCGTCAACCAGGATGATGTTCACGCATCCAAAAAGTCAGTATGACCACCATTATTTTCATGGCACAAAATGACACGGCGCCATTACCTGTGTGAGATTTTATGAAGCAAATTTTTCGTGATTGTTGTCTAAAAGGCTGCCCTAATAGCGTCATTTAATTGTTCTGTTGTTTGGTATCGTTGTTGTGATACTTTTTCCTTAATAATGCCCCAGAGGGCATTGTCACAAGACTAGAGATCAGGGCTTCTGGAAGGCCAATCCAGAGGCGCCGGATGATGTCCCGATCCACGTCCTATCCACCTATTGGGAAACACTTCACTTAACCAAGCTCAGCAGACCGTTTGCGCAGTGACTTCTGTGGTGACCAAAGCACAGATGCCTCCACTCCTGCACATGTGTTCTGTCTTTTGGTTGGTGCACCAGGCCTCGGTTTGTCTTTGATACATCCCAACATAAACAGTTTCTTTTCCCAACGCAGTATGGTCACTTTTGGTGGTGCATTTTTTTGGAATCGTCTTGTGAAATCTCGTCGCACATCCTCCATGGTCTTGCCGGTATGTGGACGTTCATGGGTCCAAACACTGACAACAAGGCGCTCTTCTACATTGTAGGAGCTTGTGTCAGCCATCTCTGCAAGAGAAACACTGAATTAGGGATAACAAGATATTGATTCGAGGGGGTAACAAGACATATGGACCGCCCTGTAGGTTTTAAAAGTAGTGCAACGACAAAAATGGTAACCTGGGCTCATTCAAATGGGAGTTCGCATTTTTCACTTTGCTTTTTCAGAAGTTCTTTACAGTTTTCATCTGAAAATTTTCACTTTCTCAAAATTTTGATAGGGGCTGTAGGCCCACCAGCCCCCCTCTGCGTACGCCAATATATAGGACGAGTTTTGCACCCGCCAGATGAAAAATGTTCCTGCGCCACTGAACAAATCGAAGTTCACAAATTAAGCCTCCCCCCCCCCCCCCCCAAACAAAAATCCTGCGTAGACCAAGTACTTTAAATTCAATGCTTGGCTGTTGTATGGGGGTTATTCCTGAGTAAACAAAAAATAATCGATCAGACAATTCGATTATAGATGGCGGGGAGATAACTTCAGGTTTGGGCAATTTTCCAAGACAGTGTCTGCTGCCACGTTCTTTTTCTGCTGGAAATTCAAAAGAGATGCGCGTGGCAGCAGACTCGGTCTTTGTTTTATCGTGATTTCATCATGCTATGTATGCAATTACGTCTGTAACACATAGTGTGAAGCATGGCCGTATTTAGAGGGGGGGTTTCTAGGGTTCAAACCCCCCCGAAACTTCTGACATGTTGGATTAATGGAAGTTCAGAAACCAAAATCTGTAACTAATTTTCAATTTTTTTTTTCGAAGCATCACAAAAGTACAAGGAGACAATGTTGAAACGATCAACCTAGAATTTTCATACAATTGGAATTCTGAAACTTGAATGAAACGGAATTTATTCTCGGAATCGCAGCCCCTTCTGCTGTCCTCTTTCCAGTGTTGTTCCTGCGGTACTATACCGTCACAATGAATATAGACTGAAAATTCCCTTATGATTGTCCCAAAATTCCCTATCCGTAAAAGTCGAAAATCCTCCTTGATAGGAGTTCAAACCTAAAATCTCCAGTTTCGTAGCGCGTTACGTTAGCGATTGAGGTTACAATCCATGCACCAGGCAAAGTTTAAAAAAATGTAACTGGTTCCACACTTTTCAAAATTCCAAAAATTGAGTTTTAAATTCAAACAACAAAAACTTTATGACTAAAATTTCCATCTAACTTTTACAGCTTTTTCTTGAAAGTATCTAAAATTTAATTACAAAGTATAATAATTGTGCATTTCAGTACACACTATATGAAACGTAAAGGAAGAAAACAAAAGAGACCTTGTGCTGGATATTCACTCATCTGCTGGATTGAGTAAACCCCCTCAAGGATATAACAATGTTAATAATAATAATAATAGTAATTTGCATTATTATGGGATAAAATAGTTTTATTATTATTACATTTTAATTATTATTGTATATTTATTGTTATTATTTCTATTATTCAAATTTCTGGCGACGCCCATGGGAACAATTATGAATGAACCCCCCCCCGAAAATGTTTCCTGCCTACGGCCATGCTGTGAAGTTGTAACGATTCCTTTCACAAAAATGTTTTAAGATTAGGTCCCTCAGCATTCTTCTAATAATAAACCTAAATGCTTTCGTGGTTAGGTTAGGTTCTGTTAGCATTAAAATAATATCGCTAAATGCTTTCTAACTAAAAAAGTTCTAAGTGACCTGCACATTCATTCCCACTAATCATAAACTTACATTTATCTCGTCTTAATCTGTTCTTAAGATTTGTAACATCCTCTTAGCAGACGAATTACGTGGCAGGAGCAAATTTGACGCTTATTCTTGCTGCTGACACGTGCGTGGCAGCAGACTCGGCCATTTTCCAATGTAAACAAGTAGAATACACATAGTCACCGAGCTTATTTTCTTATAAAAGATCGGATACAAAATGGATCACTTGAAATTTTTGAGTGATATAGAGAAACAAAGGTATCTAGAAAAGATTGGCAATTTCCCGGATCCTTTGGATGAAGATTTACGGAAAAATAGTAGTCTATTCCGAGAGAATGTTGATCTTCTATCAACACTTGCGTGTTAAGACTTCTGCAGGTTGAAATAAAGCTTACATAAATTATAAACTTTGAAATACTTCAATTTTACAACAGTGAAATGTATAATTTTCGACACTGTGTAGTCAAACACATATTGTTTAAAGAGCGCGTCGTCGTCATATGGTCGGACGAGTCCAAGATTAATATACGTATAGACCGTGTTAAAAATGTAAACATAAACAATGGCGAGGTCTTGCCCGGTCCCCCCGGAACTTCCGGTTTAGGTCAGTCCCCGTTGTTGCCAGTGCAGATTCACGGGCATACGAAGTAAGAAATGGGAGCTTGTTTTCATTAGTTGTGCGACGATAGTCAAGAAAGGTATTTGTTAAAGTTCTACTATGAAGGAGTGGAGGTCTAGAATCCGTCGAATGATCAACTGCAGAGCAGATTATTAAAACATGACGCGTCTTTGTGGCCGCCAGTTGCATAGCACTACATATGCGTACACGCACGACGAACTCAAAACGTACGAAAGTTTAGATATATTCAATTATCTTGTAAATGGAAAAGTGAGGGAAAGATAAATCTATAATACTAGTGATATTATTATATTATAAAGTATGCTTAAGTGAATCTTTGCCAACAAATCTGCAGAATTAATTAAATGACACACAACAAATGCTAGTAAATATATGTGCTTTCAACGTCGCCTTTCCGCCTGAGGGATTTAGGAAAACCTATGATATGGTATGCTACTTTCACTTGCACGATTTTATTTCAAACAACAATGGAGTTTTCAGACTGAAGGGACAAGCGATATCGAGATTTCGCACAGAAGCATTCGATCTAAAGCAAACCATTCACCAGTCACGCTTGCGCAAATAACAGGCCCGGGGCAACACAATGCATGGTATTGATAAAACGGCTTATTCCGAGCGACAAGCGACACCTGCAATTTGTCGTGTGCATAGGCGTAGCTAGAACTTTATATTTGGGTGTGCACAAAGAAAAAAAATGAGGTCTTGTACATTTTTAATAGTATATTTTGCAACGCAATCACTTGGCTCTTTAACTGCACTGATGTTTGTAAAGGAATATAAATTCACTAAATAACAGTGTTGAAAATTTCTGAATATATGTAGTAGAAAAAATCAAATTGCATAGAAATTACACACACACACAATGTTCATAAATGTTACAAACAAATACATCAAAATACACGTCATCTATAACAAGACACGTCTGTCAAAAGGTACAATGTTCTTAAACTCATCAATAACTTCATTTACATCCATAGACTAAGCTTTTTCCTGTTCCACAAATAGCAAGAGCAGGGCATCCAATCTATCCTGCTTCTGAGTTGCTCTTAATTTAGTTTTAACTTGGGTAAGATTGGAGAAAGCTCTCTCACACGTACAGCTTGTGACAGGTATAGAAGAAAGGCGCTGTAGTACAGAGTAGAATGCAGTAAATATCTTCTTTCTCCAATGACATCAAAATATCGAAAAACTATAGACACTCGTTTCATCAGCGATAATGCACACGTTTGTACCAAGTAATGACATTTTCAACTTCTTACAAACTGCCGCTTATTTTCTCTCTTATTGAAATATCTGTCTTAAATTCTCTTTGATAAAGCAGCCTATTGGGTGTGCCTAGGCACACCCGGCACACCACGTAGCTACGCCTATGGTCGTGTGTCTCTAATTCGGAAGGCCTTGTATATTTTTGAATGTTGGTTTCAAAGAGACACGTATCGCTGCAGTCTGAAAGCTTCCTTTCGAACCAAATCACCAAGAGAAAACACACGTGTCGCTTGGACTGGACTGTTGTTTTCTCAGTACCATGTATGTTGTCGCCTCGGTCTGTTGTACTCGTATGCAAGGTGAATTGTTTCCTTTAGAGTAAAGGGGCTGTTGCTTGTCGCTTCGATGTGTAATCTCCGTGCCACTTAAAGGTGAATCCTCAATGAAATTTTTCGAACCGAAGCGACACAACAAGCTGCATGTGTCGCTCAGATTTCCAATGGCGTGTTTTGTGCCGCCTGAGACTTGATTTCCCATGAGCGGTAAATGCTTACTTATAGACTAAATGGGCCTGTGTCGCTTGTCACTTCGGTACGAACCACTGCTGTCGCGTGTCGCTTCGGTTTGAAACCTCACTAACAGGCGTGTTTTTCACCACAACACAATACGCAGATATAGGAACAACATGTTTGCAACAAAATGCAAGTCGTACAAATCCTTTCCGGGTACCAATCCTTTCTTCGTTCTGCTTGTATCAATAGGTTTCGTCTCTCTACGTTCTTTCGGAAACCTTTGAAGTGATACTGGACTCAATAAATTTGTTCCCGATCGAACTGTACAACCATATGCTACACAGCTGACACCCTATTTCCTTGTAAAATAATCTCCACTTTGCCCTTTCATATTAACGCCCATAGCACCGTAAGCGTAACCGGATGTTCGAGGGGGACCAGACGAGTGCGCATGCTCCGCAGTAGCTCCGCCATTAACACCGTCTATACGGGTCAGATGGGATAAGTAGGGTCTAGAGAAAATCAAATAAAGACAATGATCACATTAACACAGTTCCAACAGTTAAACATGGTGGTGGGTCATTAATGATTTGGGGCTGTATGTCGTCCAAAGGTGTTGGTACCATCCAATTTATTGATGGTATCATGTATGCATATGTCTATTTGGACATATTGAAGAACAATGTAAAGCAGTGTGTCCCAAAAAATGGACATGCCGCCTATCCACAGATTCCAACAAGACAATGACAGTAAGCATAAGACGCGAGTTAACATGAATTGGCTAATATGGAATGTGCCCAAACTACTACAAACACCAGCTCAAAGTCCAGACTTAAACCCATTGAGCATTTATGGGTAATTTTGAAGAGGCGAGTCCATAAAGCAGGCGTCAAGTCCAAACAAGAGTTGAAAACTGTTGTGCAAGCCGAGTGGAATAAAATAAGCTCTGAAACATGTCGGAAACTGGTTAATTCTATCAAGAACACGTGTCAAGCAGTAAATAAAGCCAAAGGATACGCATCAAAGTATTATAACTGTCAGTCAATTTGCTCTGAATATACTTTTTTCTTTTATATTATTAAGTGTACGAATATAAAAGTTGTACAAAAAATGGCATGTTTCTCTTTCAGTTTCATTTAATTTATTATTGTCATTGGTTATACACAATTTGGGTAAGATTTTATGTTTATAATGATATTAGTTATTGAATTGTAAAGAAACAATTTCAAAAGAGTGCATTTCCTTTCAGATATTAAAGCATTTTCTTTGAAAATCCGTGTGTACGAATAAGAATGTTACCTACTGTACCAGGTATGCCGGTTAATAATTCTTAATTTCGTCGCTGTATGGCGCTGGAAGCAAGGGTTAGTGCACAGTCTCAACTGTTACGTCAGTGTGTTGCCAGGTCAGTACTTGTCAAAACGTCGTGGATGTGCAACCGAGTGAGAGTGATCATGATATTGGGTTTGACCTTTAAACAAAATAAGGAGCATGTGCGGCACGTCCTGTTTTCTTGTTCAATCAAAAGAAAAACGCGAGTGAAAGCCATCGTATCCTTGTGGAAACGTACGGTGACAATGCAAGACGCTTGTGTGCGTTGGCTTCGACGATTCAAAAGTGGTGATTTCGACTTGCAAGACAAAGATCGCCCGGGCCAGCCGAAAAAATTCCAAGAAGCCGAATTGCAAGCATTGTTGGACGAAGACGATACGCAAACGCAACAACAACTGGCAGAGAAGTAAAACCATATCTGATCGTCTTCATGCCATGGGAAAGATCCAGATTGGGCGACAAGACACGGAAAAGTGATTTTGCAGCACGACAACACGTCATCACACACAGCGAAAGGCGTCAGAGACACCAGTTCTGCTCTTGGCTGGGAATTCTCGCCATACTCACCAGACTTAGCCCTTTCGGACTACCACTTGTTTTAATTGATGTCTCACTCACTTTCCCAGCAACACTTCCACTATTACGAAGATGTCGAACCTTCGAACAGTGGCTTGCTGACTGGATCACCTCAAAATGTGAACAATTTTTCTTGTAGGGCATCCACAATTTGACGGACAGATGGGCAAAATGGCGATGGCGCATACTTTGAATAAAGCATTTGTTACCGTTCTCCCCAGATACACTTGTTTTCTTTCGGATCAATTAAGAATTATTAACCGGCACACCTGGTATTACAAATAGATGTTACTAGTTCTGGGTTCGAATCGCATGTGAGGTATGGATATTTGCGTGCTGTAGCAAAGTATGACGAGCTTTATGACACCATACGTCAATTTTTGCAATCTGACATTCTGGGTTCAAATATCGAATGAAGTGCATGCTGCGCTCATCCAGGAAATGTACTTGGGAGGGGCGATTTTCCCGCAGAAGTCCATTCTAACTAATATTTACATAGCTTTTACATAAACAGTATGTAAGAACTACCTCGTAGTCTACAGGGATTAACGCGCACAGCTGAAAACAAGGGTACTGGGTTCGATTCTGAGATAAGTAAAGTATGCTAATTAATTTTCTCAATCATTATTATATATTTCCATTGCCGCGATCTACCTAATTAGTAATTACATAAAGATGTGAATAATAATAATAATAATAATAATCCGTCGCGCAAAGCCCATGAAGGGCCTAGGCACACCTACCGACTGCCGGTCTTCCTCCCACGCTTTCCTTCGCCACCTTTAAGCGTGGAGATCTTCAACCACTAGTGGAATAGTTTAGGAGTCAGCCCGACGTATCCCCAGCCGTTATCCCCGACCGGATTACGCTCACTCACTCGGAGCTCCCCAATTTCCTCACGATGGTGGGTTGCCCTATACGTAGGCCGAATAAATTCCGATCAGAGCCGAATTCGAACCTACGCCGTCCCGCAGCGAACGATCTCAAGACGAGTGAACGCCTTAACCCGCTCGGCTACGGAGGAGGACTAAAGATGTGAATCGAAATGGGAAATGAAGAAACAAGGACCTCTCCTATAGAAACATGTCACCCCTGTTGATGTAAAAATATGCATAAAGCATATTAGGGTCGTTATTTACTTATTTTTATAATTTTCATTTAGAATGTATATTCTTAGCACATATCCTCAATACAAGCTTGGGAACAAATTATTATTATTATTAATAATAATAACTGAAAATCGTTATTACAATATTTATAAAATATTCATAATAATGTTTGGAATGTCTGAATTTTATGGAAAACTAAAGGGATCTTTGAACTTGATCCCACTCGCAACCCCCCATCTACATTCAACTCTGGTTGGGATAGCAATAAACCGTTCTCATGCCTGGCGCGAGGGTCAGCGACCTTGAGCGGGAGAAAAGCATGCAAGCTTTCTTGCAAATGGATGGCCCACTTTAAGATACTGCCTTTACCTTTGAACTCCATGTTACTCTATTGAAAACCGGAAGTAAAGTTCCCGCCCGCACCAAGGAAGCACAAAAATGTAAACATCCGATCCGGTCAGGCACGTATCCAGAAATTCTTTTCGGGGGGGGGCTAAACATCATTCTTTTTACAGGGGTATAGATAGAACCTCGCAAGGTTTAAGGTCGATGGTGGCGTTTTAGTTCCAAAACGGCGGGGGGGGGAGGTGGCAAGAGAAGTTTACTTTCTCTTGGTAGACAAAGGTTAGCATTAAAAAGCCATAGTGCGGGACCAAAAATGGAGAGCAACTGTCTCCTAAATCTGCCACTGTTTAAGCTGCTGTTTTCTTCTTCTTCTTTTTTTCTTCTTTCAGAACGTGATATCGGGACATTTTTTATCACTCGACTCCTCTGTTGCAATGTGCGAACGTTGTGTTTGTGCCGAAACGATCTCAGTATGTGTATGTATGTCCGTTTCACGAAGCTGTTATGCAATGGACAATCCATTCCAATGTGTTCTCCCAGGTTTGGATATGATCCTTTATGGTGTTGTCACCTGCCTTCGAAACGTAACCTTAATAAAAATCCTAATTTTCCATCCTTGTGACTTGGATCTTCAAGATTTAGGAAGAATTCAGACCGAAGGCACACACACGTCGTTTGCAATGAGTGACCCAATCAACAGAAACTTTTCACACCGTGGCGGCACGACAGGGTGCACAAGCCTGTGTTCGATTTGTGAAATCCTCAAGCGACACGTATAGCTTGTCGCTTCGGTGTGAAACCTGGTGGGTCAATCTCATTGTCACCTTGAAACGGCAACTCGTGTTGACCACAGATGAAAAATATCTTGTCAACCGGTGGGAATGTCCCTTAGTTTATTCTATCTCCTTTTTCTGTGCTTGTTAATTAAACAGGCAACATGTTACGGTTGGGCATACACAAGAGATGTGCCTGCCATGCAGAAATTTTAGCGGAAAATGCTGACTCTACCAGGCATACCGTGCCATTGCTCTACAGCGACAGCAAAAGATCAAGCGAAGCCAAGGGTGACTCGGTAGCTCACTTGGTAGAACAAAGAATGGCACGGTATATGCCAGAGACTCTGGTTTTGGAGTCGTGGTCGAGCTTGCTTTTTCGGCTAAAATTTTCACATATGCAACATCTTCTTGCTTTCTCTTCTCGACATTCATAAAATTTTCGGCATTCATGGCTGCCCCTTTGTGGTAGTAAGTGTTTGAGTGTTTTTCCAAAACAGTTGACTTAAAAGTCCTTTTTTAACCTACGAAACTCTCGCACTGCATACACGAAACTTGGTCCGGTCACAAATAAATCGTCATTTAAAACTTTGATATTCAGTCGATCTGTGCAGCTTATTTTTTTTTTTTAAATGATGCTCCAATGCCCATTACTGCTGAAATATTTACTTTAGAGACCTTCGATCTCTTCGCCTCATGACCCGAAACTAGCACTACACTGTCGGCAATGTCTTCAGCTTTGGACCCGAACTTCAGCACTTTCCAGGAAAATGTGTCACTAGTGCTCTTCCCCCTCCTCCTCCCCGAATCTCTACATCTTATAAAACTGTCAACGGACACTGACTGATCACTAATCGACTGTCACACTTACTCGTGAAGTCTTTTTGAATTATTCTGTTGTACAGACCAACTGTGAAATTGAATCCGCGTATTTATATCCATATTATATTCTTTTTTTTGTAGTAATGCAACGAATCGCCCGACTCATGGCGCTACCTTCAACAGTGCTTTGTTGTGCAACTTCCAAATGCTGACAAATCTTTAAATAATGCTCAAGTTCGTTGCGACAACACCGAAAGAGCAAGAAAAGTTTATATACAATATTATCAATAACGGGGTTATCCTTCAGGGTTCTAGAACATTCTCCGCCTTTCCTCGATAATTATATTTCTCCTTAAATTATAATCACAATATTTTATTTCACACACACAAGCCAAAAACATCATTCTATCTAGTGTAAATCGAAAAATTTCGGAGGGGGCTCGAGCCCCCTGAGCCCCCCGGGTGCGGAAGCACCCCTTCGCACTTCACAGATTAAACAGAACACCTTTTCTTAGGTTGGCAACTCTGGGCGGAGTCCTCGCGTTGTGCGATAAGGGAGACCCCCTAATAATCTGTGAAACTGAGACGGCTGTGTTGGTTTACCAATTTTGTCTTATGTAAACATGCCGTTAAACAAGAAAGTTTCATATGTTTGTAACAACTGAAATCTTAGTAATAACGTGATGTTGAAGTATATATGATTACGATGAAATGTAATCAAAAGGTAAATAGATAATTATGCGGTTCTGCATTTTTCTGCAGTGCGACATTGAGTTGTGCATTGCACCATGTAATTTTTTTTTCTAAGTTTTTATACGAAAGCGAACTGTTTGATCTTAAATTGATTTTCTTGAAGCTCGTGTTGAACATGACATGATGGACACTTTTTACTAGAAAATTCCCAAGTCGACACTTGTTTGATCTTTTCGTGAAGTAAGTTTTTTAGAAATTATTTAAAAGTATTAGAACGTAAATACAATCCCAATATGACTTGATGCTAACCCATCGTATCTTATTTATTTTCAAATACATATTCTTCATTTCGGTCAGTATTTAGAAAGTTAATTTTGAAATTAACCGAGTTACAGTTAGTGATGTAAAAAAGTATCTCAGTCATCATTAATTGTATTAATTCATGTGACAATTGTTCAAGCAAGTATTAATACTTCTCCTATCAATGAACTTTAATGTTAATTTTTGACTACGAGTACCGAACGTACTTGAGGTTTGTAACTAGAACAGCTAAGAATTGACTATATAGAGAAAGTCTGTAATTTTGTTAATTTTCGCCTCCTAATCACAAATCTGTTGTAAAAAACCGGGGATCACGTCTGGAAATTGTACATTTAGATGAAATATTGTTCGTTAGCCCCAAAAAACATCCCCGGGTAGCCCCACAAACCATTGACGTTAGCCCCAAAAACATCCACGGGTAGCCCCACAAACCAATGACGTTAGCCCCAAAAAACATCCACGGGTAGCCCCATGAACCATTCACATGAGGTTAGGTTAGGTTCCATTAGCACTTATTTCACCCCTAAATTCATCGAAAAAATTGGGTTCGTAATACAATTGAACATCATAAATCATTTTCTTGTAAAACAAAGGCGTGGTTGGAAACAATCACAAGATATTACATTTTCGTTCATAAAACTACACATATACACTTATATATATAAACTAAATCCATCAGCTTTTTTTCAAATTTCCAGACGTGACCCCCGGTTTTTACAACAGATTCGTGATTAGGAGGCCAAAATTAGTTAGTATACCGAAAATTAACAAAATTGGAGACTTTCTCTATATTGTCAATTTGCTCCCTAGAACACATATGAACATAGTAGAACAGGCAGTGTGTGAATTAACGACAGGGGGTGGGGGATGCTGGGATTTCCCCCATATAAGAATAAATATTTATATTCCTTCCAGGGATGATTTTATCCTCGAAGAAAATGGGGTAATTATGCGATATCGCCTGAACACCTCTCACTCGTTTATTTCGTTAATTTTTGCATTGATACTTACCTATTCTGCATTGCGGAAGATTCTTTAAGTTGAAGTTATGCCTTTTCCCATAAAATAGTGTCAATTTTTCATATTACGAGTCATTATTTGTCTTCTTTGTTCCGCTTGGGTAACAGACAATATATGGCGTGCACTCGTCTTGGATCATCGTGCTTGTGTTTTGTCGATTTCTAGTGGGTATGCAGTGTTTCAACCTTCTTAACCGAAAATTCCTACTTTCGTGTTCATTATGTCATTACAAACCATTGAGGGATAGCTCCAAAAAAACATGCACGATAGCCCCACAGACCATTTCCGGCAAGGTTAGGTTAGGTAAGCATAGTTAAAAAAAAAAAAAATCTCGTAAAAAAGGCACGTTTGGAAACACTGGTGAGTCCGCGTGACTTTCGATGTTCGCACCATCTGCAGGTACATGATGGAAACAACTGCATAATGTCGCTTTACAGAAAATGCAAGTTCCTTATATAAAAAGTGATTATTTCTTGTTCTACAGCATTCTATGGTGAAGTTTTCAGTTTCCGCAAAAGAAAATACCTCGAAGAACTTCGACAATGCTACAGAAACTGATTTCAGTAAGTAGTTTCTCCTGTAAATTTGAAGAAATCCGTTCGGGCAATATTGCATATTTACCGAAAAGGGAACTGAATAAGTGTTTATAACTAACTTGTAGACAGGTTAGATGGACGTTAAGTTTGAACTTGGCAACCGAAATTTGATCAAGTTTTCGGTGTTACTAGTTTGATAATTTTTTTGTGTACTAGTTTGAGTTTTCTTAGAATGTACGAAGGTCATCCAGAAAAAAAGAAACATTTAAGTTTAAAACAAAGGACAAATGATGTGTGCAAAAAAATTATGCTACAGAAACTACATACCATATTCTACTTTTCCACGTATTCGCCATACCAATTCAAGCACTTATCATAGCTGTTTGTTGATACCGTCATTGTTTAAAATCACAAGGCAATAGTTCAGTTTACTGACTGGTAACATATACATATTTCCATAACCCTCACCCCCTCCCAAATAAAAACTACCTCTCAAAATGAAATCACAAAACTGCCTCTGAGTGGGCATCCCCCCCCCAAAAAAAACATGAGTCCTGATTTGCACAGTGGCCACAAGTATACAGTAAAACCTCGTTAATCCAGACTAAAGGGGGATAAGTTGACTGGTTTAACGAAAGTCCGGATTAACTGAAATAACCTAAAAGAACAAAACACATTTATTATGGTGTATTTAAAGGGCATAGGCCTAAATACACTATACAGTACAGTAAAATGTAAAGCAAAACTGTGCATGCAATGCAGTACGTACATAAACAATACCCATGTTATGATGATGTGCCTGATGGACCTGGCTCTGTATCACACTTTTTTTTTTGCCTTTTACCTGCCCAGATTAACGAGGTTTTAGTGTATTATGAGAGGGATTGAACCTTCAGTTACTCAAAGGTATTACAATTTTATTTATTATTACTATTATTAATCTGAATGCTGCTAAGTGGCAATGGGAATCTTAATATCAACTTCACATACATTTGTTTCAACAATATTGTGTTTACATTTAATTGTTATTTCTATAAGGAAGATTGGAGTGAATTTACAATATAGAGATATTCTCCAATTTTGTTAATATTTCGCATACTCACTAACAGGGCTCGAAAAATTCCAGTTGCCAGGTCGCCATGGCAACTAAAAATTGCAGCCTGGCGACTGTGATCTTTTGCTGTAATATGTACGAAATTTTGATGATTTGAAGTTCAAATTGCAGTACAGTGTAAGTTAGCAATTTTTTTCTTTTTAATCAATGTTGTGAACATTCCATAGAGTCCGTAACAATTTCTTTTCCTTCATCCCCCAATACCCCATTTTCTGCTTTCTCAAATAATTTAGCGATGTTTTGAATACCGTGATACTCAGCATCTTGTACAGTGTGTTTCAAAAGTCGCAAAACCCATTTGGAAATGTGTATCATGAAAACTGTAAGAGATATTTACACCGGGTTTTCTGCATTATACAGCCTGATCCATTGAGATATTTTCAATGCTTAAAATTATCAGTTCACTCCGCACAGAAAATTATATAAATTATTAACTGACGGAAAGCAGCATTCATTTTTTTCTAGAAATCAACTTCTGAGTAAGAAAAATATGTAATTAGAAATTTGATGACTGATGTCATGTCAGTTTGTCATTTGGGACCAATATTGGTCATGTGCAACATTTGATGAATTTTTGACTGGCGATTTTATTGGTTGAGTGAAAGTGCCGTTTTTGGGACATATCTCCGTATATGGCAACACTAGCAGGTCGATATATTTCCAACAGTCGCATGCAACATGTGTCTATGTATTGGCTGTACATTTTCTTGAAAATTCGTAAATCAAGATTTTGTGCCGCGCATCCTAGGCTCCCCCTGGTTACATTGAATTCTCTTCACAGAATGGCGTATTCATTGGAGCAGTGTGTGTGCATTGCTGAAGAGTATTTTACTACTCATTCTTACACTCATGTGCAAGAGGTTTTCCAATAAAAATACCCTGCTTCTGCTGTACCTCACAAAGCAACTGTTTTACAATCAGTCAAACACCAACAAATGATCACACAAATTGGTATTCGTATTTATTGTTGAAAATCAGTTCTCAGATGTTTTCAGCAAATTAACAATGTTTTTTTTTTTTAAATAATGTATTTGCTTTTATTTAGATAAATGCTAACATAAATTTATGAACGCAGTGATAGCCTACAGGATTAGTTTAGTGCAGAAAACCCGGTGTAAATATCTCTTACGATTTTCATGATATACATTTTCAAAGTTTGGATTGCGTGACTTCTGAAACATACTGTAGTATGCACAATTGCTAGTAGGTGGTTTCCTGGCGCCTGATTTTCAGAGCTGGCGCCTAGCTTTGAAGAAAATTTTTCGAGCACTGCTCACTAATTGAGGCCTCACAACCACGAATCTGAACTTAAAATTTGGGTCACGTCTAGAAATTGGAAAATAAGGGGTTCCATGATCTCAAGCAACAATGTAGAATTGCTTATTATTTATCGCAAGATATATCGTTTCACAATGAAATATACATATTCCTGATGTACTACAACCACAAATTTTAGCTATGTTTGCCTAACCCAACTGCAACTAACCTAACCTTCCTGTGAATGGTGCATGGGGCTATTCACTAATGGTGAGTGACCTATACGTCCATGGTACTACACTTTTGTAGCATGTAACTGGTGAAGAGACATTTTTAATCAAATGAACTGAATCACTGTTTTCAAACTTACCTGTAATTAAAATCCGCATTCCACATGCTCTTATCAATACACGCATGGTTTCTGTACAATTTCAAAGCGTGCCCGCGTGGACACATGTAACTACCCTCCTTCAGCGTAACACCAAATTCCATCAATTTGTAAATCAAACCACGACCATCCTCTTTGTTACGTTCCCTGGTTTATTCTCAATTGTTCTACTTACTTTTATTCCTCGACGGCGAGTATGAAACTTATCAGCCTACTTTGAAGCCCTCATGTTGTGGGAAATCAGATAAGGATATGCTTACGTAAACCTTACTAACTCTCGCAGACAAAAAATATATTTAGATGTCAGTTAATGTTAATATATTACACTTGCATTCGCAATTAAACTCCTTATTAGAAACAAAATTGTATTAAGATCATAATTGTTCTTGACTACACAAATTAACACATTCACATTTCCAAAATCACTTCCATTATCCAGCCACATTCATAATATCTCTCACCTCACAATCCCACAATCAAATGTTTTAAGGTTAGTCCATAACCATAACAGACTACCCAATTGAACAAAACAAATTACGTCATCGTAGACAAATAACATATTAAACACTCAAAATGATACAATAAGTGGGTGCGTATCATCTTCTACACTTCTCTTATATAATTGTAGCACATTAACAATCTTTTCATTCCTCTCCCCCATTCTCCCACGACCTTTCACGACCAATGCTGTGAACCAAAGAGAATCGCTCTGAACAGCGACGCAATGCTCTAAACAGCGGAACGGACGTTGATCGTCATTTCTTCACATCATCAAACATGGTTCCTATGTTTCTTTATGGGGAATCATCGTGATAATTAACAACGTTATTTTACAAGTTCTACAACTAATGTGCAATTTAAACACATTACCCCCAAATATTATGTGCATATACGTAAGTACGACTGCATATTTAGTGAGTATAACAACTAGTAAACTAATTATACAATATCTCTATATTGTAAATTCTTACCGGAAGATTTCACACCAAAGCGACAAGTAACATTTGTTGCTTGAGGATTTTACCAATCGAACGCATGTTTGTGCAGCCTGTCATGCCGTTACTGTGTATAATGTTACTGTTGATTGTTTGTTTCCCAATCAACATGTGCTGTATGTCGCTTCAGTCTGAAATTTTCCTTATACTTTTACTTTTAAATTTTAGGAATTTATCTATCAAACTAGGTTATCATGCATTACCTAATGTACCCTAATCCAACCTAAATGTAACATAACTCCAGGCCCCATGGCAGAGTGGTTAGCACATCGCTGTACGACACCAGGGGTCCCGGGTCGAATCCCAGCCTAGGCAAGGATGTTTGTGAGTGTTTGTTCATCAATTTCATCATATCGTCACTCATCCCCATCTTCGCAAATGAGCCAAAAGTGGTGCCAGAAGTGAATTAAAATAAAGAAATCAATCAACATAACTCCGAATCTTATTGGCATCCCATTTTCAAATTGTGTACAGTATATATTATATATATACACATATAGTGTATGTGAAAGAAATTATAAGACCAGTTATTTGAACAATGGCTACACAACTACTCCTGACATCGCGTTCACAAATCTTTCTCACATAGGCATGTAATATATAGCTCTTCAAGAACTTTCCATATTGTCAAAATATTGCTATTTAAAATTAACAAAATGGTGGAAAAATTGGTTGAAATTGCACAATTTTTCACCCCTGTATTTTTGGAATTATAAGAGATACAGAGGTTGATCGGGTTATATCCAACCGATATGTACAGTGTACTTACACTATGAAAAACCATGCCGCCACCACCGGTTGTGTTCTATGGGACCACCAGCATTATGGACTATCGCCCGACATCGCAATTTCCACTGCAATGAACTACGTTGGAGCACAGACAGGAATTCCATCCCATTCCTCCTTACAGGTTTTCCGTAGACCTGTAAGCATGCGGGGACGGCGATGTTGTAGACATTGTTTTAACAGTCCAAATGTGCAGAAATCCATTGTACTGGCATCAGGGCTTTTGACAAGAATGTCATGAATGGAAAGAACACACTGTTTCCTGCTCCATGTCCTGATAAAACCTGAGGGATGATCTAGCGGTGTAGCTGGACACTTTGTCCACGTGGATCCGTACAAACGAGGGATGTCTGTCCGATAGATTGGGGCCATAATGGATTCCTGGAAGTAAGCAGCATTCATCTTTATGTTTTTCTCCACCTTACGTATCTTTAACTTCTCCTCGTAACCGTATCCAGTGACAATCATGATTCCCTGCGGGAAACTTTTTCAGCACTGGCGGTAAAACTCAATACGTCCCTTGCCAGAGGTGTCATGGTATGTATTTGCCCTAATGTTACCATTACTCGTAAGATACATGTAGGCCTCATCCAATGTGACAACTGTCTTCCATTTTGACCTGCCAAGTGTCTTTTGTACAGTTTGAGGCAGTTGGTCTTTCGCTCTGCAATGTGGCGTGGGAGGAGGTTGCAAACCCGGCTCTTGCATACACATCGCAGGCCAAGACGATGACGAATGACATCGCTGACAGTGGACTGCACCTCATTGAACCTCTGGGCCATGTCATATTGGGGTGATGGATTCTCCTGAACTGCAATTCCCCCAATTCCACGAAGCACCTCAGGGGACACTTTCATTGGCAACCTCGAATGGGCCCCTTTTGTTGGCAAATGTTTCTACATGAGCACGATTTGTGTTTGCCTGCCCACAATATCTTTAGCTGTGGTCACTCCGATAGTGAAACCATTTTCCAGACACTGTTTCATTATTTGGTTGTACGAAAAATGTGTGTGAAAGGAGCCATGAAAGGTACCCTTCCCAATAACGGTTAATTTTCGGCAGCATTTCACTTGCATGAACACGATGCTCTGGCAACTGCAAGCTCAGACACAACGCTGGTTTCATGGCCGGTTTCAAGTTTCTGGCGCAACTACACATGTGGCAGCAGCATTGCCAAATCAGTCGGATATAGTCCGATCAGCCTTCTGTATAGGTCTGCATCTTTGCATAGGTTCCTAACAAATTAATCAAAAAATGCATTTGTAGCTGCAGCAAATTTGAGTATTATTGGAAGAGGCTAGCAAACCTGATTGATAACATCAAAAGTCTAAGTGAAAAGATAAAGTTACATGTGGTTGTTAACTTAGCATGCCATGATGATGCCAAAGATCCTGGGTTTGAATCCTGGGCAACAGATCCCATTCCATCATGCACTTCGCCTAATCAATGTAAATTTCATGGGTGTGATTAGAGATGTAGGAAAGTTTCATAAAGTAAGCAAATAACTATGTCCATGATCTTGTTTTATGGGTCAGAAATTGTAACCATATTTTAAATTGCAATATATCATCTTCCTACCTACCGTTGTACAAATAAAATCTACTCAGTGGTCAGATATGCTGATTGGCACTGTGCACACAGTTTAATGTTGGAAAATGTGCCTCCTCAGGGAATTCACCTCTTGAAACTGATCACAAAGCTTCAGCATCACCCTTTTCACCATCCAGGAAGCTTAGAGTTGTACTGTTGGTGAAATATTTTAAAACAGAATATTTTAAGTTAATTTAGTTTAATCGTTTAAATGGTGTGAGACCTAATGTAGTTTAATTGTTTGAATGGTGTGAGACCTAATTTAGTTTAATAGTTTGAATGGTGTGAGACCTTCATTATCAATTTTTTAACTATACCTAGTTATAGCATAAATTCTGTTACATAGTTAATAATGAACTACAGGCACAGTGAGCAAGCTAATGTATTAATATTTGGATGTTGCAAAGGTACAGGTCTTGCCAACGCAGACCACCAATTACTGTTCAAAATAGCCACCTCTGGCCTTCACACAGGCCCAAAGTCTGAGGCCAGTCATCAATCACAGCACGCACGGTCTCGAGGGGAAAGTCCGCCACTGCCTTCACAAGAGAACACTTGAGACTCGCAAGGTTTGGATGCCTCTTCCTACAGACCATGCCCTCCAAAACGGACCACAACCTATAGTCCAATGGGCTCAGGTCGGGGCTGCTGCTAATCATCTGGAGCAATGAAATCAGGCACATTCCTCTGAAGCCACTCGTGTGTGGTCTTTGCCTTGTGGGCGGGTGCTGAGTCCTGCTGGAAGCTCCACGGCTCATTGTGGCTCCAACACTGTCGCTTGGTACACTTTTCCAAATGTTTCACACCATGTTCACAGAAGTGGAGGTCAGTTGTACCATCGTACGAAACCCCCCACCAAACCATCACTGATGCGGGATGATGGCCTGTGAGGAACCGTGGCCTGTTTTCACGAGCTTCCGGGGATGTTGAGGCATAAACACAGTCGTTTTGACGATTGTAAGACTCGTCAATCGTGAAGATTTTTTGTTCCGTGAAACGGATCCTCCTATGGCCACCATTTGCGTAACACTGGAGGAGTCTTTTTGTTTTCTGCTCCCTCTGGACCTTAAGCTGTGGAGTGAGGAAGTGACCAGTACTTCGCCGATAGGTCACTTCGGATCACACGTGACATCGACATTTTCAAAATGTTCAGCTCTTGAGCCATCACTGCTTGTTTCCTGACAGGATTTCGTCGCATCCGTGCCGCCACTGCTGTCACGAGCTTCTGGCTCCTTACTCTTCGAGGTCTACCTTTCCTGGGAGGTCCTCAGTTGTCCCTGTGTCACAGTATCTGTTGATGGTCCCGATGCATGAACATCCTGCTGATATTCAGCTTTTTCAGGGTGTTGAAAATTTCCGATGGTGATTTGCCAACTTTGTGCAGTGCGATTACTGCCACACGGTTCTCATATACACCCCACTCCATTTGACTCACACTGAAATTCACATTTCCGCTACCAGAGCCGAACACACAATGATACTGGTTGTTGTTTGATTCAACATTGCAGGGTTACCTTGCCAACCAGTGTTGCCATACCTGTCTAAACTTTGTAACAGAATTTATGATATGACTAGGTATTTACGGAAATATGTAAACTTTCTATTAAGGTACAGGTAGTAACAATATATTTTTGTTGGTTCAGTCAACTAGAACAATAGAAATTGAATGTTCAGATACATTACTATCAGGAAAAATATGTATTTAATTTTTTAAATATATTTTATCAAGGACAGTTTTACCATATTTGGGGGGGGGGTATCTGAAGAAAAAATGAAAACTCCATCTGAGTTGTTTTTTAAAAACAAAAATAGGCAAATTTGCCAACCGTGGTTTTGGCTGTTTCAGGTTGTATGTGTTATGGTTTTTAATGTTTCTCTTAAAATGTTATGTACCAGATTAAGCAAGGTTGGTTACGATGCTGTATATTTTCCGTAGTATTTTCTTTTGCATATGTACAAATTTCTTTGAGCCTAAGAAATGTTCTCCCTTCCAAAGTGCTTGCATGCGTAGGTTAAGCACAGGTTTGATACCCTTAGTATTTCCATGCTTAGGGATGGGTTATAGCAGTTCCCTTTTGTAAGGCAGTTGACCAGAGCTCGCTCACCGAAAGGAGTCGTTAAAAGTAACAACTAACTAGAGATGGGATATGGCAGTTCCTTTTTTTGAGGCAGTTCACTGAAGGAGTCGTTCAAAGGAACAACCGACACCACTTGCCATTGGTTTTGTGCAGTTGAGGTGAAGGGGTTGGGGGAGGACTGCTGCTTGAGTTAAGAGTGAAAAGGATTAGGTGGAGGGAACTCTGCCTACTACTCCACTTCGCACAAGAAAATCAAAGAAGAGAACATACACAGCAATAAGGAAACAATGTACTGGGCAGGGTGTAAAATCATTGAAGACTTGGGGGGAAAGGAGATCTTAATGTATTTCAACTTTTAATTTTTTTTTGGTGTTACTAAAGTTTGTCAGACTCTGCATCTTTTCTTAGTTGATTCAGGCATGGAAGCAGGGGAAGGGCTCAGGAGGCTGACCCCCCCCCCCTGAAATCCTACAAATAAAGTAAAGAGCTCCCCTGTGCTTTGCACCATGCCATAAAGGCATGTAGGGGGTGTGGGGTTAAGGCCCACACTTTCTTGATCACAACCAAAGGTGGGGGTGATGTGATCAACACCATGCCCCTGGCTGCCTTTATCCCCAGAGTTTCCACCACTTACCCACTTTATATGAAGCTAGGTGGGTGCCGGAGCCACTTGAACAGGTGAAAAAAATTACGGGTCTCTCACATGGTAGTCAGCATGAGCTACTGCTGTTACAAATGTATAATTTAAATAGTGTGTAAAGTTCAAATCACAAACCCTGAGACCTTCTGTAAACAAAACCACCTGCATGCAGAAAGCATTGCAAACTCATAGAAGTAAAATAATCCACACGAAAATCCAGCGTCGTTACAGGATTCATTACGTAAGGTAAAATAATGGCCAATTTGTAGTATGGGATACGCTGCCGCAAATGACGTCTCACTTTAAACCCAATGCTCTTTCTTTTTTTACTTATTGCTTCACCTTTATGGTTAACTCTTTGCACCAGTAATCATTTCCCATAAATTTGGCTTCTTTCTTGCATGTGAATTGAATATATTTTACTTACATTTTTTTAGAATTTAAATCTAAAGTCCCTTGGTTCAATTCATACACACTCCCACGGCAAGTGATAGTTTTTATTAATAGATTAAGAACAGGACACGTACGTACACCAGCACATTTAGCAAAAATAAAAATTAAAACTCAAGAAAATTGTAAATGTGGCAATAATAATCCTGATGCTCAACATTTAATTCTAGAATGCCCAATCTATTCAGATCAACAAATCATACTCTACAAAGGTTTTCAACGTTTAAAAATTCCATTTCCAATATCACTATCATCCATTTTAACAGATTTATCCCCTTCATTAATATGGATGCTGTATGCATATTCTCGAAAATGTAGACTTGAAATATAAAGTGATTTTTAAGAAACAGCAAAATGGACAAAAAAAAGTGAATTATTTATAATAATTGTTATATATTTGTGATTCCGATTATTTCGTGAGACTAACTGCCAACTTTAGAAGAAAACATTAAAAGAAATAAAAAAAACAAAAACAATAACGATGTCCAAAGTCGACAAGATAATGCTGACAGGGACAAAAAAAAAAGAAGAAGAAGAAGAAGAAGAAGAAATTTTTTTAGACAAAATGATATAACGTGGTAATGTATATTTCTAAGGATAATATAGATAGGAGTGTATTTGAAATTTGTTTGTAGATTTTATGTAAATTGTATCTTATGTAAATAAAATATATAATGGGCATAAACAGCCATATACATTGCTGTAAGTTCAATAAATATATTCATGATGATGATCAAAACAAGACAAAAAGTTCGTAAATTTATTGCGGTTGGAAACTTTGACAAGCATCCTAATAACGATTTTTGTTCCGCCAAATATAGTGCACTTCGTAAATAACTTGGTGACATGGCAAGGCAAGATAAGTGTGAACATTTTGTAGTAATATGCATTGTAACTTTCAATGAGCTTAGAGATTTGTGTACATAATGATATTTTATAACATTGGTTATTTTCTAAAAATAATCATGTGAACAGCAAGGAAGTAGTGCAACTTAGTAATATTGCCTGACTTATCCTTAGAAAAATAACATGCCGAGTTATATGTGTACGGGAAAGTCTCCGTGTTCTCCGAGCTTGTTTTCAAATCACCAGGAAGGACAGCCATTGAAAAGGGGTGAGAAACAGATCAATATTTATGAAACGTTCTGTCAGTGGTATCCTGAGAAACCAGTAAATGAAGTGGTTAAGTTCGTATTCCAGTGCAGTGGTGTGTCAGTGTCTGCAGTTTTAAGGGTTATGAAAGAGAGAATGACCGGGAGAGTAACATGTGCGGCTGCATATTCGTCTGATGTTTTGAGAGTGGGTTCTCACATTCAGAGGCTCTTATATAAAATGAATAGGTGCGGCAAACTATGAGTGTAACAGCAGATGATTGTGGTCATGAATCAGCTGATTCGGAGTGATACATTGAAACGGTGAGACCATTTGTTTACAGAAGGTCTCAGGGTTGGTGATTTACACTTTAGTGGTAATTAATTTGACTTCCTGAGCAGGATTAAACATCTTGCATAATAAGTTGTAATATACTGAGAAATTCATCTTCAGGGCTTCTACCCCCCTCCCCTTACACAAACTTTTTTTTTAACCTTTTAGGTGGCAGCTCCTGATAAGGGATGAGCTCCTCCAAAATAAAATCCTGGTTGTATTGATAAGTTACGTTGCATGATATAAGTTTTTGTACCATTAACTGTGACAATTATACATGGACGTATGCAGTATTTTTTCCAGGAGGCAAATGAGGCACATTTTCAACATAATAATGGGACAATCCTTCAGTTTGAAATTGTCACATTCCTTTTACGCCCTTCTAATAATGAACAAATTACTGCGACTGAAATGAAATAATGTGTGTTAAATATATAATTTGATTTTGAAAATCACTTTCCAGGGTGTCGTCGCCCCCCCCCCCCCCCCCACCTTTGGCCCTCCACTTCCGGATGTCCATGCAATTAACTGGATAAATGGTCAAACACAGACCCATAAAAGAATGGAGGACATAATGCTAATCCTTGGACTGCAAAGAATAGCATTGTATTTCACAAACTACTGTTCTGTCCTTGTGCTGAGTGATAACATTTCAGTAAGGAAGAGCACAGAAAACAAACCCTGTATGTTTCAACCTACAAAGTTCCTTTTACAATTCTCATCTTGCGAAAACATGTAACAGCAACTGTATTGTTGCTATAGAGTGTGCATTGCTTTGTGGAAAACCACCGCAACAATACAGCAGGCAGAAACAAAATGCAGTAGCTCTTTCTGTCGCAGGTACTTAGCAGTCATCGACTGGGGTCAGGAACTGCTGGAGCAGTTGGCAAAACATATGCAAAGCTCACTACTGGAACAAGGAGCGACCACAGAGGAACTTGTCGTTCACTCCGAAGGAGCAAGGCGTCCACGGTTTCCAAGAGTGAGTTGTTCAAAAGGAACGACCCATCACTATTAGTGAGTATATTAATAAGTGCTAGCAGAAAGTTTATCGTGGACTGTCTAGTTTTTATAATGAAGTATGCAATTTAATGCCACTGTATGTTTCAATTTTAAACTGTATGTATTGTATTTTCAGATTCTCCCAAAAATATCAAGAGTATGCAGACTGTGGATTCAAGAAAGGATTTCTTACAAATATTCAACAGTGACATATGAATTTTGAAGTTGATGCCTTGTCAGTGGCCAAAGCAGAGTTTTCAAAGATGAGGAAATATTATCAGTTAATTCTTGTGATAGTTAGTGTGGTGAGTCTTTTCTCATTTTTGTTTTACAGACATGAATACAATAGACTTCGTTATGTCTTGGAGGTTCTCAATTTTTTTGGTAAACCGGGGCAAGCAACTTTGGGTTCTGAATGCCTTCCTAATGTAACCCTTAACGACTCTGATAGTATAGAATTTACCACACCTTTGCCATCATGGCAGAGGATTGCAGATAATTTCTATATATATTCATCATTCTGGGACAACAAAGAACAAACCAATAATTATGTCACATCATTTGCTATAGTTCGAGGAAATACTGACATGAAATTTGGGTGCCATCTGTGGTACGAAGATAGTGAAAATCCTGTGTCTGGAACATTTTCATATTCTGTGTTGAAGGGTAGGGAAGCCAACGAAACGATGAGAAGAGGATTGCAGATATCACAATCAGGGAATGGAAATTTTGTTGCTTATTATCTGTTTTGTAAACCGGAAGGAGTGTCTGGGATTCCATACGGCACAACTTTTTACAAGACTGATAGCTTTGTGCCTTCTGAAGTGTTTGTGCCAGTTTTCCCAGTACACAGTAAAGGTGTTACGTCCAATGCGACTGTCGTGTGCGTACTACCGAATAAGTCTCCAGGAGTACCCAAGTCTCGGGTGTTTGAATTTTTGTCGTATTATCAGCTTATTGGTGTTAAGTTTTTCATATTCTATGACACCGGTGTTCCTCAAAAAGTGCACTTAACATTAAAAAAATCTAAAATCTTCGGTTTTTTTGCATCAGTTCTTCCATGGAACTTTCCTTTTGGTATGGATATGAATGATGTTATTGCTGCAGTTATAGAAGAAGATTGCATACTTCGTGCTAAAGGTAAAGTAGAAAATGTGTTAGTGTTATCTCTTGATGATTATATTGTTCCAAAATACCACCATACAATATTTGGTCTGATAAATGATTTCGACCGCCGTAAGACGACTGCAAGATTTTCTTTCACAAACTTGGTATTTTGCATTGAATTTCCGAATGACCAAAATATCCACAACCAGCCAATAAAATTGCTTCCATTACAGAAAACAATGTATAGTAAAGATTTGAGCCATAGTAAGACATTCTATATTTATCGACCTCACAGGTATGGAAATAGGAAAGATATTGTGACACAACGAGTGACACAGGGTATTGCATCTGTTCATCAATACAAACAGTGTTATAGTGACAATGTGGAACTTAGTAGAAAAAGTGTGATAGGGAAAGGTGAATATGAACCAGCTGTGATAAGGTTTTCCACTGATTGGTTGAAATCGCGATTGCTCAAGTTATGGCTAACAGGCCAGTTATAATGACCAAATTTGACTTCTGTTTTATCTCTCTTGCTTTTCAATGCGTTGCCATTAGTTTTTGAACCAATAATTCCATCCAAGTGCCATTTAATGCCATGCCATCAGTAACTTTCTCTCTAGAGTAGTTATAGAGGAGTTGATAGTTTGTAAATATGATCTACCTACCCTCTTCTAAAATATCACATTTACTGATTTTAGCAAATTTTGTGTTTGATTAATTGTTTGAGTGCCACTCATACATGAAGCACCCTGTACATGATCAAATTAATAATGAACAAGTCGTTGAATTGAACGCAATTGAAAGTCATTGAACAGTGTTCCCATTGGAAGTCTTGAATGGTCTGAAAATGCTCATGTACACGATCAAAGAAAAATTGGACAAGTTCACATTTGACCGAAACGTGGCAGTGTGTACGGCATGAAAATAAATAAATAGACTAGCTATTAGCCGTAACAAATATAATTTTATTTCCAAAGGAAGAAGTAGGAGATATTAGAAACTCGAAATAATTGTGATGTTGATGTATTTTCTCAAGTCCGCTTTAGACGGAAGCATTTCCTTTAACATTTTTACTAGCATAAATGCTAAGTAAATGCTTCAAAACATCTTATAGTAGATAGCACTTTACATTTCCACGAAAACATTTCATGGAACATTTTGGTTAGCTTTTGCGATTACAATGTGTAATACATACAGCACGAAAGGCATATCGAGGTACACCATCTGTAGTGAGTACATGGTGTTTACAATTGAAGAAACGAAAATATTCTTCCATACATGTAGAGTAAACACTTTAAAGTATGTATTTAATCAGCATCATTCTTTTGTACCTAAAACCATTTATTATGAAACCTTATTCCTCTCGGTTGAATAGTTATTGTGCTTTAAAGATGTGAAGCGATACATTGTTTGCATCTCACCCGGCCGACATTACATCTGCATTCGTGACCTAGAGGTCGCTTTTCGATAATTGATTTCAATAGCATGTGCTCTGATTAGTCGACAGTCAGACTTGGATCGTGTTAATTAGAACCATTCCTAAATAGAAATTCTTTCACCAAACCTTGGATCCAATGAGAAAAATGACATCTCTGACGTTCAATTCAAGGACTTGTTCATGATTTATTTGATTGTGTACAAGGTGCTTAAGTCTGTCAAAATAGAAGTGTTAGTGATATTTTAAACAATTGTTCTCTTAAGTATATACATCATGACTTCCGATATATTTTTATCTTGTATTCAGTTCTTTTACGAAATATAATGTTCCATGACACGTCTGTAGAAGTAGTGCATTCAGATATTATGATGAATAGTAAAATGAAAATTTGAGTACAAAAACTAATGAGAAATTCATATATGATTGTATCTTTATGAAGATGATCTGTTAAAAAAATTATGTTCTAGCAATAGATTTTATGATTAACCTATAATGGGTCAAATCATATTTCTCGTACAAGTACATGCAGATATTATGGATCTGATATTCAAAGATTTCAAATAAAATGCCGTCATAAGTCAATTGTTATGTAATTAGTTGTGTTGAAAGTTTCCTCTTTAATAGATGATGACATACAATTTTTTGTATATTTTGGTATGCACACGTAAATGTATTACTTGTAGATGTATAAAATAAAGTTGTAATTTTATCATATCATCAAGTACATTGCTTGTTTGTTTTTTTTGTTGAGAAATTATTGAAAAAAATTGAATATATAGTTCAGTTAAGTTGGTCAGCTGCTATTAATGGATTCACTGTGTGGAAATTCATAATGCCCATTGGGTGTCATAGATAGTTGCAATTTTAACATACGAAACAATTTCCTAATTTTTAAAATCTTTGCACATAATTTGTTTAATCGCAGACATTTTATGGTAAACAGCATTTAAAAGGTATATTTTCTTGTGGTTGATGATAATATACACTCTTTGTTTCAACACATCGTTCACTGAGAATGTAAATGCTCTATATCCAATTTTTCATTTTTTCAGGAGAGACTTTTAAAGTTTGACTTGATATATTTATTTACTGAGAAAATTTCAGGTAGAGCATGTAGCCATTTTACACTGAAATCATCAACAATGAAAAGAACAAAAGTAATAATAGCAAAATAGCACAAAGGATTAACATATATAAGTTAAGATAGCACAATTAAATATTATTTAGCAACATATGTTGTGATGGTACATAGAGAGGCGTTCTCTGTGGAAAATACATCAGCACTTGATGGGAAGTCGTTATATTGAGTGGGAAGTCTGTGGAAGAGGGATCTTTTTTGAATGTCCAGCCTAGGCTTTTCTGTGTAACATAGATTTGTATTACTTGTTGTGCACCTAGACACTCGAAAGTGGAATTCCTGGAGGAGTGTGTTGCAACGGATTTTGCCATTGACAATTTTGTAGAGATACCTGAAATCATTCAGTAAACGGCGCTGATAGGGAGTCTGTAAGTGTACATAGGACAGGAGATGTGGATATGAATTGCATATAGCCAGGAGAAAGTGAAGGACATAATCGATTCTAGAGAGCTGAGTGGACACGCCATGGACCAGACGGGAGAGCAGTATTCTGTTATTGGGGAAATAAATGACTTGAAGTATAAGGTGAGGACTGAGATATCACTAATTTCAGTGAAATGATACAGTAAACCAAGAGCCTTTTTTGTGGTGCCTGAAATATGTTCTTCAAATGTGAGTTTTTGGTCGAAAACCAAAGGAGAGGATACTGCTTTGATGTTATTGCCAGAGATGGAGTAAGATGACTTTAACAGGTTCTTTTTGGGAGAGATGGTGAGAGTAGCACATTTTTGAGGATTTAATGTAAGTTTCCATGTCAGGCACCATGATGTAAATGTTGTTGTCATGTCATTCTGGAGAAGATGAGTGTCGTTGGAGGTGGAGATTTCTCTGAATGAAAATTTCACAGTTATCTGTGAAAAGAAGGCAATTACTAGAGGCAGCTGTGAGATGGTTCGCAAGGTCTTCGACGAATAATATGAATAAGAGAGGTCCTAGAACCTGGCCCGTACCCAGGATTTTTTGAGCGGGGCAGACCCATAGACGAATTCTCATAAATTTTCTCTCCTATTATACACAATACGTGTGTGTGTGTGTATATATATACAGGGTGTTAATTTTAACTTGACATATGAAAATAGCGGGAGTGATATGCATGTGAGGAAAATTTGGTCCAAACAAACCATGATCCTTGTCGGGGGGGAATGTTAATGGCGTACAAATGAGCCCCCGCACAGGGCCCCCCTGGGGGGCATGGGGGCACGTTGTGTTTTTCAAATAGGAACCCCCGAATTTTGTGCAACAACATGCGAAATAAAAAAGATATGGCTATGTGTATGTTTGGAAACACGTAAATGTCGTGCATGGAAAAACGGTAACAGGCCCCCACGAAAATACGAAGAATGGCGTGTGCAGAGGAAAATGTCATTGCTGTCGATGGTGTCATTGAAGAGTGGAAGAAGTACCAAAAGAAGAGTGCGGAGGGGATAGGGGGAGGGGGCAGCATGCAACGAACAAAGTGGAAATACATCTGCTGGATTAATGCAGATGCCAAGGATATGAGGGAAACAAAATAACGACCTGTGCCTGTGTCAGAAAAGTGAAGGGGTAGGGGATGTAAATCGTGTTTCCAGAACTCACGCGAAGAGTATGTTATCGCCACCTACGTTGTCGGATCAGCTGTGTTATCAGACGCCAGCCACATGTAAGGTACAAACTAGGCCATTGGACCTTGCGCTGAAGTCAGCTCTCTGTACCCGTGTTTGCTTGGGGAAATAGGTGGTTATTGGGCGTGAGTGCTTCAGAAGGTTAGTTGACGTGCCCGTGTTCGAAGTGAGTGCAGGGTAAAAGTGCAGGTATATCTAGGACGATGGAGCGTGTATCTGTGGAAGACAGAATTGAAATGATATTCATGTATGGTGAATATCGACGGACTGTGGACAATGCTGTCACCGAATATGCCAGACGCTATCCGAACAGAGTGCGTTCGCGGTCGACTTTCGCCAGGGTTGTCAAGCAATTTGCAACAGTAGGAAGCGTGTGTCCGCAACAAAGACGGCGTCGAAGAACTGTCACTGGGGAAAATAATGAAATCGCTGTATTAGCTGCAGTGGCGTATGATCCCCATTCCAGCACGCGTAACATAGCTCGCCAGAGTGGGATGTCCCATGTCAGTGTTTGGAACATACTCAAGAGGCACAAGTTTCACCCGTACCATGTGTCCCTGCACCAGGAACTTCATGGTGATGATTTCCGTGCACGGATGGTGTTTTGTGAATGGGCACGTGGACAAATACATCGAAATCCGGCATTCTTTCTGGACGTTCTGTTCTCCGACGAAGCAACATTCACAAACTTTGGCCAGGTTAACCGGCACAACATGCACTACTGGAGTGCCGACAACCCACACTGGTTGCGTGAAGTTGAACATCAACGCCCATGGTCAGTGAACGTATGGTGTGGCATCATGGGTGACAAACTCATTGGTCCGTTTTTCATTGACGGTACATTGAATGGGCGAAAGTATCGCAATTTCTTGCAGGACGAACTACCGATATTGCTGGAGGATCTAAGCCTTGCACAGCGACAGGCCATGTGGTATCAGCATGATGGTTGTCCGGCGCATTATGCTGCCATAGCTCGGGAAGTATTAACGCGCAAGTTCCATCATCGCTGGATCAGACGACGTGGTCCTGTCAATTGGCCGCCTAGATCACCAGACCTTACTGTGCCAGATTTCTTTTTGTGGGGTTTTCTTAAAGGAATGGTGTATCAAACTGTACCCACAACGCGCAACGACATGATGCAACGAATACGAAATGCGTGCACACAAATTGATGCCGCCACACTTTTGCGTTGTGAACAGTCATTTCATGCAAGAATAAATAAATGCATCGACGTTCATGGTCACCATTTCGAGCATTTGCTTAGGTAAGGCATGTATGCCCACGCACCACCCCACCCCCACAGGTGAGAGGCAAGGGGACTCACGTGAAACAAACACCCTGCAGGTGAGAGGTAAGGAGACTCACGTGAAACAAGCACCCCACAGGTGAGAGGCAAGGAGACTCACGTGAAACAACCACCCCACAGGTGAGAGGCAAGGGGACTCACTTGAAACAAGCACCCCACACGTGAGAGGCTAGGAGACTTACGTGAAACAAGCACCCCACAGGTGAGAGGCAAGGAGACACGTGAAACAAGCACCCCACAGGTGAGAGGCAAGGAGACTCACGTGAAACAAGCACCCCACACGTGAGAGGCAAGGGGACTCACTTGAAACAAGCACCCCACACGTGAGAGGCAAGGAGACTCACGTGAAACAAGCACCCCACAGGTGAGAGGCAAGGGGACTCACTTGAAACAAGCACCCCACACGTGAGAGGCAAGGAGACACGTGAAACAAGCACCCCACAGGTGAGAGGCAAGGGGACTCCCTTGAAACAAGAACCTTACAGGTTCGAGGGTAATAGTATTTGCATTTCATCCTTCCCATCTCTTACACTTTTCTGGCATCCCTGAATACGTTTTTGTGTTTCCCTCATCTCCATGCCATCTGCATTAAGCCAGCAGATGTATTTCCACTTTGTTCGTTGCATGCTGCCCCGTCCCCCTATCCCCTCCGCACTCTTCTTTTGGTACTTCTTCCACTCTTCAATGACACCATTGACAGCAATGAAATTTTCCTCTGCACACGCCATTCTTCGTATTTTCGTGGGGGCCTGTTACCGTTTTTCCATGCACGACATTTACGTGTTTCCAAACATACACATGGCCATATCTTTTTTATTTCGCATGTTGTTGCACCCATGTCAAGCATAATTATTATTTATTTTGACTCCGCGAATCCCAAAATGAAACAAAATTCGGGTGTTCCTATTTGAAAAACACAATGTGCCCCCCCTGCCCCTCAGGGGGGCCCTGTGCGGGGGCTCATTTGTACGCCATTAACTTTCCCCCCCAACAAGGATCATGGTTTGTTTGGACCAAATTTTCCTCACATGCATATCACTCCCGCTATTTTCATATGTCAAGTTAAAATTAACACCCTGTATATGTGTGTGTATGTATGTACAGATGGAGGACAAAATAATACGAACACCTGTGGAAAAGTATGTCACATTTCAAACCGGCAATATAGCAGCACCACCTGGAACTGAAGTCTGCCACCTAGTGGCTGTGAAGGGGAAGAAGGTATTAGTCTGTCAACAGCAGTCATTGGTGGGGCATTCGTCTATTGTACGCTCCCAAGAGACACTGCAATGTCAGACCTGACAGAGTTCCAAAGAGACATGGTTGTTGGAGCACGTTCAGCTGGAGGCACGGTGACGGAAACCGCAAACCTTGTGGGGTGTGCAAAGAGCACAGTATCAGCCGTTATGACAGCATACACAACACAAAGTAAGATGGCGTCTTCAAAGCACAACAGTGGATGAAAGACAAAGCTTGCTGCTCAGGATAGGAGGGTGTTGAAGCGCATAGTGGCCCGAAAGCACAAGCAATCGTTATCCGAGATAACATCTGAAATGAACAGGCATCTCCAGGACCCCAGTTCAACCAAAACTATCAAAAGGAAACTCCATGCTGCAAACATTCCTGGCAGAGTGGCAATTTGTAAGCCATTGGTGAAATCACGTAATGCTGTCAAGCGACGCCAATGGTGCAGAGCTCACAGAAGTTGGTCCCCACATCTGTGGCAACAAGTCATCTGGTCTGATGAATTAACATTCACGTTATTTCAGACCACCGGGCATGTTTATGTGTGGAGAACGCCCCGAGATGAGTTTCATCCTGACTGCATCTTGCAGACTGTAAGCATGGAGGTGGGTCCATTATGGTATGGGATGCGATAGTGTGGGACCACTTGTTTTTCTGCATGGGACGATCAACGCCAATCACTATCGGGGCATTCTGGGGAATCATCTCCATCCTTTTGTCCAGACTTTATTTCCTGGGGAGCGGCTGCTTTTTCAAGACGACAACGCTCCTATCCACACTGCTGGGTCTGTCCAAACAGGGTTCGAAGAACATGACGAAGTAGGATATCTTGAATGGCTCTCACAGTCTCCTGATTTGAACATTATAGAACATTTGTGGGGATATTTGGAGTCCAAACTGCATGCTCGAAGTCTGCCTCCAGCCAAAGTCTGCCTCCAGCCATACTTTTGGAATTGGAGACTGCTCTGGAGGAAGAATGGCTCCATATTCCCTTAAACATTGTGCATGACCTCTATGCATCCATCCCACATCGCATACAAAGTGTACTTCAGTCACAGGGTGGTCCAACCCCATATTAATAAAGATTTTCTCTAATTTCACAGCTGTTCGTATTATTTTGTCCCCCATCTGTATGTGTGTGTGGGGGGGGGGGGTCTATGGGAGAGGGTGGTTAGAGAAATTGGCTCATTTTGCTACGAAATGTTGAAGAACAGAATTTTCTAACCTATATGTATACAACCACGTGACAAATATTTGCAGTTTACCCTGACATTTTTTTTCTGTAAGAGAGCGAAAAGAAAAATTGTATGATACGGATAGACTACATGTATACATAATACAAACAATTCAAATAGCCTACATAAAGCAACATATGTGTGTGGGGTTGATAGATGAGGGTTCACACCCACTTTCCAAAATCCCTGACTTTTCCAGGTATTTTACATAACTGTGTAATGATTTAATATGCTAAAAAGTAAGAGTTACACTTCAACTTTGTAAGTTAATCAAGTGAATCACGTTGTTTGAACATATTTGAAAATAAATTAAAGAACCTTTTTATAAGCAATATTACCCAAAAAGGAATATTCTTGGGAAGATAAAACGAAACGTGTTTTCGGTTACAAATTCTGCCAAGCAAAAATCATTTAATTCCCCTGACTTTTCTAGGTTTTGAAAGCTTTTTTTAAAAAATCATTTCCTTCCAATGACCTCAGTCCTAGCCTTATTTTCCTGACTCTTCCACTTGTTCAGGACTTTGGAGTCAGTGCATGGCTAAGTGACTTCACCCTGGCAGTGTGTGTGCTGGCATAATATTGTTTCTATGCTGTATTTTCAGTTTTAGAATCTTTTCGACAGTAAAAATAAATGCCAGTGGCAACCAAGAAGCTATTAAATGGGGTTGCATACATGTGGGATAGAAAATGCCATTTTCAACGGCTCCTAGGATCGAATTTTTTGGCTTTGATGTCATCTGCACACTGTGAAAGTTATCTGTTGTACGGTCACAGCACTGTGTATTTATGTTCAAGACAATTACAAGAAGAAAAGTTGCAGTAAAACAAATTCCGATTGACAGAATTTCGTAAATAATAATGTACTTACTTTCTTGAGTGGTTTGGACAAATAACAATATACCTAGTCTGGCCATAAATACTGTTACAAACTTTCAGCTTGGACTATACATCCGGTAGTCAGGCTCATAAACCATGCTTGTGCTGACGTTCACTCCTGACCATTGTGTGTTCAGCTGTGAAAGAGCAACCATGTATCTTCTTGTGCTTAGCATGGAGTGGGCCGAATATGAAAACAGAGTAGCTGTAATTGCTCTGCATATGGTTGGGAAGTCCCTCACTGAGATTTTCCAGCCCCTAAAAATCACGAAGATTAGCAAAAGGTTTGTGTATCAGACAATCCAGAGATTCACTGATACTGGTAGCATGAAAGATCGGCCAAGAGTTGGTCGACTTCACACCGTATGAATAGTGGCGGCTGTTAAAGCAGTGCTGACTTGCATCCGCCGAAATCCCACCTGGAAGCAAGTGATAATGGCACAGGAGCTGAACAATTCACGACAATCAATGTTCATGGCACTTAATGAAGACCTTGGAATTGGAGCTTACCGTTGGAGTACTGGAAATTTCCTGACAACACAAGTGAAGAAGCAGAGGGAACTGAAATCAAAATGGCTCCTGCAGCGGTACGTTGCCAATGGGCATTGCAGGATTCTCTTCACCGATAAGAACTTGTTCACCACTGAATAAAGTTTTAACCACCAAAATGAAAGGGTGTATGCTTCAAACTCTCGAGACGTTTGTGAGAGAGTTCCCAAAAATCAGAGATGCCACCAGCCCTCCTCAGTCATGGTTTGGTGGGGGGTGAGGTATGAGAGTTCTACCAGGCGTCATTTTTTAGAAAATGGCTTAAAAGACGTGCGAAAGTGTATGTGGAAAGTGTCCTGGACCCTCTCGTGACACTGTTGAACCAAACAATGTTTCACAATGAATCCTGGATGTTCAAGAAATATTCTGCTCCAGCTCATAAGGCAAGGATGACGCGACGGTGACTGGAGACCAGTGTACTCAATTTCATCTCCACTTTTCATTGGCCATCTGATAGCCATGATCTCAGTACCTTGGGCTACAAACTGTGCTCAGAGCTAGAGGGGACTGCCTGCAAGAAGAGGCACCCTCTATTTGAAAGTTAAAAGCACTCCTTGATAGCAGCAGGGGCAGACTTTCCCATCAAGACCATCCATGCTGCAATAGATGCCTGGCCAGGGAGACTTCGAGCTTGTGTGAGTGCGAAAAGTGTACATTTTGAAAACTGATTGGTGCTATTTGTGTGTAATATATGTAAGTGTAACATACTAAAAGAGCATTTAAAAATCTGAAACCAATTCAATTTATTCACACAATAGTGTGTAACAGTATTTATGGCCAGACTAGGTATGTTAAAAGTACTTCAGGCAATCTTTTGTCCCAATAATCTAGCAACGATTCTGCTGTGAAGTGGATTTTCCTATTTACATAATAAGTTATTAATTAACCCTAAGCCATTGAGTGGCAGAGTGGACATCAGTTGCAGAAAACCCCTGATGTTTAAAAGGGATCACAGACCTTGCGGTGCAGGTGGAGAGCTAAATGTCCCTTATATGGTTGGTTTTGTATTGCTGTCATTGAGGAACCTTTCTTCCATAATGTAGAGATTATAGAAAATTCCCCTCTGTTTTAATTATGTGAAACATTAGTGACACTGTAATAGAAGAAACCATTCAACAATCAAAGGGTTCCTATTTGTCGAGTATCAAACAACTGTTTTTGACTCCTAACTAAAAAGTTCAGACAATTTTAATAATGTACACAGTATTCTACAGAAAGTCCTACATAACCAGTACAATGTCAGTAGTGCCGCAAGAGTCTTTCTTCCCTTATAGCAAGTAGTGTCAGAGCCGAAACAAAAAAGTCGGGACATGGATTAAAAGGAATGGACTGTCCCGACTAAATCGGAATGTCTGATAGCCTTGCATCAATGGTTATAGAACTAAAATAGCCCAATATTGCAGACTGCAGACTTCTAGAACCTGCCTCTGTCCAGAAACAACCTATTCATTTGCACAAGGACAAAATCGAAATTCATGCAAAATTTGAAAAACCATCTACGTAATTTTTGTAGGTTTTTATATGTTAAAATTTTAAAAAAAATCATGCCTCGAGGTAGGGGGGCATGGGTACGGTCTTGCCTAGAACACTGTCCGGTGGTACTCCAGAAAGGACAGGAAGAAAGTTAGAGTTCGTGGAAGAACTACATGTTGTTGATGATAGCTAAGGTAATTTGTGAGCAAGTTAAGAAAGTTACCATGAATGTTGAATCTACAATTAGTGAGCCGAAAGACGATGACTGACACTATCAAAAGCTTTGGCTAGATCAAAATATATAACTTCCAGTTGTGATTTTTTTTTTTAATACATTTCATATGAGAGACAGACAGGTTCGTTTGACAGCCCCACAGAGGATTATGCTGACTGAGTGTCCTGATGCCAGAGCCTCGCTAGTCTTCAAAATGCAGTCCAAGGTGTACTACTTGGAAGTGAGGTGCTTTTCCGGTGGCATTTCATAGTTTATGCACACACTACTTCAAGAAGCAAAGTGCATTGCAAATGAACATATTTCTGAGATACGCTCAATGCTGAATTCAGAAGTAGATGCTAATATAAGTTCAACTTCCGAGTGCTGAAAAATCTCTATCTACATTTGGTTCAACTCGACAGGATGATGCTGCTCTGTGGCTGCAATACATTAGGATGTTTGTTAGTCTTCGAAATTTCATTAAAACCGAGCGTATTGGGAAGTGGAGTTTACATCTTTCATATGTTCTCATTTTGCTGCATCAGGGGCAACACCTGTGCTACAAGTGCATGTCTGTTATGTAGAAGAAATGATGAAATTTAACGTTAGTATCAGGTATCTACGAAAAATTCTGCAATGGACTCTAAGGTAAATTGACCAGTTTAGAACCGCATTTTACCGTATCATATTAACATAGAATAACCTAACCTAACCTAACTATTCTATGCTATAACTGTTAAGCCTTTGGGAATTTTCTTGAAGAAAGTGTAGTGACATATTTACTCTTAATTGTAAATAATATCATGTATAATAAATTATGTATGTAAGTAGAGTCAATGGTCAGTTCTCTGTTTCCGTCTGAACAAACCCCTTAGTATTTACTATATATAGTAGTTACGGTGTTCACTCACTCTTCATAATATACTGTATACATTTAGACGCAGAATTTTACTGCGCTATTCTCTCTGCAAACCTATCTGTGATATGTTCGATTGTGAATGACTACTGATTCTAAAATTAGGTCTACCATTTCAACTGCTGAAAATTGGTGTTTAACATATTGAGTTAATAAAGCTCCTAGAGAAAAAAAAAAAAGGGGACCCCCACAAAACATTTTGCCCAGGGTCCTCCACAAACCTTGATACGGCCCTGGACACATTCAGGAGCAACGATTCATCTGTCGCGCATAATCCCCAGATTTTAACCCAATTGAAAATCTGTAGGACCATCTTGAACACGTTAAACGCCATAGACGACAACCACGCAATCTAGCCACAAATTAATAAGATCGGTTACTTCCTATCTCTCCTTTGTAATCTGTGCGTATACCAAACCGGACATGTGGAGCCACCCTACGGCTGTTTCGAAACGTAAAGCGTTGTCATAGCAACCTCTCCGCCAATCATATCTTACTCTTGGCAGTAACAGTTGAATGCGTCTCAGCGCAATGATCCGCTCACCCCACCCTTCCATTTCTGCTTTTATTTTCTGCTAATAATTCGGGACATATCTCGTAAGGTCGAATTAATTATTTTATATAAGTGCATAAAAATGTTCTACAAGGATAAATACCATTGTTCAGTTAATGCACGTTATGTTTGAATGATTTCTACATGTAAGTTACGAGATATACAGAATAAGTAGCCCAGAAGCACAACATACGAAAATAATTTCAAGTTCCTGAAATTCCAGCACGTAAATCATTCCGTTGTGCATGAAAAATGGTCCGTGTATTATCTGTGGTAATAAGTATTTTTATGTCGTATTCTCCCTATTATGCGTTGCTTTTCTGACATTTTGGGCAAATCGCGATTTTATCTTGTGTAAAGTCTACGGCGATTACTTTGTTCGTAGATCAATGCGTTTTACCCCTCCCTCGTCGTTGTTTATTTAGCGTCGCATTTTTCCAATTTTAGGCTAATCGCATCGATGCTATGAAAAATTGATGACACAAAGAAAGCTCTAACAGGGATTCGAACCCAGGACCCCTGCATTAACCGAACAATGGTATTTATCCTTGTAGAACATTTTTATGCACTTAAATAAAATAAATACTACGACCTTACGAGATATGTCCCGAATTATTAGCATAAAATAAAAGCAGGAATGGAAGGGTGGGGTGAGCAGATCATTGCGCTACCCAAAGTGTTCTAAAGGGCGCTCGAGCCATGTTGCAACATTTCGCAAATTGTCTCTTTCTCTTCATAACAATTGCTGCACAGTTTAACGTGGGTGGCAATCTGCAGGATACAGCATACTTAATACCAGCAACTTTTTCTGGTGCCGTCGCCGTAATTTTCTTTCTCCCTTGTGTAGGCCTACCATATTCAATCGCAAGATGTAGACACTTCTGATTTATCAACGTAGAAAATTCCATTCATCTGTCTATGGCCTCATAAAACGAAAGACAAATGCATCCACTTTCTCTGTAATTGATATCAGTGGAGTACCCTGAGGAGGGGGGGGGGGGTTGATGCTGAAAATGCTAGGGAAACAAAAGACAGGATTCGAAGGTTTTGTCTCAGGAAATAAGAATAAATCATAAAACGTATATTAAAAACTACTGATGGAACATTAACGCTATTCATCTAACGAAGCCATTACAAATCGGCTGGCGGCTTGTAGGTATGAAATATACTGGAATAAAAGATATATATACATATAGTCAGTCAGTACTTGTTTTCCATACTTAACCACCATCCTAAGAAAATTGGGGACCTACAAGTGAGTAGCGTAACCCAGTCTGGGAAATCTCCTATAACAGCTGAGGGTTCGATGTGCTGACCCTACGTCACTCCCATTACTGGTTGAAGATCTCCACACCTCTTGGTAGGGTTGTGGGAGGCAGACTGGCAGTCAGTTGATAGGCCAAGGACCTTCCAGGGCTGTAGAGCAGTGGATCTCAACGTTTTTCAGTCGGGGACCCACCTTGAAGGATATTACACTTCATGGGACCCATAAGATGGGAACAAGCGGAATTACTTTGTAGGGATGTGCACCCAGTTTGTAATCATATATTTGCTCTTTTACAACAACACGGCCTGAATTTAAATTGTTAAAACAATATATCTAAGTAATTTAAGGTAATAGGTTTTTAAGACCCAGTTAACAAAGTTACGAACCCAACTTCCCGACCCACCAAATGTCCCCTCAGGACCCAGGAGTTTGTCGCACCCTATAGGTTGAGAAACTATTCTGTAGAACTATGGGTTATGCTGTAGATGAAAGTAAATATTTTACACTACAGTTAATTTCTATCACAACTTACATTCAGTGTTCTGTAGATGAAATAGTATTTTGGACAATACGACATAGAAACTAGTTGAGTGCCATCTGCCATGAGAGAATAGAATAAAATAATAGTTATGAGTGACACAGCTCATTGGGGAAGTTATCAAACAGAATAATTTCTGGAATAAAATTGTAATTGTTTTAATTCTATCAGTCTATTTCTCTGTAAAAACTACTATGATGGTGATAATGAATAGTTATGGGAAAATAGAGTAAGAAAAGGTCACACCTTACACAAGTTAACCTAGAATGCCTATATAGCAACCACCCCATCTCGAAGTTGTACCTATATGGAGACGCATAGTGGTTCGGATCCCACTTTAAACTGTAGTTCCAGTCCCGATTGGCCTTACTGTGAATAAAGTTGACTTAAAACACCAAATCAATCAATCAATCAAAGTTGTATGAAATTTCACTTTTCTGGTTTGCATGAGAGTAATTTCAACCCATTTCTAAAAACGTGTGAATGTTTGTAAGATATATTATTAACTAATCACTGCATGCTTATTCATTTTAGTCTGTCAAAAATCCCTAATTTTTAATCTAGAATGGGAGTAGGAATATGTCATACAAGCGAGTTTTGTTCGAAGTTACTTACTGGAACCACTCTACATATTGACTACAATTGCATCATATGGCATTACATATTTCATAGTTACACAAAAATCTGGACTCGAAATATGAATGTCTTAGAATAAAAAACAAAGCAGTCATTGAGTATGTAGGATCAAGCTAGATAAGCACACTCCCAGCCCCCGACTTCTAAACACACACACAATGGAATTAAAAATACACCACTGAAAGATCTTATCCTGCACAGATATGTATTTTATATATTCATATACTTAATACAGTACTGAAGCTGATACAATCCATGCATTGCACATGAATTTTTTAAAGCTAATTAAAAAACAAAAGAAATGTGCAAATTTCCAGCTGATGACAAAGAAACCAACAGTATTTTTTTGCAATTTAGAGAGATTTCACACCAAAGTGACATATGCCACTTGGAAATGAACCAATGAACAGCAACATGTCACTCATAGTGGATGCCATATTGACAAAATCCCTGCTACTTCTAAATAATGTCACACATGTTTCTATGAACATAAAGAGTTAATAAATAATCATTCTTTCAAGCTTCACACTATGAGGTCGATCATTGGTGCATGTGTCTCATATCATCCCTTCCATCAAGAAGTAAATTTAACTTGGCCTCGTATTGAACATAGGTGTCTCACTCATGATGATTTGCTGCAAGGGCTAGACCATCCAATGTGTCATGTCTAAATGTTAAGTGATTGGCTTATTCCTACCTAATGTGTAGATTATACTTTCCTCAAACTTTTGATCTTACCAATTATTGACCAGGTTGGGAGATAATGAAAGCACTTTAAGAAATGTCATTACCTTTATGAGAAGAGCTGGGCTCTTATACTGTCTCTGAGGAAGTTCGTAGTTTTGTGTATATCCTTTGCAAGTCTTTATAACATTTCACTTTCAACCTTTCTCAAGGGGCTCTTCACACCCATTTTTTAACTCAGGTATGGGTTCGATACCCGGTGGAGACCCATAGTGTTTCGGATCCCACTTTAAACGGTAGTTTCATCCAAATTAGCCTTTCTGTGCATAAAGTAGACCTAAAAGAACAGTTCAAACTCAAGTAAGGATATTAGATAAGAGGATTCTTTCTCACATACATTGAATGACCCAATATGGTCATTATGCCTACAAGTCCCAAAATTTATTTCAAGAATCTTACTTCCAATTACACATATAAATTATATTGTTAGCATTAAACATATGGAATATAAAGTAAAAGACTATAAGAAATCCTTAAAAAAAACCTACATCAAATAATTTCCACTGTATTGAATATTATCATAATATTCTTAATGAAATTCCAATAGACAAACCATTGTGTCATACTGATAGGTTTCTTGGTCGGACACTCACTATGGTGGGAGAACAGCGTACGCTGAACCTCGCCCGCTCAATAAAGATATATTATTATTATTATTATTATTATGTTATACTTCACCAAGAATGAATTTACATGTTGAAATACTCCAGAAGAAGAGAACAGTTTCAGAGTAAGTACATTACTCTTAATGATTTAATACTCATACTGTGGAAATGTAAAACATTATATTCTATTGCTAATAACAAATGTAAGGGAAAATAAACAAACACGTTGTTATTCAGGTATATATATATTTATTGAATCACTAGTAATTAATATATTTTGCATAAGGTATGATAATCTCTTTGAGGTCCTACAGACTTTCACTGGAATAAAAGTTACTGAAATTATTAAAGCATCATTAACACACTCAACAAACATTTCCATAGTAGGTTCACATATGTACAGTCTCAAACAGAAAAATATGTGCATTTTATTTCCTTTAATCAAACTTTTCAAATATTTTACAGGACTGTTTAGCTGAAAGTCATATCTTTTTCATCCATCCTGCTTGGAATATTTAGTGAAACATTAAATACATTTGTTTCTAACATCCTCAAGCAATGTATCGTGTTGTTAGGTGTTATGTACTTTAAGCAAAATTTACCTCTAAAGCATATATTTTTTTAATGCAGAAAAGGGAAAATACAATTTCTTCACATAACTGATGACAATGTTATTTCATAAGAAATGCAATATACTTACTTGGTTCTACACCTGGGTATGCATCATGCACTAACTTATTTCTATTACAATTCATAAACATTTTCTCTGAAAAATTGTCTCCACAAACTCTGTAACTTTTGTATGTTTTGTGCCTCAAGTCCTTTCGCCATATTTTCTCCAACTATATCTCAGCTCTACGAGAAAAATAAAAGACGAAAAATTATTTTAGAAACATATAACTATGCAAGACAAAGCATTCTGCATTTTATGTCACTCAAAAAAGATAAATTCCAAGATGCAAGAGTTGTTAGTGAGCTAAGGTCAAAGCGTGTCAACACAAAGAAAAGTTACTGAAAATGAATATGCATTAGATCACTATCTGTATCTGTTGAATAAAGTAGTGTCAAATGTATAAGGGTCCATTCTATGATAGCTCCTTCAACAATTGCGCAAAATCTTATGAGCTTGTCACCATTCAATTGATTTATTTTTACTCAATTTTCACATTATTTCTCATCGTAACTACTTCTTATGGCACCATACAGTGTGTGGTAATGCAAATAAAAAAATATTATAGATATTGCACTTAAACTTCCTAACATATGAAGCAAAGTTTTACCACATTATCTTTTAGAAAGAGTCCCTGAAGCTTACTGCCTAACCTACAACTGGCTAACAACGCAATTTTTGTCATTAAATGGATCATGGAATCTATTCTAATCTAATCTAAGTTTTATGTCCTCAATGTTTAAAGATAACGTCCAATAAATGATCACCATTCCAATTGATGCAAATTTGGGCTCTTTTTATTGCGTTTTCCATGGTGTTGGAAAGAATCTGCGGGGAAATGTTTTCAATCTCATGTTGAATATTGTCCTTTAGTTGCTATAACGTCTCTGGCTTATTCACATAAACCAATAACTTCGAATATCCATATCCCCAAAGGAAGCAAGACGTCGAATGGTTTACGGTGTAGGCGCTGGAGGATTGGGAAAATGTCTAACTTCTCGTTGTGTCAAGATTACAGATAGATTATTCCTTAAAAATATTGTCACAATTTTTCCACGTTCTTGTGGAGTATAATTATTCATTTTCGCATACAATGAATTTCGTGAGTACCTTCTATTTAACTGACAAAACACCAGGCGCGTCGCCTGATAATGTTCGCATGAGCACGTGAACACTCATGTATCTTAAATTACGTACATATTAAATGCACAAACATATATTCTTATTATTCGAAAAAATACTATGTTTGATGTATATACACAAAATTTACTCTGACACGACTTCTTTCAGGTCTGATAACTTTTTTTAGATAGTTGGTAACACTGACTCCCACGGTGTTCCACGGACTTCTTCAGAAGTACGTAAATAGCCCATTTTGACTTCCGAAACAAGATTTTTTTGTACAGACAAAAAATTCGCTGCACTACTGTGATTATGTAATTATACAACATAATACTTTATATGTAACTTTTGACTGAGGATTTTTTATCATATTCTGTTTATAATACAGAATAATAATACTTATTCTTACAATCCTTTATAGGAGTTTAATATCTTCACACATATTTACATTAAAGAAGGAAGGCCCAATATAAAATTTTTATCTGGGCGAGCGATTTTTGACATTTCCGAAGGGAAGCAAAGGAGCCTATCTTGCAATGGACTGTCTCATTCAAGAGCATGAAAACTACAGTATTTCCATGCTTCTTCCTCTATTCTCGCACATATTCATTCATAATATGCCATGCGTTTTCCTTAATTCATTGTCAGTTTGAAAAAGGAAATTCTGAACTAGTAAACGCACAAGCACAAGAAACACCCTCAAACTGACTGATAGTCCTACGTTATTGATTCTGCCCATTTCAGAGCAGAATCCTGCGTAATTTCCCATCTCTTGTGTGCAAAAGCTATGTAATATGCATTGGGCCTCTTATATAGCGGTCAAACGAGAACTGGATGAGCCCGGCCCCCTCTGCCCCTCCCTCCCGGTTTCGGCACATATAAATACACACACACACACACACACATACATAAGCTTTAAAATCTATCCTGTACGTATGCAACCCAACACAGCAAACGCTTGCTCTGACATAACTACCAGGGGCGCGTGGCAGGGTTTGCCCTAGCGTTCCTCGTTAAGAAAGACGACTTCAAAACAACAACTTGGGAGTTTTGCCTGAGCAAGATCCAAAACATTAATGATACTTGCGATGTTGTAAGAAGCATTGACAGTATTTATAAACTGACCAAGACAAATAATGGGCAGACTGAAATTCAAGATTACTCATTCTAAAATATCTCCATAATTGATTGATTGATTGATTTGGTTTATTTTAATTCGCTTTTCTGCCACCTTTGGCTAATCGCGAAGATGAGGATGATATGATGAAATAACAAATGATACCAATGTCTAGGCCAGGATATAAACCCGAAACACCTGGCGCCGTAGCAAGCTGTGCCCCCCTCCCCGGAGTATTGTTACAAGCGAGCGCACCTGTACAAAACCTGGTGGAACTCCAAACAGAAGTAGCAAATTCCTAGGGTCAAGGGGGTGGGGGAGATAATTCACGTTCCACTTTATTTGAAGAGACCAAACTGCCATTCGTAATCTGCTTAGGGATCTGTCAGTCACGTACTTCCTGTTCTTGCTGTTAGCAGAAACTTGAGTCCAGGTTCATTTAACGAGTGCCAAAATACTTTCTCAAAATTTCTTCAGTATCAAAAATAAGTTAAAAAAATATAGTCTCATTTTTTAGGACCGACTGGGGGGGGGGCAAAAAACACATTGCCCCCCCTTGTTGATGAGTGGGGGGGACAAGTTGCACCCCCGGTTCCGACGTCCCTGTGAGGATGGGGAACTGCTCCTCATGCCCCCACCCCTTCGCCGCCACTGTCAATATATTGAACTAATATCCTAATATCTTATAGTAGACACACTCTTGCCTTTTTCGCCGAAAATTCATCTACTATATCATCTAAGTCCAATTCACGAAGAAGTTCATGTTCAATGCTTAATAAACAAAGATTGGCTAAGCGATCCTGTCCCATGGCAGCACGAAGCCTGTTTTCACTAATTTCATTTTTGAGGAAGATATTTCTTCGCTGCAGTTTGTTACCATTAAGACCAGAGAATTTTGACATTGGGAAATGTATTACAGAACGGGTCCTTGCATACAATATTATACATAGACAGTTCCATTGGGATGTCTTCCTGATGTTTGACATTGCTACTGCTCTGTATCAGCTCATTCTGTAGCGAGGGTTCCAGATCCTCCTCGTAGATGCTCGCGAGCTGCAGATGTAATTTGTGATGGAGTTGACACTGCAAGTTCATTTTGAATACTGAACCTCTTTGCGACAGTTTGCGAGTGATGTGATGTGATCTGATCACTCACTGGTACGAAACGTTTCACTCTCAAATGTTCATACTAAAGAGGATTCAGTCGGACGTTTCTCACCCACTGACGTGAGTGTTCCTTAATGAACTCTTCTGTGTCACTTCTTCTTCTGGCTATCTCCTCATATTCAGAAAACGAGTTATTTTTTGATTCTACGAACTTTTTTAAAGATCTCAAAATGTCAATGGCAGACTGAAGAACTAACCTTGGATCCTGGAGTGTTTCGCTCGTAGCATCAAATCTCTCTAAAATGTCATTCCAGAAGACGGCTAACAATGCGATTTCCAGGGACGACATCTGCCGTGAGAGCCTATTCGCTTCACTTCTTAAAAAAACCTTCTCTTCTTTGTCATTGCCTATTTCGACAAGAGCTTCCTTAAATTTTTTGTATCCTTAGACTATGGTTTCTGTGGCATCTGCTGTGCCCACCGAGTCTCACTTAAACTCTTGGGAACATAATATTTACCTTCTGCTTGTCTTAACTTATCCACCAATGTTTGATAACGGTGAGGTGAAGATGTGAAGAACACATACAGCCGTTGTACAAAATCGAAGAAATGGACAGCTGCAGGACATGCATTAGCCGCTGCTTTCCCTACCAGATTCAAAGAGTGGGCACAACATGGTACTAGTTCTGCTAGTTTATTTTTTTCCTTGACGAGATCTTGTATGCCTTTATACTTTCCACACATATTCGCAGCATTATCGTACGATTGGCCACGACAGTCACGTATGTCAATCTTATGATGGTCTAGAAACTCCAATAACGCATTAGCAATAGCAGACACAGTGTGGTCACAATTTGGTAAAAAGGTCATAAACCTTTCTTTTGGAGATAACCCTTCCATATAAAATACAACTTCTTATGTAATTTTTCACAAGCATAGCCAGCTGGGTAAAAAAATATGGTGGAGGCCCTTCACAGCTTCCTTTTGGTGGGGGCCCCGGGGCAATTGCTTCAGTTGCCCATAGGTTAATCCGGCCCTGATCGTGCCAATCAGTTGCAGCACGGTGAACGCAGCAATTGCCATCCTGAACGACAGGGGTTGGAATATTCCATTCCTCGCTAAGATGAAGGGCATACGGAAAACCTGATTGTCGAGCAGCGTGATATGGCATGCTGGTTCAAATTGGCTGTCATTTCACCTCACCATTGCGGAGTAATTAGAACATCCCCAGAACATCACAGAGCCTACCCCAGCTTGCACCACACCTTGCACACAGTCCTGAGCTAAGTCTACAATGAGTACAATGTTTTAACGATATCACCGAAAACTTGAGGAAAGCAAAATAAAGTGTTTGAAATGTATTTGGGTAGGTAAAGGAGGCAAGTTTTCGGTGTTTCGGAATCGCGAATTATGACATTTTTCAGAATAACACCGAATTTTACACTTTAACTCGAAAAACGCCACGAAATATGCAATATAAACTGGGGATAACACTTTTTCTGTTCAAAAAGAACTACCTGAAGCGCTATTCTGTCATTACTAGTGTAGCTGGTGATAATTCGATTCAAAATAGACGGTCACGCTTAATTTATTACAGCTTGGCACAGACACGACTGACAGTGTTTAATTTCGTCCTGAAATAGAATTAGCTCAGGGGAATCTTCCTAGAAGGGAAATTTCGTAGGAACGGGAACATTTTCAGGGAGAAGCACCTATTGTGTTTCGGAGGGGGCCGTGTATGTGTGTATACACAAAACAGTCACAGACCTTTTTTTTTCATTGTTAGGGAAATGTGATGTGTAGGTGTAGGATTGTGTTCAAAGATTTGAGTGTTATCATTCAATAAACATTTCATATTTAGTGGCTGATGAGATGAAATAGTTTTCCAAATGGAAGAAATTTGGTCATTCCTCATAAAGGTAAGCCATATTTTTTTTGTCATTAAAACTAAAATTTGTCTCAATTTTCCAGAACTAAAGCAATGTGAAAATCTTAAGCATAGAAGGAACAGTAAAAATGAATGTAAAAATAACACCGACTTTAAATTAATGACACCGAAATTTGCCATAAACCACGAAAAATAACACCGAATTGCAGTAAAAAATAACATCGAAATTCAGGGGAAAATAAAACGAAAACTTCACGTCCCTATCTATGGTTTAATAACTTTCTGTATCAATCTTCGTTCTGGCACTTTTTTCAGTATCTGAATCAAAATTAATTTCACTATTGGGCGTGGGAGTGTAGTCCACAGAATTTTAAAGCATAATGTTTCCTTTGATTACTCTCTTTTTTCGACCGAATCACATATTTTCTTAATTCAAATTATGTGACGCTCAAAATGTAGGTCATTTGTAATTTTTTCCAAAATTCTTCCCGGATGCCGGACATTAGGCTAAAATATAGGACATGTCCGGGAAAAAGAGGACGTCTGCTAACCATAAACCGATAGGATTTTTCACAAGCCACGTGTATTTGTTTACATTGATTTCGTTCTTACAACTTCTATCTTGGAATCAAATAACTTCGTACGTCACGGTGTCCAACTCCTTTCAAAAGAAAAAAAACTTTCTGGATTGTTGGAGGATCGTCCGTCACCCGCTTCCGATGCGCGTGGTCCGGACACACATATTAGTAGGGCTCAGTTTTGATGACAAATCATATTTCTTTGTCAGCCTTGAAAACAATGCTAAACCTGATATCAGTCCGTTTTCCTTCAGTTTTATTTTGCATTTGTTTTCATTTTTTCGGCCCTCTTTGGCTTTTAGGTCATTTTTCTGTACATTTTCCGTTTTTATTGAATTTGTCTGTATATTTTATGGTTTTTATTGCATTTTTCTGTTAATTTTGCCGTTTTTATTGCATTTGCCTGTATATTTTGCCGTTTTTATTGCATTTTCTGCATTTCTGCCGTTTTTATTGCATTTTTCTCTATCTTTTGCAGTTTTATTGCATTTTCTGTATCTTTTGCAGTTTTATTGCATTTCTCTGTACCTTTTGCCGTTTTTATTGTATTTTTCTGTATCTTTTGCAGTTTTATTGTATTCTGTATTTTTGCCATGTTTATTGCATTTTGCTGCATATTTTGCCGTTTTTATTGCATTTTCTGTATTTTTGCCATTTTTATTGCATATTTGAGGTTTTTTATCTCTTCCCTTGTCGTTTTGTGATTTTTAAATGCATTTCCTAGCATAATGGTCCTTTTAGCATGTTCGCCATTAATCGAAAATACAGTCAATGGAAAGGTACAATATTATTTTGACTGAAATGTTTGACAATGCATTAAATAATTTATTGTAGTAAAATTATTTTTCCTCCAGCAAACTTAAAATACTTTGTGTGAAACCTACTTTGAGGTTCCCTTGGTGGCCTCTGTGTTATCGCTTTAATCTGTGGTTTTTAAGTAAAATTAGTCACAATATTTAAAAATATATAATAATCGCGAAAATGTACGCGATACACTGTCCGACTTCTGTATCGTGGAAAGTTCAGTCTGAAAGAAGATGAACGGCTTATACAGTAACATTGAAGTAACAATAAATAAACTACATTAGCACTTAGTTGCTTTTATCCCTTTGCTTCAGTAGGTTAAACCACCAAACAACGGGTTTTATCGAATTATTCAACTACCTCTCTTGTAGGAAAAATCAACCTTCTAATTCGGAGCGAAAGATATTTTTAGGTTATTTCTTAAGAATTTTAAGTTCATTCTATAGGTCATCTTTATAGTTCATCAACTTTTGAGCCTTACATATTAGTATTGGCTAATGAAAGCGAAAACATCGCAGAGGCAGGATTCACGGAACTACGGAACTAATGACTTCCTTTCACTTTCAATGAGGTCGCATGGTTCGCAGTGGGGCAATTTCTTTGAGCGCTTGTTTCTCGTGTATCTTCGGTCAGAAGCGAATGCATAAAAAAGGGCGGAATTACAGACGGTGTGATGTTACAACCTCCGGTTTCCCCTCTCCTGATTCGTCAAGAAGGTGCATCTGCAGACAGTCACCTGTCATCGCAACCAGTCCAGCAGGTGGTTCGGACCAGTAGTGCGCGAGGTGCAGGTGAGCTGCGTTCGTAACGCGCTTGATAGTGGTATTGTACGACGTTGAGGAAACGGAACAGCAGGACTTTCGCTGCCTTGTTGCAGTTAGTTTCGCACCCAATTCTCCTGTTGGCAGCAACGAAATTTTGTTTTCGAGCAGGTGAGAAGGGAATTGTGAAGCCAGAAGCAATGCGTGATGGAAGAAGGAGAAGAAAGCTCTCTTCAAGGTCAAACTGGGTTTGACAGTGGAATACAAAGTGTTGCGCCTTGTAGAGCTAATCTGTGCATCAATAAGAATGTCAGGAGGGATGGAAGAGTAGCTCAGCGCCGTGGATACGCCTTGGTGAGTGATACATTTATCTGATGATGTGGTGAGGTGTTACATTTCGTCGATTTTACTCCAAGCTTGAGACAGCGGCGGCGCCAGGATCAATCATGTAGGGGTGCTGAGGGGGTGCGATGTTGAAAATAATGAAAAATAAAACATGCATGTATGCTTTAGCCATTACATCAAATACCAAAGAACTGTTAGTAGGCTTCTATGAAAATATTCGAGTGAAACTGAAAATTGCTAGTGACTTGATGAATTCTTCTTGCTTGCTTTGACCATAACATGTGCAGAGAAGTAAATGCGGCTTCCCTTTCAAGTAAGTGTCAATGGCTTTTCTATAGTATACAATAATAGTGGTATTTCTTCAGTACCTACGCTCAGTATCACCATATGATTTTCATAAGTCTTAACGTCTCTCTAATAAAAAAAACTTTTCGTCCAAAGTAAAGTAGTATAATATTATGACAATATGAAGGTTATAACTGCTTTCGGGTGAATTAACAAAACGCGTTTGGATAAGCATTTTAATAAGCAAACTTGCCCAATTACTAAAGAGAATTTAGTACTGATGAATAATCATATAATTTGTTTATCGCGCGTTTAAACAAATGTTTATTTGCCAGAAACTTATTCTATGTTATTCTGTTTTTTTTCCTGAGAAGAGTTATGACAGTATTTTCGGCTAAAAATAGGTTTTGGATAGGGGATGCGGAGGAAAATTAAGGGGTGTGCAAGCACCCCTTTGCACCCCCCCCCCTGGCGCCGCTCCTGGGTTGAGACTTCCATCACTTTATGATGTTTCGTAGTCCTTACACTTGCCCACAACTGTCCATTATCAACGTGAAATAATAGTTTGCTTTTCTCGTACCCCCTTCAAGTAGTTCATGTACTCCTGGGGTGGGAAGGGAAGAGCGGATGATCCTTTCTTTTTGTTCTCGACTGCTATGTTCGTTTAAGCTTTACTGTTAGTTTTAGACGTCGTTTCCGGGGCTGACTGATCGCTTAGTTTTAGACGTCAAAAGAGGTATCGTCATTTATTCTTATGTTCACGGGTCATTTATTTTTACTTTGGGAGGGGTAATCTTTAGTTTTACATGTCGAGGAGCCATGATCTATTTTTGGACACCTCGGTGGAGGGGGCGGGGCACAATCGCTCCCTCCGCCTTCCATCTGATTCTCCATCAAAAATTCTCTCAAATCTGAAACCTAACCGAAGAGTGATTGATCTGCCAAGACTTGTGGAGTTGAGACGGGTGAATAACATCACCTCCTGGTAGGGGCGTATCCAGAAATAAAATTTGTGGTGTCCATTCCCCAAGGTCAATGGCACGATCCCCCTCTATAATAGTACGAGGAAAGTGATATATATATTTATTTATTGTTATTTTTGGAATCATAATTTCAGAATAGAATGTCTGTTGAAGCTTTTTTTCCTCATTTTGCACCACTTTAAAAATATCGGACTCACTAAAGTAGACATTAACCACTCATCAGCCATATACAAACGTGGTCTGTTTTTGTTTTTAATGATTCTTGTGACACTCATTCTACGTTTAAATGTTGGCGCTTCGATCAAAACTACAGATTCCGTAAATCATCTGACACAGCGTTCGTACGGTACAGCTGATCGTTTGTTTGCGGGAATTGGATGAACTCACGTGCTAACTACCCACAGTGCAATAGGCAGGTGACGTTAAATTGAATACCATCCTTCTCAGTCCCATTCCCCGTCGCGATTAACCACAAGGTGGAAAAGCGAGGTTAAATAACTCAAGGTGAATAATGTTTCTCATTGGAAAGCTTCAGAAACACTTCACATTCAAATCATGTTAGCTAAACTATAAACTTTTTCCCCAAAAAAATTCTCATGACGCGGGCGCGTCATGAATCCCACCTGTGGGCATCCCTGAAGCTTTGTGTCTCATAGATTAAATATTATTAATATTCTTCATTTTTTTGTGTATTAAGAAGGGACGATGCCCTATGAGAGCGAAATGTGTTTGGGAATAATACATACTACAGAAATGTTTCTACCAGAGATAGTTGAAAATATGCAGAGTTTGATACTAATTAATTTAATTTTATTAGATCGTTATCATGGCACCTTCACGACGACGACGGATTCTTGAGTGCCTAGCATATCTTTTCATCAATTTATGCGTATAGTATTAAAAACTTTTATGTGCTCTGCATTTCCATGTGTGAAAAAAACACCACAGTGATACACTGTTCGATACGGAAATCTACTCTATATCTATCTTCGTTAAGACCCTGTGTATAATGTTGACTTCAAATCAGATTTTTGTCACTTTATTTATTGTTTCAAACAGTACCATACGCGATATTTGCATATCATTTTCGGTTTCCTTTAATAGCGCAACAAATTGTGTGAAGACCACAACAGTTGTGATCTTCACACAATTTGAGACGAAAAATTTATTGATTGGGTTTATTTCATTTCACTTTTCTGCCACTTTTGGTTAATTGGGAAGATGAGAATGAGTGATGACATGATGAAAAGATACTAAAAAATAACGCCCATGAGCAGGCCGGGATTCGAACCCGCACCCATGGCTTCGTAGCACGCTGCGCGAACCACTCCTCCACGGAGGTCGGCATGACGAGAAGATGTAAAATATCCTAGGAGCGGAGAGAATTTCTTTCTCTATAGTCTACTCCCTTATCTGCCCATGAAAAGTTATGATCAACATGGAAACTTCTTTACAGAGTTATAACTAGACCTTGGATTTTTAGGTATTTGACCTATTTTTTTCTTTCCAGGTAAATAAGAAATAACAAGTTATGTCAGCGTTTCATTAAAAAATGCAACAATGACGAAGTTTTATAGTGCCTAAAATAACCTACTTTGCATGAAACCTCTTTTTAGGTTGTTTTTTTTAGGTTTTACAGGATTCTTACATCTCTCAGAGGTATTTACTTGGTTTGGTAACGGAACAATTCAATGAGTGGCGCGTTTGAAACATGTTTTCTGTCGACCCCCACTCCCTCCAAATCTATGATTTGTTTTAAAGCTCTAAACATAATGTCTTGATGCCACTGTTACCTGCACACAGTGGCGGCGATTGAAGCGGACAGTTCCTCCCTACTTTTTGACCCCGCATTATGGATCCTTAATGCTAAGCATTGTCTACTAAGACAAAGTTAACTGTCCTTGCCCCCCCCCTCTCACCCTTCCCAGTTCTGCACCCAATCGTCTCTACTGTCTGGACAGTCCAAAGTGCAAACTTCTGATCCGTGTGGTCTTACTAACTTTCGCGTCAGTTCGGTCCTTTTGTAGCATTCACGCCTTGCGAAGTAACGTTTTTTCATCGCTACCTATGTTTCAGTTGAATGTTATTTAAAAGATAAAATAAAACATGTGCTTGTACAGTGTCTATCAAAAGTTTTAGGACAACGACATTTTAAACTAGGCAACCCAATTTACACAAGCCGTTGGTGGGTTGCGTGCAGAGTTAGGCTCAATTTCAGGGTTGCCACATGCACAATAGATATTTATAAAATACGCGAAAGAAATATAAACAAGTATTATTGTATAAAATTATTAAAAATATCACTATTATATCGCAAATGACAAAATTCTTTCTGAAAGAAAAAAATAGGTTTTCTAGTATTTCATCGCTGATGAGTCTACAGTAAGGAAAAGAGGTGAGAGGAAACGAAAGGTTACAAAAGAGAGGAGAAAGAGAAAGCGAAAGGAGAAAAGGAAAAGTAGAGGAGAGAAGAAAGATAGGATAGAAGAGGAGAGGAGATGTAGTGAGGAGAATGGAAAAAGATTCGAGGAGAGATGAGGAAAAAAGAACAAAGAAGAGAAAAGAGGAGGAAAACGAGAGGAGAGGAGAGGAGGAGACGAGAAGACGGAAGTGGAGAGTAGAGTAAAGGAGAGAAAAAGAGAAGAACGAAAAAAGAGAGAATAGTGCAGTGGAGTCGGAAATCTAAGACAGGAAAGGAGATAAGAGGAGTGGAGAAGAGTGGGATGGAGATAAGATGCGAGAAAAGTAGGGAAGGCGATATGAGATAAAAGCAGAACGGAAAGAGCGGAGAGAAGAAGGAGAAGGAACAGGAGAGAAGAGGTAGTAGCAGAAAATATCGTCTGAGCGTCAAGAATGGATGCATTGGTCAAATTATCGACATGAAACATTCAATAACATTTTGAAATGTACTGGAGAATATATTAGATCGGTGGGAAATGCCTTTTGGCTGAGTTCAGAGCAAATTAAAATCTTCCATGATTTTACCTGCGATTACACCACTAAAAAAATGAATGTAATTTTTAATATTTATAAGAATTATTCAATTTTTCTCCACTTCTCGGTCCGTTGAAATGGAGATTTTGTAATTCAATATTTCCCCTCCCCCCATCGTTAATTCCAAACTGAATCATTCCGTTTCACACGGCGTGGACAATGAACACAATGGGATATATCTAAAACTTACGAAAATTTTCTGCCACCGGAAGGGTTTGAACCTACGACCATCAGATTGACAATCCTGAACGGTAGCCACTACCCTACAAGCTTTAGCTCCTTAAACCAGGTAGAAGAACCACTACACCACGCCTTTACCTTCGAATGAAACAACAATTTTTTTTAAGTATTCTGTCCCTCCAATATTGTAAATGTCGTTTGGTATACGTGTAGTTGAACTTTTACTTTACTTTTGATTTGCTTTCTTGTAGTATAACCGATATCTTCGAGAAATAATTTTCGAAGTGATTAAAAACGAGAATATTGCTAGTTGTGAAAATGCGAGTTATTTCTTCTAACTTATTATTGTGATTAGACATTACTAATGAAAAATAACTAGAGGCTTGAACATTACAGGACGATGTTCTTTTCCTGTGATACTGTAACAGACAAAATGCTTGTTTACTGATGCAAGTCTTGTGTCCAGAACAGTCTTATGAAATGTATTTGCTGTTGCGTAAGATAACACGAAATAATTACACCGTGTGCGAACCACCAAATCTGCGCAACGTTATACGTAAACAGGCGGAAAATTGTATTCAAAAAATCACTTCACATTTGACAGTGTTAGTCAAGAGAGACTCGTGGGACACTGTGTTAAGGTGCTGGACTAAATCCTTCTAATTTTTCTTCCTCGAAGAACAACAATTTCTAAGGAAGAGCAACAGTGATGAACTTTCTTATTTCTTTTAAATGCTTACACTTTCCTTTAATTGGGTTAAAAATAAATAAGAATATTGCTTGCATTTCTGTCATTGACGTAGACCAGAGAGAGAGACAGACAGACAGACAGATATTACAAAATAGTTCATATAGTGCGAGCGCCATTAAAAAGTCATGATAATTCTATGTTGCGTACTTAGAATTATTCATACAATAAAGAACATGTCTAATTGTGAGTTAACAAAAAAAAAAAAAACAATAATAAAGAGACATTTTCGCATCACGATTTGCAGTTCGAAAAAGTCGGGACAGGGATTGAAAGTAACGCACTGTCCTGACTAAATCGGTGAATCGGACGTCATTTATACAAGAGCAAAATTGAAATTTTTACTCATTTACAAAATCGACGATGTTATTTTCGTATTTATTTATTTATAGGTTCACATTTAAATATTTTAGGGTTCGAGGGGGAAGCATGGCCCACATAGCCCCTCCCCTGGGTACTCACCTTACGTTACAGTGGAAGAGAAATTTTGGAGAACCTTTCTATTAAATTTAGTATTTACATTCACCTTATGCTCAGATAGGTTAAACCGTTTATTGACAATCGTGAACTTTTCGTTTAATAGATAATATTTGGTTTTAAACGACGGGAGAACATTGGTCGAATTTCCTTTCTTGCTCTTTTGAGAGAATATATACTTCTACAATAGCAATCGCGTTCGGAAACCGTGAAAAAAATGACTTGGTTTTCAAAGGCAGACAAGCTTGGTAGTCTAGCTTGCTCGCGATCAAAGTGACTCACTCACGCTATTCAAGGCCGCTTCTTATCGCAAAACACTGTGCTTCCATGCACAGTGTCTGCACCCAGCACGTTACAAGTGACCAGAGTCGAATTTTAAAGAGAATCTGAAGAACGGTAGATTTCATCAGAGGCGGCTAGGTAGGCACCAGCTCAACATGCAATATCTTAAGTGATAATTCCTGACAAAGAAAAAACCGTATTGAATAATTATTGGGATAGTAATACTTGTATCCGCTCCTTTTTAACAATGTAACCTCGAAGACAATCTGTATTCCATTTACTATTTATATTGGCAACTTGGTCAACCGGAGGTTATTTTATCGCCTTCGATAATCGAATTGTCTGATCGATTATTTTTTGTTTACCCAGGAACATGCCCCATAGGAGATTTCCGAGACCGGGTTACGCTACTCACTCGTAGCTCCCCAATTTTTTCACGATGGTGGGTTGTCACCGGTCCCATACACAGGCCGAGAACCTAGAGAGTGAGCATAGGCGGACTCGAATCCATGCCGTCCTGCAGTCGGAGGCCACGGAGGAGGACTTTTCTTATTTTACCTTTGGATAATCGCGACGATGAGGATGAATAATGAATATAAAAATAAAGAAGGTCACGCACAAAGTAGAGGACGATCTTCAACCTCTTAAGTGACGAGTTCAAGCCCTAAATATGAGGATTTCAACCTTAGACGACCTCAATTTCAAAATTATAAACAAAATGCCTACTTACACTAAACTTCTCATTAAGGCCAAAATAGTTTGTAACTGTGAAACTACCCCTGAATACAAATTGACATTTTTTTTCTATGTGAGTAAGAATTAAATGTGTGGTATACAGAGATAGATGATACCTTTTGAGAAACAATTAACTGTACCCTGTCCCAGCATCTCTGGAGCAAAGCCGCGCATAGCGGAAGAGAAGTGGAGAGAGGGGAGAGGGGATCGAGTGGACAGAGCGAATCAGTGCACGCTGCTGGGAAGGCTGGTAACTGCAGTGGCTTTCCTCCCTCCACGCAATCCCATTCCTCTCACGTGTTCATCGCTGCTCAGATACTTGTTTTCGTTCACCTGCTCCAGAGATAAGTGGGACAGAGTGTAGTTCGCATACATGTAGCAAGTAAAGAAACTTATCCCAGAATGAAAATTCCACATAGTTTTAAAACGTTTGTTTAAGCAATGAATAACTGGAAACGGATCACACATAATTTCCTTGCCAAAATCTAGTGGTCGAAAATTAATTTCAAGAAATTTCATATCTATTCATCATATTCCAAGTTATATATTTTTATATATAAGATCATGGATCATGATACTCTAACGATAATTGTGTACTGCTTCAAAGACATTGACAAATATTAATGAAATAACTACTTATATGTGTGGCAATTCAGGACATGCTAATTTTACCCCTTTTCCCACTTGAGTTCAATGCAAGGATGTGTAAAAATTTCAATTTTGCTCTTGTATAAATGAATCTGTTTCTTGCGCAAAATTCTTCAAGCTGCAATATTGGGTGGTTTTAGTTTTATAATCATTGATGCAAGGCTACCAGACGTCCGATTCACCGATTTAGTCAGGACAGTGCGTTACTTTCAATCCCTGTCCCGACTTTTTCGAACTGCAAATCGTGATGCGAAAATGTCTCTTTATTATTGTTTTTTTTTTGTTAACTCACAATTAGACATGTTCTTTATTGTATGAATAATTCTAAGTACGCAACATAGAATTATCATGACTTTTTAATGGCGCTCGCACTATATGAACTATTTTGTAATATCTGTCTGTCTGTCTGTCTCTCTCTCTGGTCTACGTCAATGACAGAAATGCAAGCAATGTTCTTATTTATTTTTAACCCAATTAAAGGAAAGTGTAAGCATTTAAAAGAAATAAGAAAGTTCATCACTGTTGCTCTTCCTTAGAAATTGTTGTTCTTCGAGGAAGAAAAATTAGAAGGATTTAGTCCAGCACCTTAACACAGTGTCCCACGAGTCTCTCTTGACTAACACTGTCAAATGTGAAGTGATTTTATGAATAAAATTTTCCGCCTGTTTACGTATAACGTTGCGCAGATTTGGTGGTTCGCACACGGTGTAATTATTTCGTGTTATCTTACGCAACAGCAAATACATTTCATAAGACTGTTCTGGACACAAGACTTGCATCAGTAAACAAGCATTTTGTCTGTTACAGTATCACAGGAAAAGAACATCGTCCTGTAATGTTCAAGCCTCTAGTTATTTTTCATTAGTAATGTCTAATCACAATAATAAGTTAGAAGAAATAACTCGCATTTTCACAACTAGCAATATTCTCGTTTTTAATCACTTCGAAAATTATTTCTCGAAGATATCGGTTATACTACAAGAAAGCAAATCAAAAGTAAAGTAAAAGTTCAACTACACGTATACCAAACGACATTTACAATATTGGAGGGACAGAATACTTAAAAAAAATTGTTGTTTCATTCGAAGGTAAAGGCGTGGTGTAGTGGTTCTTCTACCTGGTTTAAGGAGCTAAAGCTTGTAGGGTAGTGGCTACCGTTCAGGATTGTCAATCTGATGGTCGTAGGTTCAAACCCTTCCGGTGGCAGAAAATTTTCGTAAGTTTTAGATATATCCCATTGTGTTCATTGTCCACGCCGTGTGAAACGGAATGATTCAGTTTGGAATTAACGATGGGGGGAGGGGAAATATTGAATTACAAAATCTCCATTTCAACGGACCGAGAAGTGGAGAAAAATTGAATAATTCTTATAAATATTAAAAATTACATTCATTTTTTTAGTGGTGTAATCGCAGGTAAAATCATGGAAGATTTTAATTTGCTCTGAACTCAGCCAAAAGGCATTTCCCACCGATCTAATATATTCTCCAGTACATTTCAAAATGTTATTGAATGTTTCATGTCGATAATTTGACCAATGCATCCATTCTTGACGCTCAGACGATATTTTCTGCTACTACCTCTTCTCTCCTGTTCCTTCTCCTTCTTCTCTCCGCTCTTTCCGTTCTGCTTTTATCTCATATCGCCTTCCCTACTTTTCTCGCATCTTATCTCCATCCCACTCTTCTCCACTCCTCTTATCTCCTTTCCTGTCTTAGATTTCCGACTCCACTGCACTATTCTCTCTTTTTTCGTTCTTCTCTTTTTCTCTCCTTTACTCTACTCTCCACTTCCGTCTTCTCGTCTCCTCCTCTCCTCTCCTCTCGTTTTCCTCCTCTTTTCTCTTCTTTGTTCTTTTTTCCTCATCTCTCCTCGAATCTTTTTCCATTCTCCTCACTACATCTCCTCTCCTCTTCTATCCTATCTTTCTTCTCTCCTCTACTTTTCCTTTTCTCCTTTCGCTTTCTCTTTCTCCTCTCTTTTGTAACCTTTCGTTTCCTCTCACCTCTTTTCCTTACTGTAGACTCATCAGCGATGAAATACTAGAAAACCTATTTTTTTCTTTCAGAAAGAATTTTGTCATTTGCGATATAATAGTGATATTTTTAATAATTTTATACAATAATACTTGTTTATATTTCTTTCGCGTATTTTATAAATATCTATTGTGCATGTGGCAACCCTGAAATTGAGCCTAACTCTGCACGCAACCCACCAACGGCTTGTGTAATTTGGGTTGCCTAGTTTAAAATGTCGTTGTCCTAAAACTTTTGAGAGACACTGTACCTTTTTTCATGTTCTAACAAAATTCACGCATAATTCCCAGAGGCGTAAGTCAAGGAATTCGAATAATTCCCGGTGAGTAGCCTCCTTGATAATATCGTGCAGCAAATTGTACATACGTAATTCATTTTTCATACAAACAAGTAACTTTTGCTAACAGCACAAGTATAGTAATGCGATAATTTGTGGATAATTTTGAAAATGATGCATGCAAAATGAAAATTTGGTTAGAAAATTAACATTTGGTTGTCATATAGACGTCTATACCTATTAAAATTATTAAGGTTAACGATTCTATCTAATCAGTAATTTTCAGGAATTTTGTACCATTTAAGTTTTTTGGAACCTATATTTGAGGATTTTTCGAGCCTAATTTAATATTTTTGAGACCTATTTCAGAATTTTTAGAACTTATTTTAGGATTTTTAGAACCTATTTTAGGATAGTTGGAGCCTATTTTAGGAACCTATAAGCACTCTTTTTTTAACCTAAAAATCCGAGGTCTAGTTATAACCTAGTACATCTACAACATAGTACCTACGGAAGGAGAGGTTTATTTATTCTTGCCCGTTTAGCAGAGTAACAATAAACGACATTAAATAAATCAACAGAACGTCGAATGGTGGATTAATTTGTTAATTTATTTATCGCAACTTGTCAGAAATACATATCTAATAAATATCTTGTAAGTGATAATACCTAGGTATAATAATAATAATAATTATTATTATTATTGTTATTACATACACATAACTATTTACGTACGTTTATATATATGTACTCTTTCCCCATATATATACATAAAATGATTGAAAAATCTGTTGGTTAATTGGAAAACCTCCCCTTTCCCCCACACACGCACACACTAGATCAAGTTCCGACGTCCCTGTCCAATAGTATACCTAAGTAGGTTGAAGTAAATACAAATGTATTTGTATTTTTACAAATGTACTTCTTCCACGTAGTACACCGTGGACTGCATTTTGCAGACTAACGAGGCTCTGGCGTCTGGTCTTATGGCCAGTACAATTCTGTGTCTTGTCCTGTGTTTTGTCCTTACGTGTGCTGAGTTCCCCTTTACAGCCTCAGATTTTAACCTAAGTCAGAATATTTTACTATTTTAGTTACACGACATGACACTTAAGTTGTTTTAGTTATGATAAGGGGCTGGACCCCGTATAACGTGACAGATGCAAAATAGCCTTAGTGCTGACGCACCTAAAATTTTATATTCAAATTCAAATTACAAATGTACTTTACAAATGAATGAAATACCACAAGTGAGAGACGAGTGCGCAGAGGAAACCCAGTACGATATGGAAAATCCAAAATACGTAAACAAAATCGTAAACAATGAACATCTTCATCTCTCTTTAAATGAAATGGAAAGATGCAATGCAGGTAATGTGGCAACTGGAATTGCTTAGACAGTGGTTCTCAAACTGTGGAACGCGTACCCCCAGGGGTACATGAACTACTTGAAGGGGGTAGGCGATCAGCTGGAGAGAGAGAGAGAGATACTAAATTTTGAGCTGAATTTCCACTTGAAAGTTGCAAATGCACAACCAGACATCAAGAAACTGTTTCAGGCTATGCAAGAACATCTTTCTCACTTGAAACTCTGAGTATTTACAATAAAAGCATCAAAATCGTGCTTGAGAGTTTGTTTACAAACTTATTCTTGTTCATTTTTTTAAATACCTATGGGAAAATATATGAAAATTAACGTTTTTATATAGCCTACTTCTAATCATACATGTGTTCCACATTTTTATTTTTGTAATTAATCATAAAATATTGCAAACGTAGGAACACCTAATAAAATAATAAACTTGGGATACTAATGCTTATTTGTTTACCATCTTTTCACATACAGCCCGAAAGCCATTTTGCTCTGTTGCAGATACACGCCTCCAACGTATCAAAAACGCAAGTATATCAAATAAGCAGCCTAAAAAGTTCCCCAAAATCCACTATTCCGAGAAAACCTATTGTGGGGTGCATTAGAATTGTAGTTAATACTAAAGGGTACAATGAGCAAAATGTTTGAGAACCACTGGCTTAGATGCAATCATTTACGCAATGATGCGAACAACCAGCACACGGAAGGAGGAGAAGTTCTAAATATGGGTTTTGGAGTTATCAGCGCTCCCGGGTTCTGCAGCCTGGCAAAGCCTATTGGAACTATTTATTTGTCAAGGACAAAGGTTGCGGCGCCAATTCGCAAGAGAATGTGGTGATTAGTTTCGGCCTTGGACGCTGTTATAGAATTGCGACCTCCGAAAACTTTTTGCAGGTATGTTTTAACTCTGCGTTTTCTGAACTCTCATCTGCTTTGTATAGGTTATGATATTAGCGGCACATAAAACAAATGTAGGCTTTTATAATGCCACGATTTGTTTATGAAATATGTACCACAGCGAGCGAAAATAAATTGAAGAAGAAAAATAGCGTGATGGTCTAAATATGGGCTATGACATGAGGTCTTATGTTGAGATCACATTTTCAACAAATATTTGGATGTTTTTCTCAATTTCGATTTTTCCCATTCCGCGCGATTTTCAAAACAACAGATTATTGATAAACCTGAATTTTATAATGTTTTAGCGATAAATGACTGTTTCTTTAAATGTCACTTGCTCTTTGTGATATTGCCACTAGTAACCCATATTTAGACCACAATTTTGAAATACATCATTTTACCATTTTTTGGAAATTGCTTTTTTAAAAAAAAAAAATTGAGACCTTCTATACTTTAGCATGCTATTACATTTAAGTATATATTTCATAGATATGCATTTTAAAGCCAGGTGCTTGAAATATTAATTTTTTCCCCTCCGAAAATGACAACATAAAAAGGGGGGCACATATTTAGACCTTTTCTTCTAAAGGGATATAATGCCCAGATAGGCTGATCTCGATTGAATCTACAGTGTAAAGTGATATCGAACGACTGTTCAATGTGCCTCCACTGGGAATCGAACACGGGATCTTTTGATTACAATGTTCTAAGTTCACTTTAGGCTCATATAAGCTAATTGAGACTGGGCCTATAATTTTAAGTGTGATCCGAACAATCTATACCCAGTCCCCGAAATCTCTGGAGGAAGCTAACGAAAACAAGTCCTATACACAAGTAGGACTTGAGAGGGCTCAACCAATGAATGCGTGAAAGGGGGAGTGAGTGCACGGAGAAAAAAAAACGTGGCTGCAGCTACCTGCCGCTTGCAGCAGAGCGCACTGCTTTGTTCCGCCTTCTCGCTTTCTCCGCTTCTCTGCCATTATGCGCGGCCTTGCTCCACAGATTCCCGAGATAGAGTGTATGAAGTGTCACTTTCCACTTTGGTGTGAAACCGTTCATGTCGTGTAACCTATGATTTGTTTTCTTTCACTTGTCGCTTGTCACTTCCAGGTCTTGCTTAAATAAGAATGACATTGACGTAGCTAATACTACCTTAAGGGCATGCGAGACAGTCTCCGCCCGGCTTCTCCCTCCGAGTCAGTGTTGCCAACTTAGCTCTCTTGGAGCTAGATCTGGCTCTTTCGTGCACTCGTTTGGCTGTGAACTGGGCCGCCTACCCCCGTGCCTCACTATGATACCATCACTGGTTCCGGCCCACATAGACCAACTTTTGCCATGATTATACATTTTGCACGTGACGTGATATTGTTATATTGGCTCCCCTCTTATATTCCCAGCTACCTTTTTTTAATAGCGCCGTGTTGACGTGAAATTGGCATAATATTGTCATCAGGGAATCCTTTATTTTCGATTTCGTACGACCATGAGATGGGTGATGCCGGCGGATCTAGATGGTAAAAACTGAGAATAAATTGTCATCAATAGCCCCTTTGACAACTAACATTACTCTAGGAAGCACTTCGTAAATCCAGCTCCTTGAAAGTTAGTTTTAACTCCATTTAAGGTGAAATTTAGCTCTTTTATGCGCACCAGGTTTGGCAACACTGCCAGGAGGCAAGGAGAAATGCATTGGGCATATGGGAGTATCTTTTGATTTGTTATCTTGGGAATATCAAATTTCCGATGGAATAGAGAATGATATCAACGAAAGAGGCCAGTTTGAAGAAGTGATTGCCCAGCAGAAAAGTCGAAACTCCGATTTGATTAGCAGTAACTTGATGTTGAAGTTGATTCCCCATAAGGAATACATGGGATTCCGAAAATTCTTATTCGTCATATTTTTACAGGTCGTATCTAGCTTAATAATCAACTTTGAAAAACGCTTCGACCTGCCACATGTGGAGAAATTCGTACTCTCCTGTACCCCCACGTTTTTCTTCAGTAATATTGTCCATTCCGACGATATTCGCTTAGGCAGGTCTGTCAGCATGTGTATCAATTTTACTTTTCGGTCTGTAGATATTGCATACTTTCGTATGTATTGTATTTGAGTCCTTCATAATAGTATACGGAATTATTATTTAAAATTGTAATTGCATAGAGTGGTTTCCTTTCATGTATGAAAGTGGTTTCCTTTCCTTTTAGGTTGACAGTGCTGATTATATTATTAGGCTCTGAAGTACGGGACGTTGTCAATCATTACACTACGAGTGCGGTACGCTCAAGCGTGGGAGACTCGAAAGAGTTTGAGCGAGCGAAAGTGGTCCCATGCGGCACTCTAATGCACATGTATAATCATCAAATAAATGAAACATGATCTTTCCGATATGTAAGTCTACAGTAGGCCGAACGTGTTATGTGACGATCAGTAACAATTGTGTATGACTACCAATCCAATCACTTGTACAGGTTATGGCAACACCTTTGATACGACACATCTTCATTAAGTTGGGAAATTGTTATATGTTGGAGAAGTGATGAAGCCAACTTGAAATGTAAAATTAACTTCTTGAGGAACCATTGAGACCTGTAGTTATGAAGCGTAATCCAGTTGATCAAGATGAACAAGAAGCATCAGACACCGAAGATCAGAGTCCCTCAGATTCTGCTCTCATGCTTGCAGATCGTAGACCATCACTAGTCTACACTACCGAAGTACCTTATCGCCGTCGTAGTTCTTTGCCCAAACACGAAGTGAAAATAAAATCCTATTCAAGACCTATATACTTAATTTATGCAATGCAAATCTGTTTGACTTGTGCTACTTATGGACTTAACTTCAGTCCTACACCCTATGCAGCTCTTTTCGGAAGGCATGTGATTGTAATAAATATGTTTGTCAATATATTGAGATACATACTTCCTGTAATAACTGTTCCAGTTCTGCAACGCTTCTTTGGACTTTATAGAGCACTGTATTACAGCAGCTTACTGTTGGCTATTGGAATTCTTATTGTTGTGTTGTATGTGCTCCCAACTTTTCATAACTTCAGCCTTATTTTTCCAGAAATTGGAATGGCTTTCATAATACCAGCGGCAGGATTTCTTGAAACGTGTTTGTTGCCTTTTGGAGCATTTCTGTTCTCATACCCACAAGAAGCTACAGAGCTCAGCAATTACTTTGCAATTATGTATTTTCTTGTGAAACTAACGAATACGATACAGTTGCCTGTGTCATACAAGCTACAGAACACTATTTGCTTCCATTATCCATGTATATTTGGTGTTTTTGTAATTTCGCTTTTTGCTAGCGTTATTTTATTAATTCTCTTTGTCAAAGGGGAAAATTACTATAGAGTAGTGAAAAAACATAATCGAATTTTTATTTTGTATAAGTGCATATGGTATGCAATTTATAAAGCATTCTCTGCTAAAGATAATGTACGACCTAATTTGTTGCTGTATGCTGATGATAAATTTTCTCAGTCCGTTATCATGACTGTTAAGCATACGTGGAATATTTTAAGAGTTTTTACCCCCCTGTGCATATTTTGGATGATATATTTCCTACAATTTATGGAGTGCGCAGAGCAAGGTGACAGAATGGATGAAACATTTGGTCCTTTCAAGATTACACCGGATGACATGTCAATGATCCATCAATGCTTAGGTGCAATACTTATACCCTTATACATAAAATATATATATCCTTGGTTGCAAAAGCGTAGCATATTAACTCGACCGTTGCAAAAGATGGTTGTTGGAGGATTTTTGGTTGTCTTATCGTGTGCAGCATCTGGGGTTCTAGAAATTATCATAGAACCGACATACGCTATCGAACCGGACGACGAAGAGGTGCAAATTCGTATATACAACGGATTACCATGTGAGATTTTAGTCAATAATGATACACTAGAAGCGCTGGACGTATGGGTGAATACCAGTTTAGCCGTTGGAAGACGATCGCATTTTACTATATCCATGCCTTTGAAATGCGAACCCGACTTCACCGAAACTATTCAACCTGTAGAAAGGACAATTTTTACAGTAAAATATATGGCTCTACCTCTATTTGTTACAATAAAGCGAAGCAAGTTGCAGATCATAAATTACGCATTATTACCAGATCAAGTGCAAAGGGGGGCAAAGGGGTTACCAAAAATAAGATTTTTTTACAATAGCATATTTAATAATTTTACTCGTGAACATTTCAAGAATGTCAGTCTTAGACTTGCCAGCACAGAATCAGCATACGTCGTAGATTTTAATTTAACCACAACCTTAGGAACCTCCGATGCAGTGCAATTGGAACAAGAAGGAAGATATGAAGCATTAATGTACGAAGATGATTACCTCGTATCTTCTCGTGACGTTACTTTGCACAAGGGAGGCGTTTATGCATTGATGGTCTACGCAAGAGAAAATGGCGGCATTATGAGATTGAGAACCATAACGAAGCCGAATTCTATACCCATACTTTTTCAATTGCCACAGATAATTCTGCACAGCATGGGGGATATTATGTTTACTTTGGGTGGACAGGAATTCGCTTTTACGCAGGCTGAACCTTCGCTTGAACCTTACATCTATGCAGTGTGGAAAGCTGTGATCGCTATGGGAGCTATTTTGATATTACTCCTAGGTCGTATGCTTACAGAACAGAGACATGCATTTTCTTTTTTTCTTTATTTTGACTTCATGTCTGCAGTGATGGCCATCTTCGTGTCACTTGTTTGGCATTATCAATATGTGGAAGATTATTAGATATGTATCTTGAGAAAAATAGATGAAGACAAACATAATATGATAATTTATATACTTAAACTCAACATTAGTTCAATGGAATTAGTTTAGTAAATTTAGTACTTGTGCTCAGATCTGCATTTTCGAAGGTAATATGCTAACAAATTCTATAAATTATAAGGATCAATGTTGTAATGTAATAAATTGTTATTACATTGATATCTGTTACTTATTATCTTTATTAAATGCACTTGATAACAAGAAAACTTGCAATTAATCTTTCGGAGCTGAAAGGCAGTGGCGGCCATTAGGAGCGCGAGGTGAGGCGGTTGCCCACCAAATTTTCGCCACTTTTGCTACCGCACTTTGCTAAACCCGAAGGGAAATATACTGTCTTTGGCCCCCCTCCAGTTTTGCACTTTGCCCCCCGGTTTTGGGACCCAGTCGCCGCCACTGGATTGTTACATATATTTTTCTAGTTTCTTGATTCGGCGTGTTTTAGAAATGGATTTAAACTAAGCTAATTGAACTTGTGTTTTATTTAACTTAATAGGCCGAAATGAATGTGGGCATGACAAAGTATTGGTGAACCATCTTACTATCTAACACTATGGTTCCATATATTGTGTTGTAAATTTTCATTGTTTCTGAAGAACATCAATAGCCAGATGGAGAAAACTCAGAAATCTTATGCTTTTTTTATGACCTTCCCTGATAAATAAGTCGATGTTATTTTCCATTCTTCGCAAGGCGAGATGAATTAAGAAATTTGTCTGTCACATTTACTCAAGCATTAATAGACGTTAGCCATAACTTGAAATTAAGATTACTACAAGAAATTGAAGAAAATAAACGACAGTAGAATTTCATTTGACCTTTGTAAGACAATATGTAGAAAATCTTACTCAATATGACTGAGATCAAGATGACCGGTTACAGTAATTTTCAGCAGGAGTGAAAAATCCATTGATTGGAATACAGTTCAAGTTTTACATCCACATCGAAACTACATATCAGAAAATGTCACTGAAGACGAAGTACTTGGGTAAATTCTTTGAGGAAATAACTTTAAAAAGAGGTGTGAGGGGTTACCCTTCCACGTAGTACACCCAATTGTCAACCTCACTTCCACGTCACGTAGTAAACCCTGGACTGCATTTTGCAGACTAACGAAGCTCTGGCGTCTGTTCCTACAGCCAGTATAATCCTGATAGAGTTGTGTGTGTTTCCTGTGTTTTATACTTATATGTTCTGAGTGCTCATTCACAGCTTCAGCTTTTAATCCAAGCAAGAATATTATAGTCCCTCGACTGTACAGTTATGTTATATTAGTTATATTTTAGCTATGGTAAGGGGCTGGACCCCGTATAATGTGATGGTCCAAAATAGCCTAAGTGCTCACGCACCCAATTAATCAGATTCAATCTTAGAGTATAGAAGGTACATAGTCCGTGAGCCAGAACCTCAAATTTAGGGATCGGTACCACTCGGGGGGGGGGGGGGGATGGGTTCCAATATGATTTTTTTTCAAGGTGTGAATGTCTGGAACTGGAAAATGTGTGATAGCATCTCATAACTCTTAGCCGAAAAATAATGATTTTTCATATTTTTTTATAAAAAGCATAAAAATTGATCACAATATTTCAATAAATAAATTTAATTTCATCAGACTTATCAAATTCAATGTTATCTTATAATAATTATAACTATTAAGTGCAATAATATTAATATAATCCTTATAATAATAATAAAACTTTATTATATTGCTTATATACTGACATAGATTAAATACATAAGTTTCACTTACAATTTTCAATAATAATAGTGGCTAAATCTTAAATATGCATGTATATTATAATTTAACATAAACAAGATTTTATTATTTACATTCATCATCTTCTGAATAGGTGTCATCACTCATTGATTATCACATGTGGGTAGTCTGCACTTGTCAGTGCAACTGATGTCATTTAGACAGAAGACCCAGTTTGTAGTTTTTAATGGATTAGATGGTTTATTGATTGATTTGGTGTTTCAAGTCCACTTTATGCACAGTAAGCCTAATTGGGACTGGACCTACAGTTTAAAGTGGGATTCGAACCACTATGTGCCTCTACCGAGTATCGAACCTGGTACCCCTTACAAGGCGGTGATGCTACCATTGCACCATCGGGGAGACAGTTTCTAATGGAGTTGCAAGCTAATAGATCTAACAGAGTTTAAGATGCTGGCTACCATTCCATCCAATCCATTACCATCTCTCTGCTCCATCGTGTTTTTATTTCAATGTCCACCTTCTCCCACTTGGTCTAGGTGTACGTGGATCATTCAGAAGACATCTCTTGCTTATAGCAGATTGATAATCGCACGTTAAGCATGTTTCTTGCAAGTTTATAAATGTCTATCTCACCCTTCTTTACGCAGAATAGACGACATGCCATGTCATTCACACAATGTACGGAAGATTTTGGAGCATACAGTAAGCACGAGAACTACAGTTTGGCCATTACTATTTCATTGAGATCCCATTGATCTCCGAGGATGCGAAAATATTTTCAGTGTTTGTCTGTTGGCAAGAAGGATGCACTTACTTTTCCTTTTCCTGCAAATTCACATGGAGACTTATCATATCTCGACAAACCTTTTTAATAAGAACTGAAGCTATTTTCTTAATGTCAAGAACCCACATGGGTATTTTAGTACTATATTTCAGAAAAAAATTAACCATGATTCTTTCATGTAATCTCAAACACACAATACGCATATCTGTGTCATCTGAAGCCTCTCATTAAGCGCTTCATAACCCTCATTAGCAGTGGCAGTATTCACCAACAAATTACCATCTCTTCTTCATGTTTACTGTTGAGATTGAGCACTTTGGGGCTCCCTTCAGATATAATGTTCCATCATTTATCTCCACAGTTCGCGAAGTGCTTTAATCAAAAGATTTACAAAATGCTTTGGTTTCCTATATTTGTTAATAAGAAATGCAATTAGAGTTGTTTTATTCATTACGTGACAGGAATTTCCTTCACTTTCTGACAATCTGGGAAGATGAGATGCTCTGTGACTGATGCCCGAATTCATCCCATGTGATTATCCTTTCGGTGTTCTTTAGAGACGTCTCATTTTACGTATCAAACAGACATCGATTCTTGAACTAGTATTTCCTTCTGGGAACCAATGGACAAGGCAGAAAAACCTCACCAAAGATCAACTCCTCTTCTTTTACTCTCTGAATAACATTTTTCTGCAAGTATGTCTCTGATGCCCATGATAATGGTTCTAAGAGAAAGCCCATTTGAAGATTCCGATTCTGTGCTGTCACAATAATTCGATCAAATAGTGTCATGTCTGATAATTGACCTGCCACAACTATCCACCGCCTTCTTGGATCAATAGAGGAACAGAAAGAACTAGACTAAAATCATGTACAACCAATGTTTATGCAACTAAAAGCACATTCAGAGAACAGATACAGTAGAGTATGGATTAGTACAGGTAACAGAAAGACCCTACAGTCGCTTGAACCAATGCTCACATGATGTGCGTCGCTATAGAGCAATGTGTGTACCAATATAACAGCTCAGAAACGGACATAGTCACAGCAGTAACTCACCCCTAGTATGGTGGGTTATCTCGAACGGCCAACATCGTGTGGCATGGACTGGATGAGAGCTTGGAGGATTCCTCGCCACTCTTCACTTTGAGCAATTTCAGCTCTGGAAGAGTTGAGGGAGTTGTCATCCTACCAAGAATGCGACTGCCAAGTGTATCCCAGACATTCCCTGTGGGATTTAAGTCCAGTAATCACGGTGGCCACTCCATACTCTTATTCCCTCGTCCTCTGGCACGTTGTGCACTAACAGAACTCTGTGAGGACGAGCATTATCGCCGATGAAAAGGAAACGATCACCTATTGCATCTGCGCACGGCGTGGCAAGAGGTCTGAGGTTCTCGTCTCCATATCTGAGGACCATTCAAACTGCCATTTAGGCACGTCTATTGTAAGTCTAGGGGCTGAATCGCGACTCATCGGAGAACACCGCTCAACCCCATTCCTTATGGCCCCAATTGCGATGTTCCTCAGCCAAGTTTCTACGGATTGAAAGCTGTACGGTGATGAAACACACACCATGCGTCTATATGCATAGAGACCATCTTTAAGAAGGATATTCCAGACAGTTTGAGATGACATCTGCGCCCTATTGCTGTGAGAATGGCATGTTATAGCTTCGTTGCATTCTGTCGTCTGTTCCAATAGGTTGTTAATAAGAGGTACCTGTTGTCTCTTGCTATTGTTGATCGCGGACGGCCTTGACCTTGCCTTTGTCGCACATTTATCGTTGTTTGGATCCGAATCTACAAGTTAGAAATGGCATTTGAGACACCCCAAGGGCTACAGATACCTCTCGTTGTTTGTCCAGCTTCCATTCTTCCTATGGCTCTCCACGCCATTGATTCAGGTACATCGCACTTTAGAGGCATTGTACAACTTGCCCACGCTCCTCAATGAACTCTTACACTGTCCTTGGACAGCTACTGTCATTCTCACAGCTGCGCACTTCAGCTGTTAATTCAGAGATATCGGCATTAATGATGGGCAAATAACCAATTGACTCCAGTGATGGTGTTAAATGTCATTCACCTTTTCAATTAAATTATTAAAATATTAACATATTTTAATTAGTGTTAGTCTATTATTATAATCTTAATTATTATCATCATTATTATTAATTTAGATCAAAATTACTGTAATTGTCATTTCTAATAGTGAAAGTCAAAATATTAAAAATTATCACAACTTTCCATTTACATCAAGGTTATCTGGAAAATGGAGTGAGAATCTTGAGATTTTCTCAAGATTTTTATTTCTGAGATTTTTCTTTTAATTTTTCGACACGTGGAAACATGAATTACAATTAGACCTTTCATCTGTTTTAATTACGTAGTTCAGCGAAATCAGTTGATAAGCACCAAATCGTTTAACACGGATCTCCTTCATTATATTCCACTTAACTCCTACTGAAGCCAAGTAGTAGCGAGACCTGATATTCAACGCTGATAATTAAGGCTCGGAAGTTGAAGACCTATAAATTGACAAAAAAAGACCTAAAAATATGTCAAAATAAAGGACCTAAAATGGAAAATAGGACATATAAATGTGATCCAAATTAATTAATAACTTCAGTTTTAATTACATATTTAATGAACATGCGCGGCACATCCTTATCTGACTTGAGATCTTTGCAGGCGCGTGTTGTCTGGTCATATACACCGTGCTGAAAGCTTCAAAACAAGAGAAAGTTGCCACTTACAGCGCGACCTTCCAGACAAGTTACTGTTAAAGGACCTTGTACCGTACCTGCTTCAGTCGTCCAAAAATGTTTTTCTCTCCTTTCAGGGATGGTTCAAATGTATTTCTTTCTTTCTTTCTTTTTATTTCTTTACTACAGAAAGGATGTTCAAGAGGTGATGAACTGATGATGATTCGAATTGAGAATGGGCAATAAAATGGATGGATAACGTTGAGATGGACCTAAAAGAAATCGGTAAGGATGGGAAAGATTGGATTGATCTTGTCCCGGATAGAAACAGATGGAAGGCTTGTGTTGCTGCAGCCATGAGCCTTCGGGTTTAAGTATGCTAGAGAGTATAGTATAGTTTTAATTAGCTCTGCATTGAAATTCCGGAAGTGTCCTTTTTTTATTTCATTACAATTTTTATATACCTGCCATCTTCAAATATCAATATGGTATGCGAAATATCAACTTTATATTCGTTCTACTAATAAGAACGAATCACAATAATCACTACAATACCGAAGTGAATAAATTTTAATAAACCAGTTATGTATGGAAAAGCTACAGAATTATTCAATTGCTAATGACTGTCTTATCATATTTAGAAATCTTCGCTCGACACATAAATTTTGCCACACGAATCAGCCGAAAATGTCGACAGAATCTGTAGATGCAGCTGAAGTAAAGAAAAAAAAGTTACGTCACGAAGTATCCAGAATACGATTTTGTTCGTTTGTTTCTAAGCCCACTTTTATGCTCGGATGGGCTAATCGGGACTAAACCTACAGTTTAACGTGTAGTACGAACCAGTGTGCATTGTGCTTCCACCAGAGAAAGAGGGAGTTCAACACACGACCTCTTCATTATAATGCGACAGCGGTATGCCATTGGGGAAAAAATATACAGAAAGAACTCGCACCAAACGTGTCATTTTATCTCCACAGAAGATGCGTCCATTTTAAGAGGGTGATTGCCTGAGAAAAATTGAGACTTTCGGAAAATATCGTCAATGTTCACGGAATTAGCTGCCTTGATCCACTAATGAAACGCTGTTCAATTGAAACTACCACCTCAACTTTCTAAGAGGTACGAGCTAATGAAACTCCATTTTTGGAAGAGTAAGTCGTGGTTGATTTGTTTTATTTTCAGCCATTTTTTTGCTAATTTTGATAATGACGACGATAAGGTTCAATTGTGATTAAATGAAAGTAACGAAGGGGCGAAAACAAACACACGCTGACACTCAAAATACAAACCCTCATAAATTATTACTTTGACAGTGGTTCCAGGCGCCAGGGACTCGTTGCCCTGAAAGAATCAAGTTTCCAGGGTATGCTGCACAGGTTGCCATTATAATTTATTCGAAATGGTCACGCCATACAACCCAAGTCATCTATAAAAAATAGATGAATTATTACTGGTACGGTGATCAACTTCAATGAATTCCTTGTGTCCTAAATAATTTTGTTACCTCAAAAATTATGTTCACGTGTGTGGCTTCTCCCGCATTAGTAACATGACAGTTCAGAAAACGAATAGCAACATACTTAGCTAATAATCTCTTCAATTCTGAACAGATTTTTCAATCTTACTTGTTTATTACATATTTATGTATTTATTTGTCTCTTATGTATTTGTGGCGGAGATTAAGGCTCGTGCCTTTTCTTACACTCAACCACACACAAAATGTCATAATATAGAACATATTCATAAATTGATTCATATATAAACATTGCAAATAACGATCACACATATACATTTCAAACCAACAGCGGTAAAAATATGTAATTCAAAGAAATACATAAAACACACACACACACACACACACACACACACACACACACATATATATATATATATATATATACATATACATATATATATACACACATGTACAGTCATGGAAAAAAGTTCTTCCCCATAAGGCCTTAGTAGGAGCAAGTAAGGCAGGAGGGTAGGCAACACACATTGCATCTTTCGATGATCGGGTAATATTGCCTGTCTTAACAACACCGTGAAACGTCTTCCACGCGAAGGTTAGCGTGACAGGAAGGCAAAGAGGGTCACGTGACTATTGGTTACGTGAAGTGGTGTGCTTCCACATTGCAAAAAAAGTAGAGCTGCATCCAATATATGAAAAGGTTTTGAACTAAACGATAAATTATGATTATCTCAGTAGTAAGGTTATCAGACGTGCTAATTTAGTCGGGACAGTCCTTTACTTTGGTTCATTATACGCGTAACTTGGCGGGGGCAAAAGGGGCATTTGTCCCCCTCCAAATCAGGTTTCTGCAAACTGATAATTAAATATTAAGATTCGAAGCGTCTAAAATTTCATATATTTGAAAGATGGTTCACAAATACATACCAATTTAATACTTCGAAAGTGTGTCAGAATTGTTTACTACGCCACATCTGAGTATGGCAAATGTCTACTACAAAAGTGGGATTTCGCAAAAGAAAAATTACCTAACTCCTTTTATTCCGTAGCCGGTTTTATCTTAAAACTGAAATTAAGAATATTAGTAAACAATTTCATTGGCCACCAATGAAAAATAAATGGAATTATTGTGTTAGACACAATTCTTAAATACCGTAGCACAATCTTTTTTGAAAGTTTGAATTTTCTTAAGTCCACTTTGTGCACAGATGGACTAATGTGAAGTGCATAATGTTTAAAGTGGGATCCGAAACACTATGTGCCTTCACCTGGTATCGTACAATATATTTGTATTTATTTCTTTTGAAATATATATACATACATCAAATAGGTTGTTTAACGTTGCTACATGTCTGTGGATTAAATTCTACAATGAAACAACAGACACATGTCTTAGCGAGTATTTGAACCCATAGCGTCAGGTTTCATAGTATATAAGCTTCTGTTCCATGTTTATGGTTTCCTCTCCGCAATACAAATACTAGCAGTTCCCATAACTTTCCTTTCCATAGCCTTACAACGTTTGCATATCATATCACCCACAATTGATTCTTTCGTTTCGAACACAATCTCAGATGACGCAGTGGGAGCGTCGGTCGTCGCCTTGTAATCAAGGGGTCCAGGGTTCGATACCGGTGGAGCAGCGGCGGCTCGTGACTTTTCAAAGATGCGTGCTACAACTGATGCTTTTTTTCATGTACTTATAATGACCTCCCCCCCCTCCCCCACACACACACATACGTGCTGGCTCTGTGGCCGCGTACGTTAAGTGGTCGACTTTCGATCTCGCCATCGAAGTTCCGGGTTGGAATCTCGGCCCGGGTATGGGTATTCTTTGTGAATGACCCTTCATTAATTTCATCATATCATCTCTCATCCTAATCGTCGCGATTAAACAAAATAGATAGAAAAGCGTCGCAAAAGTACACACATACGAAGTGTGAATTGACAGTGAAAAATGTTTTGTTTTACTCATCAACAAAGAAAATAAAATAAGAAAGCTTCCATGCACTTACTCACCTATCGCCTGAAGGTTAATTCCATTCTTCTGTTCTTCCTTGAGCAAAATTTTTCTATCACCTCATCGTTGAAGTCACTCATATTTGTCACCAGCCTCTTCTCAATTGATAGCATAGCAAGGGCAGTCAAGCGGTCCTGGGCCATTGTATTTCTTAGAAAAGTCTTGATTCTTTTCAGGGAAGAGAAGCATCGTTCAGGTTCGGCAGTTGTCATCGGCGTTGTGGCTACAATTCTTAGTAAAATGGTAATTTGGGAAAATGTATTTTCCAAATTATTCTTTAGAATCACGTTCAAAAGAGGGATGGCTCCTTCTACAGAACGGAAGTCATCTCGTTCGTACAGTACGGAGAGTTCAGTATGCAACTTCCTTTTGTTAAGGACTGGATAACTTCGGACTGCTATGTCCAATTCGCGTTCTGGAAAGTCATTCGTGTATTCCGGGAATCTTGAAGAGTTAAGCAATTGCGCAGAATCCAAATGATTTGAGAATTCAAATCTGTGTGAAGCTTCGGTGGTGATGCGATCGCACACTTCTTTTGCATCTGATGTCAGATCTGATTCACGACGCCGTCGCTTATTTGCTTGGGTGGTTTCCGATTCTCTTGGTAAGGAGTCTACATTATCTCGTACCTTTTGGATGGCGCTCTTGAAAGCAGCAGTGGCATTTTTTACTTTTACTGTGTCGGTCTGCCTTGCTTGCAATTGATTGTACAGTATATCGACATGCGGCATAATTCTGTGAAAGAACGAAAGCCAGAATACAAATTCGCGATCCTCCAGACTGTGACGCAGGCCTCGCGCTTCTTGAATGGTTGTGCATGACGCTGAATTTTTCAAGTCATGCAAACAGTTTGCAAGTTCTTCTTGATATTCGTACACAACATTTACCGTACGCGACTTAAAATTCCACCGTGTTCTTGAGCCAGAAGGAATACGACGTGCAACCACTGTTTCCAATGACAAGAGTCGCTGGGGTGAGCGTGAAAAGAACGTTGGAAATGCTGACAAGCTGCAAAAAAACACCCTAGCTGATTGATTTTGGGAAGCAGCTCGCTCCATTATTAAATTCAATTGGTGCGCATAACAGTGAATGTAATGAGCAAGTGGAAAGTGTTCTTTGATGCGAGATTGAACTCCATTTTTCTCTCCTCATCACCGAAGCTCCATCAAATGTTTGGGCAATTATTTTATCCGGTTGCTCACCAAATAAACTATTCATTTCTTTCATGATGCAACGGGAAATTGCCTCTGCGTCCTGTCCGTCCGGATTAAGGAAGTTCCAGAATCTTTTGTGTACAACCCCCTTAAGTTCGTACCTGTATATGAGAACCAACTGCAACTGATCGGATACGTCTGTGGTTTCATCACACATCAATGCCACAAATTTTGCTTCCGACATTTCTTTTACAATTTTCTCCTGGCACACCTCAAGCATACAGTCTAATAATTCATTTTGGATGGTTTTCGAGGTGCCTTTAAATACAGTGCTGTTGTCGAGATGTTCTTTAACAGCGTTGTCTAAACTGCTGACAAAATCAACGAGCCCCAAAAATACCCCAGGGTTTGCGGAGGAATCTGTTTCATCGTGGCCACGCAGGGCCAACTCAAAAGCTCCACAGAACTTGATGCAGTCTATGATTTTTGACAAGACGTAGCGATTTTTTTCAACTCGTTCATTATGCTTTTGAAGCGATTCTAGATAAGCGCTGCTTAACTGCGTTGCTATGTTGACAGTTCCGAGAGAGACAAAATTTAACTCATTATTCATGTGCTTTTTGCTTTCACTGTGCTTTCTCATATATTCACTTAAATGTCCTAGATCTTTTACCCCTCCTTTAGACCACGAATCATTACTTCCAAAAAGTATGCAAGGAAAACAGAATAATGCTTTTCGAATTTGACACCCACAAAGCCATGGTTCAGTATCGTACAGTTTTCTATTAAATCGCCTTTTATACGTAGCGTTCTTACCTCCCTTTGCATTTTGCGATAGATCCAAATCTGGCAACGGCCGTCCTAGCGCTTTTATTTCCAACTTTTCTTCAAGTGTTCTTGAAGAGAAAGGTCGCTGCAACAAAGAATCCACCGAATTCATCATTATAACACACACTCACTTTCACTTCTAACAACGACAACAAAAAGCTAATCCTTAACAACAATGACCACCACTTCACGCGCCACGCGATTTTAACACAATGAACCGCGCGGAAAATTTTTGGGTCTGGAAGCCGGTGAAAAAAACGGTACTCTGCAAGTTTGTTTCTGGACGATTGAAGTGCTACATAAGCATAAGGAAATATATTTCTAGCATTTTAAAACAGGTAATTTAGATAAAATATAAAATTAAAATTTCCTAAACATAAATTACATAGCAGAATCCACTTTCGGAAGCAAAAAAGGCACGGACTATAGTTTCAGAGTTGCAATCTTTACAACTTACCACCGAAATAGATAAAAGGCTAAGGGGTAGTGTCAATTCGCGTTCCAACTTTTTGCAGGTGCTGCTAATGTATATGACATGTTACAAACATTGCATAAGTCTACACTTACAACGAGAGAACGTTTGAAAGTGACATTAATAAACGTTGTTCTGACAGAGGCAATAGGTTGTCGTAGACTTTCTTCTTATCCTGAGATGGCACACTTACCGTGCTGACTCTGCCTGTAGCACGCTAGCAGACGATTTTACTCGAGACGAGGCCCTATCCCCCGTACGAATCGAGGAGTGGGGGTGTACAGTATTCATGCGCGGAGGGATGAAAAAGGGGCGAAAACGTGCTGTTGAGATTCTAGCACGGTGAGGTATTCCTTATAGCTCCAACAGCGCGAGGGAAATACGTGGCGCCGCTGTTAAATGTTGAGGCGTTTCATGAGAAGTTTCAATTCACTTTAGGGCTTCATTAAACTTCTTGCATCTGTGAGATTTACTTTTTTCTTCTTTTCATTTTAACAAATTTAGCAACGTGCTATAGCACGGTAGCACGTATTAAGCAGCCGCCGCTGCGGTGGAGGCACATACTGGTTCTGATCCCACTTTATACTATAGGTCCAGTTCCGATTAGCCTAACTGGACATAAAGTGGACTTAAGACCAACCAACCAACACAATCCTGTTATTGATCATGTTTTCAAATCCAGAACGTTCGTCACGAATAACAAGCAGGAAGGCAATGTGAAATAATCGAATAGAAACAGAACTTAAAACCTGCAACTGCTAGATTGGATTGAGTCGAGGATATAGCACGCATTTCGGAACGATGAAAGATACGAAAGTTGAACGACCTCGATACACATCCACTTTTCCTCCCCTCAATGGGAAGATATTCTGCTTGCATACAAGCCTTGACGTAGGAGTGCCCTGAGGCAACTTCAAGGCCACGACGAGAAAGTGTTCTACATGCAATGAAGGGATCCAAACAATCCAGCGCAGACCTAGGGAAAATGGCATGTCGTGATTGGGGTGGTAGAATTTGGGAAGAAGCTTTTGGGAACGCTTTTCGACGGAAGAACACAATAATGATAAATATCAAGAGTGTAATTGAAGCAATAGCCTCAAAAGAATTGAAAAATCCATTTGCATGGAACAAACAGGAAATTATTAAATCTTACGAAATAGGTGAAAATTTTAGTAACCATGGCAAGGGCTCTTTCCATGCATTTTAATAATTTTATGTCAGTTCCATACATCTTTAGTTTGATAGTAGTTATAAGTAGTAATGCTGGCGGATTAATAGAACCATTGCTACATTGTCTGTGATTCGGACCCAGGACGTTTAGCTTTAGAACGTTATTTCCTTATGCATGAAGAATTTATAGTGAATGAAAGTGTTTGTATATATTGCGTTTCATTTATTCCTCTATGGGGTAATCGCGCAGAAATAAATTACGATGATTCGATTAAATTATTGAAAGGACACTCACAAATAGACATCTGTGCGCACACCAGGACTCAAATCGGGGACGGTCGGTGGAAATATCGGGGAGGATTGAGATGCAGAATTAACACGTGGAAGAGAAACACGTTGAAACATCTGGTCGACGTTGTAGACAACATATGGGAAGTTATCCTTGCACTCTGGATATGTGTGTATTAAGGGATGCAAAGATGACGTTCGATAATGGTGAGAAAGCAATTTGAGGAAAATGTGCCTTGCTGCATATGGCACTGCCGAGGAACATTTGGCAGGCACTCATGGATATGCTTTTTTCTGGATATTGATTCTTCGAAATAATATTGATACGACGATTCAGCAACTTGAGAATCAAAAGCAAAGACAATCGTGATGCAGCAGTCAGCGGAGCACACTACGAAGCCAGAGGTCAACGGTTCAAACTACGCAAGGCTCTGATTTGTCCCATCAATTCCGCGTTCATTTTCATCGTCGGAATTTACTCAATAGGTATGAAAGTGACATAGAATGTCCGAAATAGAAAGACAGAATAAAAACAAAAGCATGGATCCACTCTGAATGTCTGGATTTACGTTAGGTCTATTAAAATTCACCTACACTGACGCAATACGTTTTTGACCTTGGGCAGACGGTAGACCATTTTCATCAAATATTTGAAATATATATTTTCTGTAACGCATGATGTCTGTATTATTATCATTGTTGGAAGCCATAAGTAGTTTCACCACTATTCGGTTGTTTACAAATTGTTTCGGATAAAGATAAAAATGTCCGCTTTCACACAACAAAATCCTAAATATAAATTCAGAATTGTTCATGATAGAGTGTATGATTTAATTTCAAACCTATTTCCAATGGAATATTATAAATAATAATAATAATTTATGAAAATATGCGCTACGTATAGTAATCACCATGGTGGAAACTAATTGATCCTAGTTAGGACAATTTTTGTAAGGAATTTGTCCACGGGGAGGTGTCAACCTTTTTCAAATACTGATGGTAGAAAATTACCTATGCAAAACTCCGTAGATTCTGAGTTAAAATATATGTTATATTACTAATGATGAGGCATGCTAATTTTTTAACTTCCAAAGTCAATACATTTAAATAATAAAATTTCAATCGTTGTTTTAATTTGGAAGAGGAATGAAAGATTTTTTTGTTTAAATTATATTTAGTCGCATTACTTTCCCCCTCTTCGTGAGGTTATAATAATGATTTTTAATTTTGAGGAATATGCCATTACAGAATTCCAGATACTGTATTATCTTGGGTTCAAGTTCAAAGTACTAAATCACAAATCACTTTTCAGAACCAACATATGGTGATTAATTTTTTAAAGAAAATTTTGGTGCACATGAAACTTAAAAAAGCAATGGATTTTTCTCCTTTTACTTCTCTCTTCTACTTTTTGAAGTCTGTATTCTCCTACAGGTGAAGAGTTTTTTTTTTAAAAAAAAAAAGAACAAACATACTTTACATGTAACTATGAAAAGCATTAAGCATGGAACTTAATTTTTGTTTGACACCACAATACGTGGGAAAAATAAATGTAAACGATGCAGAACTGATGCAAATAGGATAAACAAAACATTGTTATATCTTACAATCAAAATAGAAGATTTGAAGAGTATCGAATTTGTAGTGCTAAATGAATACAAAATATAAAAAAAACTTGGTATCTTATATACACATTTAAAGCTAAGTCAAATGCATAAATCATATATCAACTAATAGTGAGTCCAATTGCCGTCTCGCTCAATGACTTCTCGAAGCCGGGAAGGAACAGACGCAACAAGGCGGTGGCAAATATTTGGTCTATTCTGAAATGTGGACCATACATTCTGCACGTGGCGAATGAGTTGTTCTTCAGTTGTTGTGGACCCATGTTCCAGTCAGCCACCATTAAACCCCACAAGTTCTCGATTGGATTCAGGTCAGGTGATTTAGCAGGCCACTGAATTCTAACGAAATCATCTACATCTTCAAACCAGTTTCGAACTACGTTTGAATTGTGAACTCCACTGTTATCCATTACACACAGCATTTGTGTTGGTTCTGGATATGCGATGCGAAGATTAGTGTGCATATCTGACAGCACATCAGAAAATTCATTTGCATCCATTCTGGGCGAAACTCTTATTAGGTTGCCAACAAACGCGGACGTCATCCAACCGAAGAACGCAACACTGATGCGTCCACTTCGTCGCAAAGGCACTATATGTTCGGGCTCATACCGCGTATTGCAAGGTCGCCACACGTGCAATGCTCCATTGTCACCCGAACAGAACACTTTTTCGTCTGTCCATACCACACTGTCCCAGAATTCGGCAGGTTCGTTTACGTAACGACGTGCGAATTCCAGCCTTCTGTTTTTGTGTTCATCGGTCAATGCAGTTTTTTGTGCAGGTCGATAGTGATGCCTACCACTTTCATGCAGCCGATTCCTCGTTGTTCGGGAAGAACATGGCAGCTGCAGTTGTCGGTGGATCCTACTTGCAGGAGTCAATGGCTGAGCTGCGGACAACTCGACAATCGCATCATCCTGCTCACGAGATGTAGCCCGGGGACGACCATTTCGCCGACGATCGCGAACACCATCAAATCCTTCCTCCTGGTATCGTTGAATCCACTTGGAAGCTGACTTCCTGTCTATTCCAAGGGCACGACTAATCTCTCTTGCACTCTTGCCGCACTTCCACATCCCAATTATTTGTCCTCTCAGGAAAATATCTTCTACTGGTGACATAGTACGTAGAAGTAACTCCTACCCTCCTAGCAAGAAGACTTCCAGAACCTGTCTAAACATACGTGCAGTTTGATAAAAAACCTGTTTTCCTCCTTATTTCGTACGTCATTGATAACAGGAACACGTGCCCTCGTCTGCTAACACTGGTTTGGTAATAGACGTATAGATTATTTTCGTGCTTTCCATGAGCAGACTTCAGCTGCCACACTTCGGTTCAGTGACCTTCGCCCGTAGTTAGCAAAAGTGAATGACTCACGAGATACCTGTTGCCTGCGAGCTTAACAAGAACAGAGATTTCGTTTAGTTTGCTGTAAGTATTGTTTCATCTGCAGTTATATCAGTTAACGTTCGAATAGTTTCCTAATGGTTACGTTAGTTATACCCTATAAATTAGTTCCCCAGAGAGAGTTTTCTATTTATTTGCATGGGGGGATTTTTATACAGCCTGCATATATTACTCGTATTTTTTCCTGAAACAAGAAGAAATTCGAAGACGCAAAAAGAGTCGCATGAGAGTAGTTAGCAAAAAGGAAGAAAAAAGACGAAAATGTAAATGATGAATTAAATTATAGTAGAGATCGAGTGAATAACATTTGATCAGGTGGCCTCCTGGTTAACATAGTGATAACGTCGTCCCCTTGTAATCAAGGGATCCCGGGTTAGATACACAGTGGAGGCACGTAGTGGTTCGTATCCCACTTTAACCTGAAAGTCCAGTCCCGATTATCCTTTCTTTGCATAAAGTAGACTTAAAACAACAAATCAATCAATCAATCAAAAAATCGACTCTATAGCATCTAACCAACACAATTATGAATCGCAAAATATTTTCTCAGGTCCATTTTAATTAAACATGTATGATAAAATAACAGAAGCAGAGGAAAGAGAAAGCCAAGCTAACACGGATGTCTTCTTCAGAATTTCAAATTTCCTTACATAAGGTTCTGGGTTTGAGTCCCGGGCAGTCATGACTATCTTGTTCCTTCCCTTTATCTGCTTTATTTCATCATAAATCGTAGTTATCATTTACCTACAGAGGAAGACTAATGACAATAATAGTCAATACAAAGCCAATAACAAACAATAAACTCGATTAAGGAGGTGTCAAGAAGAAACTGGATTTGGCGGTGTCTCCGTTTCTCGGTTTCTCGAATTGAAAAGTGCTCTCCCGTTGTCGCTCTCGACTTGTTAAATATAGAAATCGAAAACAAATGTGAAGATACATATATTTCGTATATTCGGGTTTTCTAGGAGATTTCGTGACTAAATAAGTACTCTTCGATCATATTTATTTTTATTATTTTGGTTACGTAACATCACTTTTCTTCCCCGTTCGCTGATCGCGACGGTAAGGACGAGTGGCAGCCCATTACATGAAATCGATGACAAAATACGCAAACACCCGTGACGGCACTGAAATCGGGAACTTTGGTACTAGATCGAATTTCGACTACTTGATGAGCTTTCCCACGGAGCCTGCTTAATGATGTTTGTGTCAGGTAATTCGCAATCACTGTCAAAATCCCACATTCATTATCATTTGTTTCACCATTTACCCTATTGTTGTGATTAACCTGAAGTGAAAGAATTAGTTGAAAGTCAAACATGCACGATTGAATGTCTCTGATGTTACTTCGTGCCGAATAATATGACGTGATTTAATTATATGAATATATTAATGATAATATGCTTGATCATTCCATTGATTGATCCTAATTTCCTGTCCCCGTGGCGGAGTGGTTAGGACATCGCACTACGACGGCATGGGTCCCTGGTTCGAATCTCGGCTTACGCATGGGTGTTCTTGGTGAGTGTCTCTTCATTAATTTCACCATATCATCATTCATCACCCATCTTCATCGTCGCGATTTAACAAAAATTAAAAAATAGCGACACTAAATAACAAACATTCAATCAAATCGAACATCTCCGCCGATTTAATTCTATACCGTACTAAATTCCCACGTTATTACTGCATCTTACTTCATTTTACAACACCTCAATTGTTTTCCGATTCGATAACAATTGGAATGTTATTTGGTGCGCGATTGTCTATTGTTTCGATGTTTGAATGTTTTAATTAACGTCGCATTAATTAGCATTAGACCAATCGTGGTAGAAGGAAGCGAGAGCACAAAGGAAGGAGAAAGGACAAATTAGAGACCACGGCTCTCTTTAAATGTAGCATCCGTAAATGCGACTGAAGTGACTGTAGAATATTATAGATAAAATTGTTTCGCTTTTTCCCTTTTATTGCTGTTTTATTTATTTTACTTCGCTTTTCTTCTACCAATCGCGTTTATCTTGTCGGTGAAGAGGAAATTATATACTCGTGAAATGGACAATGGGACAAAAAAATCTATGCCTCTCGCAAGGTTCGAACCTATGACTACAAAATATTGTCTTATGTTAAAATTTACGGCTAAATTTGGTTTGTCGCGTAGCAATTTTCGCCCGTCTCTTTCTCAAAGGATTCCATTGTCTCTCCGACGTCGTAGTGGTAACGTTTTGGCCATGTAATCAAAGCTTTCCGAATTCAATACCGGATAGAGGAACATTTGGTTCGGATCCCACTTTAATCTGTAGGTCCAGTGCATAAACTGGACTTAAATAATTAGTGTGTGCCATGTGGTCTGTGATGACAACAATCATTTCAGTGAACCTTCTTGACAATAACTACTATCACTCGAAAGAATATTTCCTTACGAGTAGCTGTTGTTAAGAAACAAGTTCCTGAAATTTTCTTCTGGAGGCCTCGTAGCACCCAACTGTTTGTTGTGGCTGGGGCACGAGTCATGTGACTCATGCTATCAAAGTTCAATCCTTCCCGAGAACTCAGAATCACCAGGCAAACTTAAGCGAATATTTTGTTATTTGGGTTGCATAAACAACAGGCTTTAAGACGTTACGAAATTCTACGTCCCGTGGCCCAGGTATTTTTTTCTAAGACTGTACACACACTCATACATAGGTTGATATACATAACAGGCCACTACAAATATTTATTAAAAATGTACTAATTTGACAAAACAAAAAAAAATAACTCATATGAGTGATATTTTGTCCAAATAGCCTCTCATTAGCCTAGGAATACTTCATGGACATTAAACAAAGAATTGGTTTCCCGTGTGTGTTTCAAATCATTCCTAATAAGACGTTCATTTTAATCCAAACATGCAGTGGTGGCGATTAGGAGGAGTGGGAAGTGGGGGATGCAGTTCCCCCTCCACATTTTGCCACTTTTTGGCCCCGTACTATGGCCTCTTTATGCTAAGCCTTTTCTACCAAGAAAAAGTATATTGTCCTTGCCCTTCAAATGTTGGCACCCAATCGCCGCTATTACAAACATTCAGATAGATTTGTCAGTTGTAACCTTGTAAGCTAAGAAAAGTGACCCCCAAGGAGTAAGAAAACTCTTTCAATCAAAAACTCATACGATGAAAATACTATGCTCAGGAACATGGCGTGAACTTCACGATTGTCTACCATCGCACTTTTTATCACTGTCGCGTCGGCTCCCGTGGCGGAGTGGTTAGCACATCACGCTACGACGCCAGGGGTTCTGGGTTCGAATCCCGGTGTGGGCATGTAGGTTTGCGAGTGGCCATTCATCAATTTCATCATGTCATCACTCATCCCCATCTTCGCAAATTAGCCAAAAGTGGCACAAAATCGAAGTAAAATAAAGCAAATCAATCAATCAATTAAATCAATCTATCACTGTCGCCGAATACATAAAATCAAGTATATGCCTTGTATTTGCAACACAAGCTTAAACCTAATTCACATTTATTTCACTGTATTAACATGCATGAAGTAATGTGATTAAAATGTATAGCTGCACATGGTAAACCCTTCCTTGAAATAATTGTGTCCATCAGAGACAAAGATGGGAGGATATATTAGAAAAGAATAAAGAGGAAAACAGGAAAAGGAAAGGGAAAAGAAGTAAGAGGAGAATCGGGAGTGTAAGAGAGAGGGGGATACATACGTCTTACATACACATATATACTATATATGGACTTACATTTATACTGCCCACCCTAATCTATCAATATGGCGCTTCTGCCCACCCGGTAGAAAATTTCTGGCGCCGCCCCTGCTGCAAAGTTAATGCATCAAAGTTAAAAACATTTTTCACGGCCACAAGGAACTAATATATACATATATACGTGGTTTGGTTCAAGAAGAAACTTCATTGCTATACGCAGAGACTATTAAATGCTGTTAACAAGAGTAAAATTATGGTGTTTTACTTTGAACTCTTTGTGGGAATCAGGATCACTCAAGGATTATTTTATGGGCAAATGTTAGTGATTTCCTATATCGAACACTATTATATTCTTATTTTCAAATACATAAATCCATGTACATATATTATTACTCAATGACAGTTACTGATACAGTGTATATATTTTGATTAACTTCAAGTTTTCTAATGAAATATTTACTGTGATAATTGACATATATTATAAATAAAAACGACAGCGATATTTACATGATACACTAAAGTAAGAGACGGTGAAATTTACATCGACAATATGACATATGTGTGCAAGTGTAACTCTGATGAGTATCACAAATGATGCTGCTTTTGTAAATTTTCAAAATTCTGTATTCAATAGTGTTGTGTAGTGTCAGTGTTTACAGGATTGATTACATACTACCTCGCTAGTGTGTTACTGTGCCACAAACCTTTTAACTACGCAAAATTCGGATTGAACAATGACCTTATAATTGTGTCACGTCGTGTGTGTTTACATATTTTATGCATGGACAGTCATAACGTCAACGTGTGTGACGTAAGACTCTCAATCATTGCATACATGAGTCAGCATAACAAACTCGCATGTCATACGCTGACAAGTATTGTTTATTTATTGTTTATTTTTCTCCATTCCTTTTCCTTATTCAAGAACTATATTGATCAAATTACATATTTTCGGTTATTGTATGTTAATTCAATAATATTGAGACTATATTTTATAATAATAAAAATCTCTCCATGGAAAGGGTCGGTATGGAATACAACTTTAAATCTTTCATCTTTAAGTGAAAAAGAGGAGCGTATCGTACCCAAGGTATTGGGTAAGAAGTATAAAGTCTTAGCATAGCAGGAACCAGAGAAAGGAATGCGGAATATGCAATTAGGCAAACGTTAGGTGAGTGACTGGGGAGACGAGGAGGCTTTGAGAGTTGGAATTGTCAGGTGTGATCAGTTGACGAGAATACGAGAGAGATTAAGGTCTGCGGATTGTGAGAGAGGAGCAAAGTGGAGAACGATTATTGGACGATGGTGTGTGATTGAATCGATGTCTGACAAGGAGGTCAGACAAGTGACATTTGAGAGGACAAGTACAGGAATAATCTTCCATCTATTTGTAAGGCAAGTAATATCCTTTTCTAAACCAATCTATATCGGTTCAGTCATGGAGAGTATAAATGGTGTCCTGTAAAATGCGCCCAGCGTAAATAGCGCCCAGTACGGTCCCTACCTGTCAATTAATCATATTTTTCAAATAAAACTGACTCCCATCACACTTTATCCACACTTTCCTTCGTTTGCCTTCCATACTTAACCCTGTCCTTATTAACGCACACACTGAATTTTCTGCTTCTGTCTTCATACATTCGATCACGTCTTTAATTTTTTAGGATTCGGCTTTCCCAGCATATTATTAATTTTTTGTGCCAGCCTTCTACAGCGTTGGTGGTTCGATGGCGCTGTCTGTAGCAACTCCAAAGACTGACCGGGACTTCACAATTTTCTAACCATCTCTCCACAAAATAGTCGAAAAACTCAGAAAGCTTGGCGACTGTAGGTGCTTGGAAATGTACGCTCGAGCCAGCCATGAAAGACAATATCAGGCCGAAGGAACGCCAGCGCAGCAATGCAATCTTACTTCTTCATTTTCCATGTATTCGCGAGTAAGTCTCAATTCTTGCACTTTTCTCCACAGACATTTTTTCATGTGGAGATGGCATCCATGTACTTCAACCGATGGAAACACAACTTTTAGTGCAGAAATCGCTGCTGGTTCACAATCAGCGGTCACATTTTTAGGATTCCATTATTTAATATGTTCAAGTACATTACGAAAAAGACATATGTATGTCTCTTTTTTACTTTTGATTTGTAAGAATGCAAGGGCCACTGAATAGATGTTTGTTTCACTCTTTGAACAACTTCCAAAGTCTGCATGGATCGTGTATATTTGAGAAAATTGCTTGTTAAATTTTAAAGGTCCCATCCATAAAAAAAAGTCATGTTTACTGAGGTGGAATGTGACTCATGGGGAGCAGGTGGGCCGTGACTTATGGTGACCAAGTAGTCGCTAGGAATGAATACCTAAACTGGTCGCGATTTACACAGATTTTTGTATGGGCGCGATTTTCATATATTCTAAAACCCATATCTAACCTAAGTTAATTTCTATTGCCATTCCTTTAATTGTAACCTCTTGCATTTATCACATTTAGGCCAAGCGAGTGATAACCATTTGAAAGATGAATGAGGAATAGCTACATCACCCAATACAATCTAGAGGTTCTTGGTTCGATTCCAAACTCAGCACGGGAGTTGCGTTACGATACACACATACATACAGTACATACATAGGTGATCGGAGATGAACTCCCTGCCAAGACGTAAACCCATAAAACTTTCTTAAAATATGCAAACTTTTCTAAAAGCTGAAGCTGTAAAAGGGGTATTCATCACACGTAAGGACAACACATAACCCCACAGATGATTATAATGGCTGTGGAACCAGACGCCAGTTTTTCTTGGGAAAAGTAAGCCGTAATTTTTCCTTCTAAGCGGTCAACTGACCTTTGAACTTCCCTTTAGGCGCCCTACAGATATCACCTTGTAATTAAATGGTCCTGGTTCAACAGCAGGTGAAAGAACTTGCCAGTGAGAAGTACTGTAATATTCCAATTTATAGTGTAGCATTACTCCCTATTATCGCATTAAAATAAAGAAAGAAATTTTAGAGGACATCCGGTTCAAAGAAAAGCATTACGTAAAATAAGTCTTGAAGTTTTATGCTGCTGAATGATGTTGATTGTTTCGAGATATCGTTGTGGGGATGTTATCAAGTTTTCGGGGCTGATGATAAGAATGGAGCTAGCTCTCCAAAGCCTACTTATTTAGCCTGGTCGACATCCTGGAAAAATTCTATTTTTATTCAATTTTTGTCGCATTTTTATTTCTTGAGTTAATAGCGATATTGAGAATAAATAATGATTAGATTAAGTAGATAACACTACAACAACAACACAGCCATGCGTTGCCCAGGATTCGAACCTAAAACTTCCCTTCCCCAATTTCAAAATGTCAAATTCTTGCTTGCAGGCATTAAAAGCATGTTCCTTACAAGTAGTTCACTATATGTATGCCTGCAGTCATACTGACTGACATACTAACTGAAAAAATGCATTTTCAAAGCTGGAAATTCATGAGGGCTTTACTGTTTGAACTTAAGGAACTTTGTTATCGACACTACTTAAAATCAAGAAATGTGAAGTTGAATTACTGTTATGTAATTTTTGCAAATCATAAACGCAAGAACTAAAATTTTAGAAAAATGTCTGGTTTCAATTTTGCATTGATATTCCATGTAGAAGAGGGGATAATGTAACTGGCAGGCATATGAATAGCATTTTACCTTGCAGGTACGGTATGCTTTCGTAAGTGGCAGGTTGTAAGTTTCCATATGGGTACAATCGTTCTAAATTGCTGCCAATGGCTTTCGGGTGATTAAAGATGCTAGACTGTTCAGTTATATTTTATCGCTATTCCGATATGTCACAATTTTGAATTTAAAATTTTATACATACCGTTAATAATTACACGACTAATAAAATCACAACAGAAATGCGTGTATAATAAACGTAAATATGTTGTAAACATGTTTATCTGGGGACCTCTCAATTCCTTCTTTTTTTAAACATTTCTTGCCACTTCTATTGTTGAATCCGAAAGCTGCGCACAGAGGCATAGTTTGTTATTTATTATCTATTCGCAGTGTCACTGCAATGTACAGATAGTAGTGTGCACTATAAACGAACATTCCACTCTCAAATCCCCTCTTCCACCACTGTATCAGCTGTAACTGTGGCACATCCCAAGATAGCGGGTTTACCTCACCCCCTTCCCCTCACGGCTTCATTCCCCTCGTCCAGAAAACACGCTTGCGCTCTGTCTATTCATTCTATACTCTAAGAATTCAATCAATCAAGCAATAACTTTAAATAAAATATGAAAACGGTCAATTTGACCGCTTTGTAAGGTCTGCACTCATGGAAGCATTTTGGGAGAGGAGAAAAGAAGGGACATTTTCCACCAAGATTGATACATTTTTTGTAATTTTATCGTATTGCTTTGCACTGTTGACGGATCACGACTATGATGATGGTGAAGAGACACTTCACAAAGTAGCAACCAAGGCCGGTAGGACCCAAACCCGGAACTTTTTGTTGTGAGATCTTGTTCTTGAGTTCACCACTGAACAATAAGGCCATTCCCCAAGATTTATAAAACTCTTATTGATTGATTTGCTTTATTTCGCTTCGCTTTTGTGCCACTTTTGGCTGCGAAGATGGGGTGAGTGATGATGTGATGAATGGACACTCACAAACATCCATGCCCAGGTCAGGATTCGTACCCAGGACCCCTGGCGTCGTAGAGCTATGTGCTAACTACTCTGCCACGGGAGCCAGCTATAAAACTATTAGGTCGTCAGTTAACGTGAGGGTAAAAGTTGCCCCCCACACCCCCCATTAGATGTTTAGAATTAAGCACTCGCCCTAGAACATTACAAATACTCCAAAAAAAAGTTGCAGTAGCACATAGTACTCGCAACGATGTAATGCAGCATGCTCGAGGAATGGAGCACAATGATGACAAAGCATATTCTCTGTCTACAGCATCTATTAGTATTTTGTATTCATAAAATGAAACTGTTCTGAACATGAAAAAGTGAGTAGAAATATATATCAATGATATATACTGTGCTTTTTAAAAAAAATTTGTCACTTATTCACATTATTCTTCTTAATCACCGTACAATTCTGGCTTTAGGAAAATAATAGTAGTTACCATTTTTTCTCTTCCAGGTACAATAGGATGTCCATGTGTGCAAAAGTTCTCCACAAGCCATTCCTCCTTTTTTCATCCATCGGTTTCATGATTGTCTTGTTCCACTTAAGTGCCGGGCCACAGCTGTACACTCCAATGGTTGAGGATGTGGAGATCATCACTCGAAAAGTCTCGTTCTTCCGGCGTGCAAATTGTACATCAAATGGGGAAGCCAAAGATAGACCTCTTGCGCAAAACACAACGAGAACAGAAGTTAAGAGTGAGAACTTCAGCGAACATTGTGAAGAAGAGAGGGTAGTCAGTGAAAAAGTGTTGAAGAGCAAGGACGAGCTGCAACGCAAAACGAAGAAGGAAGCTTCAGTGCTGATTTCATACCCGACGAAGAGTCTCAGGTTCCCGGCTTCTTTGAAAAAAAAGGATCCGTCTAAATGGACAAGCAGGGAACAAATGTGGATGAATGTGTAAGTATAATCTTTTTTTTGCTACTTTAGTAGAAGTGGAAGTAGAGGGAGGGGTCGCCGGAGAGGTTGTGGCGGCAAAGAAATCAATTTATCCCAAAGCCAAGGAGCCGACCTCCGTGCCGGAGTGGTTAGCACAGCGCGTAACGTCGCAAGGGGCCTCCTATTCTTTGTGAGTGTACCTTCATCAATTTCATCATATCACTCATACTCATCGTTACGATTAGCCAAAAGTGGCAGAAAATCGACGTAAAAAAACCTCATTCAATCAATTCACGCCAAGGAGCGCCGAGTAGAATGAATAATTCATTACTAATAACTCAAATTCCGGGATCCTGATCTTTGATGCTTACACATCATTTGTCTCATCTTCTCTTCTTCTTTCATTTCGATCATTTCACGCGGGCGTAAAATACAGGGTGAGGCAAAGTCCAGCACCACCCTTGTAATTTGAAAACGGCTTGACGGAGGACGATGAAACTTCGGATATGGGTAATGGTGGTGCAGGCACACCAGTATGCATCATGGCGACCATCTAGGAAACCTCCAGATTTTGAAATGTGAAGGGGTCATGTGGCACATCATTTAAAATGTGCGTTTTCTCAGAAATACGAATATGAAGTTATTCTTCCTTTAACTTTATTTGGTGAGGATATTTTGACAGTTAAAGTTCACATTTGGCGTCCGAGAAGATGTACTGTATGTGTCGCCCTTTCTGTGCCACACAAGGACGCCAGTCCTCATGGACACGCAATGACACTGTAGGGTCCACAGAGTCACACGCTTCCTGGATCCGATGCTGGAGATCATTGATTTTGTCTTGATAAACCATGGCTTTAAGATGGTTCCAAAGGTAAAAGTCAAGGGGCGTAAGGTCCGGAGAACGAGGTGGCCACTCAGTTCAAATTTTCTGCCTTTTATCACAAAGTTTAATAGACTCGAGAATACTTTTTAAAGTTTGATTTATGCCCACTTTATGTAACTGGACCTACAGTTTAAATTTGGATTCGAACAACTTGGCAATATGCTTCAAAAGGGATCCGAACCCAAGACACCTTGTCGTTTACTTTACTTCTTATATCTAACCGTTCAGTTTACCGTGGCAATAGGAGGAATTACTGTACATAAAAACATATAATAATAACGATCTGTTGGACACTATTTTTGTAACAAAAAAATAAAAAAACTGTTATCTGGAAGATGGAAGTCAGCCCCAGTTTTTTCTGCTTATAGTACTATATATTGTTGGCATAAAACAGTGCAAATGTAGGTTAGAATTGGTTCTCTGTGAGGTGAGGTACCTGACCGAAATTCGACCCTTTGAACTGCAACTTCTGGGTCCACCACTGTCTCCACCAGTGGCACTTTTTCTCAGGAGTATTTGGAACCCAATCGTCGCCACTGGTCTCCACCTATATGATCCCATCACCTCTACTTATGGGCGTCCGGGGGAGGGACAAGCGAGACTGTCACCCCATGAAAGGAAAATTAATGTCATTCTAAAATCATATATTTGACACACACAATTTCAATTTGAAGCAGTGTTTCGAGGAATATACCTTTCTTGAAAACCCCTGAAGGAAATCCTGCAGACGAACATGCACCTACTCTACCTCCAAACTTGTCATTTCCCACACGCACATAACACTCACACATGAGTCTTTGTCAACAAATTCACCTTCTTACCGCGCCAACAAAACAATGAAAACTAGATAAATGGTATTTTAACAGTTTAATGGTATTCAGGGCTTCTTAAATGTGACTGCTCCCCACAAAATATACCCCCTTTGCTTTTTCTGCCGCCAGAACTTGACCCAGCTTTCATGAGGAAAAAATCGACTGAGAAATGAAAATATAGTAAAATATAGCCCTGACTACGACACAAATAAAAGAACTGGCATTCTTACTGTGGTATCCGTCCCGCTTCAGTAACGATGCCAGAAAAATTTAGAAATGAGACAGAGGAGCACAAAAAGTAGCAAAAGTTCCCAGGATTCCGTATTTTATATGGTAATAATGATATACTATTATCTGTTGATAGCCGAAATATATTTTCTGAAAACATATTTGGGGGGCACGGAGGGGGGGGGGCTGCTTTTATGAGTGTGGCCCACACTGACCCTCTTCAAAATTCATGGACACGGCACTGACATTATCTAGATTTAAAAGGCTCCTGGACAGGCCCGTAGCCAGAATTTTATTTCGGGGGCTTTATCCCTTATCAGGAGCCGTCATCTAAAGGCGAAAAAGTGAGGGGGGCCAGAAGCACTGAAGATGAATTTCTCAGTATATTACAACTTATTACACAAGATGTTTAATGCTACTAAGGATGTAAAATTAATTGCCACTATACATTATTTACGTCTGAGAGTACCATGCGAGAGACCCTGGTTCGATCCCCGACTAGGAATCACCTGGTCAAGCGGCTCCGGCGCCTACCCAGCGTCGTATAAAGTGGGCACCTGGAGGAAACTCTGGGGGGGGGGGTAAAGTGATCAAGAAAGTGTGGTGCCCTAACTTTACACACCCCCTATACGCCTTCATGTCGTGGTGCAAAGCACAGGGGAGCACTTTATTTTTAAACACTATTTAAATAATACATTATATTTTTAGGATTGCGGGGAGAGCTTCAGCCCCCGAATCCTCCCCTGGCTACGTGCTTGATCTCGGACACACTTGGTCCGTTTGTGTTTTTGCTGCATCGGAATCGGCAACGCGCGAGCGACAAAACAAAAGCTTTCACCACTACACTCCCAAAGTACAATATTTGCACCCAGCCAGTGCACCATGCGAAATGTGGCCACACATGAGGAAATGCAACCGGAAACAAATGACCTCGGTGAGATAAGATTTACACAGGGAGAAAGTAGGCTGGTGAAAGTAGCCGGCGGGAAGAAACATGTGGACGGAGCGAAAGTTGACGCAATAATAATAGCCTTTGTGTGCGGTTCACGGCTGAAGCGCATCCAGTCAGGTTTTTGGATGAGTTACGCGTCTCGTTGAGGAAGTGGGTGCAATCTGTGATGCCAGTGATCTTCGCACCAATGGAGTAACATGGGCGGGTCAACGAGGAAATACAGAGATTTTATGCCACCTGCATTGTCCCCTAATCAGTGAACATGTACACAAGTCTGCTACTAAATCAACAGCATGTTATTGGTAGAAATGGCGTTACCAGTTCTCATCTCATACAGCATGAATATCCAACAGCATGTATATCAGCATGTCCGATCTGCATCCAGGCCAGTAGACAGCCTCCTTGACCTTAGGTAAAATTATCTTGTATACTAATTTGTTTGAGGTGAAGGGTGAAAATGTAAACAGAATATATTTTGTTCCCAACTTCGTTCGTTCATCTTTATCTGTACCTTCCCTGCCCGTGTTGCAGCCTCTCGTTTGACAGAAATCTGCGACTTTGACGTCACCATCCACATTCCTTCCACATCTGCATCAAATGTCAACAACTCCCAAGTTTTGGGAACGAAAGGGAGTTTTATTGCTTCGGCCGGGGGTGGAATGTACGATAAGCACCATGATTGTAGTGAATATCGTACATTTTATCATGTATGATATAAATATCTGTATCATCAAAAATAGTATGGAATGTGTATAGCAATCATTAACACTTCAAGAGGTGTTTTAGAAAATATTTAAAAAAATGTAGTATTTGTATTATATTTCTAAATTTTATATCTTAAATTAACTCAATGTCCCCCGACACACATAATTTACCTTCAATTAATACTGCTAAACTTTTGAAAAATGGACTTGGTTTACAAAGCCCCCCGATAACCCGTGAGCCCCCCCCCCCCCCCCCGGAGATCAGTTCTAGCTATACGGGCCTGTCCGTATCCATTAGATATTCAGTTTCCAGAAAATGCACGATTGATTTGGTTTATTTTACTTCGCTTTTGTGGATGAGTGAAATATGATTAAATTGATCAATGGACACTCACAAAGTACATCCATGCCTAAGCCGGGATTCGAACCCGGAATCCCTTGTGTCGTAGCGCGCTGTGATAACAACTCCGCCACGGAGGTCGGCTGAAAAATGCACGAGATGTGATGTCTTTTGGAGGTGTCTCGCCGATGACCTTGTAATCAAGCGGTTCCGAGATCGATTCCAGGTAGAGGCACATTTCACAGTGGTTCGGATCTTTTATTAAACTGCATATCCAGTCCCGCTTATCCTATCTGAGCACAAAGTGAACTGTAAAAAAAACTTTGATGACTTTTTCGCCAAATTGTATTACTCGGAAGCATGGGGCCCATGATTTCCCCTCGAACTATGAAATATTTTAATACCTATAAAAACTTACGAAAATCAAGTTGACGATTTTCTACTTAATATTGTGCATGCATTCTGATTTTGACCTTGCATAAATAAATGGGTTTCTTATGGAGAGAGGCAAGCTTCAAAAGTCTGCAGTCTGCAATATTGAGCAATTTTTGTTTTATAACCATTGACTACCAGATTTTTTTCGAACTGCAGTCGTGATGCGAAAATGTATCTCTTTTTTTGTCCAACGTACATTTAGAAATGCTCTTTATTTTAATAATTATTGTTGATATGTATAATTTAATTTATAAATATATTATTTTCTAAACATAGAATTATCATGGGTGTTCAATGGTTCTGGTATAAGAAATTTAAAGAAATTTGAAAACATTGGAAATTCGAATACTTTTGAGAATTGAATGTAAACAATATGCACTAAGGTGTACGCCGCCCCGTGTGACAGCCTTTGTCTGTAAGCGACTGTGTTGCTGATTGTCGGATCCATAGGTTGATTGATTGAGGGCCTCCCAGATGGCGCAGTGGTAGCGTCGCCTTGTAATCAAGGGGTCCCGGGTTCATACCCGGTGGAGGCACAAGTGGTTCGGATCCCACTTTAAACTGTAGGTCCAGTCCCGATTAGCCTTACTGTGCATAAAGTGGACTTAAAACACCAACTCAACAACAACCCATAGGTTGATTGAATATTTTCCGTTACTTTGTACCATATTGCAACTCTACAATCGTACCTTTAGCTCTAGTTTCAATACTGCTATAGTGTTAGTGGTCACATCTAATACTCCTACAGACGACTACAGGGGTTCCGAGTTCGAATCCTGGCGTAGGCATGGATGTTGTCAGTGCCTCTTCATTAATTTCCTCCATCATATCATCACTCATCTTCATCATCGGTTAGCCAAAGTGGCAGAAAAGCGTCGTAAAATAACCAAATTCAATCTCGGTCCAACAGCATTTCGAATCATTTTCGGATCTCTTCCCCCCTCAGAATATATTGGGTACAGATCTGGATTAGATTTATGTGCTCCAGAGTTTGAAATGGGTGTCTTCCAGGCATCCTGTAGTGCAGTGCATTCTTCAACGGCTCTTGTCATTATCTGCCAAGTCACATTGGCAAAAAGGGTGAACGGAGCAGCCCAAGCCCTCTGATGCAGACGGCGATGTTCTGGTCCATCTTCTGCCAGCCAGGCTGCAGAGTGTGTTTCGTTGCTCCCTTATGACACGTGGCAGAAATAGAGGTATCAGGTAACGGGGAAAAGGTTCGCTCTATCACGTGTCCTTCCTCGTACGGTCCCTCTGTCAAGAAGAAGCCATTTTAACTCGACTTCGTATTGGGCACAGTCGTCTCACACATCGTAATTTGCTGCAAGGGCTGGATCCTCCGCTGTGCCGTGCCTGTAACATTCTATAGCTCGTTGAATGGTACAGGCAGCTCTTGGTGGTTATGCCCAACAACGTCGACAACGTGGCTACCATCTCTGGGGTCCTATTTTTTGTATATGTATATATATTGTGTTTTGTATTGTATATGTATTGTCAGTGTATAACAATTTACGGCCACATTATATAATTATTATTTATTTATTTATTAATGCCTTGTTTTAAATGGCGGAGTTAAGGCCGTACAAAGCCTTTTCTTCCAATCAACCATACACATAAAATTATACATTATATTATACACAAAGTACATTAAGTCATTTAACATAGGTCCACACACACACATTATACTCATACACACAAGTCTTAACGCCCTGAATACAACACACAAAATACAAAATATATAATACACAGAATGCGATATATGGAATGCAAAATTTAAAATTGTATATAAGTAATTACAAAGTATTTTAAGAATTCATGCACTTGCATACACCTGGTTGACAGGGGAAGATCTAACGACTACTCTGAAGAGAGTGGCGAACTCGTCTGCTAAAGGAAGCGACGGAGCTAACTGTTCTAGTGCTTTCTGGCAACTGATTCCATAGTCTTACAGCCGATACTGAGAAAGAGTTGGAGAAGAAGGTTGATCTGTGGACGGGGATAGAGAGAACTGAGGAGCTGCGTGATCTGGTGTCGCGATCGTGAAATTCGTGAAGAAATTGGAAGCGAGAGAGGAGATAGGAAGGTGACTTGAAGTTGAGAACTTTGTAAAGTAAGACTAGAGTGCGCAGCGTTCGTCTTTCTTGCATACGTAGCCACCCCAATTTGAGAAAATAAGGTGATAGGTGGTCCCAATATTTTAAATTAAAAATGTATCGTACGCAGACATTTTGAACACTCTGCAGACGTCTAGCTGACTCACCTGTTGAGCCGGAATACGCTACGTCACAATAATCTAAATGACATAAAACTAGCGACTGACATAGTTTGGCCTTGATAGAGGTGGGGAGGAACTTGCCCATGCGTCTTATAGAATACAGAGATGCGAAGGCTTTTCTATACGCTGAACTTGTGTGATGTGACCATGATAAATTTCCGTCTAATACAATTCCAGGATCTTTAACAGTTTGGTTAAATGGAATGTGAGTCGAATCTACAAGAATGGAAGGCTGAATGTTAAGATCTACGTAACGTTTCAGTTTATCGGAAGCAATCAAAATTGCTTGTGTTTATATGTTGGCAATAATTGAATCTCCATTGTTTCTATGGAAATTTAAAGCTGCCTGTCTCATTGCAGAACCCACTATCCTTGGCCCAACGATCCCAAATGCAAGGACTTTTCTGTGCGGTTTGCCAAGCCCCATTCGTATCCTGTTCGAGGGCTGATCAGCTATCCAAGCAGCGGGAATACTTGGACCAGGTACTTGACTGAGGGAGCATCGGGTACTTACACTGGCAGCGTGTACAACGATCCTAGGATAATGAACAAAGGTTTGTTTCATAATTACTTCAATTATAATTTTAAGCATAGAGTCCTAACCATAGATGGGACAGAATTAAGCAGTATGTCTCAGTGAAGCTACATATTGCATAGTTGTTCGGAATTCGACTTTAAACTATAGGTTCAGTCACAATTAGCCTATCTAAATCAGACTTACTGCCGGTGATCCTGTCGGAAGGGCGGAAATTTGAACATTAAAAGTGTGTGTAAATTATCGAATTATCGGATCATTACAGTACAGTCTTAACTCTTTACTACGTAAACTTCCTTACTTTCCTCAATTTTGACTCTTTTTACTTGATTCTGCAGCTGCCACAAAGTTCATGTAATTTTTACATTTGTACATGTGCATCACTCACACTTACAATAGTAGCCTGTAGACTAGAGGAGACCGGGGTTCGTTGTGACAAAATGAGGATATTTTCTTTTGCTTAACGTTATCTTTATTTTCACAATTTTTTCGTGTTAAATGCAAGTGTATACATTTAGCTATTACCATGTTATTTATATATATATATATATTTGTTCTAGGTGCAGCATAAGGACAGTATTTGCGAAAAAAGAAGAAGTGTTTTTAGTCACAACATGCCCCGGTGTGGGGCTAGTTATCCCAAGTCGGGGGCAAGTTGTGACAGTATCTATATAGCACTTCTGAATTACATAGTATAGACAATTTGTGTATCATCACTGTGCAGTAAAAATAATTTCAATGGTTAGATGCATCATTAATTACACCGTTAGGACGAAGAAGTTGCCTCGGCATCTGATTTTCTAATTATTAATCAAGTGATATCTCTAACACCACGTCAGAAAGAAATATGGTGTAGGTCTATATAGTCTAATATAAAAATCTAATAATCGTTAATAACATCAAAATACAATGATATAATGAATTTTGAAATTCAACATGCTTTATGTATCATCATCCGAGTCACAATTTTGACGGATATAAACAAGTTTTCCCTCAGTACAAGCATCACGTACTCACTGTTTACACTCAAGGCACTGAACCCACTTCTCTCCAGATTTAGAATTGGAAAATGGTTCCCTCTCCAGATTTAGAATTGGAAAATGGTTCCGTACACACAACTGTGTCAAAAACAATCATTGTCATTATTTGAACTTGGCTCATTTTCAGTACTTTGCATCTTTTCACATAAATATCTGTATTTTGACAGCTGTCACAACTAGCTCTTTACTTTTGTCACAACTAGCCCCATATGTACTTTTTCACTTCTAACTCTTCAATCTCAACTTCAAATTTAAATGTTTTGAATTATAACCTCTCACATACTGACTATAAATAATAAAATTCTCAGGATATATTTCTGCTGTTTGAGGCTATATTAAAAACTAGAGAAGAAATAATATTTACCACAGAAATTAGGTTAAAAACCCACAAAAAAGAAATTCCCACCTAACTCTTCTCTGGGAAGAAGCACACTACTGGCAAACAATAGATAAGAAATGCGCGTGCCAATGAGCAACCAGTGTCAACAACAAACGAATATCACTAATAGTTTCCACGGAACAATGCTTGTCACAACCAGCGCCGTCACAACCAACCCCGGTCTCCTCTACTTCCACTCTATCATTTAATTTATTTATCCGGATTCATTTTTATTAGTTACAATGTTAATGTTTTGACAGAATTTGATTCTTTTATTCGCTTTGCCTCCTTTTTCTAATTAAATATTGTACATATTTCAAATATATATACTGCACGTACAGATTTATAATAATTCAATACTGTAAAGTTAAACTGATAAAAGAAGGAAGATATGTTTTGCAATCATATCAATACATATGAACACGGTAATTACTGTGCAATTTCATTCAACAATGTAAAGGAAATATACAAAAAAGAAAGTAAATGATGAAGTAGAGAGAAAGAGAGTAAGGAAGGAAAAATAATACTAACAAAGAGTTACAAATACACGAGAGAAGAAAAAAATAAATAGTTTTTCCTTATTCAGAGAGGGCGAGGAGCAAGTGCCTCCCCTCTCCTTGACCCTAATTGTGTATGCCCACGAGTAACAACTTTTAGCTTTCGGAGGAAACTGTCAAGGTGACAGCAGCAGCAAAGATACAAAAAAAAAAAAAAAAAAGCGAAATTATTTATTATTTTAAAGAGCCCTCATAATGTCTTTCACCCTTCAGAAGTAGCATTATAACATACTAATTTCTCTAAAGGTTAGCATATTGCCTAAACTCATACACAAAAAAAACCAGCGCATTTCTTTCAATGTTGCATCTTTGCGCTTTATTGCTTTGTCTTTTTTTTAAAAAATATAAAACGTATCGACCTGTCACTATTATTCGCAGTAATAAGGCTTGAAGATAACTTTTTGAATTGCTTGTATGCGATTGCATACGTATATTAAGTGCAGTTTAATCAGCCTGATATCGCACTTGGCAAGAATTCTCCTACAAGTATATGCAAGGGTTTATGGGAAGCTAGTTTGACTTCAGAAAAGTAAAAGGTACAAATAATATAATTGGAATTCTGCGGACATTAGGTGAAAGTTTCCTTGAGAAGGGAAAGAAGTATTTATAGTATTTGAGGATTTGGAGAAAGCGTTTGATAGAATGAAACTTACAGAGATACTGAAGAACATTGGCGTAGATTGGAAAGAGAGGGGAAAGCCTGGTGGACACAGTGAAAATCTGTCCATTGGTCAGAAAGCAATGACTGAATGAATTAAATATTAGCTTAAATGCACTGACTGACCTTGTGGCCTTTGTGTATGACGTCTGTTTCTGTGGCGTCTGTGTGTGAGGGACGGGCATGAGCGAGTTATAGGATTTTCCGATCCTGGGGAAATTACATGCTGGGAAAAATTGGTTTGGAACATTGATCGGGGTCCTGTCTAGCTTGACCACGGTGACCCCCGTGGAGTTGCCCGCCGGCGATGGGCTAGCCGTCTCGCGAATTCAAAGAAAGCAGGCAATGTTTCCAACTCCTCTAAGAAATCAGGTTCATCTTCTTATTGAAATGAACAACTTTATGCACATTTTCTGATATATATTTTTTGTGTATTTTATTCACTGAGTCTGGGCTTCGCAGATAGCCTAGATAGCCTCGAATATACGCCTCTGACTTCAACAGTTTGTTCATAAGTCCGGGAAGGACATGTCAATCGCCCCCTCCATTAAGATACAAAATCGACGACGACTCGTGGAAGCACTCACAGTCTAGGAGATTTTGGATTCAACCTTCTAAAAGTATCTTCCTCATGTCTGGAGAACAATTAAAAATCTTCAGATTGTCGAAATTCACCTTGCACAGTTCCTTGCGAGTGTTTGTATCCAATAACATTGCCGTGTTGAATTTCACTTGGGTAGCTATGAACGGTCCTGTCCACAAATAAAACAACTTTGAAATGGTCCGGTTAAGAGTGGGCTGGAGGTTGGCATGAAAGTAGTTTCCTGGCCCGATGCGATACAGAGACACCTAGCGACATATCAGAGGACTAGGAATTCTTTTCGGCTGTCCTAAGCCTGAGGCCAGAGAACCTTCCTTCCTTCACCACCCCCTCCCCTCCGCGTGACTCCCGCAGGGAGGTTTCCAGGAAAAGGACACCCACCTGTTTCTTTTAATTCTGGTTTCGGAGGCTAAAATTTCTCCACTGGCAAAGCAATTCGCATTTCTCTGCTTGCTGGCTGATTCTTGCATGGAGCGAGACGAGTGGCAGGCTCCAGAGACAGAATCTTCATCACTGAAGTTTTGATTGAATACATTTGGTTGATTACCTACAGTGGCTACTATAATTATGTTGAATTTTCTTGTTGAGGTTGGAATTTTATCAATTGAGAGTAAAGAAGGCGGTAGAGAATATCTGTTGAAAGAAAGTATTTTCCTTTGAAGGGGGTGTTTTTTTATACAAAATCAATATAATAATAATAATAATAATAATAAGGCAAGAATTAGTAACAATTATTATTTCAACTATTAACGAATCGAGTCCCTATTAGAGATGGGCAGGAGCGAAACTACCTGGAATTTAAAAAGGGGAAACGTGGACATGCGTAATAACATATGGAAAAACTGAAAAGGAGAAAGACGGACAAAACAATGTAACAAAATGTACAGTAGTAACAAAGATGTCAGGAAACAATAGTATAATATTGAACATACACTTTGATGAAGTAGTTTTCTTTGTTATGATCTGAATTAAGTCCCTTTGCACAGTTCTCATCGTTGGAGTTCACAGCAGCTTTAATCGGCCAAGATTGATTGATTTTGTTTATTTTACTTCGCCTTTATGCCACTCTTGGCTAATGATTATATGATGTAATCGATGAAGAGACGCTCACGAAGGACACGTATGCCCAGACCGGATTCGAACCCGGGACCACTGGCGTCGTGGCGAAATGAGATAAATACTCCGCCACGGGGCCGGCTAATCGGCCAAGGGTGGGGACAAACTCTCAGTGATGATGGGAATCCCCTGTGGAAACATATGACCAGTTCCTGCATCACATTAGTTGCTCTCTCCTATTGTGATTTTTCCCAATGTTAATTGATTGCTTGCCAAGTGAAATTTAGTCCAACTAATTATAGTATGATCTTCAAGATCAGCACTATACGTGTTACAAAGTACTCTTAAAAAAATCCCAGTGAATTGGCCAAAATAAAGTGACAGAATTTCGAGGAGAGGCCGAGCCTCTGTGGACCCACACTTGGTTACGCCAATATACGTAAGTAAACCCGTGGTGCTACAGCCCCTGAGGGCCAGAGCCCACCTACCGACTGTAGGCGTCACTTCCAGTCCAACCAGTTATGTGCGGTCAGCACGACGAACCCCTAATCTTTGTTGTAGGTTTCCGTGACTCATTCATAGCTTCCCAATCTCCTCACGATGGTGGGTGGCAACCGGCCCTATACACAGGCCGAAATCTCAGGAGAAAAGTTGATACGTTTCCCCTAAGAGACTCGAACCTGCGCGCGTCCCGTAGACGGAGCTCAAACCATGATGCATCGGACCATACAGTCACGATGCAGAACAGCAGGGCCGTAGCCAGAATTTTATTTCGGGGGGAAGGCTCATCCCTTATCAGCAGCTGCCATCTAAGGGCGAAAAAGTGGGGAATAGAACCCCTGAAAATGAATTTCTCAGTATATTACAAGTTATTGTACAGGATGTTTAATGTAAGTAAAATTAATCACCGCTATACCCTATTTTAATTACATATTTGTAGGATTTCGGAACGGTCTTCAGCTTCACCCTCCCCCCCCCCGGTCACGTGCCTGCGGGAGAAAATATACATAAGTGCTGATCCCTTATTCTGATTGGCGTTTTAAGAATAGAATATCCTTCAGAGCTTCTCTAAGACATGGTCTTTTAAAAATCAGTTCTAGAGAAGAAACCTTGTCCAATTTACGTTTTCAACTTGTTTCCTTGTGTAGTTTTTAAAGAAGAGAAAAGTTATCACAATTGGTAATCTGCTGGACAAGATCAACGTCGAATATGTAATTGAAACAAAAATTTTAATGTTCGTACCACGATGGTTTTACTGACTGAAAAGTTTATGTTTCATAATTTTGATTGAGCAGAGGGGGCTCTCTAACTGCACCAATCGCCGCCAACCCTATGATAATCGTTTGAGTATCTTGAGTTTCTGTTTTAAGTCTACTTTATATACAGATAGACTAATCGGGACTGGATCTATATTTATAGTGGGATTGAACTAACTATTAGGCGTCCACCGGATACCAAACTCAGGATATTTTAAATTACAAGGGTCACCTTTACCATTATGCTATAGGGGATGCAAAATATATCTGAAACTAAGAAGAAATTTTGAATGCAATGTAGAACGAAGGAGGCACCGTTCACATTAAAGGGGAAGACGCCAGGAAATCCTCCCTCCACTTTCCTAACCTGTACATCTCTAATTTGATTCTCAGCGAAGGCAAGAATTTTATCCAATATTTTATATCACTTTTGTTATTTTTAATGAAGAATTCGAAGTAATAATTTGTCTTTAAATCTCAAGTTAGAAAGTCAGCAAAAATTATGTTTTTATACTAAATTTTACATTAATTGAAGATTTGCAAAGAAACGGTAAACCGTTTTGTTGGTTGATTGATTTAGTGTTTTAAGCCCACTTTATGCACAGTAAGGCTAAGCGGGACTGGACCTACAGTTTAAAGTTGAATCCGAACCACTACGTGCCTCCACCGGGTATCGAACCTGGAACCCCTTGATAACAAGGCTACGACGCTACCACTGAACCATCGGGGAGGCCAGTGTAAACTTTTCGTCATCGTTCCACTCCAAAACAGATGTTTCTGTAAGAGCCACATCAAGTTTGTTTGGAAGTAGTGATGTTCTATGACACACACACACACACGCATATATCTCCTCAACAGGTACTATAGACCAGCAATGTCAAACTCAATTCGTGAGTAGGGCCGCATAACGATAATGTCAAAACTATCCGGGCCACATATCTAGAACCCCAACACCTTAAAATCCAGAACTAAGTGGTTCGACCCAATGGGGTCGGGGAGGGGGGGATTCCAGTGATTATTATTGCAGCATCGATATGTAAATTATATAGACCTCCCCCCATATTTTTTCATGGTTATAGTATTTTACATGTTACTTTCGAGTATAAATTGGTTACAATTGTAACTGTTTGTGTGCAATTATAGTTTCGTTTCGCACAGATTTCACTGTTTTTTTTTTTTAACAAGCTTCTCATAAGTCTGCAATAAGTTTTTTGTTAGCATGAAACTCTTAATGCAGACAACAAATGTTTTGTCAGTCATTCTTGATCATTCGGCTGTTTCATTAATCTTCATTATGGAAAACAACTTTTCACCAAGGCAAGTGCAACCAAAATTAATAAAATTTCTACAGCAAAATAGCTTATTCGAGGGTACTGCTATTGGAGATATAAGAAAAATCAAGGATAGCCCACCTCGCGATATTTATTTTTCAATACGAGTTGCACTGCAATTAAATAAGTTCCATTCGAAGTCAGGACTTTCACACGCACCATCTTAAAGAAAAGGGAGCAGAGCAGAACAAGATTATTGCCTTTCGCACCCTATGAAGTCTTGAAACCTGTTTCCAACTTCATCACGTAGTATTTTTACTTTGGACAAATTATAACTTTATTAAAAAGTTTTAATATAACGGAAGACTGTAACTTTGCAAAATGGCCTCCACTTCCTTCAAAATATCAGCTCTTGTGTCACGGGGAGGAATCATTCAAGTAGTTTTACTGTCATATCGAGATAAGAATCGCATCCACGAGTGAAGGGAGCAAACCGAGCTAGCTCACAGACGTCCGTAATTTCGCATATTGTGAGCGAAAAGGCAACAACACGAACAATTTTCGCTTTCAATTGTTCGTTGACTAAGTAATAAATCCTCTCCTCTGATTTTTTTATTAGCGTTCCTTTTCTGCAACGTTTGGCTAATGGCGACGATGAGGATGAGTAATGATATGATGAAATTGATGAAGGGACACATACAAAGAAAACCCATGCTCAGGCCAGGATTCGAACCCGCAACCTCTGGTGTCGCGACGGGTTGTGCTAACCACTCCGCCACAAATTATGGCAAATTTATTTCGTGATAAAGAAATATTTCTGAATGAATTTACTTTATCAGGGTACAAAATTTCTACGCTTTTCAGTATTCACTTCACAACAAAAGTAAGCATTTCACTTGAAAAATCTGCATTCCTCTTCTATAGTCCTTTTCTTACTCCCACGAAGTTTGGGCAGCCATATGGTTCTTTGAAACTTTTACAGAAACTGAATTTTCTTCCAGGTAAATCCTTGAAAATCAAGAAACAAACTCATAGGCGACAGAAAGTATGCACGCTGCCCTCCCCCAGCTGGCAAGATATTTTCGTACTTCAGAAGTAACATGTCCATCAGCTTGCTTAGTTGACACAACACCTACTCTATAATGGAATGTATACCTGTGTAGGGAAAATTGGTCAATGTGTTGAAGTTTGGATGAGTCTGGTCTTGTATCACGAGAAAAGAGAAAACGGGATAACTACAAATGTATAGATAATTTCAAGCATGAAGTGTTAAGTGGGGCCAAGGCATTAACGGATGCTGGGGCCTACATGCGGCCCGCGGGCCGCGAGTTTGACTGGCCGAAATATCAGGAGAAAAGTTGTTACGCTTCTTCCAGGAGACTCGAACCTGCGCGCGTCCCGTAGCTGGAGAGCCCAAAGCATAACGCCTTAGACCGGACGGTCACGATGCAGGACAGCAGGCTCGTAGGCAGAATTTTTTTTTGGGGGGGGGGATGCTCATCCCTTATCAGCAGCTGCCATCTAAGGGCGAAAAAGTGAGGGAACCCCTGAAGATGAGTTTTTGTTTCCTAATTTTCATTTGGGAAAGGGGAGCTCTCTCACTGCACCAAGCGCCGTCAACCCTATGCCGGTCGTTTGAGTATCTTGAGTTTGAGTTTCTGTAAGTCATCTTTATGTATAGATAGGCTAATCGGGACTGGACCTACATTTGTAGTGGGATTGAACTATTGGGCGTCCACCAGGTACCAAACTCGGGACCTTTTGACATTACGAGGGTCATCTTTACCATTACGCTATAGGGGAGGCAAAAATATCTGAAACTAAGAAGACATTTTGAATGGACATGTAGAATGTAGGAGGCAGGGTTCGCGCTGAAGAGGAAGAAGACGGAATTCTCCCTCCCCTTTCCTAACCTGTACATGTCTAACGTAATTCTCAACCAAGCCAAGAGTCTTGTCTAGTGTTGCCCACGAGACGAGACTTTGGCCTGTCTCGTCTCGTGGAAATGCTGTGAAATGCTGTCTCGTCTCGAAAATATTCGTTTGTCTCGGGACACATGATCAATCTCGTCTCGTCTCGAATTTTTAAAAGCCTGTCCCGTCTCGTCCCGTGGGCAACACTAGTCTTGTCCTTCTACATTTTATGTCACTTTTGTTATTGTTATGGAGAATTCAAATTAATAATTTGTCTTTAAATCTCAAGTTAGCAAGTCAGCCAAAATTATGTTTTTATACTAAATTTTAGATTAATTGAAGATTTGCGAAGAAACAGTAGACCTTTTCATGATCCTTCCACTCCAAAAACAAATGTTTTGTAAGAGTCACATCAAGTTTATGCTTGGAAATAGTGAAGTTCTAGGAACCACACACACATATATGTAAGCAACAACGATAGTAGGCTATTGTAATTTGGAGAGGATATGATTTGTGAGCGGAACAAGCATGGGAATTTAACGAAGTTCCTTTGCGAATTAATCATCAATTATTTGTGTGTGTGTACACGTATTTCCTATCTGCACCGTTGACTCACAAAGTACTACATGTGAGGTAAAACTATCGAAATGTAAAAAGAGGAAGCGCTACCACCCTCCCCGCCTTTTCTACATTTTATTCAAATCGAACACCAGGCAGGTATCGAGATATATATATTTCGGAGGGGCGTCCTAACGTAATGTCTCAAAATAATAATATTAATAATGTTAAATTAAAATAAGTATAATTATATTAAATTAATTAATATATTTTTATTACATTAATAGATAAGAAGGCGATATAACAACAGTGATACAGTATAACATCACGTATTCATTATCTAGCTTACGTGTAGTTAAGGTCGGCAAAATTTGTAAATAAATAGAAACTGCCCTGGCAAGGAAATTAATGCCAAATAGATAAAGAATATAATATTTATTGAGTATGAAAAAATGATGTTAGATCCAGTTGACGAAAGTAAAATTCCTGGTAATATTTTGCATGTTATTATAAGTAGTAATAATTCTTGCATAAATCTTCTTTGGTACTGTCATTCAAAGTCGTATTGCTTTCCAATATTTTTGCGGAAATAAACAAATTGCGATTAGACAACAACCTTATTTTCATTACTTAATTGAAGTTATTTTATGATCTCATTATTTAATTTTTGTACTTGGTAAGTCTTTCGGGGGGAGGTTGGGACTCCTGGACCCCCCTGAAGACGTCCTTCGCGGTAGGGATCGAGATAAAGTTACTGTGTCACTGGTTCCAATTCACGGTAAATATGCTCTGCTTCTCTACACTCAAACATACACAAACTCGTGACCTTCCTGCTTTCTTGGTTTCTTGCCTGGGAAAGAGGCAATAAATCAAGCTGTGACAGCTACGGGACCTTCTGACGAGGGGACGGAACCCAGCTGTGCAGAGGATTCAAACACCCGCGCGTCTAGCCCTCCCCGTCACCCTGGGGCAATTTTCAAACAGAGACATCTAGTGGCCAAGTGGCGAACTATTACGAATGAAATTCGGCTGAAGCGGCCGTATCTTTCGCTGTCGATAATACATGAAATTTTTAAACAATCATTTTGGGCTGTGCAAGTGACTTTTGAAAGAAAAGCCCTCCCTAGCTTAGTCATAAAAGGATTGACCATTACGTTAGTATGCATCATAATGGCCATTTTCATTGGTGCTACCCACAAATCCTATAACCATTCTGTGCTTATTTACGTATTTCCTTATGGGAAATTGAAAAAAAATAATGGAATTTGTGCACATTTAACGAACTGAAATTGCATGAATGTGTCATGTACTCAAAGTTTCATAAACTAAGTTCACATCCACTGAGTGTTTTCCGGCAAATTTTTGTCCTAAAACGTTATATTCAACAAAATGCAAAAAAGCCCATGTTAAATTTTGGCGCTTTCCACGGCGACCTTCGCCAAACTCCACCTCCCTCTTAACAGCTGAACTTGGACGATGACTTCTTAGCAGCACCAGGTCCTCCTCCTTCAACTGCAAAGCATGAAACTTCTGCTTCAGTTTCCGCCTCTGCACAGCATACCGTTCCCTTAACTGCACTTGAACAACCTTACTCTGCCAGTCTTTCTCACCGTCTTCTGGCTCAGGCTATGGAAAATCTCTTAGCACTTGTGGTGGGACTGAATGGCGGAAAAAACAATTCAATGGGTGAATATCCTGTAACTTCAGAAAGAGACTTGTTAATTAACCAGGCAACTTCATAAAGATGCTTGGAACAAATCTGGTGATCGTGCTGGCAATAAACCCTAAGTAAACAAGTTATCTCTTGGTTGGCTCTCTCCACTAGGTTTCCTTGAGGGTGGTAGGGCGCCGTACACTCATGTTTCATTCCCATGGATTCGATGAAACTCTGCCATGACTGGGAAGTGAACTGGGATCCTCTATCCGACAAAATTAGTTTAACAGCTGGATAATGGGCGAAATATCTCTCCTTCATTAAGCGAATTATCTCAGCGGTACTAGCCTTCCGCACAGAATAAACTGTGACGAACCTGGAGAAAACATCTATAAGGCTGAGAATATGATAGTACCCTGAAGAAAGCGGTAACTTTCCAATAAGGTCAATGGAAAGCATCTCATGAGGTTCCTTTCCACTAATGTGCAGCTTTTCCTTCATGATACCTAACTTGTCAGGCTTCATTTTTGCACAACTCAGGCAATCATGGATATAGTTAGAAATATCAGGTTTCATTTTTTTCCAATAATATCGGGATTGCAATTGCCTATAACACTTTCCCATACCAAAATGACCGCCGAAATCATGTTTTTTTTTCAGCAGCTCGGGGTGTCTGGAATTCGGAACACACAACTTGTACTGTGGAGCCTCCCCACTGTAACTTCTAAACAGCAATCCATGATGAAGTTTAAAGGACTTCCGTAACCTGGTCATGCCTGCATCTTCGTTTTCAGTAGGCTGCTGAAGTTTAGCAAACATTTCACTGCAAAAAGAATCTTTAGCCTGGGCTTCTTTCCAATCACTCACTTCTTCATCTTCTTCCCAGAGAAAATTTATGTGGTAATGCAGACAATCAGACTCCAGCTTGCTCTCAGTATCTGCCTTCACAGGATATCTAGATAACGTATCAGGAATAATATTTTCCTTTCCACTAACATACACTATTTCGAACTGATATGATTGGATTTTCAAAGACCAACGGGTCAATCGACTATTCCAATTTTTACTATTTTGCAGCCACTGTAGTCCTTTATGATCAGTATAAATTTTAAATTTTCGCCCCTTAAGATAGACTGCAAAGCGTTCTATTCCAAATAATATAGCAAGGCACTCAAGTTCATGAACAGGAAAATGAAGTTCATTGTTACGTAACTTTCGGCTAGCATAATGAATAACGAAAATATCATGTCCGTCGGTCTGGAACAAAACGCAACCGAGCCCTTTTCCACAGGCATCTGACTGCAGACAAAATTCTTTAGTAAAATCTGGTTGTGACAGCGCAGTGTACTAACCAAATCAAGTTTCATGAATTCAAAGGCTTCATTGTATACTTCTTTCACATTTTTGGACAAAAGATAAGTAAGCGGTTGCCCTTTCACTGCAAAATTTTCAATGTACACTTCGCAACATCTTATTTGACCGCCCCGAAAGAATTCTAAGTCCCGAAATCGTAAACTTAGCAACATTGCACTTCGGCTCCAGGTGAGAGTAGCCAACTTTGAGTAGGTCCTTCCACTAGACGAAAAACGCCGCGGTGAGAGGTTTTCAATTTAACACTTTCCATGAACTTAGAAACTATAAACCGCTATTATAATACACAATCAAACAGAAATAATAAATTGGAAAAATAACCTTGAGGGATATTTACGATTCTGCTTGCTCGACTTGAAATTTTGGGGGTTTGAAACACTGAATAGAGTATTTCTCCACCTGAAGGAAATTGCCATCAAGTTTGTGCAGAAAGAAGCAAATTTGTGAGGAGTTTATGCGACATTTTATTTACAATACCTTGCATAATATCGAACAGTTCTCAAAAACATATATTTTACACGACTTGTCGAGAAAATGTGCTTGAAACACAGGAAGGTGCGAGTCTTCATAAACGTCAACATGTTTTTAAACGTCATTAAGTTAATGTAGAGCAGTTGGTTAGACGCTGCTATCCTTAAATTTTCGTCAAGCGTGAAAGGTCGCCGGTTCAAATCCCACCCTCTCCTCTTTCTTTTTTTATTTCTTTTTGTTTGCTGAACAGATACCGTTGATATTAGAATATTTAAAAAATGAATCCGATGCACACTTGGGGGACGTCCCTTCTGCGCATATTTCCCCTTAGAAGTTGGAGATTTCCAGGATTTAAAGTTAAAACTTTTCTTTTTAGTTATTGTTCATATGTTGTGTTAACACACACATCATGATTAATTCACAAATCACATATATGTATTCAGGATGCAAAATGTAATGTTATTTAAGTTATGTATTGTTTGTTCTTCACTGACACCTAAAATATTGATTATTTGATTTCGATATACTAAAAAAAGATATACAGTTATGTTAAGTAGTGATGCAGTGCAGTACTGTAACGAAGGAGAGCGTTTAATGAGTTCAAATTTCTAAGATTGGTAATTTTATGTCTGTTCCTTCGTAATGACTGTTGTCAATCCCCTCACCACCATCTTACCATGCGTCTAAAAATAATAGGAAATCGCTAATTAATGTAAGTAAATTGTTATTGCGACGAAGGCCGATTCGATAAGAAACTACTAATAAGTATTTATATAGTGAGTGACAAACAAAAAATTCAAAACCTCATAATGATCGTTAATTCCTCACTGCTTTGTATCTAAAATGTTTGTCTTCTTTGAACAGAAAGTACGAGTATCAGATATACTTTCCGCACTAACTTTGCAATATTCGAAACCACCATTACAGACTTAGCTCTATATAACTTGATTCTGCGCATTCCACGTGGCATGTGACTTCCTCCTATCATGGAAATAACTTTCTCTTATTATTTCCTTTCCTCTCCTGAAATATAGAGACCAATGTTAACTTCTTAGCACGGTGGATAAACTTTACATCCAACGATAAACTCCTGAAAAAATCCTGCCTAGGTGGAGAATCGAACCTACGACCTCCCTCGTGAATATCAAGCACGCTACCTCTTCTCCAGATAGCTCATTTTAAAATTTGCTACCAGTTTGAAGAAACCAATTCACACATAATGTCATATCTATAATTTCCTCATGACAATTTTCATGAGGAAACGAATTCAGATAAAATCGAGAATCGCTGAAAGGGAAAAATGATGAACATATCTATTGGCGTTTTGTCATATTTTGTAAATTGTGTATAAATTCCGTGTTTTGAACAAGCAATCGTTTAGTTACGAAGTATGTTGTTGTTTGTTTAAAGTAGGAACGGGAGAGCGAAAAGGAGTCATATGAACCAGACCCTGTTTGACAAGCCAAAGACTGTATGAAAAGAGAGAGGAAATGGATATTCAACGTATGAAATATAAAATATGTTTGAAATGAAAACAGTGGAAACCTTGAAAGATAATACTAACGAACTTCAAACTATGAAAAACATATTTTCGTGGTGGAAAACTCCAAGTCATTTTCGAAATATGAACTTGATTTTTCTGTATTATAAAGTGGAGATATGAGTAGTTGTATTTACGGTGGGATAAACCCGAGAAAGTATGAACCCCCCCTCAAGCAGATTTGCTATACTTAAAACTAGCTCAACATGCATACATGAGCTTTTTGCTCAAGTGTGGAACCCCCGTATAATCCAAGATTTTTGTAAAAAAGCCCTCATGGATTCCATGAGAAAGTATGACCCCCTCAGATTGATGAGGCTACACTTATAAAAGGTACTTCTGAGAGATAAATTTGTTAAAAATATGCCCCTCTTGTGGCCACACTTAAAACTAGGCCACACACACACACACACACACACACACACACACACACACACACACACACACACACACACACACACATATTTACTTTTGGTTTAAGTTCAATTGAGCACCAGCCTCAATTTGTTTATCTAATATTAAAACAATGTAATTCTTATAACAATGTAATATATATTTGATAAGCAACAACAACAGGCCCATCTATGTGCAAATGTCTGAACTCGGTGAATACTTGGGAACAAGTCAATTTTTTTCAATATATATATTTGATAAGCAACAACAACAGGGGCCATCTATGTGCAAATGTCTGAACTCGGTGAACACTTGGGAACAAGTCCATTTTTTTCATTATGTCGATATTTTTAACTTCTTTTGCCAGTAATAGGGAGTGGTAATAAGCAATAAACAAAGTACTTTGGAGCTGAAAATGCCTTTCTTAAGACGTCGTATATTACTAAAATATCTTTAATTCACATATTTCTCATACCGCCGTATCTTGTTCTATTAGGTTTGTTCAATAAAATTGCCTCTTCAAGAAAATTGCTCAAGGGCAAACGAGGTACCAATGGGGCAAGATACGGCGGTATGGGGATATGTGAATTGTTGGTTTCTTCAATTCAGATAAATGGATTGAATAGAAACTGGGATATTTTGCATTTGTTACATTCAGTTTCTTTGTTGTAATCTGTTCATATATAAAATCAAGCACCGAGAGGATATAAGATCAATACTTGAACAATATGTGCGCATGACGGCCCCAAAGCGGTGGGATCGATACTTTCCCGGTGCACAGTTCTATTGCACGGTGCACAGTCCTATTTGCCTGCATTGAGAGCTCCGGCAGTGTTATTGGCATCGATTAGTTCCAGACAATTCCGCTTCCCTAAGCATGGAGGCGCTGCGGTATGGATTGCATGTACGCTCAGCAGAAAAACGGGATACACTCAGAAGAAAGTACTTCGGCAAAAATGTTAGAGAATAGCTCATGTTTCTGAATGCACCCCCACAGTGTTTCTATTGGCTCTGAAAAACTATAAAAGCCAGGGTACAGTGCAGATTCTTCACCATTGCTGGATTGGAGACTTGAAGCATATAATTTGGCGGAATAACCCAAGTAAGATCATATATACATACACATACAAAGCACAGTGCTGAACCCAACTGATCCAGCATAAAGTTTTGATTTGAATCCCAAGAAATTGTATATAAATACCAAAGCCAAAAATATTAAGTGCATACACACATATATACATATACACATACAAAGCACAGCGCTGAACCCCAACTGATATTTTTTATTCAGTATAAAGTTTTGAATTGAATCCCAGGAAATTGTATATAATAAACAACAACAAAAATGCCGAATCAAAAACATTGTAATCAGTGCAATAAAAATATATCCAGCCCCAATTGGGCCAAGCACCAAAAGATTTGTAACCCAGATAAATACAGAACTCCCACAAAAATTTGCCCCAAATGCAATAGAAAATATAACATGGAATATTTCACATATAAACATAAAGGTACTTGCTCTGCACAACCATCCACATCTGGTCTGAAAAGAAGGCACGAAGTACCTCTTAATGCCAGAGCAGCAAAGCAGCCACGCCATGAACCCATCCGTAGCAGTTTTAACGGCCAATTAAGGGATCACAAGTTTGTATCAGAGCCAAGATGTGGCATTGAGAATTTCTTGAACAGTATAAATTCTAATCTGCAAACAATTCTAAATGAACAAAATGGCTCTTATAAGCTGTCCCTCAAATTGTTTGTACAATATAAGAAACCAAACGGTACAAAATTTACACAGCCCCACATAACAGAAACTGTACCTGTATATTCAAATTCAAATTCAGACACAATAATAGGCAATTTGATAGATCAACTTAACATTAAACACTCTGAATTTGCAGCAAAAGAGTCCGGATGGAGTCTATGCGGTTCATCACACAAGTTATATGTTAATATTTCTGAATTCAGCCCATTGCAAGGTTCCACTTATGTGCCATTACCTGCCAATATTAAAAACAGAAGAGCCGTGGTTAATATAGAAAATACCGACCAGAAATGTTTTCTGTGGTGTATATTAGCTGCTTTGTTTCTAGTTTCAAGGCATCCTGAGAGAATAAGTTATTACAAACAGCATGAACATATTTTTGACGATGCAATGGAGGGTTTAGAATATCCAATGTCTGTTCAGAATATTGATAAATTTGAAAAAAGGGCCAGGCACATCAATGGCAAACAATTATCTATTAATGTATTTACTTGTTCCACTGGCAATTGCTTGATAGATCCTCTCAGAATCAGTACACTTGATGATGAATCTGCAATTCCGATTGATCTGCTCTTAATTGAAAAGGATGGCACATATCATTATACTCTGATACATAATCTTGAAGCTTTAGTCAGAAAACAACTAGACAAATATAAAAAAATATTTAAGTTGTGCAGAAGATGCTTAACTGTATTTGATGGTCAAAAAATGGTGAAGGGGGTTCGGGAAGAGAGTGCAGAAATTGCCAAAAACAAGTTAATTGAGCATCTGAAATACTGTGGCAACCATAAACCTGTTCATATGGTAATGCCCAATCCAAGTGAAAATTGCAAATTCAAAAAGTATGAGGCCTTGTTGGAACACCCAGCATATATTGTCTGTGATTTTGAATCGAATCTCAAATCTCTTGCATTCTGTAGCCCAGATCCAGAAGAATCATCAATTACACCGTACCAGCAACATGAACCTTCCAGCTTTTGTTATGTGGTTGTACAGAATGGTGTTGTTACTAAAAAAGATTCATACATGGGACCAAATGCCATCAAAGAATTTGCACATAGAATAGAAAATGTGTGCCGTGACATAGCATCTAACATCTTATTAATATCAAAACCTATGTTGCCTTTAACAGAGAAACAGATTGAAGATTTCAACAATGCAGAAAAATGCCCGGTATGTGATTCTGAATTTTCAGATACAAATATCAAGGTACATCACCATTCTCATACAGATGGTAAATTCTTAATGGCCCTGTGTAATAGCTGTAATATTCAGATCAAGAGACCAAGATTTGTCCCCATATTTTGCCATGGAGCATCCAATTATGATTTCCATCATCTGATCAGATACGAGGGGTTTGAGAAGCAGAATTTAAATATTTTAGCTGAAAATGATGAAAAATATATATCTATTAGCAAGATAATTAAAGTTGATGGTGTTCCTATTCACATAAGATTTCTTGATTCTTACAGATTTTTATCTGCTAGCCTGGCCACACTGGCCACTCAATTACCTGATGATCAATTAAAAATTACACGTGCCTCGTTTCCAAATCAGGACCTGAAATTAATTAGGCGGAAGGGTGTATATCCATATGATTATGTTACAGATTTTTCTAAATTTGATGAGTGTTCTCTGCCACCACAAGAAGCATTTTATAGCAAAATCAGAGGATCTGGAATCACTGATGAAGATTATCACCATGCTCAGTTGATGTGGAACAATTTAAAATGCAAGACATTTGGTGATTATCACATGGCATATTTAAAACTTGATGTAACCCTCTTAGCTGATGTAATACAGGTATTCAGAAAATCTTCTATGGAAAATTATAAACTGGATCCAATATATTTTTTCAGTGCCCCGGGCCTAGCATGGTCTGCAATGTTTTTAAACACCAAAAATATATTGGATCTAATCCAAGATCAAGATATGTATCTGTTTATGGAGAAATGTATAAGAGGAGGGATGGTGCAATGTTCCCAGAGATATGCCAGAGCAAATAACAAGTATATGCCTGATTATGATCCAGCACGGCCATCAAATTATATACTGTATGTAGATGCGAACAACCTCTATGGTCACGCCATGATGCAAAAACTGCCATATGCAGAGCTTGAATGGGTTGAAAATTTCAATATTGAAGATCTTAAGAATTATGATGACAGTAATTATGGTCTCATCTTAGAGGTTGATCTGATAATTCCAGATTATTTGCACAACAAATTTTCTGATCTGTCCCCAATTCCCGAGGTTAAGTGCTCACCTGGCTCTAAACAGAAGAAGCTCATGATGACTCTGGAGCCGAAACAAGGATATGTCATATATTACAAAAACCTCCAGTTCCTGATGAAACATGGTGTTCAAGTAACTAAAGTTGGCAAAGTCTTGAGGTTCAGGCACTCAGAATGGTTGAAACCATATATTGATACAAATACAGAGCTTCGAACATCTGCAAAGAGCCAATTTGATAAGGGCTTGTTTAAATTGATGGTGAATTCAGTGTATGGCAAAACAATTGAAAATGTCAGGAAACATACCGATGTTAAAATAATTACTGACCCCAGCCGGAGCAAAAAATTGGTTGCAAAGCCCAACTTCAATTACAGAAGAATTTATGATGAGCACATGGCACTTTTCAACATGATGAAAACAAAGATCAAATTTGATAAACCTATTTATGTAGGGGCTGTGATATTGGAATTGTCCAAATTACATATGTTAATATTGTATTATGATGTGCTGAAACCTTTTTATGGTGATCGTGTAAAATTATTGTACATGGACACGGATAGTTTTATTCTTGATATTCAAACAGAAGATGTTTATCAAGATATGTCACAGCCTGAATTGTTTCAATACTTTGATACCAGTGAACATACATTAGTTCAACCCCACAACAAAAAGGTGCCTGGCAAGTTAAAAGATGAGACACTTGGTGATGTTATTGTGGAATTTGCTGGGTTAAGTGCCAAGGTGTACAGTTTTAAAACATGTAGTGCTGTTGTCAAAAAGGCCAAGGGCGTTGGCAGAGTTACTGTGGAAAAAGATCTTGAATTTGAAGATTATAAAAATTGCATCAAGTCCCAGAATTCAATCAGAACATCAGAAAATAGAATTCAGAGTGAGGATCACTTATTGACTAGCAATATTGTAAGAAAAGTGGCCCTGGACCCACATGATGATAAGAGATGTATTTTATCATGTGACATACATACTTTACCTTGGGGGCATTGTGATTTGAAAAGTGGGAAACAATGCCCAATTACAGAGCATGATTTGAAATAAATAAACATGCCTATGAACTTATTTGGGTTCAAAATTATGGACCTGCCCACACCACAACCCTCTCCTGATATACTGTCTAAACTGAGTGGCTTGTTAATTATTCATCTGAACAGCATATTTACAGATAATGATGAAGAAACAGGTAAAACATTGTACATATTTAACAATAATTTAAATCATTACCAATTACCTGTAGGTGGGCAATTGCAATTTATTACAACCCCTGAGGGTGATGTCAAGATTTCAGTAGGGAGAAATATTTACAGAATTAAGCACTCAAACATGGTTTCTGGCACTGTATATACTGTTTCTGCTGGTGACTGCTTATATATTGAGGTCCCTGGATCTTATGACAAGCTTATACCCTTTTTTATAGAATTAAGAATCAGATACTCTATAATAAATAACCACTAAAACAAAAATGCCTAATGATATATTTGGCCATACAAGGCATGAAGATCACAGTCATGAGATTCTGATGCTTGATGTCAGAGTCAAGAAATTAAGAAGTGATTTACAAGCTTTACAAACCACACTCAATGCCAGTCTTCAATTAGAAATTACAAATCTGCAATCACAATGCATGGACCCTCTTCTTAAAATTGATTCCGAACTCAAACTGTTGCTTCAGAAATATACTGACCTGGCAACATTAGATAATTTTCAAAGTTTAGAAGAAGCTGTAGCAGCTCTTCAAGCCAAATTTAAGACCCAGGCTAACAACTCTGAGCAATTGAAACAGCAATTGGAGGAGCAGATTAATAATGTCCAGACACAGCTCCAAACAATTGTCAAAAGCATAAAATCACAAGAAGATTTTGATCTAGTGATTTCCACTCTAAAGGAACAGATTCAATCACTCCAGATACCTAATCTGGACCCCTTGAACAATGCCATAGCCGAGGTTAAAGAAAAAATTGAGACACTTGAAAATTTTATGAACAATTTGCCATCTTCTGATGCTTTGAATGCAATAACTCGGAGTGTTGCAAACATTAAGCTGCAACTCGAAACATATGAAGATTTTGGAAAAATTCAAAGTACCATAACCCATCTTGAAGGTACAATAGCAGCAGTGCAAAGTGATTTGGCAAATGTACAAGAATCTCGCCTGCCTGGGATTGTAGATACACTTGTCAGTGTCCAGCACCAAATCACAAAGCTTGAAAACCTCAACACTGAATCTGAACTATCTCATTTTCATCACTTGATCGATGATATCCAAACAAAGCTTGAAATTTTACAACAATCAACACCCTCTCAGGCAGATATAGCCCTGCTCCAAAATGCTATGCAAAATGTGGCTGATGCATCTGAATTAAACAATGTGAAATTGGCACTTGAATATTTGCAAAATACAGTATCAAATCTTCCCACATCACAGGAACTTAAAAATATTAAGAGGGCAGTGAATAGGATATTGAAATCAGAAGATATCAAGAATATCCAGACAGAGATCAAACATCTCACTCAGACAGTTGCCACTCTACCAACCAATCAACATATTAATGAACTGCATGCCCTGTTTGAGGATATCAGAAGACAGGTCCATGATCTTACTGCTCAAAATTCAAAATTGGCAGTTGTTGAAAATTTGCAACAAATTGTAGCTAATATCAAGCAACAGCTAGGAACCATGGAATCCAATCAAGCAAATGCTCTGTCTGTTTTTGCCACCCAGCTTCAAGAGATTGTGCAACAATACAAGAAACTTATTGTGGACATAAAAATCAAGCCAGGCCACGATGATGTTGTTAGGACCATCAATGAGCACCTTGAATCTGTAACAAGCAGATTGCTCACAGCAGAAAAGGAAATAACAGGCATAATCGAGAATCCAAAACATACAGTAATTCTTGAATTGTACAGCATCCCCAACAAAGAATATGATTCTCCATTTACACCAGGTGGCAAAATATATATGCTGTCCCCTGCACAATTTTATTACCAGTTTTTTGTTGGGGGCACATTGAGACCAATCAAGATCAAATATTGGCATCAGCCACAGGCACACCACTACCCTACCTTATCAATAACAAATGCTGAGAACAAAGTGAAAATCACCAGTGTAGAATTAGAGGATTTTACAGACCCCAATACATTAGAAACAGCCTATACTGAAGATGATGGCTCTCTGGAATTTAAAATACAAATAGGGGACAAATTATATTTAGAAAATCCTGTAGTATCAGCTGCTGAACACCCCATAGTTGCAATATTCTTGTTTTCATACCATGTCTAGTCGTTGATGAATTACACAGACAAGCCAGACATCATTTTAAGAGACTCCCAGTAGTCACAAAGGGCATAGATGATTTATGGCAGAGCGACTTGATTGAGTTGTCAAGTGGACAGTTGAAAAACTTAGACAAAATCAACAAGGGCTACAAGTATCTACTCACTGTAATAGATACATTTTCAAAATTTGCCTGGGCTGTGCCACTCAAATCCAAGACTGGAAAATGTGTTACAGAAGCCATCGGGACAATCATCAATCAGAGTGGAAGATCACCGCGCTATTTGCAAACAGATAATGGCAAAGAATTTTATAATTCAGTGTTTCAACAATTTATTAAAAGCCAGGCAATAAAACATTACTCGAGTTACAGTGATCTCAAAGCCTCAATTGTAGAGAGATTCAACAGAACCTTAAAAAATCTTATGTATAAACAATTTACCCTCCAAGGTAATTATAAATGGATTAATATTCTTCCAGAACTTCTACATAAATATAACAATTCTGTCCATTCCACAATCAACATGAAACCCTCTGAAGTAACTTCATCTGATGAGCAAAAATTGATCAGCACTGTTTATTATCCTAGATACCAGCCAACAACAAGAAAGGCCAAATACAGGGTGGGTGATCAAGTAAGAATCAGCAAATATAAGCACTTATTCAAGAGAGGCTTTACGAGAAACTGGAGCACCGAATTATTTACAGTGGTTCAAGTTAAACCCGGGACCCTTAATACATATATAATAAAGGATCACCGAGGAGAAATTCTCAAAGGCAGATTCTATGAACAAGAACTCAGCAAAACTAAACAGCCTGACACATATCTCATAGAAAAAATAATCCGCAGAAAAGGCAACAAGTTATTTGTCAAATGGCTGGGTCATCCGGAAAACAGCTGGATCAATGCAAACAAAATAATAATATGAGCACCTGGGATGTTATAAAAAGGCTGCCAGAACCTGAACAGCAGAATAAGAGAAATGGCAAGTTGCTGCCTGAAAATATTAGGTGTCTTATTGTTGGGCCATCAGCTTGTGGTAAAACTACACTAATAGTTGAATTGGCACCCAACTGGTTAGACTGGAAAAACAGGCACTTGTATGTCTTCTCTAAGAGCTTGGAACAATTAAAATATCAGCAGCTGATGAAGCTATATGATGGATTGGATATTGCTACTTTTGAACCAGATGTTAAGCCACTTCACGAATGTCTCGATAATTCTGTTGTTGTGTTTGATGATGTTATACTGGATAATCAAAACAAGGTTAGAAATTTCTTTACACAGGGCCGACACAAAAACATTGATTGCTTCTACCTGGCACAGACTTTTTCAAAAATACCGAAGCAGCTGATCCGAGACAACAGCAATTTTATATGTGTGTTTCATCAAGATCATACCAACCTCAAACACATACATGATGAATATGTAGGTGGGGACTTGAGCTACAATGATTTTTCCAAGTTTTGCAGCAGGTGCTGGAACCAGGACAGTTATGGGTTTGTCACTATTGATATGACAAGAACACCCAATAGCGGCAAATACAGAAATAAAATCAACGATTTTCTAGACGTTGAAACATATATAAATAACCATGAAACGACCAGTCATTGACGATCTTAAGTTAAGAGATTATCTTGTAAAAAGATTTAAGGGATGGAAATCAGAGAACCGAGGAATTTATGAAAAACACAAGCAAACAGAACAGCCTGTAATTGATGCTATTAATAATTTAGGTAAGAATATCAAAACTGTTACAGAGCAAAATCAAAATTTGATCACGGAGCTTGTACCTGTAGCTGCAAGGAACATATTAGATTATCCATTCACCCCACTTTCCAGTATTCATACACCTAGTCCTGTTGCTCCTCGAAGAATTGAAGCTACTCAGGATCCTATTGAATTGGGTCTTCTTGCTCAAAAATATTTAACTACACCTAAAGACAACAAAGATGAGGTCTTTGGCTTATATGCTGACACAGAGCTTGATGGGAGCATCATTCATAGAATTGGCAATTTCAGAGTAACATTTATGGGGGATGATATAATTGTTTATTCAGAATCTCGTCTCGGAGAAAAAGGTGCTTTTGTTAAGTACCCCGGAACACCTGGATTGTGGGAACTGATGACTAGGAAAAGGCCTGGCAGCTATACAGATCAAGATTATGAGCATTACAAAGAAATATTAATAAAATCAGATGCTCTATACCAGAACAATGATCCCACACAAAAAAGAGTCAAGTCTAGCAGTGGGGCAAAATACAATAATTTAATCAAGGCCATATGGTCACAGATCAAGACAGGTAGTGGAATCAAACAATACAACACCCTGCCCAAAGAATTTGTGTGGGTTGATGATGTCAGGAAACTTGTAGATAGGTTATTGGTGATAGCTGGGGAGGAAAATGCTGGCAACCACAATTTTTACAATGAAAAGGTTGGAATTATGGACATGATAAGCACAAAATTGTCTAATTTTATAGTGAATGACCCTAAGGGGATTGGATATCTCATAAAAATTATTAATACTCTACCACCTAAATTTTGGAATGTTTCTGAGGGTCGGGGGTTGGTTAATGACATTATAAACAAGCTGCCATTTGAACTACATATTCCAGGCTATCAGTATTGTGGTCCCGGTACAAAATTGGATCATAGATTAAACAGAGGTGATCCTGGTGTAAATCCCCTAGATGCTGCTTGTAGAGACCATGACATAGCATACAACACACATTCTGATCTTGACAAGAGACATGTTGCAGACAAGAAATTAGAAGAGGCTGCATTTGGTAGATTTGTAAGCAAAGATGCTTCTTTGAGTGAGAGAATAGCAGCATTGGGAACCACCATAGCTATGAGCACCAAACAAAAACTGGGGTGGGGGCTGTGAATATGTATATAATAAACCTAGAATGAAGGCCAAGGGTGTTATGTATCAAATACCTTATGCAGGTCTCAAATCTCTTAAAACTATTGACAGTCTCTTGACCAAAAAGCAGCGCAAGAAAAAAAGCTCTTGTCTTGCAAAGGGACATGGTATGAAATTGTTGCTTAGTACCCCCCAATTAAAAAAATTACAGCAATCTAGAAAAAAATCACATACAGGGGGTTTCATATTTACTATCCCGGCCATCTTAGCTGCTCTCGGGGCTGTTGGGAGCTTGGCTGGGGGATCAGCCGCCATAGCAAAAACAGTAATAGATGCCAAGAAAAATAGGGCAGAATTAGATGAGCAGAGGCGCCATAACCTGGCCATGGAGAAAAAAGGCAAAGGTGTTAAGAGAGCCATGAATAAGTTTAAAAAAAACAAGAGCCGCTTACAAACCAAGATATTGAAGCTTTAATCAAGCCACTGGGCATCAAAAATTTTAGAGGTGTGTACATGTCTGATTCTTTACCAGAACAACCACTCAACAAAGAGTGTGGCATTGTTAATTTGGATGAGTACAAAAATCAGGGCACTCACTGGATCTGTTATCTTAAATATTTAAACAATGAGGCATTTGTGTTTGATTCATTTGGAGGTATTCCTCCTGAAAATTTAGTAAAATATCTAAAATCAGCTAATCTTTATTACAATAATGCCCGTCTTCAAAACTTCAAAGATGTTAATTGCGGACATTTGTGTTTATCTGTTCTTAGATATATGTCTCAAATAAATAAACCATCAATTGAAAATTTTCAAAAAGCCTTGTGGTATCTGAAACATCATGGGGGTATTCCATCTCACCAGCCAAAATTCAATATTGAAACTCAAATTGCATGATGACATAGTGTATCCCAAAACAATAGCTCTGAGAGCATTTTATGGCATGTACTTGATCCCTAATATTACGCACCACAACAACAAAATTGCAGTAGGGGATCAAAAAATTGTCATCACTCCAGGGCAATATAATCTATCCACTCTAAATGCTCAATTACCCAGAGGTGTAGTGTTAAGTCAAAATTCTGTCACTCACAGAGTAGAGATTGTATCTGCTACAGAAACAGTGGATCTGGGTACTATAGGAGAGCTGTTAGGCTTTGAGAACAACACAAAACTTGAAGCGGCCATCAAACACACTGCTATGAATATACCCAAATTCTTAGCCATAGAGACACTGAATATTCACTGTAATGTGGCTGAGGGTATGATCACCAAATCAAATGGCATAGGCACTCACAAACAAACTGGCATCATTGCAACATTCAAACCTAATTCTGAATTTATGGAGCCAATCATCTACACTCCATCCCCAACATTATATTTTCCTGTGTGTCATAACAGAATAGATAACATTGAGTTGATGGTCACTAATGAAAAAGAAGAATTAGTTGATTTTGCTGGAGCCACAACAACTGCTATCATAGAGATTAACATTTAAATAAAAATACATACAATGGAAAATATTGAGAGTTATGAGCTACAATCATTCCCTCCAAACAGGAGGACATTTGCAAATTTAAATCAACCCAACACAGAGATTGAGGTTGATCTTGATGTAGGGGATGGCTTTATACACCCCCACAGAGCAGATCTATACATCAAATTTGATGTTGTAAAGCTCGATGGAACAGATTACCCTGCAAATTCAAACATAAGATTGGTAGATAATTTTGTGCCGCATCTGTTCTCTGAAATTGAGATCAGAAAGCATGGTGTTGTTATAAACAGAATAGATTATCCCGGCATTACCTCCACAGCTTTGGCCACACTAAAATTATCCAAAACCGAGGCTTCATACTACCAAATAGGTGGATTTGAGGCTGGTGATAAAATATTAACCAAGAACCATACAGTGCTGTTCCCCATGCGCCTGTTGCCAGGATTCTTCTCGGATTACAAAGATATTATGTGGAAGGGTGGTTTAAGAATTACATTTAGAAGAGCTGCAAATGATAATAATGCTTTGATGAGGTACAGCACATTAAACCCTACAGGAGAAGCTCTGCCTAATACCCTACCTGATGAAGGCAAATGCATTATTCAGACTATGGAGCTAAGAATCCCAGTTGTTGAATATGAAGCCAGTTATGCTCTTAAATACAAAGCTGATATAATAAAAAATCCACAGGTTCCTCTGCAATTTTATACATATCAATGTGTACAGAAGCCCGCATCTGGTACTTATTATGAGTTTGATGCTACAAATTCATTCTCCAGCATACAATATGACATGCCTGATTTTGTGGTGGTTCTGTTTCAGACTGGAAGACACAATAATCAGGAAAAAAATTCAAGTAGATTTGATAACTGCAACATCAAGAACATATATCTTAAAAATGGCAGAAATGAGGTATTCCCTAGAGAAAATTACAATTTAGACATGTCCAAGGATGATTTTCTCAAATTATATGAAGCTTTTTCGGCTTTCAAGCGTGTCACTACTGGCAGTACTGACCTGTATTACGCACCAGATGAATTCAAAGCACGGAGACCCATGTTTGTAATTAACACTTCAAAAAGGAAACAAGTTGTGGTTAATGACAGGACAAACATTAAAATTATCTGTGAATTCCACGAGGCATTACCCGACGACACCATTTGTAGCGTCATTCTCATAGGTGAAAAATCATATGTTTATGATGTAAGAAATGAGAGAGTCACGGAGCAATTCTAGAAGAATTACATTGTTTTAATATTAGATAAACAAATTGAGGCTGGTGCTCAATTGAACTTAAACCAAAAGTAAATATGTGTGTGTGTGTGTGTGTGTGTGTGTGTGTGTGTGTGTGTGTGTGTGGCCTAGTTTTAAGTGTGGCCACAAGAGGGGCATATTTTTAACAAATTTATCTCTCAGAAGTACCTTTTATAAGTGTAGCCTCATCAATCTGAGGGGGTCATACTTTCTCATGGAATCCATGAGGGCTTTTTTACAAAAATCTTGGATTATACGGGGGTTCCACACTTGAGCAAAAAGCTCATGTATGCATGTTGAGCTAGTTTTAAGTATAGCAAATCTGCTTGAGGGGGGGTTCATACTTTCTCGGGTTTATCCCACCGTAAATACAACTACTGATATGGGACGATACGATCCCTCAGCAAGAGAATTTTAAGTAAGCTACCTCCAACTTTTTCAATGGTCATAATTACTAATTAGGGTCCGGAAGTTGATGAAAAATCAACTTTTTTCTGACCCTTAAAAACAATGTTAAACCTGATATCATGTCCGTTTCCCCTCAGTTAGAGCCGGAAAACACTTTCTATTTTACATTTTGTTTTTGCATTTTTCGGCCTTTTTTGGCTTTTAGTTTATTTGTCAGTATTTTTAACAGTTTTTGTTGCATTTTTACTTATTTTTGAGGTTTATTTTTCTCCTTCCCTGTTGTTTCGTGCATTTTAAATGCATTTACTAGTAAAACTTACATACATGGTCCTTTTAGCAAATTCACCATGAATCGAAAATACGGTCAATGGAAAAGCATAATATTATTCTTAACTGAAATGTTTGGCAATGGATTAAAATACTTTGTGTGAAGATCTACTTTGAGATTCTTTTTCTGGACCCTATTATCGCTTTAATCTGTAGTTTTAAAGTAAAATTAGTCACAATATTAAATACAATTACACTCTGGTGTACGCGAAGCAGAACTGTATTTTCGGATGCTGGCCGACTACAGTATCATAGAAGGCCCACTCTGAAAGGAGATGAATTGGTTGATTTGATGTTTTAAGTCTACTTTATGCATAGTAAAGCTAATCGGGACTGGACCTACAGCTTAAAGTGGGATCCGAACCGAGTGCATAAAATAACGTGAACCGTGTGGTGTAGGGGGATCGTTTGCTTATGGAATGGAAGGTCATGGGTTCAAACTTACTTCTTTGCAAAATCTTTTTCGGGGAGTAAACGGCTTTGGATGGGAATGCTTATCTACGTTTCTTGGATATTTCTGTTGATATTTATGCGATTTATGTCCAGCATTTCCGGATGCAGAAAGTTGACATGTAAGTTCTTAATATGTGTTAAATTATAACAGCTGAATGAAAGGAAAAGTATTTTTTAGAATCCTGCCAATCACTGAAAGATTAAAAACATTAGTAGAAGCATTACTTGAGGCATGCACAGTGGCGACGATTATGGAGTGTGGAGGGGCAGATGACCCCGCACTATGCTTAACATTATCTACCAAGGGAAAGGAACTGTCCTTGCCCGCCCTCCCCTACCTTGCCCCATCAGTTTTGGAACCCAATCGCCGCCACTGAGCCATGCATCGCATAAATATTTACAGTAATATCATATAATATTATATTACGTTATTAGAACACTTCGTACTTGGTAAATAAAAAGGAAAAATAATAAGGAAAGGGTGGGATTTGAACCTAGGATGTTTCGATCTTGACGAAAACAGTAAAAAAACCGAAAGTGCTGTCATCTAACCAACTACTCCAAGAGATTGCTAACAGAAAGCTCAGTAAAGCATGTTAATCCCAGTTGAAGCAACATCGTGCCGGAGTTTCGAACCATTTTTCGCCAAGAACCAAGGAAAAGACACACTTTGCAGAATCGTGTGGTGTTGTGCAAGGTATCTTTACTAAACATTTCGCATAAAGTCATCATAAATTTGCCTTCTTGCATTCAAATGTGACCGCAATTCTTTCCAGGTGGATGAGAACCTGTTCACTGTTTCACAATGCACATAAATTTCCCTATTTTCAAATTCAGAACGAAAAATCTTGAAATATTTTCAACATTCGTATTTCCACTTAACAATTTTTGTCTACTCGTATATTTTATTACTGCTTTAGGGTATATTCACTTTATGGAATGTGAAAGAATGAAAAAAAAAATCACGAGCGTTTTCATTCAGGAAGAAGAAATGTTGCAAAGTTGGCTACTCTTATTTTAGTTGGCTCTGAAGCGCTATGCTGCCAAATTTACGAATTCCGGACTTTTAAATTTTTCAGGGCGGTCAAATAAGATGTTGGGAAGTGTACTTTCTCCTCCAACCGGCAAGTCCCAAAAAATTCCTAACGTCTTTTCTATTTCTAGGTCTAGGAAAATTTAAAATGGTGTCGTTTTTCTTAGGATCTGTTCGGATTGAATCCCCAGAAACAATATGGCCTATATATAATATTTCCGACTTAACTATGTCACATTTCTTCAACTTCACCGTCATTCCAACTTCTTCTAGTCTGGTCAAAACATAATTAATGTGCCGGAAATGTTTCTGCAAATCACTATCGAAGAGTAATAAATCGTCGATATACTGGGTCAGAAACGAATCAGTTTCGGGTCCAAATATAGAATGCATAGCCGAAACAAAAACTGAAACTGCGTTAGCTATTCCGAAAGGCATTTTTGTAAACATCCACTGTCTTCCTTTATACGAAAATGCAGTGCATGACTGGCATTCTTGCTTTACAGGAATCTGAAGATACCCGGATACCAAATCAAAACTAGTGAAGTACTTGGCACCTTTAAATTTCTGAAGTGCTTCGTCTATTGGTTCAACAGAACTTCTAGGAACAATAACAAACTTGTTCAAAAAACGAAAATCTACACACGGAAACAGACCCATCCGGTTTGTCCACAACAATTAACGGGTTCAAGTACGGAGAGTTACAAGGCACAATTATTTCCCAATCTTTCCATTTTTGCAGTTCAGCCTCTAGGTTTGCCCTTTTTGCCACTGGAATCGGGTACGGTTTTTGACTCACTGGAACGGTACTGGAGAAATGAATATCACAGACTAAGTTCTTGGCAGTGCCAGGCCTCTCTGAAAACACCTTACTATGTGCAATAAATATCTCGAACAATTCGGCTCTTTGTTCCTTATCCAATAATTCACTGGAGTCAATCTTCTCCCTTATATCCTCTAGCGGTGTAGCCCATTTATCGTAGCTAGCTTCAATCCTCCGGACGCTCATCTGCTTATCAACGGAATCATCATAATCTAGCTCTTGCTCAATTGGCTCTCCATGCACCATTAAATATAACTTTTTATGCTTGAGATTGATCTCTGCGTCATATTTCTGCAGGAACGAATAACCCAATAATAAGTCTGAAGGCAAATCCTTCACAACAAAAATTTCTAAAGGTATGGTGTTCTCAGCAATTTCCAGCACGATTCTGCGCTTTCCCACAACTCGAGTTCGACTTTTTCCAGCGAAATCAATAAGTCGCACCTCTGGAGTAGCTTGTAACATGGCCCCTGGCAATGTTTGCTTTATTTTCTTCCAAATATCTAGACTCAGAACAGATATTTCAGCTGCAGTGTCCACTATACAAGTGATATCAACATTTGCTACACGTGCCTTGAATTCAGACGCTCTTCCAAATTTTTTAGACTGACTAGCCTGACACAAATTGTAAAGAAACTCACTCTCTTCATGATTGATAACAAACACCAGCTTCAGATCATTATTTACAAACTGGGAAGTATTTTCTGCAGGCCCCAGCTCTATCCGAGACCTCCCGACATCAGAAGGGTCGTGTCTATGCCAGGCGTGAGGTAAAATCCCGCACCTGGTCGAGATTTGCTCCATTCTCCCAGCAAATATTTCTGGTCAGCTCAACGCTCTGTTGCTGCTCGTTACTAGGGTACGACACTGCAGCATCGGTTTGTAAGCCACTGCTCGCCCCTTGCAATCGTGGAGAGCTACGACCTTCCCTCAAAGGTTCACTGTGCTCCGGTGAAGATAAATGGTTCTCGGTTCTTGGTCTCTCACAAGATTCATATCTGGCAGCAGCATACTCATGTCTCTTCATCTTCTTCCCAGAAACCGATCTGCGTTACAGTGATTTCCTTTCGGAAGTCCTCCTTGGTCTGCTCAGTTTCTTCCCTCAACAGAACAACTGTTTCATGGAGTTTAGCTATACTCTTCCAAATATTTATTTGCCACGTAGGAATGTCTCTTGGGGATCCTTGGTCAAAAATTCCTGAAAACCGTTACTATTTTTCTCCTGGCTACCCAAGCTATACTCTCCCAAAGATTTTTTTTCCACGTAGGAATATCATTTGGGGATCCTTGGTCAAAAATTACTGAAAACCGTTACTATTTTTCTCCTGGCTAGCCAGGCTATACTCTTCCGAAGATTTTTTGTCACGTAGGAATGTCTTTTGGGGATCCTTGGTCAAACATTACTGAAAACCGTTGCTATTTTTCTCCTAGCTAGCTAAGCTATACTCTTCCAAAGATTTTTTTGCCACGTAGGAAAGTCCTTTGGGAATCCTTGGTCAAAAATTACTTAAAACAGTTAATATTTTTTCCCTGGCTACCAAGCTAAACTGTTCCAAAGATTTTTTTGCCACGTAGGAATGTCTTTTGGGGATCCTTGGTCAAAAGTTACTAAAAACCGTTACTATATTTCCCCTGGCTAGCCAAGCTATGGGGGCTATTCACCGGATGTTTACATTTCTGTGCTTCCTTGGCGCGGGCGAGAACTTTACTTCCGGTTTGAATGGAATAACATGGAGTTCAAAGGTGCAAGGGCAGTTCTTAAGAAAATGCGACAATCATTGTGTGTCATTTGGTTACAACACGAGGTTGGGAACAAATATTATTTTCTCGGGTATCTATGCATAGTCTTCAGACAGATCCGATACGGAAAAATCAGTGAATTCAGGCAGAAAGCGAAAAGACTGGACACAAACACGAGGGAATAGGCTGTATAGTCGACACTACATCACCGGAGTAATTCAAATGAAAATATTTTACGTTGATTGATTGAATTGGTGTTTTAAGTCAGCTTTTTGCACAGTAAGGCTAATTGGGACTGGGCCTACAGTTTCAAGTGGGATCCGAACCACTATGTGGATGCACCAGCTATCGAACACGGGACCCCTTGATTACCATGTGACGACGCTACCACTGCGCCATGGGGGAGGCCCGAGAATATTTTTACGTGTCGCACATGTGTTGACTATATATAAACAATCGAATCTGTTTATAATCATCCAGAATTGCAAAAATTATAATTTTATAATTTAATGTAATCAATGTAATTTGTAAACTTTATTAGTAATTTTTTCACTAACTTCTAAAGTCTTTTCTTGAACGACACTTGCAAAAGTTAATAATAAAATACAATAACTGTGCATATAAGTATTGTAACTGTTGTGCTGGCTATGCACTCGAATAACATTAATAAATAAATAATAACAAATTTCGAATAAAATTTTTATTTTATAACATTTATAACAGTTGTAATTGTTATTATTGTTATTTCTACTATTCTACTTTTATTACTGGCCTTTACCCCACAAAAAAATTCTGACGACGCTCTCTCTAACACGCCATATGATAAAATTAAAGGGGCTGAGTTTGACTACAGAATGTCGAAAATTATACATTTTACTGTTGTAAAATTGAAGTATTTCAATCTTTATAAATTATGCGAGCTTCATTTTGACCTACACAAGTCTTAACACAAAACTGTTGATAGAAGATTAACATTGTCTTGGAAAATACTACTATTTTTCAGTAAATGTTCATCCAAACGATCCGGGAAATTACCAACCTTTTCTATATCAATAAAGAATTTCAAGTGATCAATTTTGTATCCGATCTTTTATAAGAAAATAAGCTCGGTGACGATTTGTATTCCACTTGTTTACATTGGAAAATTGCCAAAACCGGAAGTTATCTCCCCGCCATCTATAATCGAATTGGCTGATCGATTATTTTTTGTTTACTCAGGAATAACCCCCATAATCATCCAAAGATTTTTTTTTTGCCACGTAGGAATGTCCTTTGGGGATCCTTGGAAAAATTACTGAAAACCGTTACTATTTTCTCCTGGCTAGCCAAGCATTACTCTTCCAAAGATTTTTTTGCCACGTAAGGAAAGTCTTTTGGGGATCCTTGATCAAAAATTACTGAAAACCGTTACTATTTTTCTCCTGGCTAGCCAAGCTATACTCTTTCAAAGATTTTTTTGCCACGTAGGAATGCGTTTTGGGGATCCTTGGTCAAAAATTACTGAAAACCGTTACTATTTTTCTCCTGTCTAGCCAAACTATACTGTTCCAAAGATTTTTTTGCCACGTAGGAATGTCTTTTGGGAATCCTTCGTCAAAAATTACTGAAAACCGTTACTATTTTTCTCCTGGCTAGCCTAGCTATACTCTCCCAATGATTTTTTTGCAACGTAGGAATGTCTTTTGGGGATCCTTGCTCATAAATTACTGAAAACAGTTACTACAATAATATCCTGGCAAGCCATGCTATACTGTTCCAAAGATTTTTTGCCACGTAGGAATGTCTTTTGGGGATCCTTGGTTAAAAATTACTGAAAACAGTTACTGTTTATCTCCTGGCTAGCCAAGCTATACTCTTCCAAAGATTTTTTTCCCAACTTAGGAATTTAGTTTGGGAATCCTTGGTCAAAAATTACTGAAAACAGTTACTATTTTTTTTCGTGGCTAGCCCAGCTATACTCTTCCAAATTTTTTTTTTGACACGTAGGAATGTCGTTTGAGAATCCTTGGTCAAAAATTTCTGAAAACAGTTACTTTTTTTCCGGGCTAGCCAAGCTATACTCTTCCAAAGATTTTTTTGCCACGTAGCAAAGTCTTTTGGGAATCCTTGGTCAAAAATTACTGAAAACACTTACTATTTTTTTCCTGGCTACCAAGCTATACTCTTCCAACGATTTTTTGCCACGTAGGAATGTCTTTTGGGGATCCTTGGTCAAAAGTTACTAAAAACCGTTACTATTTTTCTCCTGGCTAGCCAAGCTATACTCGTCCAAAGATTCTTTTTTTTTTTTGCCACGTAGGAATGTCTTTTGGGGATCCTTGGTCAAAAATTACTGAAAACCGTTACTGTTTTTTTGCCTGGCTAGCCAAGCATTACTCTTCCAAAGATTTTTTTGCCACGTAGGAATGTCTTTTGTGGATCTTTGGTCAAAAATTACTGCAAACTGTTACTATTTTTCTCCTGGCTAGCCAAGCTATACTCTTCCAAAGATTTTTTTGCCACGTAGGAAAGTCTTTTGGGGATCCTTGGTCAAAAATTACTAAAAACCGTTAGTATTTTTCTCCTGGCTAGCCAAGCTATACTGTTCCAAAGATTTTTTTGCCACGTAGGAATGTCTTTTTGGGATCCTTGGTCAAAAATTCCTGAAAACCGTTACTATTTTTCTCCTGGCTAGCCAAGCTATACTCTCCCAAAGATTTTTTTTTGCCACGTAGGAATGTCTTTTGGGGATCCTTGGTCATAAATTACTGCAAACCGTTCTACAATAATATCCTGGCAAGCCATGCTATACTCTTCCAAAGATTTTTTTTGCTACGTAGGAATGTCTTTTGGGAATCCTTGGTCAAAAATTACTGAAAATAGTTACTATTTTTTTTCCTGGCTAGCTACGCTATACTCTTCCAAAAGATTTACTCAGTGAAAACAAACGTATCATCAAGCCTTGATGTAGTCTCACAACAAAACACATAAACTGTGCTTTCCTCAACATATGAAGTTTTGCTTCCACTTCTTAATATTTTCTTTTCCCTTGTTGCGCGTCAAAAGTTCTGAGTCAACTGCAAATCTAAAACACGTCATCAAAGATTAACGTAGCTAATGTACAATGTTTTCGTGGCCCCACGTTCTGTGCGCCAAGGTATTGACACGGTCGTGCCAGGTTCAACTATAGGATATTATACGACGCACGCTTTTAGAAGCGATATCGGGCGGGGCCACGCAAAGGGTGTGCGTGGCGATCAGCCAATGGCAGGAGTGCAACGTTGTACAGTTAGGAGACTGCGGTGCGGAAGTTAAAAGCCGTGTTCTGTATTTTTCTTGCGCGCAAGAAGTTTTCATAAAACTCACCACTTTAAGGTTCATCATAAGATGGGGAAAGACATTTTGAACCTGACTGTCCAAGTCCCATGAATTTCCGTCGCCTATAGCCGGAGTTATCGTTCCTTGAAGAAACAAGGCAAACATCACCTTTCATTTCCTTCCGCCTGTTTTTTTCGTTGCCACCGTGTTGACGCAGCTGAGTTGTTGTGTCTAGGGAAAACTGTGGGTGTTAAATTCGTCTCGAAATAAACAATGACCCTTCATTGTTCTCGAACATTGAAAGTCTGGGTCAGTTTGAGTTCAGCGTTTTCGTAGCAAGGCTTGTGTCAAATTATTCGCTTATCGTTCACTCGTGCGCCACAAAGAACAGTTTGTGAAAAGATTAAATACAGCCCTTTCGTACAATAGTGTGTGTTCCGTGTGTTCTTTTTTATTTTAAATAATGTCACTCTCAAAACCTAGCACCAGTAGTACAGGCACCAAGGGTGCAAAATCTAATCATTAACCTCCAGGAGAGTGACTCGGAAATGAGTGAAATCAGTGACACGGAGACCGAGGAAGACGACGAGAGCGGTGATGAATAAATACCTTCAAGCTTCTTTCAGGTATGGGTTTCTCGTATATGCTACAGTGATATGATATTATAATCCTGTGTAGAAATATTCACTATATTATTTCACTGTACTCATATATACTGTGCATGCATTATCAAAATAATGGACACATCGCGAATCTTCTGTCCTTCCCTTGCGCTAGCAGTTAGTTTGGCAACAGCGCAGTAGCACTGGCTGGGTATTGGCCGAACTCATGTTCCTTCTAAAAGCGTACGCCGTATAATAGCCATAAGAATATATTTATCTCAGTACAAATTGAGAATAAGCAACATGAAACTGTATATTGGTATACGCGTGCTACCTCCCAGGGCACGGGAAAACATTAAGATTTGCAGTAAATAGAAACAAAATCACAGAACTTACGTTTTAACATATGAATTCAGAATCCATTTATCTTGATTATGCAATTTAAAAAGAACCAAAGTTGTACATCAAAACGAAACTCACAAATAAAAATCACAGTAACAGCACAATTTTTCTCTCATGCACTTCCATTAATCTCGTAACCTCCATTAACAAGATTAATATCTGTCAGGCGGGATGGTATACTTCAACAGTGTGTTCATAAGTCCGGGATGGACATGTCAAGTTTAACGGAGATATTTAAAGTATTTTCATTACACTGTACAGGGCTGCCTAAGTTATTTCCATTTGCATGTGTTACTTCATGCACAGCCACACTGCAACTGTACAGATCGCACCCCAGCCACAACCGCTATATCGGTGCTATCCCAGGCATTACTACTGTACAAGTGCTACCTCAGGTACTACCACTGCCTCGGAGCTACCTCGAGTACTGCACCATTGCTACTTCAGGCACTACAACTGTATAGATCTTACCCCAGCCACAACCGCAGGCATGACCACTGTCCACGTTCTACCCCAGGAACTATCACTGCGTCAGTGCAACCTACTGTAGCAGTGCTACTTCAGGCACGGGCACTGTATCGGTGCTCTCTCCGGGGATAATTCAGACTACCAGTGTACCGGAGATATCTAAAGTATTTTCATTACACTGTACAGGGCTGCCAAAGTTATTTCCATGTGCATGTACTACTTCATGCACAGCCACACTGCAACTGTACAGATCGCACCTCAGCCACAACCGCTATATCGGTGCTATCCTAGGCAGTGGCGTGGCGTGACTTTTTCAAAAGTGTTACCGGCCATCAGACGTTATCATCTCCACCCTACCGCTCCCCACAAAAAAACATGCCCTTGATCTTTTTTTTTTTTCAATCCGCTCAATGATTTATTAAGCCACAATCACTCCTAGAAAGAACTACCACTCATGAGAGAGTTACCACGAAAATCCAGTGAATAGTAGTCGAGCCTTGTCAGCTATCTCTGTTTCTTTGCAAAGAGGTGGAAAGGGGAAGAAGGACCACACATTCGGGTCAGATTGATGTTTCTGCGTTGAGCAGACGACAGAATTCCCCTCCTCCAGCGGTGGGAGGAAGTACGTACTACTGTTGCCAACTTAGTTTTTTGGAGCAAGGTTTGTCCAAATCACGATTCGCATCAAGTACTTATCTTTTCGTCTATTACTAAACGGTCTCAGTTGTAGTTAAATCCAGCTTTGGTTTTGCAGTCTAGCTCTTGTTGCTTCAGAGAAATAGTATCCCCGTTTTAGGCGAGATTTAACTCTTTTCTGGAAATCCAATGTGACAACACTTGCTGATCCGGTAAGCCGCAGCGGCAACGGGGCCCCTAAACAGGCATATTAATAACCCCCTAGCACACTTGCCTCCAAGTCTTTCCCCGCTGTTTTCTTGCATTGGCGGCGCCCTTTCCCCTTGTTGCCTCTTGAGGGTAGCGGAACCGCCTGTCTCTTCGCTTTTGTCGGATGCAGAAAACATGTCCTCTGCAATATACACTCAACTGCAACACTGTCGGTTAACTTATTTAACAATGTTGTTATTTTATTGAGAAAAAAACTTTTTGATTTCTTTACATTTTGCTGTTACCTACGGTAACACCGGTTACATGCACGCCACGCCTCTGATCCCAGGCATTACTACTGTACAAGTGCTACCTCAGGTACTACCACTGCCTCGGAGCTACCTCGAGTACTGCATCATTGCTACTTCAGGCACTACAACTGTATAGATCTTACCCCAGCCACAACCGCTGTATCGGTGCTGTCCCAGGCATTACCGATGTAAAGATACTACCCCAGGCATGACCACTGTCCACGTTCTACCTCAGGAACTATCACTGCGTCAGTGCAACCTACTGTAGCAGTGCTACTTCAGGCAAGGGCACTGTATTAGTGCTCTCTCCGGGCAGGCACGTATCCAGGGGGGGCTTAGGGGGCTCAAGCCCCCCCCCGAAAGTTTTCAGTTTACACTAGATAAAATGAGGTTTTTGGTTCCTTGTGGTGTGAAATAGAATAAAATGAGGATAATTTAAGGAGAGAAATAATTATCGAGGAAAGACGGAGAATGTTCTGTAACCCTATTATTGATAATAGCACGTATCCAAGTTGGGAATCAGGGGGATCGAGCCCCTCCTCCAGGAAATTTTTCAGTTTACACTAGATAAAATTAGGTTTTTGGCTTCTTTAATAATGTGACAATAATTTAAGGAGATAAATAATTATCGATGCAAGACGGAGAAAGTTCTATAGCCTTGTTATTGTTAATAGCACGTATCCAAGATGGGGATCAGAGGGCTCGAACTGCCCCTTCAGAAAATTTTTCAGTTTACACTGCATAAAATTATGTTTTTGCCTTCTTGAATAATGTGACGATAATTTAAGGAGATACATAATTATAAAGACAATACGGAGAATGTTCTATAACCCTGTTATTGTCAATAGCATGTATCCAAGGTGGGTATCAGGGTGCTTGAGCCCCCCCCCCCCACATACACACAAAGAGGAATTTTTTAGTTTCCACTACATAAAATTATGTTTTTGTCTTCTTGAATACTGTGACGATAATTTAAGGAGATTCATAATTATAAAGACGGAGAATGTTCTATATAACCCTGTTGTTAATAATATTGCACGTAAACTTTTCTTGCGCTTTCGGTGTTGTCGCAGCGAACTTTTTTGAAGCTGCACAACAAAGGTAGCGCCACAAGTAGGACGATTCGTTGTAATTTTTAATCTCTGGAAAGCGCGAGAGGGAACGTTCTTGAATAAGAGAAGGAGTCGAACTACTGGCAATATTATTAATAATATTTTATCTGCGGAATGTTCTAGAATATAATGAGGATATTAATACGCGGCTTCAATTTACCGGTTGATCTGTACAACAGAATCGGTTAATGAGACTTCAGAATTTTCAGAGTATGGCAATTCATACAGTCGATTAGTGATCTGTGAATGTCCATTGCCTGCTTTGTAAGATCTAGTGATTCGAAAATAAAAAATACTGAATATCGTATAGTAACGAAGTCTACTAGTTCGGGTCCAAAGCTGAAGACATTGAAGACAGCGGAACTTCAGGAGCCTCAGTGTAGTGCAGCTAGTTCAAGTCAAGGGCCGAAGAGATCGAAGGTATCTCTCTCTAAAGTGAATATTTCAGCGATTTATTAAAACAGAAATAAGCTTCTCAGATCAACTGAAAATCAAAGTTTTGAGTGATATGATTTAGTTGTGCCCGAACAAAATTTCATGTAAGCAGTCCGAGAATTTCATGGCATGAAAGAAATAATTTTCTTTAAGCCTACTGGGTTCGCACACACACAAACACTTAACTACCATAAAGGAACAGCCGAAAATTTTATGAATGTGGCATACCATGCCATTGCTCTACCAACTGAGCCATCGAGCCACCCTTGACTTCGACTGAGTTTGCGCTAAAATGTATAGGCTACAAAGTACATGTTCTGTGTATGTCAAATTGTAAGATGTTACCTGTTTTATTAACAAGCACAGAAAATAAAGGAGAAAGAAGAATACTGAGGGGTATACCCACCGGTTGAGGAGACATTTTTCTTCGGTGGTCAACACGAGCTGCCGCTCGTGGCCTACTAAGGGAGATTTCACACTGTGTTGCCTGAGGATTTCACAAGTCGAACGTTGGTTTGTGAGACCTTTTGTGTCGCTACGGTGTGAAACATTTTTGTTGATTGGCTCATTTCATACGTCATGTATCGCGTATCACTTCGGTCTGAAATCTACTTAAGTCTTGAAGATCTAAGTCACAAGGACGGGAAATTAGGACTTTGTTAAGGTTAGGTGCGAAGGCAGGCGAAAGCACCCTAAAGGATAATATCCACCTGTAGGAAGAACGCATTTTACCTAAGTGTCGGATACGAAATGATAAGAACTTCTGGTGTGTTGATTTTTTAAAAAAATGTGTCCGAGATAAAGAATGGCGTGCCCAGAATTATCGGTAGGGAAACGGGTTACGAATACTATTTTTGGTAGTCAGTCCTCATTTTACCATATTTTTCTGTCTTTAACGTTCCTTTTTTAAGGAATACTGGATCAAATCCTCCCTTGGGTACGTCACTAGAAATAAATAAGTAAGCATTTGATCATATTGGGAGACGAAACATTAGATGTGTTGGGAACGGAAGGGTTTTCAGAGGTCTGAATATGAACAATTTATTGGGTTTCGGCTTTAATAAGAGCTGCAAACATGGAAGGACAAGACACAGTAGTGGTGTTCAGGCTCGAATCAGATAAATATTCGAGAACTGTCTGCGTCCACCTCGCAGCCCACAGTTTGAATCTTGCGTTGTCGAGTGAATTGTCCATCCCGTGCATGTGTAATGGCTTCATAAAAACACCCAGACACCGTAGATGTGTTGATACCTGATGAGAAGAAATGGACAAACACGCACACTCGGATGGTTCTGGCACACGATGTTAATGCGTGGAAACAGAGGAGTCGAGTGGTAAAAAACGTTCAGATTTCACGTTCTGATTAAAATGGGAGCCTTAAACAGTGGCAACGATTTAGGGGATAGTTGCTCCACACTTTTTTGTCTCTTAATCCTAGCCCTTGTCTACCAAGAGAAAGTAAACTTTCCTTGCACCCCCCCCCCCCCCCGTTTTGGAACCCAATCGTCACCACAGGCCATAAACATACAATTGTGAGGTTCTATCTATACCCCTTAAATAGATGATGTTCAGCCCCCCCCACCCCCCGAAAGGAATTCCTGGATACGTGCCTGTCTCCGGGGATAATTCAGACTACCAGTGTACCGGAGATATCTAAAGTAGTTTCATTGCACTGTACAGGGCTGCCTAAGTTATTTCCATGTGCATGTGCTACTTCATGCACAGCCACACTGCAACTGTACAGATCGCACCCTATGCACCCCACTTAGCGCCAAGTGACTTCTTTCTCTTGCCTCGCATGAAGAGCCCGCTGCGTGGAAGGCGTTTCCAGGACGACGACGAGGTGACTGCTGAGGCGGAGCAGTTCTTCGGCAGCCAAACTGGGTATTTCTAGAACCAGGGCCTCCACTAGCTCATCCACCGCTGGGAGAACTGCGTCGCTCTGTGTGGTGCATATGTAGAGAAGGTCTAACCCCACCCAAGCGTTCATGACACCAGCTCAATTTCATCACTACGATAATAAAGACTTTATGACCGACCCTCGTATCAGCTTATGAGCCCTCTTCAGGCTTCGGAATAACTTACGTGTATTTTTTTGTAAAATCTCTTCAATCTCGCACAGTCAGAATACCTTTAAACTTCAGCTGATCTTAATATCACACACTTGCACTCGAAAATAAACTTCTTGTTAGAAATAAAACTGTATTAATCTTGAAATTATTGCTCGAGTACACTAATTAAAACATTAATTTCAAAATTAACTTACATCAGCCATCATAATCAATAAATTATATCACCTAGCAACCAACACTCAAATATCTTAAGGTTAGTCAATAACCATTGCAACAGACTACAAATTTGAGTCAAACAAATTATGACGTCATAGAATAACACAAGTATTTCTTTCTATAATTAACATATTAAACACTGAATTCGTAAATTATGTGGGCGGGCGCGTAAGAAATTAGAAGAACCTCAACCAACTTGCCGCGGTGGCTCAGTCGGTAACGCGTCTGACTACCATGCTAAAGGTCCTGGGTTCGATCCCCGGCCGGTTCTAATCCGGGAACTTTTCTAACGGTGGAAGCGGCCCCGGCGCCCACCCAGCGTCGAATAACATGGGTACCTGGGGGAAACCCTGGGGGGTAAAGGCGGTCAGGGGCGTGATGCTGATCACATCACCCCCACTCACGACCGGATCAAGAAAGTGTGGGGCTTTACCCCTATACGCCTTCATGGCGTGGTGCTATGCACAGGGGAACACTTTACCTTTTTACCTTTACCTTTTTTTCAACCAACTTGCTGGCCTTCACGATTTCAAACAAATGAACAACGAGTGCAGAAATCACATTTTCAAGTCTGCAACGATCCATGCTACGAGCTGTGGTCTCGATTGCTTGTGTACTTGACACTAGGTGACGTCACTTCCGTCAAGACCATACTTCAAGCCTGTACTTTGTATATTTCGCACACAACTTTATGGTTTACACCGAAATTTCCCAGTAAATAAACCGCCGAAAGAAAGGGTAGACAGGCAAAAGGAAGACGATTGATAGATCTCTAGAAATAATTAAGTTTCAAACTATGTTAAATAGCTTCGTGGCTGTAACTGAAGACAATAATAATAAACTTTATTTTTTTATTCACCTATGTTCTTCGGTGCTGTGACAGAGATGCATTAATGTTTGCTTGAAACAGGATGTTGGATGCCGGCTGCCTCATTTGGCTGTCCTTGCTATTGAGAAGAAATGTCAAGTCCTGGACGTACAGTGGGATCCATGAGTATTACCGTGCAAATTGTCCATGACTATTTTCATTAATTTTTCTCTTACACCCTATGTGTTCTTAAGCGATGAATTTTTATGTATGCTGCTGCAGAAGTAGTCAACAGCTTGTTTTGAGTTTTATTTTAATTCTTGAAGCTCTTATTGGGTCAGATAAGGTGCACGAACATGGTGATGGACAATTTGCAGGGTAATACTCATGGATCCCACTGTACCAAGGTGGGCAATGTGTTCTCCAAAGAACATACAGCAGAATTCTGTTACAGAAGAATTGCACTTCACTACGTGACTTTCGTTGTTTCTAATACTTAAGAAGATTAATTTCTTCCAACGTCATGTTTATTTTGCAAGCTAACTAAACTCTTCGAAACATTTATATTATTATCTTATAACTTGCATGTTTATATCAGTAGTTTCATCTCAAGAAAGACGAATATTTGACCGGAGTGTGAGCTGAGTGAACCTCGTACAGGTGTAAAATTCCTTCGATAATTTGAACACTTTCAAGTTATTTGTAAAGTGTATAATTATTTTCGTTTTATTACTTTGTATGTTTCAAGGATACTAATAATCAAGCATTATATACTCTGATATTTTCTTACCTTAAGCCCCTATCACATGGAACTGGATTTCTAGTAGGAATGCCCTAGTTGGCGCTGAACTAACTTTCTAGGTAGCAATCATGGCCACCTGGCTGACTGGTTGACTGGTTTGGAGGAATAGGACATGTTCTAATTGCTACTTGCTTTCTTCGATTGGATTCTGTGCAACAGCCAATCAGAGCAAAGTTTCGCCATGTGAAGATAATCTGTGAGTGTGCAAAGGAACGCTTTTGTCTATGGTTTCCGAGTGTTACTCCAGCAATGTATAACATATACAGCATGAAAGGCACGTTGAGTTACACCATCTATGCTGAGTGCACAGTGTTTACATTTGAAACAACTAAAATATTCTTCCATACGTGTACAGTAAATGTTGTAAAGTATGTATTTAAGCAGCGCCATTGTTTTGTACCTAATAACGTTTTATACGAAACGTTATTCCTCTCGGTTGAATAGTTATCGGCTTTTAAAAATGTGAAGTGATACATTGTTTACATCTTACGCTGCCGCCAATACAACTTCCCTCGTATGGGAACAAAAGTCTATCGACAAGTACGCTGATAAGTATCGTGTGAGGCGAAAACTAGCAAATTGGTAGCCAGTTCAGCGCCAGCTGGGGCATACTTACTGGAAATCCAGTTCCTTGTGATGCGGGCTTTAGACATACGACGAGCTTTTCCCTAGGAGAAATAGCAGCACGGAATTTCGTGTTTTTCTTTATTAAGGGCCCAATTCTTCTTCGAAGTGACATTCGAAAAGTCTTGTTGTCCACTAAGCGAAGGTAGAGGGTATATAACTAGCCTTCTATTTTTTGGCTTGCACTAATTGGATGGACCTAAAGCAGTTTCCTTTTTCGTAGTTCTATTGCTTTTCTTTTTTGTCATTTCTTCTAACCAGACTGACAATGATCGTACCTTGACCAGAGCGAAACCTGAGTGCTAGTTTGCGATAACCTGACCGTGAGCGGAGCGTGACCTGAGAGTTGCTTGAGCGTAGATGTGAATCAAATCTCAGTCTGTTGGGCTGCCTGGCACTTATACTGAACTAGTACAGTGGGATCCATGAATATTACCGTGCAAATTGTCCATCACCATGTTCGTGCACTTCATTTGACCCAACAAGAGCTCCAAGAATTAAAATAAATCTCAAAACAGGCTGTTGACAACTTCTGTACCAGCATACATAAAAATCCATCTCTTAAAAACACACAGGATGTAAGAGAAAAATTAATGAAAATAGTCATGTACAATTTGCACGGTAATACTAATGGATCCCACTGTACGCCCCTGACTATATAAAAAAATAGCGCCAAGCTTTCTGAAACCTCAGAAAATATGCAAACTACAAGCTTCCCTGTAACTTAGCCTAGCAGCACTAGCGGCACTACACCCATGCCAGGGTTGCAAATGTTGTGGTGGATCCAGTGATGTGCGTCTACGTGTAAACAACGATAGTCTACATTCTACACGTAGACAATTTTATACACGTAGATGACGTAATCTATGTAAACAACATGGCGAAAGGTGATAACTTAGCAAAGGGCGCCGTTGAAGTAAAACAAAATTATATTACGTATCAGTTGCTGATGTGTGAGGAGAACTTTTCATATTCTTTCTTCCAAATTCGAACAATTTCTCACCTAGGAAAAAACCTAAAATAGGAAATATTCTAGTGTTTTATGGGGAAAATACCACTCTTGCCTCACGACTGCCATCTGTTGTTTTTCTTGCATACTATTTATCTTCTTCCTTAGTTGATAATAGAAGAGAAGATAAATTTTGTTGTAAATAGGATTCTTTTCAGTTCGTTAGTTAACCAATATAGTTGAAAATGTCACTTTCTTTTCATGAAACCCTTGAAAATTAATTTTAATGCACTTTAGATTGTCTACGTAGTCTATGTAAACTACAACTCAATGTAATCTACGCGTAGATTACGTGTAGACAACGCATGTAGACTAGGGATGGCCAGATCCGGATCCTGGCGGATCTGAAATCCGGATCCGGTTGGTTCCGGGTCCTAATTTTTTTCGGATCCGTATCCAGTACTTTCGGATCCGGATCCGTTTTGCCATCCCACATTACCTGCTAATATACATATATATATAATATATATACATACACACATATATATAGTGTGTGCGCGCGTGCGCGATTTGTAATTAATTAATACACTTACAAGGGAGGTCTAAGTCTCCCCCTCCGATTTTCATGAAACTTGGCAAGTGTATGGAGGGGCCCAAAGGAAGAAATACGTGTTTTTGTGTTTCAGCAAAAAAAAAAACTGTTTTAGGGGGCAAAACTCCCCTCAAAGGTCAAGATGAAGACAAATTAACGCGGGGATCTGACCCCTTTGTGCCACTCCGATTTCCATGAAATTTGGCAGGTGTATGGAGGGGCCCAAAGGAAGAAGTACGTGTTTTTGTGTTTCAGCTAAAAGACGGTTTTAGGGGGACCCCCCCCCCTCAAATGTCAAGATGAGGAGAAATTGAAGTGGTGATCCGACCCCGAAACCACGTAAATATGGCATAGGAAGAAACAGGGGGCATAGGGCCTCTCTATACACCTGCCAAATTTCATAGAAATCGGAGGGGAACACAGGGGTCAGATGATCCCCACGTCAATTTGTCCTCATATTGACATTTGAGTGGGTTTTGCCGCGTAAAACCGTTTTTTAGCTGAAACAAAAAAACACTTATTTCTTCCTTTGGGCCCCACTATACACCTGCCAAGTTTCATGGAAATCGGAGGGGGACACTTAGATAACCTCCCTTGTTAGTCTTACACTTTGTAATTATATAACAATGCATATATTATAATGTTTTATTTTAATTTGTCCGCGGTGGCTCAGTCGGTAACGCGTCTGACTACCATGCTAAAGGTCCCGGGTTCGATCCCCGGCCGGTTCAAATCCGGAAACTTTTCTAACGATGGAAGCGGCCCCGGCGCCCACCCAGCGTCGAATAACATGGGTACCTGGGGGAAACCCTGGGGGGTAAAGGTGGTCAGGGGCGTGATGCTGATCACATCACCTCACTCACGACCGGATCAAGAAAGTGTGGGGCGTTACCCCCACACCCCCTATACGCCTTCATGGCGTGGTGCTATGCACAGGGGAACACTTTTTACTCTAACTGTAGAAAAATTGTATAATTTTTGTATAACATTTTTATCTCGTTATATGTGTTAAAGCCTTAAAGGTTTCATCCTGGAATGGAATGTCTCACATTTATGTGTGTTTCCATTTCCAATACATTCGAATGAATACATATTCTTTTCAATGGCATTTACAAAATCACCTCTGACATTTTATGTTAAACAAGTAAGATTATTTTTGTGCACGAGTGTTTTAGCCGATGCGTAGCAAAGTATTTTAGGAACAACACTTGAAAAAAATTATTGTAGGACAAACTAATGAAAAATTTCTTTGTAATCGAAGATCATAATACCTTTTAAGGTGTGGTAATATTATAATGGGATTGAGATACGAAACTCTCGGATCCGGATCTGGAACTTACGGATCCGGATCCAGATCCGTAACTTTTGGATCCGTTTGGCCATCCCTAATGTAGACGTAAACTTGTACTCTACGGCACATCACTGGGTGGATCCCAACGCATCGAACTGCAAATTCCATTCACCAGCGCGTCGGCGAAATTACCCGTTCTTCTTTTCTTCTTCAGATTGTTGTAGCTTGTTTCGTAACATCGATGACTTAATGAGCCTCCCTGCAGGCGTGTGAAGCGAAGAGAATAAGGTGAAAGTTTTCGTCGAAAATTCAATTAACATTATTCGTGATATTCCCTCACGTCACTCCACTCCCACTGGAAGAAACTGGCACATGTACGGCCACACGTTTTTGTTGTTTTTTTTAGTTTTTTTTTTAATATGCTTTACATCGTTACTTTTCTGCTAATCCCGTTCTGTTTTTATACCATCACCGTCCAATCATATAATTTAAGACACACTTCGGTGACTGTTACAAAAATTCGATCACATCGTACAGTGGGGTCCATCACCATGTTTGTGCACTTTATTTGACCCAATAAGAGCTTCAAGAATTAAAAGAAAATTCAAAACAAGCTGTTGACAACTTCTGCACCAGCATACATAAAAATCCATCGCTCATGAACACATAGGATGTAAGAGAATAATTAATGAAAATAGTCATGGACAATTTGCACGGTAATACTCATGGATCCCACTGTACCAGGGGGGAATTTGCTACGATACCCTGTTCCGGATATCTCTGGAGAGCGAACGAAAACAAGTCTCTGCGCAAGTAGTGGCGCGAGACTGCTCCACCAATGACACCTGAGAAGGAACGGAATTGAGTGGAGGGAAAAAAGCGACTGCTGTCACCAGACATCGCAGCAGCGTGTACTGCTTCGCTCTACCCACTCTATTTCCTCCCCTTCTCGGACGCTTTGCTCGGCCTTGCTCCAGAGATAGTTGGGACAGGGTATAGGCTATCCTAGGCTATAGCCTTGGGGTTTACTTACAACTGTTATTAATGCAGAGTAATGCGGAGTTGTTAGCACATCCCTCTATAACGTCAGGGGTCCCAGGTTCGAATCCCGGCCTAGGCATTGATGTTTGTGTTTGGAGCGTCCATTCATCAATTTCATCATGTCATCACTCATCCCCATCTTCGCAAATTAGCCAAAAGTGGCACAAAAAGCGAAGTAAAATAAAGCAAATCAATCAATCAATTATAATGCAGAGTAAATTAGTGAAAGTGAATTACCATGATAATAAAACAGTTATTATTTATTATTATTAGTGATAATAATAATGTCGGCAGGGCCCAAGGGATAGTCTAAGGGGGCCAAATTTAATACATCCCCTCCTGCATCCTATTGGTGGAAACCTGAATAACCTACAAAAATTCAAAAACTTGTACGAGTATAATCCTGCCAAATTCGCGCAAGATATGGTCATACTTTTTGCATAGTTTAATACGTCTCGATGGATGTTCCACTCCCCTTGGTTTCAGCTATTATTTTTTTTTAAAGTTGGCGCCCTCAATTTCAGTTAGAACTTACTAATACTAAATAATAACTGTCAGTACGTTACTTTCAAAGGCAGTGCTCTTTCCTAACACAACGATGACAGCTTGTCGAGGCCATACTCAACCTTCTTTGTGATTCATCTGTTGATTATTCAGTGTTACTTCCTGGGAGTCTTGTCGTGAGAAATTCTGGAAAGATATCGGTGTCAATGATCTTTTTTTCTCACCAGCTAATTTTCAGTCATTCAAATTCGCCATATTGCGCAAATTGCAGCTTTTACGAGTTATGTGTGTGTGAACCAGCAACATATCATACATTTAAGAAGCTCGTTATATGACTTGAGCCGGCCTCCGTGACCGAGTGCTTAGCCCAGCGCGCTGCGACGCCAGGACATAGGCCTCATTGTGTCACTTCATCAATTTCATCATATCATCCTCATCCCCATTTTCGCGATTAGCCAACAGTGGCCGAAAAATGACGTAAAATAAACCAAAACAATCAGTCAATCGTTATAGATGAATATTTCGATGATACAAGTTACAATAAATTATCCCTTTTCCCTAGAAATTTTGGAGAATGGTACAGAGAACTGCTAACCTCCATGGTCCCAGATTCGAACCCTGGTCAAGTGTGGATGTATGTATCATTGTGTTTGCCCCATCATCAGGCACGTATCTAGAAATATGTTTCGGGGGAGGGAGGGGGGGGTCGAACCAAGTGTTTCAAATAATAATAATACATTAAATTAATTAAAATAGCATAAATTAAAATGTCCAAATTAATTGATAATATACGTTTACATGAATAGGTAAAAGGATAAGAATAGTGATGTAACAGCACGTATTCATTATCTAGCTTACATGCAGTTAAGATCGGCAAAATTTGTAAAAAAAAAAAATAGAACACCTGCCCTAGCAAGGAAATAAATGTCAAATAGATAAGGAATTGAATATTTATTGAATATAAAACAAATATGTTAGATCCAGTTGATGAAAAGTAAAGTACCTGATGTTATTTTATGAATGTTACGTTGTAAGTAGTAATAAATCTTGCATAAATCTTCTTTCCTACTGTCATTCAAAGTCGTATGATCACAATACAATCCTCTCCTTCCAGTAATTTGACGGAAATAAGTACCCTATATTTAAAAATATTATTTAATTTCAGTTATTGTATTATTTTATTTAATTTTTGTACTTAGTAAGTCTTTAGGGGGGGGGGGTCCGAATTCCCTAAATACGTCCTTGGCCATCATCCATTTCATCAGTTAATCGTTTAACTTCATCTTCGCTTCGGGATTAACCCAGGAGATATATTGTGTCATGTAGTGTTACGCATATCTCAACTGGCCTAAATGGTGAAGTGGTCTATGTAATCCACTACGAAGCTACAGATCCTATGTTTGAATCCTGAATAAGGAATGTATGTATGTGTCATTATCCCATTAATTTTCATTCCGTAATTCCTAGCTCATCATCAGAATTAACCCTAGATGTAGAAAAGCGACGTACATTAACTGAGATGCAAATATAACCTGTCACCCTTGAAAATTTATTATAATTGATCACTCATACATATTTCTGTATTTATTCCTTCGATATATTACCGCCATCATCATACATATGAGCTCCCATGTAGCCGAATGATTAACACACTCGACTTTGGCATGAGTGGTCCAGGACTCTGTTCCTGTTGAGAGCTCCTAAAAGGTAATAGTAGCCGAAGTCTTGTCTCAAAAGTTAGATAACAGCGGCGATGTGACTCAGAATGCGCTGAGTATGAGAGTGGTATGGAGTTTAGTGTTATCACATTGGCGGATTTAGCGGGAGGGGCATGGGGACACGTGCCCCTCCTAAAAGGGATCACATAACATTATACGAGCAAAAAAATGTTCGAGAAATATTTATCCAGCTAAAGACTAACACAACATGCACACACATTATATCTGGATTAGATTTATTAAAAGTCACTAAAATAATTCGACATCGGAAATCAAATTCAGAACTTGATTACAATTGTAATTGTAATTGCCTTAACTGGTTAACTGACAATGGGAAAGCATTCTAGTTTAGATATGTTAAATATTTCAAGTTTCGCCTGAGGAAATGAAATCTACAGTTTAAATTGGGAACCGAACCACTACGTGCCTCCACTGGGTATCGAACCAAGGACTCTTGAATACAAGGCGACAAAGTTTCTGCTACACCGTTGGAGAGGTGCTGTGTATATTTGAAAATTTTGTTAACATATTTGTTTCTAATGTTATATCTTATATGCTTAGAGTATATTCTGTGCCCCTCCCAGGAAAGAAAAGGTTAAGAACTCTCAAAGCTGGCCCTAGTTAAATGCAGGGCACTAATTTTAATATCAAACTTTATTCCTATATGACAGTGTAATCAAATGTAATGTACTAATAATTTTATTATATACTGTAATAAAATTGTGATTACATACCAGAAAAGTGATGTTCAAGAAGAAAAACTGCAAATAATATGATGCAATACCAGACAGCCAAGCCTGGATTTGGGAGGGCTTCACAGAATAAAGAAAAAACAATGCATTGAAAAGGGTCACAAATTGAAAAATAAAAAATAAGATTTTTGAAATGTAAAACCAACTATATGTGTACATGTATGTGTGTTTCCAATAGGAGAAGGGGTCAGGATCAGCACTTGAAGTGCAAAATGTTAGCTGGGGAGGGAGGGGGATGTTTGGTCCTATTGCTCCAATTGTTTAACATGGTGACAACTGAGTCATCTTGAGGGATGCTTTGCGAAACTTTTGCTAGCTTGAGGATGACATTCCCCTGCATCCCCCTCATTTCGAACACTGGTCAGGATGTTGTTAGTCCTGGGTTTCCACATATATAAATACTGATCTGCAGACACCTGAAACATAATATGATACCTTAGGGGATTAAAAACCTATCCACCAACAGAAGGAAAAGATCAGAAAGGAAATTTTGAGGCAATCGAAAGGGAATTTTTATTTTGAACCAGTAAGAAGACTGGAAAGATGACAACCAGAAGTGAAATTGTAAGTGTCATGGGTGTGCTGTGATTCTAAGAATAAAACCTGTTTCCCACACCTTTCAAGAATTACACATGTTGGAAAATTATAGCTTGATTGTTCTAAGAAAGAGTCTTCTAAGTATTACCTCCGTGTTTTACATTTTATGAAACTTACATAAGTATCCAATTTTGGTTTCAGAATTTGTATTAAAACAATACGGTAGAAGTTTTGGGGAAGGCTTTAGATACAGCTACTGTACAAATTGACAACTTTAACCACTATACTGTCTCCGAGGTTTTGCAAATTAATTTGGGCTACATCAGAGTACATTAAGTACGCAATGCATAATTTCAATTCCTGCTTAAAGGTTCTTGGTTCAATTTACTTCCAGGACATGAGTATTTTCTTGTTTTGCTATTTTATGTTTCATGGTCACCATTCATCATTCCCATTGCCAGTGATTAACTTACACAGGTAGAAAATTAGTCGAGGACAATTTTAGACATATATTCTACTCAGGACTCCTCCAATATGATGTGAAATATTATCACGTTAAATTTTGAAATTTAAGTTACAATAATGTTACTATTCCAGCATTCAGTGTGTGACAATTACAGAATGATTCTATGTGCTACTGAGAAGTAATTGATTGAAGAAAATCCTCTTTTTCAGGAATGTATGGTGAATCAGTGTCCATCGATAGTGGCATGACATTATTTCAAAAGGCCCATGGATGTTCTACACTGGGTAAATATCGAGAAGCCTTGCAGAGAAAGGTAGAGTTAAATTAGTGTTGTTGTTAAGTTAAACCAATTGGGTTGCTCATATAATTATTCCCATGGACATTGCCAGAAACTTTTAGTAGGGATCAGGCTATTCACAAAATTTGAATAATAAAAATTATTATAATACAATAGTAATGAAAATATGTAAATAAACGATTTTTTTCAAAATTTATTATTATTATTGCTGTTATATTTTTAATGAGACTTTTCTAGTCTATCTACCAGATGAATAAGCACATCTGTTTTTCATTGTCTTTTTACGCATCATACAGTTTGTGTACTAAAATGCATTGTTATTCTATTTTGCTACTGAATTCTAGATACCTTGTTCAAGCAAAAGCTTTCAAAGTTAGAGGACAATTTTAGTCAAAACGTTTATGTTGATTAATATCTCGCATACTTAAAATTTGGAATTTTAAAAAGTGTGGAACTATTTATTCTTTGATTAAATGGTCAAATATGAGAAAAAAAATCAACTAGTTTCTGTATTGTACACTCATTTTTTTATCTACTGCAGTTTTACATTGGTGATTCTGTTCAAATCCTAACTGAACTTTATTTCTCTTATTAACTATGAAACTAACAAATTTTCTGCTCTTTTGTAACTTGAAATAAACAAAGCCACTTTCAGGACCAGTTTGATCCCCTTTCCAGATGCTCATACTTATTCCTCTACCTTCTTTCTGAACTTCCATTAATTCAACATGTCAAAAGTTTCAGAGGAAGGGGTAAGGCAATTGAACCACCAACCCCCTTTTAAAAACAACTATACATACCGGGTGTTTCAATAAATTTGATATCATTTCGTAATCTAATAACATTACAAATTCTTGTGTAAATAATCTGAAAATTTAACAGTATGTGCTGAAACACATCAAAAGTCAATGTGGTATGTTTTTGTCTTTAGAGGTATAGACATGCCATTCACTGGAAAAGAAAAGGCCTTTTTTGTGTGTTAGATTATACTTGAATACAGTCAAACAAGACTGTGAAGCGTACATTTGTGATGGAATTTACCAAAAATGCACCAACTACAATACAGACATAGACATGGACATGGCACAAAAAATTCAAAGATGACGACTGTCTGTGCAGGGGAAAAGGATCTGGACGTCTACCAGTATCGAACGAGATTATCGAGAGGGTTAGGGACACATTCATGCTGAGCCCCAGGTAGTCCACAAGAGGAGCAAGTCAGGACAACCAGATTCTTCTGACTACAGTTTGGTGTGTCATGAGGAAACGCTTGCGAGTAACACCCTATAGGCTGCAGCTCGTCCAGGCCTTAAAGACAGAAGACAAGGAAAGGTGCAAGCAATTCTGTGTTGTTTACCAGACCGGACCCATTTTGATTTTATTTTCTCTGGAGCTCTGTGTCCTCCTTCTCTTCCTACAAGCCTAGAGAAACTCCAGCAGAGAATCACCGCCACACTGGAGACTGTTACCAGAGACATGCTGGGCTACCGACTTGATGTGTGCTGTGTCACAGGCAGTGTGCACATTGAACACTTGTGAACAATCATTTGCGACATCCACATACCTTTGAATTTCTTATTCCAATTTTTATGCATAGATCTTATTGAGTTGAGGATTACACCTGTGTAGTTTCCTTTATCTTGACTATGTAGTTACCGAGATATTTACATCTGAAATAATATAAAATATTTTGAAACACACTGTACTTAAACTTAACTCCAATTGAGTTTGAATTCTAGTTTGGTACTACAGTGAACACTAACATTTGTTCCAGATTTTCATTTTGAGGATGAGGCAGTAGCACATTAGGAATTTGTAAAATGAAACTTTAGAGGTGAAAAGGTGTTCTAAACTTTGCAGGTTATAGCTGAGACACGAGTTTAGGGGAAAGTTTCATTTATCATTATCTACCTTAATATGCAGGTCTTAAACTGCAACCTCAGACTTTCTGATCTTACACCTTACATGTCATATCAGTTTAAGATCCACTCAATACAAGGCTCATTCAATATATAACCGAAATATATTGTAATAAATATTTATTACAAGCAGCAAAAGAACTACAGTACTATGTTTCAAAATAGTCCCCCCCCCCTAGGTCAGTGCACCTATGCCAGCGCTTGATAAGGGCACTGATTCCACATGAAAAAAAATTATTTTGGATGCATGCGTAACCACTCATCCACTGCTGACTGGAGTTCGTCGTCATTCTGGAACCTCGATCCACTTAATCCATCTTTCAGTGGGCCAAAGGTGTGGAAATCTGAAGGTGCAAGGTCGGGCAAATATGGAGGGTGGGGTAAGCACTCAAACTTTAGGTTCTCGATGGCAGACAATGTGACACTGGCAGTGTGTGGTCTTTCATTGTCATAGAGCAAAAGCACACCGGTGGACACCAGACCAGGTCGTTTCTGCAGATGGCTGGTTTCAGTTTTTCGCGCAAAAGGTTGGAGTAGGTGGTACTGTTTACATTATGACCTCTGGGCATGTAATGTTCAAGAATTGGCCCATTGTGGTCCCAAAACAAAGTTAACATAACCTTTCTGGCACTCCGTTGAGCATGCACCTTCTTTGGTCTGGGAGACGAAGGATGCCCTTTCCATTGTTGTCCTCTTACGTTCTGGTTCATAGAAATGAACCCAAGTTTAATCTTCAGTGACAATATGATGAAGAAATGCCTCACAGTCAGCTTCATAATGACGCCAAAGCGGAACACTCGGAACCCACCTCGCACACACTTTCCTGAACCTCAGTATGTCATGACTGATATGGTGGGCTGATCCTACACTTATTTCCATCTGGGAAGCTATTTCACTGACAGTAATACGCCAGTTCTCCCGTATCAAGTCCTCCACTTGACAATGTTCCTTGACGTGACTGCAGTGACAGAGCGACCTGGACACGGAGAATCTTCAACACTGGTCATGCCCTGTTTGAACTTCTCAGCCCACTTGTACACTTGTGATCGACTCATACAGTTGTCACTCCGTACTGAACTGTCATGCGGCGAAGAATTTCTGTCGGTTTCACGCCTTCACTTAACAAAAACCTCACGACATTTCACTGCTCCAGCTTGGAGCACTCCTGTAAGGGTGCCGCCATCTTGTGTAACTGTTCCCCAGCATCCCGTGTGCGAGGCATGCATGCCAGCCCCAGCTATGAATAGCTTACAGTTGCCTTCACAAAATAACAAACATATAACAATCATGGTCGTATTTTAGATTTTTTAAACTACAGGGTCCGGCAGAGGAGTTAGATGGTTTTGAAATGTGAATAACACACTTAATTTTCAACGGTATAGAAATACAGGTTATTGTATGCCATTTTTATTTACCATGACAGTTCGTGTAAAAAAAATGATGCCTTCAATTTACTTCTATACACATTCGAAGGCCTTTTTTCCTTTCCTTTTAAATGACCTACGCAAGATCTTGAGTCAGCACTATGCCCGTTTGAACAATTGAAATAAATTCAAATCAACAATTAGCGATCCGGTGAGAAGTTGGTGGCCTGCATAACGGTTGTCAGCCCAGTAAGCATGGAGCCCTGGAATGTGCAACATCGAGCGTTTGATGTCATCGGCCCGTATTTCTTCGAAGATGAAGATGGGGATTGTGTGATGGTGAACTCCGAACGCTATATCGCAATGATGAATATTTTTGTTTTACCAGAACTTCGTCGGCTTCGGCGTAGGCGTAGGATAAATCAGCAAGACATATGGTTCCAACAAGATGGAGCAACGACTTACACATCTAGAACCTCTATGGCTGTTGTTCGTCAACTTTTCCAGGACATGTCATTTCCCAGTTTGGTGACATACCCTGGCCTCCTCAGTCACCAGACCTTACAATCTGTGATTTTTCTGTGGGGATCCCTCAAATCCAAAGTGTATGTGAATAAACCTTGCACATTAGACGACCTGAAGCTTGCAATTAGAGATGAAATTGCAAACATTGATGGTGAAATATTGCAACGTGCCGTCCGCAACTTCTGGGAGAGGCTTCGAATGTGTGTACACGTAAATGGAAGTCACTTGGACATCATTTTTAAGTCATAAAGAATTGCCATGGCAATTGGCATACGATAACTTAAAATGGCATACCATAATCTGTATTTCTGTAGTAATACATTTCTGTACCTTTGAAAATTAGGTGTGATATTCACATTTCAAAACAGTCTAACTCCTCTGCCGGACCCTGTAATTTTCTGGTTATTTATTGAATGCACCTTGTATTATCATCTGATATTTCTTCATCCCTTGATCCTTTCTCCATTAGCCATTCCATCCAATGCATCTTTTAACAGGCAGTTTCTTTTAGCCAGTTCAGAGCCAATTTCTTCTTATTTCTTGACTTCCAGCATTGCTCTTTTTCACCAATTCTTTCCAACATATTTATCTTTTTCTTTGTGTGTCCATTTTAGATGCTCCATTCTTCGTAATAGCCACATTTCTAATTTGAAAAGCTTCTAATTGGTTTTCCTTGCTTTTAGCTATCACCCAGGTTTCTGCACCATACAATGCCTCACTCCATACAAAACACTTTTGTTAGTTTATCAGTGGCATATGCTGATTTCAAGGTGCGAGCTATCTCAACATTCTGTAGTGCTTCAATTGAGAAAAATGTGTTCGGGAGAGTTCTCCCTTGTTCACATTTTGGGATAAAAATTCAAATAAGGAATCACAAAAAGTAATAATAATTATTATTATTTCTGTTGAAATAGACAATTTTATGCTCTTTACATATGTATAAAAATATATATTAGTCCCTGGGCTTCGCGGGTAGGCCTAGAATATATTTCTGTCGTTCATTTCTTAGTTGCTTGTTCAAAAGTTCACAAAACACACAATTTTCTTCTATTAAAGGCTTCCTTTGCCACTGATATTCTTACTTCGATTAGTAGAGTAAGTCAGTCAAAAACCTACAACGACTGCAGGTTCATTATGTTGACCACACATCAGCTCAGGGATGGTTATTGGGTAGGCCACACTGTAGGAGGTTACACACACAGAATAGATAAGATTACACATTGTGATTCTCAACAATGACAAGAAAAGAACATATGCATAACCTTGTAGTGATCTCACAGGATCGTTGCACAGGCTTAGTGACTTGTCACTCTAGTTGGCAACTGCATAGAGTAGAAGGAAGGCCCATCGAGGTAGGAAGGCCCATTGTATGTGCTGCACTCTGGTGTCAAATGTAAAAATGTATTGCGGTTCGCACCGCAAAGTGAACAACAGCCACTTAACTGTCAGTTTTATGGAAAACGCACAGCAATTGTGTTCAACGCTTTCTATGAACAAGAGAGCCAGTGTTACCAACTACCTAGAAAAATTATCAAGTGAAAGTAGTCGTGTCAAGGTAAATTGTGTGTATATATTTGAAGATAAAACTATATACTCAAACATAAAACAAAGTATTTTTCGGATTAAATACATGTGTGTGTGCCTTTTAATGTATACGTAATTTCAAATATAATCCATGGGTGTTCGCATGCTCATTCGAACATTATCACCTGCATATAAGTCTCTTTAGTACTAGCAAGAAAATTTTCATTGAGTGTCTTGTATTCAGTACTTTCTCTCGCATTACATTTCTGATGTAGAGGGACCAAAACAGTTAACGTGGAATCTTGGCGTCAGCCAAAGCTCAGGCAATTTCTAACTTTTCTCATTGTAAATTTTACATTTATTAATTAATGCAAATATAATTTTAAAATTGTTTCTTGCTTAATTATGTTATTTTAAATTTACATTTATTTCCATCACTTTCAGAATGATTACGCAACAAAATTAAACTGTAGTGCCATCTTGCTTATACGCAGTCCCTTCTCTGCACTTGTTAGCCGAAGAAACTTAGATGTTGGTGGCCACATAGGAATTGCACCACGTCACCACTTTGAAGGGATAGGTAATGTTCACCTTAATTTTTCTTTGAGGCAATGGTCAGAGCTGGCCTTAGGGAGGAGCAACTCTGGCACTTGTCCCAAGCCCCCTTGATTTATTTTTTGTGTTTGTAGAAAACTTGTGCTTCTAAGTTATATAATAAGTAATGTACGTATATACAAGGTGACTGGTAATTAGATGTATTCCCTGAAAGGGGTTAAAATAGAGACAATTTGCAATAAATTTGACCATATGATACCCCGTCCGAAAATTAGTAGTTTTCGAGATAATCGAATTTCTATTGTTTTTTTAAAAAATGACAATTTTCCACATAAGATGATGAATTGAGAAAAAACTGCTCATTGTATGGAACTTATTTCAGCGTTTTCTGATAGCTAACAAATAAGTGGTTCGTTGAAAAAAAAAGTTTTTCTCAAATAACAATCACATGTAAGTAACGGGTGGGTCTAAACTTACAAGTGATGATAAAAAAATGTGCTCTTAGTTTACTTGGCAACGTATTAATAACAAAAATGGTATGACACGAAGCGTAGAAATTACTTAAATTACTTCCTTGTGTCATCTGCTATCCGACAAGGTACAAATGTTGCTAACATTCACATTTGTGTACAAGAAATAATACTTATGCATCTTCATGTGAATGGAATCAATGAACAATACAATTAAAGAACATTACACGTCTTGCTCAAAGTGGGCACCTCCATTACGAATGCAGGCATGCAGGTTTTTACGGACATTTGGTCTCTTAACTCATGATGTGATGGTGTCCTTGATGTGTTGACCAGCTGTTAAGATCCTCTCCCTGAGCTCTTCTTGCGAGTTTACCAGTGTCTTGTCATGTGGCTCCAAATGTAAAAGTCGCAAGGCGTCAAATCGATCGGGGAATCGAGCTGGGCAGTCATCATGCTGATAAATCATGTCGCATCTTGTAACTAGAGGCACATCCTCCAACAACATTGCCATCCCGTTCCTCAAAAAATGTTCATAAGTGATGCCATTTAAGATTTGGGGCAGGAAAAATGGCTCGATCAAATGATTGTTGATGACGCCCATCAATACTTCTGCCTGGGCGTGCGACAGTGGCTGGATGAAGATTACCCAAAGAAATGGATTGACCGAAGCGGCCCAATTCCCTGGCCAGCTCGATCCCCCGATTTGGCACCTTGCGACTTTTACATTTGGAGCCACATGACAAGACACCGGTAAACTTGCAAGAAGAGCTCAAGGAGACGATCTTAACAGATGGTCAACACATCAAGGACACCATCACATCACGAGTTAAGAGAACTAATGTCCGTAAAAACCTGCATGCCTGTATTCGTAACGGAGGTGCCCACTTTGAGCAAGACGTGTAATGTTCTTTAATTTTATTGTTCATTGATTCCATTCACATGAAGATGAATGAAGTATTATTTCTTCTACACAAATGTGAATGTTAGCAACATTTGTACCTTGTTGGATAGCAGATGACACAAGGAAGTAATTTAAGTAATTTCTACGCTTCGTGTCATACCATTTTTGTTATTAATACATTGCCAAGTAAACTAAGAGTGCATTTTTTTATCATCACTTGTATGTTTAGACCGACCCGCTACTTACATGTGATTGTTATTTGGGAAAAACTTTTATTTCAACGAACCACTTATTTGTTAGCTATCTGAAAACGCTGAAATAAGTCCCATATAATGAGCAGTTTTTTCTCAATTCATCATTTTATGTGGAAAATTGTCATTTTTTAAAAAAACAATAGAAATTCAATTATTCCGAAAACTACTAATTTTCGGACGGGGTATCATATGGGCAAATTTATTGCAAATTGTCTCTACTTTAACCCCTTTCAGGGAATACATCTAATTACCAGTCACCCTGTATATATTATATAGTGGACTCATACAAATTTGAACTCCACGGGAACATGAAAATAGTACGAATTATGCAAAATTTGAATTAACCAAAACATCATGTCATTAAAATGGTTTCAAAGGAATCAAGTTCTGTTCAAATTAGCTAGTAATTCGAATTAAAGAGAGTCTACTGTATATAGTTTTATAATTTTTCAAGCAGGCTTTCGAATCTATTTTCATTCTCTAATAATGAATCTGTCGTATTGCTTTTTCTTTGCAAATGGTGAAAAGTACAATTTGTGACTTCGAGATTGTTTCTTTCATCTGTTTAAATTGCATTGCAACTACAGTCCAAATCTCAGTTGAATGTGTTTATAAGATTCATCACTATAAAGTAAAATGACACATACGTTAATTAAATGAATATAAATTAATTGTTCTCTGATTGTTAGTGGCAATGATTCTCTATTAGCATGAAATAGAAATAATAGCACAAGTGGAGCAAATTACGTAAGTAAATAAATATTAACCCTAGAATACAAAACCTTGTGAGAGAAATGTAACCACAAAACCTTTGTAAATTTTACGACTCAATTTTATATTTTCAAAAAATATACATAATTATTAATATTAATATTTTATAACTTTTATGATTGGTGTTATTAGTTTATATTCTTATATTAAACAAACACACACACACACACACACACACACAGATATATAATGGATAAAATCAAGGTGGGCCAAAATTGCTAAGAAAAAATCAAAGAAGGTAAAAGGAAACACTCACCGGACAGTAGAAAAATTCAAAATTTTCGCTAACTTCGTAGCATCATCGGTGTGAGGAGAAAGAGACGGTTCCTTCTATCTGGTGAGTGTTTCCTTTTACCTTCTTTGATTTATATATATATATATATATATATATATTAGGCCCTTACTTAGAAAACAATACTCTCTTCTGGGTCGCGCGGGGGGGGGGGGGGTGAAAACAAAATAGTGCTTTTGAGTTATTTATAAGAAATAAATAGGAAACTTTATTTCTTTGATAGTTAGTTAAATATTATAAAACTAATATAATATCTTGTGATACTAATCGAAAACAAATTTTACAAATAGAGATCAGTTAGGTAGATACAGTGGACTCTTTTTAATTTGAACTCCAAGGGGTTACGAAAAAAAATTGTATTATCCAAAATTTGAATTAACCAGAATATATTAAAAAAACACACCAATGAAATAACACACTGTATTAAACATAAAACTGCATTAATACGCAAGCAGTGCATATTACCTTACAACTGCTATGTTTTATCCATATCTCCATCCAGGAACAGTACACTTATTGCAATATTCACATCACGTGCTTGCTCTGGGAATTCCCGCTGCCCTCTCTTATGTGCCGTCGGCACATCTGTTAACCATAACAACAACCTTTTCAAGAAGAAAAGGGGAATGAGTCATCTGTTGGAATTTCTTATGTAGCAACCACTTTGGTCTTTCTTGGAAAGATTTATGTTAAATTATTGGAAACCTGACTTCGAATTATCCAAATTTAACCTTCAAAATTCGAATTAAGTAGTCATTTTTAACATTCATTTATATAGGGGTTTCAAGGAGAATGTGCTTGTTTGAATTATCCAAGTCTGAATTAAAGAGAGCACACTGTACTGTAATTTTACAATTTGAAAATTGAGAATCTGCCAAACGCTATGTTTCTTGCTGGAGAACAAACGTTGACAGGGCATGGATGTATATTCCAGGGATGGTTATTTTTAGCATGAAGTATCCTGAATTAAATTAAGATAACATCTACATCTATTGCATTTGTGTGATTATCAACCGTCTGGGAACCTTGATTCTATGAATTGCCATAGTAGTGGACAAGATGACATATTTTACATAGATGTTCTTTATTTTCCAGGCTGGGAATCATATGTAAAAAAAAAAATTGTAGGATGGGCAGATTTGTACACTTGCTGGCTTGAATTGTGTCCATCTGAGAGCCTCCTTATTGTCCATTACGAAAACATTATGAAGGATGCTGAACGTGAATTATCCAGGATCATGGAATTTGTAGGAGCATCAAAAGATCCCAAAAGAATGTTGTGTGTTTTAAAACATAGTGAAGGACCATTGCATAGAAAGTACCATCCAGATAGGGACAATATTTACCCTGAACCTCTTTTTAAGGTAGTGGAGAAAGCTATGATAAAATTAAATAGGACATTGATGAAGTACAAGAAGGAATCGCTCCCTGTTCATTTGTATCCTATTTACACCAAACTGCTGAACACAAGTTCTCACAGTAGATGACAAGTAATTAAGCACAAGGTTTTGTTGAACTTTTTAAAATGAATTTAATTTCCACAATATGTTTTGCGTGGAAAGGCAAACTTTTAGCAGAACGATGGGAAAAGGTCATCCCACTGGCTGTAAACTCATTGATGGATGGGAACAGGTCTTCCCAGTACCACATGGTTACCAATACACAGTTTTTCAAAAAACTACAATGATATTTGAGTCTGTCTTTTTTGTTTATTAGTATACATATTCGAATTACAGAACAATATATCCTTTGTTACTATTATTAACAAGTGAAATTTGAAAAAGTCCTTTGTTTCCCTCTATTATATTATTCGTCACCTCCCCCCGACCTTCCATCACCCTTAAATATTTAATTAGAGTTCTTGGTTTTTGTAAACACTGATAACACCGAAAAATGTTCTTGTTGCCAAAAAAAAAAAAAAGTGCAGTGGCATGTTCTCATGCATTCAAAATCACGAATTAATGTGAATTTGGCATAAGATGCAAACTGTGGACTTTGTTTTTCTTTTTTTCAAATTTCTACATTTCATGCTTAAGAATAAAATGCACCATATTAATGCATGTATAACGTGAAAGTTTTCCAAAATTACATCCGCCCCCCCCCCCAAAAAAAAATTGGTGTTATAAAACATCAAATAATTCCTACAGCTACATGAAGCCACATGTAAATAGGCGTTTCACCTTCTATCAGAATGTTTTGCATCACTGGGCAAAGTGGCTAGGTTCTGGCATATCAAGTGTGCATCTACAGCCATGCAGGAGCCAAAACATCGGCATTTGTCGCGTGTGAAACTTTTCGTGTTACCAAGCGAAGAGATGGTGTTTTGTTGGAGATCGAGTGTTGGGTGAGAAGTAATGGAAAATAATCTCCTTAAAAATTATTTTCACCTTTTCTTAGTTCGTCTGAGGAAGACCCTATTTAGGGTAGAAACGTTATGTGTAAAGTGCTTTTAATTTTTAATAAACTGCCTTGGTCAGCAATTTTAGTATATTTAATGTGGAAACCAGGCTTAATTGTGTTACCATTGTAGAAAACTGTCATGAACAGTCATACATCATGTGGCCTTCAAATTATGATGCTAGTTCAAAAGCGCAATGATAGCAGAAAGCTTGCTAAGATTAATATGTGAATTTTAGGAAAAATAACACTGGGAATCAAGGTCCATAATTACGCTACATAAAATATTTCACAATCATATCATTGTGGCACTAAAAATCATACTATAAAAACAAATTATTTGCTATAGTTTAAAAATTCTGGAATACACCTGAAAAAAAAAAACTTATTTAGAAACATAATAGTACCTGAATTTTACCTACATATCCATATGAATAATCAAAAAGAAAATCTGTCACAAGCTATTTACAGAAATAACCTAACTATAACGTACTCTACTCGAAACAGCTTCAAGAATATCACCAGGAAAGTGTGCCTAACAATAGTGGATTTATCTTTTTCCTTAAGAGTATCCCACATTTATAGTGCCAAGAAATCATGTCCCTATTCTTTAGCAATCGAGTGCTATATTTTCCATCTTTTCCTTTATTTGATAATCTCCTTGGAACACTGATCGCTTGGGATGGTTACCCCCAAAATTGTCTTGCCCACTTTCATTAATCTATGAAGAAAACTTGGAAAACATTTTAAATAATTTGAAACATCCAAGCTATCAAAAACACAGCACTGAGTGAAAAATGAATACTATCTAACAACAAAGGGGGGAAAAAAATTGTTGGTAACCTTCATCTTTTAAATAAATAAATTAAAAAAAGCTGCAACTTGTGGTTATTCTCTAGATAAATTAAGGTTAATTACTTTTCTATAAGGAAAGTAAATTGGACTTGACAAAGTTTATGATTTCTAAGTACATACATGCAGAGACTATTTATATTTTACAAGCTTCTGGAGAGAGAGAGAGAGTGAGAGAGAGTGTGTGTGTTTTTTTTAATACAGATAAAAATTGTTATGTACCTGCTACCAAAGATGTATGTACAGAGAAAACAATCCACAATAAAATATTTGCAGTTTTTAAAAATTTCTCATGTACCACCCTAGGTTAATTCCTACTCTTACACAATGACGGAATAAAACTAAACACAGTTTCATAACATTTTGTGATGACCTCTGAAACAGCTCAAATTAACAGAAATGTTTACTGGTCATTTCCTTTCATATTTCATGTGCATCGCCCACAAGCTATCTTTTAAATTTCAAATTTGTATGTTTAGTTCATGTACAATGTTTGATACCATATCTATCAAGTTGTATAACACTTATATAGTGATACTTCCTGCCCAAACACTCATCTCCCAACGACGAACTCTCTGAATCAGATATGTCTTTGTGGTGTGCATTACCTACAGGTGTGCATTACAATAGTGACAAACTGAATTAATTTACGAACAGAACGAGACACGTGAAAACAATAGCCCGCCTGATGAGACAGAAAATATTACAGAATGTTGTCATACCTTGCATACCAAACACATTTGCCAAATCCCATTCCATTCTCATGCAAAATATTGAAATTATCCGCCGTGCTTCCAATATGGTGCCATTACCTACCGTGGTTACTAGTGTTATAAGAAGAATATGTATCAAATTGTCAATTAGTTCTTTATTTACTGAAAATTTGAATTTATCTGCCATTTTTCAATATGGCGGACTTAGCATACGGGTGATCGCTGGGGACTTTTGGTATGTTGTTATTAATTTTACTAAGATGTTGTATACCAAATTTCAGCTTATTATTTATAGTTCTTTTATTTCGTGAAAACTTTCATTGTGGGTCATTCCACGTCAATTCATCCAGGCCATGTCACCCACCAACCCCGATTTTGATGAAATTCGGTATGCTTATAGAACTTTCGATGCTGATTACAAAAATGACAACTTTTGTAAAATTGGTCAAGGGGTTCAGAAGTTACGCGCTTTTTAAGATCTCCCTGTACGTCACATGCGGCTCCACTTTGAATGACACGCATTAGGTTATAAACGATCGTATCTTCCCTCGGGTTTGCCGTAGAAACTTCAAGTTTGATTTCTTTTGTTCAGAATAGTGTAAGCTTTCACTTAAATAAGGTTTCTGGTCAGTGTATCAATAATCATGTATTTTATGTATATTTTCATGTATTTTTTTAGAAAAATAAATGACTAACTTCAAGAGCAAATTTCATGAAATGCCCCCCCTTCAATTTCACCCCAATTTTATATACAGGTAGCTGAGAGTGGGTACTAATGCTTCATGGAAAAATTGGGATGGGCGGTTCAGAGACAGGGTGATAAAAAAATCATTTGCATTAAAAGTTAATCTTATTAAAAATACTTATGTATTTAGCACAAAGTCTGAAGTACAATATGTTTTGAGGTATAATATTCAAAATTTCTGTTCACTATGTGTGAAGGTAAGCATAGGCATAACCTGGTGGGGGCAAAGGGAATCATTTTCCCTATCCAAAATTTATAGATTAATTAAAACCTACAAATAATAATTGTAGTGGAACCCCGATATCAAGTTCCTCGATTTTACATTTCCCTGCATTTTACATTCAATATTGGTGGTCCCAACATAGCAAATTTTGCTCGGTTTTACATTTTCTCGCATTCTAAGTTTTTTCAGCTTGGTCCCCTGAACAACGTAAATTCGAAGTTCCACTCTATCTAAGGTAGTTTCAACTGTCTTCAATTTTTTAAAAATATTATAATCATAGTCATTAGCATTCCCAAGCTTAGCAAATTTTCTTCGAGAACATTCTTCTTTTTGTGCATTTTATCTCAATATGGATTTTTTTATACTCTTCACGGAGACACGTAATATGAAGTAAGAATTAATAATACACATTTGTGCTGATTGAAGTTTTTCCAAATGGAGCTTTCTTGCCACATACCAGAGAAAATCTCCTTGTGAAGGGGTGGTTGGAACACTTATAAGACTTGTATAGACATCAACAGTATCAAGTAACAAGTTCAGCAATGAAGTACCAATTCCATAGAAATAGTATTAGAGGCATAAATTTCTTATTAATCACGTAAGGTGAAATCATAACAACCCGCAGTACAATGTGTCAGCGATTGCAAAGTACTATACAACAGCACCAGGAAGATTAAGTATGCACTGTTTTGAACTTAGGCTACAGGTTATTTACAGTGTTTGGTAAGTTACTTTTTACAAGTAACAGAGTTTCAGTTACTCATTTAAAAAGTAACTCTGTTACAGTTACTGGTAATTTGAAAGTAACTGAGTTACTTTACAGTTACTGTGAAAGAAACTTACAGTTAATGATCAATGATTTGTGTAAATTACAAATTGTGTTTCTAGTACATAATCCGTATGTCTTCATAAACCTACATTACTACTGCAAATAAATGATGAAACACAGAATTTTAATTAAGAAATTATTTGAATTCTGACCACGGTATTTTGAATATGGTGTCATTTCCACTTCAACCTATTTCTTTCTCTTCCATTCCAAGTTCAACAAGATCCAAAGATCCATTCCTTTGACGATGACTTTTCCTAGCTCGACAGTCCACCTAAAACACTGAAGTTTTCACATACAAGTAGATATGAATTGAAGTAAAGTGTGGATGAAGTTAGCATGCAACAAAGCATAGCTTCCTTGACAGGCCAGCAATTCCAAGAAAATCCTTTTACGTAGCATCCAGAGAAAGTACAGATATATTTGTTTTACAGTTGGGAACAGAAAATGTGAGCGGCACAATTTATAGTGCATGAAATTTTGGCAATGCATAGAATACAATCGAGTAAGTATTTTTCAGTACTATCTTCATGGGCGTAACTTGGAAACTTGGGAACTATCTTTGGTTGAGAGAATCAAAGTTTTCAGTCCCATAAAAATAGTGTCAAAGATTATTTGCTAAATACATTTGAAAAATCACAATAGTAGGTGAAACAGGCGACTCTGGGCCCATCTTTTGACCTACTTTCTCACCTTACTGGATTTCTCGCGTAAGGCACGAGCAGTGTTGCCAACTCCTCACTCGAAAAATCACCAAGGTTTTTGTTTTACGCACTAAACTAACCTACAATGAGAGAAAAAATGGACAGAAAAAAGCTCTGGTATTACTTTTTAAGCTATTTTTTATGCTAACTCGTTTTTTGACCCACATTTGAAATGACTTGCGATATTTTCCTATAAGGCTGCCTCCCTTTTACTGTAAGCCCCCCCCCCCTTTCCCCCAGCGTAATCTACCACGACCTGCTAATAGGCTTTTGCTCTCGGCGTAATTTGTTTTACGCACTAAACTAACCTACAATGAGAGAAAATTAGACAGAAGAAGAAGAAAAGCTCTGGCATTAGTTTTTTAAGCTATTTTTTACCTTCTGCAAATCTTGCTTTTAGGCCAACTCGTTTTTTGATCTTCATTTGAAATGACTTGCGATATTTTCCTATAAGGCTGCCCCCCTTTTACTGTAAGGCCCCCCCCCTCTCCCCCCTTCCCCCCCTTTTTTAGTGTAATCTACCACGACCTGCTAATAGGCTTTTGCTCTCAACGCAATCTGTTTTTTACGGGGGCTAAACTAACCTACAATAAAAGAAAATTAGACAGAAGAAGAAAAGCTCTGGCATCAGTTTTTTAAGCTATCTTTTACCTTCGGCAAATTTTGCTAACATCGTTCTTTGACCTATATTTGAAATGACACGATATTTTCCTATAAGGCTGTCTCCTCTTACTGTAAGGTCCCTCAGTGTAATCTACCACGACCTTGCACTCTCAGCGTAATCTGCCACAATGTTTTGTTATTAAAACTCTCAGGTGTGATCTTCTACAATGTGTGTGTGTGATAATCAAAATTTTTATTTTTTGTTAAGGAAATCCCTGGCCCCCAAAAAAAAGAAAATATCCCGCCAGGGGTGCGTGGTGCCCAACACAGTTCTAATGGCCACGGCTAACAAAGCCATGCCTTTGTAGAGTTTCATGGGTTCTTTTTTTTAAACCCCCCCATGACTCCCTACAGAGGACCTCCGTGTGTAATGTGTGTGTTTTATGATTGAAGAGAAGAAAATTTTTTTGGTTAAGAATAGAATGTATAAGAACTAAAAAAGTTTCCGTAGGGGGTGCAGCATCTGAAAGAAATAAAAAAATATCCTCAAAATAGTGTACATAATATGATAGAAAAATATAAAAAAAAGTGTGAATGCAAAAATTAGTGTGAATGATTGTTTTTTTTTTAAAAAAATAATAGAAAAAATATTAAAAAAATGTGAATGCAAAAATAAGTGTGAATAATTGGGTTTTTTTTAAAAAAAAAGTGGTACAAGAAATAATACATACTTTTCTTGATGATGAAGTCTAATGGTGCGAGCAGGTTTTTTCCTCGTCATGACATCCCCATTCTCGGGTGTGGATGTTGCAGTCCAGTAGCCTCAATTTGGTGTCGTGGGGATCAAGCGCCACTTTGTTGATTGTGGATGTGTGCAACTGGTCGATGGTACTCGTGATCCGATGTTCGGTCATGCGTTTGATTTTTTTGTCGAACAAGCACGACTTGTAATCTTCTACGGTCAGTTTGTTTGTGCTCGAACGCCCCACCCCCTTTGCCTTTTTTATTTCGGTCTCATCCTGAATTTTGATGGCGTACATTTTCGCTCGAAGACCAGCAAACTCTGCGATGATGCGGCCGTTGACTTCATCCTTCATCTTCCCGATCGTCATTTTCTGGCTGTCGTCGAAGAGAGCGTGATCTTTGGGATAGTTTGAGAAGTCGAAATGGTGGCTCATGCTTTTTAGATCTTCGTATAGATCATCGGTGTGGATGTTGTACACGAAGCTGTCCGTGTCGGTGTACGCCACCTCGATCGCCTTTCCATAGCGTGGTTTCATGATGTCGTAGTGAAACTTGTACATGGCCAGCTTCGACAACTCGAGGATCGCGACTCCCACGGCGATTGGTTTGTCGAATGTTATGTTTCTGAGAGCACGTTCGATCAATACCAACGTGTCGCTCAGTATCGTGAAGTTCTTGTACGTGGGCTGAGCGACGAGCTTGTTTATTTTCTTCGGGTCGGAGACCAAGTTGATATTTCTTCTTTTCCTCGCATCTTCCATGCTCTTACCGTAGATGCTGTTGTTCATCAATTTGTATAGGTCTTTGTCTGCGGAAGAAGAAGCTGATGCTCGACGTTGAGTGTTGCCGTCGATATAGGGTGCTAGCCACCTGGTCTGTCTAAACTTCAATCCCGAGTGCACGCGCTTCAAAACCAATCCATGCTGGAGGTAGAATTGTAGGAGACGATAATGCACCACGTAATTTTTTTTGCTCTTGAAGGTGAGCATCAGCTTCTTCTCCGGAGTCGATTCCATCACAGGTGCCATCGCAAATCCGTGGTGTTCTTGATGAAGCGATGCAGGATATTCCAAATCTACTTTCAGGAAACATCCATTTTCATGATCTTCGCTCCATTCCAAACAATCTTGAAGTTCCTGCTCGCTCATCCACTCGTATTCTCCGATGGGCAGAGTCTCGGACATGGCATAACCATACAGGTTGTTCATGTCCCAGTATGCCAAGAAGTTTGTCGGTTTTTTTGCATCGAAATCGCCGACATATGGATTGTTGGCCTTGACGTGTCGAAGGGGACACTGGACGATTCCACCACGTTTTGCCTCTTCGACAAACAAAAGTTGATTGACGTTCTTGATGAGTTCTATCTTCACCTTCGTGGATTTTAACATCGCCTGCCAGGAATAACCCGGTGTGGTGTAGCTGAAAGCGGGGTCCAAACCATATGCTGCCATTCCTCTCGAGCGATGGAGATGAAAACGGTCGCTCAATAGCGTAACATCCAGCTTCAGATACAGATCGTGATAGTCACCCATGGTTTGACAAGAGAATGTAGACCAGACGAGCTGAGCATGATGGTAGTCCTCTTCGGTGCAACAGGTGTCGCTAAGACGACTATAAAATGCTTCTCTCGGTGGTAACGATGTTTCTGAGAATTTGGAAGCATCCGTCATGTATTCGTACGGGTAAACACCCTTGCGTCTCAACAGTGCTAAATGTTGGTCGCCGAAACATTTCCTGGTGGCGATCAAATCATTGTCGGTGAGTTGAGACGCGAGTGTCGCCAAACTCGAAGACAGAAAGTTGTAGGAGTCCAAGAAGCGAATTTCTACGTGATTGCTATTTCCAACGTCCACCTTCTTGCTGAATGAAATGAATTTCTCATTGGTGCGAGCTATGACGTTAATGGGTTGAGCGTCGCATCCCATCTCCTTTATGAAGATTTTGGCGTCGTAGCCCTCCAAATTGTGAATGAATACTGGAATAAAATTTGGTTTTTTGATTTGTAGATTACAGTTGTTACACAGGGGGGCCACATATTTTCCCGTGTGATGATTGTGGTGGCGAATTTTGATATTTTCGAGGGTGAAGTTACATTCGCACGCATCACACTGAGAGGCAAGGTCGTATGCTTCCTTCTCTTCCTGGGTAAGAGGCTCCATTGCTTTGTCTTCTCTTAGTAGAGGAGCGAATCGTATGGCCATCTGTTTCAAGGTTTGAACAAATTTTTGTGGAACATCATTGCCACGATATAAAGTAACATTGCCTGTGTTGTTGACCATCAATCCAAAAGCGCAGGCTTCGTGATGTAGAATTTCGGTGGTGCTTGATACGCTGGGATTCGGTTTGCATGTGGCGAGTGGAAGTTGGAAACTTTCAAAGTCGGCGCATATCACCACGGGATGCCAGAGTAACGCCTTGTAGTTGGAAAATGTCATGTCATGAGAAGGCATTTTGATAGCCGTAGCCGGATGTTTACTACACATTTCATGATGATCTCGGAGTTCTTCATCAGCATTTTTTTTCCCTTGACCGTAGAATATACTCAGGCATCTGTCGCATACTTGAATTTTATGTTGATGTGTGGTAATTTGACTTCTTGTTAATTTTGGAAGATTCTGAATTAGACAGTAATGATAATTATCATCATTTTTGATCAGAAGTAATCTGATGACGCGATTACTTTTAATGTTGCTATGTCTGAGAACGTAGATGGTGTTGTTTTTGTCTAATCCGAAGATGTGTACTGCTATACTTTCGTTTTTATCTGTCTTGTACTGTGCCTCAAATTTACTAATGTCTCGTAGATTTACGGGGTAATTAATGCCAGCCATAGGTTTTTCAAATTCTGAGAGATATTCTGGCTTGTTGTAGTGGTATAAACGATGTTTGTGATCATTGGCTGGGTGATGATCGGCAATGATGCACCACAAAAAGCATCTGTTATCTTCATTTTTAATGTTGATGATGGCTTTCTTAGCGGCTATTTCCCGAGGCAAATCGATGTAGCTGGATGCTCCCATCGGGTTGTATCGTGCCACCTTCAAAGTTAAAGTGTGAGGCGAACCGCAAAGTGTCCAACCCGATCCACGTTGTTCGAAAGTCTCGTGCTTGTTCAACAAAGCGTCAATCATCTGGTTGCAAATGGCATCCACCTCATCGACGTCGGCGGCGTGGAGGCTCTTTACACCAGTGTAATGATGGAAAGTTTCTCGCTCTTTTTTTACGTTTTCATACATGACGGAAACGATGAGGTGGATTTTCAACGAGCATTGCAACAAAACTTCGGTGATAGACGAAATTAACTTGCTTTTGACCGAGCGAAAAAAGTTGTTTAGATCAGATGTTTCTTCAGATCGGAAAGTCTCCTCGGTTAAAATATTTCGAATACTTTCGCCGGCACTTTTCTGCTTTTTTCGTGGCGCTTGATCGTCAACATCGAGCTCTCTCTTACTTGATCCTTCGCCATGCACATCCTTCCGATGTCTACCCAAGTTAGAAATAGATATATATTTCCCACATTGGTCGCATGCACGTTTCGCTTGCTTCTTCTCCATTCTTTTGCTAAGAAAAAAAAATGAAGTTACTAAATTGCACACATTTTTTTGTGGTGTTATTTATATTAGAGCCCGAAACCCATAAATGATCTACCATAGATGAAGTTACTATTTGTAGTAATTATTTATATTAGACCCCCAAGCATAAATAATCTACCATGGATGAAGTTACTATTTGTGGTGTTATTTATATTAGACCCCAAAACCATAAATAATCTACCATAGATGAAGTTACTATTTGTGGTGCTGTTTATATTAGATATGTTCTCAATTTTTTTCTTAAATAACCGGCATGAATCTCTTTGGTTTTCGAAAACAAACCAACATGGAGGCTGTACACCGCACGACGACAGATCTACCTTCCATGTTAACTAAACTCAATGGTCTACTGATTGTTCATCTCAACAGTATTTGGACGAAATTGGATGATGATGTGGGCAAGATGTTTTATGTTTTTAATAACAATTTACATTTTTACGAAATTCCGATCGACGGGAAACTTCAAATCACCGTGAATCCGGAAAACGCAGGCGAAATCAAAATATCTACCGGCAAGAACATTTTTCGAATCAAGCACGACAAGATGCTTTCTAACATTACGTACGATGTGTCTGCAGGAGATTATCTTTACGTTCAACTCCTAGGAGATTACGATAAACTTATTCCTCTCTTCGTAGAATTACGAATCGTCTATCCTATTATAAATAACCGTTAACAAAATGCCTAACGACATTTTCGGCAACACCAAGCGTGTAGACCATGCAGAAGAGATTCTCATGTTGGACATTCGAGTTAAGAAGTTGAGGACCGATTTGATTGCTTTGCAGGAGACCTTAAACAAAAGTTTAGAGTCGGAAATCGCTACGCTCCAAACGCAATGTCTCGACCCCATTCTGAAAATCGATTCCGAACTGAAAACGCTGATAAAAAATTATGTCGACGTACCTTCTTACGACAGCGTTCAAAATATACAGTTGAGCGTGGATTCGCTTCAAAATGATTTGGCCAAATTACAGCAATTTCAATCGAAAAATGAAGATTTGGAAAAATTGAAACTCGAAATCGAAGAACGAACTTCCGCAATAGAAAAGAATTTCTCTGAACTTCAAACCGTCGTGAACGATATAGACGCAGAACGCTTACATGTCGTCGTTTCCAAATTACAAGAAGAATTCACCAGCACGTTGGAAGAAATTAAATCCAAGTTGCAGACTTTGGAAGATACAATGACGAACCTACCATCGTCGGACGAACTGCAGGTCATCGGTAAAAGCGTCGCGAACATAAAAATTCAATTGGAGGCCTATCAAGATTTCGAACACATTCAAACCACCATCGCCACGCTTCAGGCGTCCTTGGAATTGATCAACGATGAAATTAAAAATATTCACGCTGAAGCGAGAGCGTTGACGAGCATTCAAGACACGTTGAGCACGGTTCAGCAGAAGATCGAATATTTAGAAAATTTGAACGTCGAAACGAATCTCGCTCATTTTCATCACGTACTCGACAACATACAGGGTGACTTGGAATCGTTACGGACGAGCGTGCCTTCGAGCGAAGATTTGGAAAAATTAAAAACGGCGGTGACGGCACTATCCGATTCGAACGACATCAAAAGTTCATTGAGCGATCTCGAGAGTAGGGTGGCCAATCTCCCCACCTCCAAAGAATTGCACGCTTTGAAAAGAAACATATCTCGAATGCTGAAACGACTAGAAACGGAAACGGCGAACGTGGAACAGATTCGAGACGAAATTAGTTCGCTGGTGTCGACGCTGCCCACTTCGCAGAGCGTCGCCCACCTTCACACACAGTTTACAGAGATGCGAAGCATCGTGAACGATCTTACCGAGAAGAGCTCGAAATTGAATCAAATCGAGAACCTTCAGAACATCGTCGTCAACATCAGAGATCAAGTTGGAGTGCTGGAATCCACGCAGGAATCAACGCTGGCCTCTTTCGGTGCCAAGTTGCAAGAACTCAACGAAAGCTACAAGCAGTTGAACGTGGAAGTGAAAATCAAACCGTCGTTTTCTGCCGTAACGGATACCATAGTCGAGCATTTGCTGCCCATCGAAAATAAACTCGGACAAGTTCACAGTAATCTGCTCGGCGTCGACACTAAATTCGCTAAACTGCAGTCTCTGCAAGCCATCGAAATCAACAGCGTACCCAATCAACAGAGAATCTCCACGTTCGTCGAAGGTAACAAACTGTACATGTTGCATCCTTATCATCCGTACTACAAGTTTCTCCTCGATGGCACGATTCAGATAAACGAATTTTCGTACTGGTCTCACGGTAGAAAAGCTAGCGCTCCCACCATGACTTTGATATCGAATCGTGGTGTCCAGAAAGCAGGAAACATTCCTCTGGCACGTTGGAACGAAACGCGCAACATATATGAAATACACGAAGACGAAGATCTCACCGTTTTCGACGTGAGTGCCGGCGATAAGCTGATCATTCAAAACACGAGCGAAGTGCCACCCTCTTTGAATCCCATCACGCTTGTGCTTCTCTTGAAACGTAATCTCTAAAAAAAAATGTCTAGGCAAGCCATCGTCGAAGAATTGCATAAACCTGCACGCCGCAACTACGAACGTTTGGCTGTGGTAACCAAGGCCATCGACGACCTCTGGCAAAGTGACCTCGTGGAGATGAGTAGCGGTAATTTGAAAAACGTGCATAAATTGAACAAGGGCAACAAGTACCTCCTCACCGTCATAGACACGTTTTCGAAATTCGCATGGGCTCTACCTTTGAAAGCCAAAACGGGGACATGCGTCACGGAAGCATTCAAATTAATTTTTCGCGAAAGCGGCGGCAGACGACCTCGGTTTCTGCAAACGGACAACGGTAAAGAATTTTACAACGCCGTATTCCAAAAATTTATTCAAAAACACAAGATTCGACATTATTCGACCTTCAGTCACATCAAAGCCAGCATCGTGGAAAGATTCAATCGAACCTTGAAAACACACATGTGGAAACGATTCACGCTTCGGGGAAATTACAAATGGGTCGACATCCTGCCGGAACTCGTCGATACCTATAATGAAACGGTACACAGAACGATAGGCATGAAGCCAGCCGACGTTACCAAGTCCGACGAGCAGCGTTTAATTTCTACCGTTTACTGTCCAAAGTACACACCCACGACAAAGAAAGCTAAATACAAAATTGGAGACCAGGTGAGGGTCAGTAAATTCAAACGCACCTTCGAGAAGGGATTCACAAAAAATTGGAGCACGGAACTCTTTACGGTGGTTCGAGTTCTACCCGGAAACCGACACACGTATATAATAAAAGATAGTAGCGGCGAGATTTTGAAAGGAAGATTTTACGAAGAGGAAATCTCTAAAACGAAACACCCCGACACGTACCTCATCGAGAAAGTATTGCGTAGGAAAGGTGACAAACTGTTTGTCAAATGGCTGGGACTTCCGGAAACAAGTTGGATCGATTCAAACGAAGTGATTCTATGAGTACGTGGAATGTTGTGAAACGTTTACCTAATTCGGAAAGTCAAACGAAGAAAAAGAACGGCGAATTGCTTCCCGACAGCATCCGCTGTCTGATCGTAGGTCCTTCGGGGTGTGGGAAAACGACACTGCTCGTGGACAATTTTCTCCTCGCACCGAATTGGTTAGATTGGAAGAACAGGCACCTGTACGTGTTCTCGAAAAGTTTGGAGCAATCCAAATACCAGCAACTGATGAAACTGTACGATGGTCTGGACATTGCAACGTTCGCCTCGGAAATAAAACCACTCGACGATTGTCGTGAAAATTCAGTCGTTGTGTTCGACGACGCCATCCTGGAAAATCAAAATGAAATTCGCAACTTTTTCACGCAAGGTCGTCACAAAGGAATGGATTGCTTCTACCTAGCTCAAACGTTTTCCAAAATTCCAAAACAGTTAGTACGCGACAACGCTAATTTCATATGTTTGTTTCGTCAAGATCACACCAACCTCAAGCACGCGTACGATGACTACGTAGGCGGAGACATGAACTACAATCAATTTTCGGAACGCTGCTGCTCTACTTGCTGGATCGCGACGATCGACATGACGAGGAAACCCAACGAGGGAAAATACAGAAACAAAATCAACGACTTTCTAAACGTTGCAACGTTGTGAGAAACGACGTATATAAATAACGTCATGACGAAACGAAAAATCGAAGAGGAAAATCTCAAGCTTCGCGATTACCTCGCGAAACGCTTCAAAGGTTGGAAATCCGAGAATCGCGGATTCTACGAAGAGAAGAAACGTCAGGATCAACCTGTGATCGATGCCATCAGCGGTCTAGGTAAAGAAATTAAAAGTGTCACGGAACAAAATAAAAATTTGATTAATGAACTCGTACCGCTCGCAGCTAAAAGTTACGCCGTACCCACGCCCATTTCGAGCATTCCTTCGACGCCGTTCGAACTGAAGGATGCACCGGCACGACATCGAGCCATAGGTAGCACGTCGTCTTCGGATAAGATCGAGTTGGGACCTTTGGCACGAGACTACCTGAGCACGGGGAAATTCGACAAGGATGAAGTGTTCGGATTGTATCCCAGCATGGAAACCAGCGAAGGCGGCGGTGTGGTGTGGAAGATTGGGAAATCGAAGGTGACCTTCGAAGGCAACGATATTAAAGTCAATTTAGGCGACAAGGATAGTTGGACCAGGTATCCGGGTACGGTGGGACTGTGGGAACTCGTTGCCAAAAAGCAGCCGAAAGATTACACCGACGAAGATTACCAGAGTTACAAGGAAATTCTGATCATGACGGATGCCTTGTACCAGAACAACGACGCCTCGCAGAATAGGGTGAAATCGAGCAGCGGCGAGAAGTACAGGAATCTCATCAAACCGATTTGGAACCAGGTCAAAACGGGCAGCGGCGTCAAGCGCTACAACACGTTACCCAAAGAATTCGTTTGGGTGGACGACGTGAGGAAACTCGTGGACCGATTGTTGGTGATAGCCGGCGAAGAGAATGCAGGCAACCGTAATTTCTACAACGAGAAGGTTGGCATCGTGGACATGATCAGCACGAAACTTTCCAACTTCATCGTGAACGACGACAAGGGCATAGGTTACCTGATCAAAATCATCAACACGCTGCCTCCGAAATTTTGGAACGTGGCCGAAGGAAAGGGACTCGTGAACGACATCATCAACAAGTTACCTTTCGAGATGCATTTACCTGGCTACCAGTACTGCGGACCGGGTACCAAACTCGAGAAAAGATTGGAGAGAGGAGACAAGGGTGTGAATCCGTTGGATGCCGCATGCAAAAATCACGACATCGCCTACAACACCACGCAGACGGATCTGAATGCACGTCACGAAGCAGACAGAAAGTTAGAGCACGCAGCTTTCGAAAGGTTCGTGAGTAGAGACGCATCGTTGGGTGAACGGGTCGCCGCACTGGGTACCACCATCGCCATGAACACGAAACAAAAATTGGGGTGGGGTATATAAATAACAAACAGTAAAAAAAACAACATGGCTTGCATAACTGATTTGCCACCCGAGCTACTATCTAAAATATTCAAAAAGGTAGTTAACGGAGATGTTAATAAACTTGTAATCATGGCAAAAACAATGCCGGAATTTCGCATCCCTTGTGAAATGGTTCTCAAGGACCTTCTTCGGGAGATCAGCGGCCTGAGGTGCGGTGATCTCAACATTCTGCTTTCGGCTGCAGGGGAAAAATTAAACGATAGGTCGGACGAACTGTACGAGGCGATGCAGGGAAGAAGACAGTATACTGATGATTGGTACAAGTCTATGCAGGAGAAGGAAGATATCACTACGCACATCCTCGCGTTTTCCGAAGCACGAACTTTCTTCCTCTGTTAAAAAAAATAATAATATATATACGTGTCAAAAAAACTTGATATATAAATAACACACATCATAAAAAAATAATCTTCGGTATATATAAATAACACACATCGTGAAAAACAATTAAATTTCTCTAACACACACACTGAAATTTTTCTCTTCTTCGATATGACAACTGAAAAAATGAGTGATCTCCAAGCATTAAAACAAATGCTAAATTTGTCAGTCGAGTATGTAAAAATTCGGGAATTGGAAGTCGACAAATCTTACACGATAACTTCCGGTTCAATCGTTTCTACCCAGTATGGCCCCAAGGTACGCCTGTTGCTCAACGCACAATACAGTTTATTTTTACCAGATCGATATGTTAATATGTTATCGGACGAGAAGCTATCTATTTTAATTGAGAACAAAACTCGAATCGTGTACAAGGGGACAAAGGAACTTTTTGGCAAGAAAACAAAGCACGTAATAGAATTTGTGTAGCGACTGCGGGGCCGTGAAAAAAAATCTTAGAATATTTATATATAAATAACATACCGTAAAAAAACTACACAAGAAAAAATCTCAGAATATATATAAATAACATACCGCGAAAATAACACATAGAGCATCAACATGAAGCCCAAGGGTGTCGTGTACCAGATACCATATTCGAATCTAAAAAATCTAGGTACCCTCGATGGGTTACTCACCAAGAAACAACGCGAGAAGAAACGTTCTTGCTTGTCGAAAGGACACGGAATGAAATTGCTGCTCAGCACACCTCAATTGAAAAGGTTGCAGCATTCGCGGAAACAGCAAAAGATTGGAGGTTTCATATTCAGCATCCCGGCCATCCTGGCAGCATTGGGGGCCGTTGGAAGTTTGGCCGGCGGAAGTGCCGCCATTGCGAAAACCGTCATCGACTCGAAGAAGAACAAGGCGGAATTGGAAGAACAGAAACGTCACAACCTGGCCATGGAGAAGAAGGGGAAAGGTATAACCAAAAAACAAAAAAGCAACCTCGATGCTTTGAAGAAATATAAAAAAAAGAAACAGAAGCACTCACCAACCGAGACATTGAATCTCTGATCGAACCGTTACAAATCAAACACTTCAGAGGAGTTTTCATGTCCGACTCGTTACCTTCAAGCGTGAAAAGAAGAGAATGTGGAGTAGTCAACTTGGACGGTCAAGAAAATCCAGGCACGCATTGGATATGTTACCACAAAAATGATGATAAAGCATTCATTTTCGATTCTTTCGGAGGTGTTCCACCTACAAATTTAATTCATTATCTGAAAACGAGCAAAACCTCTATATACTACAACGACGAACGCATTCAAGATTTCGGAGACGTGAACTGCGGTCATCTCTGCCTCTCCGTGCTCGCGTTTCTCTCTAAAATAAATAACCCTACGATCGAGGATTTCCAGAAAGCATTGTGGAACCTGAAACAGCATCACTAGGATGGGCGTGTTCCATCTCACGAGCGAATCTTCAATCTTGAAACTCACGCTGCACGACGACATTGTCTATCCTAAATCCGTGGCTCTGCGTGCATTCTACAGCATGTACCTCATACCTAATGTTACGCAGCACAACAACAAAATTAGCGTCGGAAGCGAACACATCGTCGTCACGCCAGGACAATACAATCTTTCCACTTTGCAAGCTCAATTACCCAAAGGCACATATCTTTCTCAAAATTCGGTCACGCACAGAGTGGAAATCCTATCCGCGACGGAGACCGTGGACCTGGGCACCATAGGAGAACTTTTAGGTTTCGAGAACAACACAAAACTCGAAGCTGGCATCAAGCACGTAGCAACCAACATTCCTAAATTTTTGGCCATAGAAACTCTGAACGTACACTGTAACGTGGCAGAAGGTATGATCACGAAATCCTCGGACGGATTACTGGGAAGTCACAAGCAGACGGGAATCATAGCCACTTTCAAACCAAGTTCCGAATTCATGGAACCGATCATCTACACGCCCTCTTCGCCGATCTATTTTCCAGTATGTCGCAACCGCATAGACGACATAGAGTTGGTGGTGACGAACGAGAAAGGAGACGTGGTGGATTTCGCAGGTGCCACTACGACGGCCATCGTGGAGATCAACGTATAATAAATAACCATACATGTAAAATGGAGCAAATCGAAAGTTACGAATTGCAATCTTTCCCTCCCAACCGTCGCACGTTCGCCAATCTGAACGAAGCGAACAGGGAGATCGAATACGACGTGGACGTAGGCGATGGGTTCATTCATCCTCACAGAGCAGACCTCTACCTTCAATTCGACGTGGTGAAGAAAGAAAGCGGAGACGCGTTTCCCGCAGCAGCAAACTTGATACTCGTGGACAACTTCGTGCCTCACCTGTTCTCGCAGGTGGAGGTGAGGAAACACAACACCGTCATCGACAGAATAGACTATCCAGGCATCACGTCGACGGCAGTGGGAACATTGAAATTATCCAAAACAGACGCAGCGTACTATCAAGCAGGAGGATTCGAAGCCGGGACCAAAATATCGACGAGAAGTCACACGGTGCTCTTTCCCATGCGTCTGCTTCCAGGATTCTTCTCGGACTACAAGGAGATCATGTGGAAGGGAGGACTGAGAGTCACGTTTCGAAGAGCGGCCAACGACAACGACGCACTGATGCGATACGCTACTTTGGGCCCGGACGGCACCACGCCGATAGCCAACACTTTACCCGAAGCAGCGAAATGCGTCATCCGAAGCATGGAATTGAGAATGCCGGTGGTGGAATACGAAACGAACTACGCCCTCAAGTACAAAGCGGAGATCTTGAAAAGTCCGCAGGTGTCGATTCACTTTCACGGTTACCAGTGCGTGCAGAAGATGGCGTCGGGAAGTCACATGGAATTCGACGTGACGACGCAGTTCAACAACATACAGTTCGACATGCCAGATTTCGTCGTAGTGCTCTTTCAGACCGGGAGGGACAAGAATCAGGAAAAAGATTCCAGCAAGTTCGACGACTGCAAGATCAAGAACGTTTATCTGAAGAACGGTAGGAACGAAGTGTTCCCGCGCGAGAATTACAACCTCGACGTGACCAAAAACGATTACCTCAAACTTTACGAAGCGTTCTCGGCTTACAAACGCGTGACCGAGGGAAGCGTGGACATGTACTACACGCCCAGCGAGTTCAAAGCACGGAGACCCATGACCGTCATCAACACATCTAAGAGGAAGAAGGTTGTGGTCAACGATCGAACCAACATCAAGGTCGTCTGCGAGTTCCACGATGCCTTGCCCGAGGATACCCTATGCAGTGTCATCCTGATTGCAGAGAAGTCCTTCGCCTACGACGTGAAGAACGAGAGGGTCACAGAGCAGTTTTAAAAAATATTGCCTTCATCGAGCAAAAATAGCTTTTCTACATTCCCCAATTACAAAATTTTTAATCTAAAAACACGTCCAAAGCACTCCAATAGGATGCAGAGTGTTTTTTAGGATCAAATCGAATTTTTTAAACAAATTGAGGGGGCTTGCTTGTAGTTGAGTAGTTATCATCAAAACCTATCCAACAAACCCACAATCATCATCCTAGCTCAATTAGGAGCCGAGAAAATCAATATCTTAGAAAACGTCTTAAGATAATTGTCTTAAGAAAATTTTCTTGACAGACCGGAAGTAACATCTTGACAGACCGGAAGTCGACTTTCTTAAAGATTAAGATATTTGTCTTAAGACGTTTTCCAAGACGTTGATTTTCTCGCCTCCTATGGGGCCTAGAACCATGTAACTTTGATCTATGTATATATTAGTACTTGCCCAACCCTGTGGCCGAGTGGTTAGCACATCGCGCTGCGATGCCAAGAGTCCCTCGGGTTCGAATCCCGGTCGAGCATGGTTGTTTGTGAATATCTATTCATCCATTTCATCACTCACCCCCAATCTTCGCAAATTAGCCAAAAGGTGCAAAACGCAAAGTAAAATAAACTAAATCAATAAATCAATTAATATACCAGTACTTTTCCTACATGTTCACTCACCTTACAACCCACCCGATCAAAAAATAAAATTTACCCCCCTGCGCGCATGCGCACATGTATAAATTTAAATATAAGCTCGATATTGAAACAAAATATTATTCCTGCAATTATTTGCAATCTTGGCCAGAGAGAGGAGGAGAAAAATAATATTTTAGACTGTAGGTCTAGGTCACCCGAACCGGACAACATTTAAGTTGGTATTTTTTTTAAGTCCACTTTATGTGCAGTAAGACTAATCGGGACTAGACCTACAAAGTTTTAAAGTGTTATCCGAACCACTTGTACCTCCAGCGAGTATCGAACCCTTGAATACAAACCTACCTACCACTGCACCATGGAGGAGGCCCCTGACGACATATTTGCACTACAACAAGCAAAAAATAAATTCATATCTGTGCATATGGGAAGTCCAATACATAGTTGGTAATGTGTGATGTGATCAGCACCAAACATTTAATTTTTATGTATGTCCGTGTTTGCCCCGACCCTGTGGCCGACTGGTTAGCACATTGTACTGCAACGCCAAGAGCCCCGGGGTTCAAATCCCGATCGGGCTTGGTTGTTTGTGAATGTCCATTCATCCATTTCATCACTCATCCCCTATCTTCGCAAATTAGCCAAAAAATACAAAACGCGAAGTAAAATAAACTAAATCAATAAATCAATCATTAAGTTCCGTGTGTTGCAATCATGAAATTAAATTTTAATTAATTTTTTTTCTATCCATCTCTCTCTCTCTCAAATCTATATAGCCCGTTCATATTTGGCATGTCGGCCATTTTGTTTACGTGGTAAAAAAAATCTCAAGCCACTTTTTGCGAATGCTCGTTCTGTAGCCATAAGTATAATTGGATATAGTTGTCAGATTTTATTTAATTTGAGGTTTAATATCAATAAGCGTGCATAAAAACTAAATATTTTAAATAAATAAGATTCGAATAACTATGTACTTTCACTAGACTTTGCGATGGCACAGCGGTAGCGTCGTTGCCTTGTAATCAAGGCTTCGATACCCCCACAAGTAGTTCTTGAAACTGTAGGTCCACCCCCGATTCGTCTTACTGTGCATAAAGTGGACTTAAAACATCAAATCAATCAGTACTTCCACTAGCCTCTGCGATGGCGCAGCGATAACGTCGTTGTCTTGTAATCAAGAGTTCGATACCCGGTGGAGGTACAAGTGGTTCTTGAAACTGTAGGTCCATTTTCAAAAATCAACTCACAAAAGCAAAGCCACACTTATAAATCAAAACCAACTCATGCAAGCTAAGAAACAAAGTTACTTACCTTTGGAAAATACTGCAGAAATGCTCTTCACTATCGTTTAAAATAAAAACAGAACTTTCTACACCAGTGCTTTAAGTTTTATACGGTTTTCTAATAAGGTCAAAAGTGAAATGTTAGCCAACGCAACGTGGACCAATAGAAATCCGACACAATCCGCTCTAGAAGATTCTTCCCCATACATTTCAGCCACATCATTTTGAATAATACATCGCATTGTATTACTGGTATCTATGCTGCTAACTGACGTCACTATATATACTTCCGTCATCCCAAGGCCCACCTATTGTTGAATTTGCGTTATTTGCGTCAATATTCATAGCACGCGAAATCCCCTTTCGCATTACAGGTATTTCATTGTAATAAAAAAGCTTTAGAATTTCATTAGAGATAAAAGGACGGTATTTCGAAACCAACACAATGCAATTTCCTGCTCATTCTCGTAACCTACTCCATATTCGAGTGAACATATTTTTGTTTAATGTCGTAAGTTATTTCAAATGAAAATCAAAAAACGAGTTAGCATAAGAGCAAAATTTGCCGAAGGTAAAAGATAGCTTAAAAAACTGATGCCAGAGCTTTTCTTCTTCTGTCTAATTTTCTTTTATTGTAGGTTAGTTTAGCCCCCGTAAAAAACAGATTGCGTTGAGAGCAAAAGCCTATTAGCAGGTCGTGGTAGATTACACTAAAAAAGGGGGGGAAGGGGGGAGAGGGGGGGGGCCTTACAGTAAAAGGGGGGCAGCCTTATAGGAAAATATCGCAAGTCATTTCAAATGAAGATCAAAAAACGAGTTGGCCTAAAAGCAAGATTTGCAGAAGGTAAAAAATAGCTTAAAAAACTAATGCCAGAGCTTTTCTTCTTCTTCTGTCTAATTTTCTCTCATTGTAGGTTAGTTTAGTGCGTAAAACAAATTACGCTAAGAGCAAAAGCCTATTAGCAGGTCGTGGTAGATTACGCTGGGGGAAAGGGGGGGGGGGGCTTACAGTAAAAGGGAGGCAGCCTTATAGGAAAATATCGCAAGTCATTTCAAATGTGGGTCAAAAAACGAGTTAGCATAAAAAATAGCTTAAAAAGTAATACCAGAGCTTTTTTCTGTCCATTTTTTCTCTCATTGTAGGTTAGTTTAGTGCGTAAAACAAAAACCTTGGTGATTTTTCGAGTGAGGAGTTGGCAACACTGCTCGTGCCTTACGCGAGAAATCCAGTAAGGTGAGAAAGTAGGTCAAAAGATGGGCCCAGAGTCGCCTGTTTCACCTACTCACAATCATTACTCTTTTTTTGTTTGTTCCTCAAGTGCCAGGAGGTTCACAAAATATATTTAACTTGTAGGTTTTAATTAATCTATAAATTTTGGATAGGGAAAATGATTCCCTTTGCCCCCACCAGGTTATGCCTATGCTTACCTTCACACATAGTGAACAGAAATTTTGAATATTATACCTCAAAACATATTGTACTTCAGACTTTGTGCTAAATACATAAGTATTTTTAATAAGATTAACTTTTAATGCAAATGATTTTTTTATCACCCTGTCTCTGAACCGCCCATCCCAATTTTTCCATGAAGCATTAGTACCCACTCTCAGCTACCTGTATATAAAATTGGGGGGAAATTGAAGGGGGGGCATTGCACGAAATTCGCTTTTGAAGTTAGTCATTTATTTTTCTAAAACAATACATGAAAATATACATAAAATACATGATTATTGATACACTAATCAGAAACCTTATTTAAATGAAATCTTACACTATCCTGAGCAAAAGAAATCAAACTTGAAGTTTCTACGGCAAACCTGAGAGAAGATACTATAATTTATAGCCTAATGCGTGTCATTCAAAGTGGAGCCGCATGTGACGTACAGGGAGATTTTTAAAAGCGCGTAACTTGTGAACCCCTTGACGAATTTTAAAAAAGTTGTCATTTTTGTAATCAGCATCAAAAGTTCTATAAGCATACCGAATTTCATCAAAATCGGGGTTGGTGGGTGACATTTTTACAAAATTCTGGATGATTTGACATGGAATAACTCTTGTCCGACATTTTTCAATATGGCGGACTTAGCAGCAGGGTGATCATCGGGGACTTTTGGTATGTTGTTATTAATGCTACTAAGATGTTATATACCAAATTTCAGCTTGTTATGAATTATGGTTCCCTTATTTCGTGAAAACTGTCATTGTCCGCCATTTTTCAATATGGCAGACTTAGCGTATGGGTGATCACCGGGGACTTTTGGTATGTTGTTTTTAATGCTGTAAAGACGTTACATACCAAATTTCAGCTTGTTATGAATTAGTTCCTTTATTTCGAAAAAAAATCGTCTAAAGTGACTGCATAATCAATCATTCAGCAGAAATTCACACTATACTTGGACATTAGACAAGCATCCTGTTCTCCCAAACAGCAAGAGGAAACACTGACCTGCTACAAAACTCCCAGTCCAACAGGAATGAACCACAATGCACCACAGTGCTTCACATCCTCCAGTGCAATCATATTGTAGGAATCAGAACTCATGACTAGGGTGCAGATTTATATGCACTAAAAACCTCTCAAATAGGCAGGCAAAAATGCACCAAAAATGATGAAAATAGGCACCTAAAAAGGTGTTATAAAACAAGAAAAACTAAAATAGGAACTTAAAAGGCACCCCCAAAATAAAAAAGACATTAAAATAGGCATTGAATGTGAGGTTATTTCAATTTTCTTATTCCAATACACAGTTGTACTCAAGACGTGTCCTGTCATTGCCTTGTAATCAAGGGGTCCCGATTAGCCTTACTGTGCATAAAGTGAACTTAAAACACCGAATCAATCAAGACATGTCTGGGGGGGGGGGGGGTTCATAATTTTCTCTTTTGCCCAGTATTGCTAAAAAAAGAACATCAACGGCAGGAAAAGATGGTAAAATGAGGGCTGATTATTAAAAACATATGTAACCCTACCTTTTGAAAATCCTGGGCACGCCACTGATTATAATGTATAAGCATTACAGTTTATACATAAAAGTGAGCTAACGATTCACAAACTATTAACATTATTCTGATCAAAATTCAAATTTGCAGAGAATCACCAGTTAAAGTAATTCTCACATAAAGAGCTTGTGTTAACTATTGTGAAATTTTCAACAAATGTCTGTTCCATGCCCAATTGTTCACAAGTTACGAAAAAAACAATTTGCACCCTTTTAATAAAAGCAAAATAAAAGATGTTGCAATTAAAATTTCTCTGAAGAAATTAACTTGTGTTACCCATTTTGCTACTTGGGCACAAATGCTTCACCAACAATTGACATATTTTGAATGATAGCACAACCTGGATATTTTCAACATTTACATTTTCTTTGCACGAGTATGTGAGATGTTAATCTGTGTATGGCATTACATTTTAGAATAAATAGCATCGTTTGACTTTGTGTATTTCTCTGTGTACAAGACCACTAACTAAGTTTTTCATATAACTTAGCATTGTTTTTTTCATCACAGTGTGCATTGTTCACCATTTATCCTTGTTTCCGAATAACATGAGAGGTAGAAAAACGTTTGCAGGGGAGCCGGAAATCATGTCAGCAGATGAGACTTATGAACAAGGTCATTATATAGAAAATACGTACACTTCGCAACATCTTATTTGACCGCCCCGAAGAATTCTAAGTCCCGAAATCGTAAACTTAGCAACATTGCACTTCAGCTCCAGGTGAGAGTAGCCAACTTTGAGTAAGTCCTTCCACTAGACGAAAAATGCTGCGGTGATAGGTTTTCAATTTAACACTTTCCATGAACTTAGAAACTATAAACCGCTATTATAATATGCAATGAAACAGAAATAATAATTGGAAAAAGAACCTTGAAGGATATTTACGATTCTGCTTGCTCGACTTGAAATTTGGGGGGTTTGAAACACTGAATAGAGTTTTTCTCCACCTGGAGGAAATTGCCATCACGGTTGTGCAAAAAGAAGCAAATTTGTGAGGAGTTTATGCGACATTTTATTTACAATACCTTGCATAATATCGAACAGTTCTCAAAAACATATATTTTGCACGACTTGTTGAGAAAGTGTGCTTGAAACACAGGAAGGTAGGAGTCTTCATAAACGTGAACATGTTTTTAAGGGTAAAACGTCATTAAGTTAACGTAGAGCAGTTGGCTAGGCGCTGCTATCCTTATTTTTCATCAAGCGTGAAAGGTAGCGGGTTCAAATCCCACCCTCTCCTCTTTTTCTTTTTTTGTTTGCTGAACAGATACTGTTGATATTAGAATATTTTTAAAAAAATGAATCCGAAGCACACTTGAGGGACGTCCCTTCTGCGCATATTTCCCCTTAGAAGTTGGAGATTTCCAGGATTTAAAGTTAAAACTTTTCTTTTTTAGTTATTGTTCATATGTTGTGTTGACACACATATCATGATTAATTCACAAATCACATATATGTATTTAGGATGCAAAATGTAATGTTATTTAAGTTATGTATTGTTTGTTCTTCACTGACACCTAAAATATTGATTATTTGATTTCGATATACTAAAAAAAGATATACAGTTATGTTAAGTATAGATGTAGTGCAGTACTGTAACGAAGGAGAGCGTTTAATGAGTTCAAATTCCTAAGATTGGTAATTTTATGTCCGTTCCTTCGTAATGAATGTTGTCAATACTAAGTAACATAAATAAATTGTTATTGCGACGAAGGCCGATTCGATAAGAAACTACTAATAAGTATTATATAGTGAGTGACAAACAAAAAATTCAAAACCTCATAATGATCGTTAATTCCTCACGCTCTGTACCTAAAATGTTTGTCTTCTTTGAACAGAAAGTACGAGTATCAGATATAACAAACTTTCCGCACTAACTTTGCAACATTCGAAACCACAGACTTAGCTCTATGTAACTTGATTCTGCGCATTCCACGTGGCATGTGACTTCCTCCTATCATCGAAATAACTTTCTCTTACTATTTCCTTTCACCTCGTGAAATACAGAGACGACCAATGTTAACTTCTTAGCACGGTGGATAAACTTTACACCCAACGATATACTCCTGAAAAAAATCCTGCCTAGGTGGAGAATCGAACCTACGACCTCCCTCGTAAGAATCAAGCACGTTACCTCTTCTCCATGTAGCTCATGTTAAAATCTGCTACCAGTTTGAAGAAACCAATTTACACATAATGTGATATCTATAATTTCCTCATGGCAATTTTCATGAGGAAACGAATTCAGATAAAATCGAGAAACGCTGAAAGGGAAAAATGATGAACATGTCTATTGGCGTTTTGTCGTATTTTGTAAATTGTGTAAAAATTCCGTGTTTTGAGAAGTATTTTGTTGTTTGTTTAAAGTAGGAACAGGAAAGCGAAAATGAGTCATTTGAACCAGACCCCGATTGACAAGAAACTTCAGCTTTTTTCCAAATACTGTATGAAAAGAGAGAAGAACGTATGAAATATAAAATATGTGTGAAATTAAAACAATGGAAACCTTGAAAGATAATACTAACGAACTTCAAACTATGAAAAACATATTTTCGTGGTGGAAAACTCCAAGTCATTTTCGAAATATGAACTTGATGTTTTTCTATATTATGAAGTGGAGATATGGGACGTTACGATCCCTCAGCTAGAAAATTTTAAGTAAGCTACCTCCAACATTTTCAATGGTCATAATTACTAATTAGGGTCCGGAAGTTGATGAAAAATCAACATTTTTTCTGACCCTTAAAAACAATGCTAAACCATGTTAAATCATGTCCGTTTCCCTTCAGTTAGAGCCGGAAAACACTTTCTATTTTACATTTTTTTTGCATTTTTCGGCCTTTTTTGGCTTTTAGTTTATTTGTCAGTATTTTTAACAGTTTTTGTTCCATCTTTACTTATTTTTTGAGGTTTATTTTTCTCCTCCCCTGTTGTTTCATGCATTTTAAATGCATTTACTAGTAAAACTTACATATTTAGATTTCTTGACATGGTCCTTTTAGCAAATTCACCTTGAATCGAAAATACGGTCAATGGAAAAGCATAATATTATTCTTAACTGAAATGTTTGGCAATGGATTAAAATAAGTACTTTGTGTGAAGATCTACTTTGAGGTTCTTTTTCTGGACACTACTATCGATTAATCTGTAGTTTTAAAGTAAAATTAGTCACAATATTAAATGCAATTACACTCTGGTATACGTGAAGCGGAACTGTATTTTCGGATGCTGACCGACTACAGTATCATAGAAGGAGATGAATTGGTTGATTTGGTGTTTTAAGTCAACTTTATGCATAGTAAGGCTAATCGGGACTGGACCTGCAGTTTAAAGTGGGATCCGAACCGAGTGCATAAAATAACGTGAACCGTGTGGTGTAGGGGGATCGTTTGCTTATGGAATGGAAGGTCATGGGTTGAAACCTACTTCTTTGCAAAATCTTTTTCGGGAAGTAAACGGCTTTGGACGAGAATGCTTATCTACGTTTCTTGGATATATCCGTTGATATTTATGCGATTTATGTCCAGCATTTCCGGATGCAGAAAGTTGACATGTAAGTTCTTAATATGTGTTAACTTATAACAGCTGCATGAAAGGAAAAGTATTTCCTAAAATCCTGCCAATACTGAAAGATTAAAAACATTAGTAGAAGCATTACTTGAGGCATGCACAGTGGCGACGATTATGGAGTGTGGAGGCGCAGATGACCCAGCACTATGCTGAACATTATCTACCAAGAGAAAGAAACTGTCCTTGCCCTCCCCCTCGCCCACCTTGCCCCATCAGTTTTGATACCCAATCGCCACCACTGAGCATGCATCGCATAAATATTTACAGTAATATCATATAATATTATATTACGTTATTAGAACATTTCGTACTCGGTAAATAAAAAGGAAAAAATAATAAGGAAAGGGTGGGATTTGAACCTACGATGTTTCGATCTTGACGAAAACAGTAAAAAACGAAAGTGCTGTCATCTAACCAACTACTCCAGCACATTGCTAACAGAAATCCCAGTAAAACACCTTAATCTCAGTTGAAGCAACATTCTGCCGGAGTTTCGAACCATTTTTCGCCAAGAACCAAGTAAAATACACACTTTGCAGAATCGTTTGGTGTTGTGCAAGGTATCTTTACTAAACATTTCGCATAAAATCATCATAAATTTGCCTTCTTGCATTCACATGTGACCGTAATTCTTTCCAGGTGGATGAGAACCTGTTCAGTGTTTCACAATGCACATACATTTTCCTATTTTCAAATTCAGAACGAAGAATCTTGAAATATTCTCAACATTCGTATTTCTACTTAACATTTTTTTTGTCTACTCATATATTTTATTACTGCTTTAGGGTATCTTTACTTTATGGAATGTGAAAGAATGAAAAAAAATCACGAGCGTTTTCATTCAGGAAGAAGAAATGTTGCAAAGTTGGCTACTCTTAGTTGGCTCTGAAGCGCTATGCTGCCAAATTTACGAATTCCGGACTTTGAAATTTTTCAGGGCGGTCAAATAAGATGTTGCGAAGTGTACAAGTGGAATAAAATATTTATTTGTAACGTAATTTAACACAAACTTGACAGAATATTACATTTCTGTCAGTGGAGCTGACTTCCATGGCAGAGTGGTTAGCACAGCATGGCTACGACACCAGGGGTTCCAGGTTCAAATTCTGACCTGGGCGTAAGTGTCTTTTTATAAATTTCATCATATAATCAGTCATCCTAATTGTCTCGGTTAGCCAAAAGTGGAAGGAAAGCGACACTAAATATCGAAAAATCGAATGTTCTGTCTGGTTAAACAAGCTTCTGCTATATTTTTTAATTAACACACATCTTGCTATCTTGGGCATTTTTGGCATTTTTAAACAAATGAACACGATATTCACAGATAACTAACTATCTACTTCCTTTCACACACACACAGGAAAGCAAAGGAGTACTGATTGGCTCCTACAAGCTTTCAGATGGAAAATAAAATAAGGGGTAAGTTGGCGTCATTTTGTCCAAGTATGAGTCACCAACAAGTTTCCCAGTTTCCTTACACTGGTTAAGGGACATTTGGTATTTCCAAAGATCTGACATCCCTTGCGACTCTCAAATCTGGCGAATACCAGATTTCAGTCGGTTCAACATCAAGGCTTACCTTCTTTAATGTAGGGAAAGCCAAAGGTGCATAAACAAAGTTGAAGTAAGCATATATTGCAGAATAGGCATTTTCAGGCACAATTAAGCAAAATAGGTATTTATAGGCACTATAAAAATAAGTTTTTGGACTAGTAATACCATGAAATGAACTCAAATCATTAAAGCCTGTTTTACTACAAAGGAATAAAAAAAAAGGAAAATAGGCAAAAATCTGCATGCTACTCATGACAGACAAGTGCAAACAATGCAATGATGTAATACCACGTCTGTCTCGGATGCAATAATGTACATTAAAGGCAGCAGTGAACCTTCATAAGGGTCAATGTTTTTCTTACTACTAGAAGTAGCTTTTTCAGTTGACTGATCTGATGCTTTGTTCTTCGTCTGAGGAACACCCTGATACAGGGTTGAAACGTTACATGTTAAGTGTTTTTACATCTTAATAAACTGCCTTGGTCAGCAACTTAGTGTTTTTTTTTTAATATGGAAACAAGGCTTCATTATATTACTTTGTTCTAGTTAATATAGAATGCAGAGCTGCAGTACTGAAGCCAGTAGGGATTCTGACTTATGGTAGATCCTGATTCACCCTTTAAAAAGAAAAACTCAATAATCAATGGGTACCTAGGGTGAAGGTGGCCCAAGTGTGGTTGGTGTTGATTACACCATCTGCAGTATGGAAGAGATCAAGAATGTGGAAACTCATACCTCCTACATACCTTCATGGTACACTGGAAAAAATATGACATCAGGAATTCTCTACCTAAAAATAAACTCAAACTGCTTCAATAATAATAATTATTATTATTTAAGTCTATGAGAGGTTTAGATAACTGTGCAACCAATTGAAGATGCCAACATGTAGTTTGAAATATACCTTAAATGTTATACCTATTATACACAAATAAATGGCTGAAACCTGCATCTGTCAATTTTGTACAAAGTTTAATATCAGCTGTGCATAAACTACTAAAACTTTACAAGTTTTGCTTAACAGCTACTGTGTCAAAAAATGAACCATTATTTTATACAACCAAAAAATAAGACTTTTATGACATTTGATTTTTTAAAAAAATCATCTTTATTATTATGATGCACACATCACATACAAGTCTTTATTTTCTGGAACAAGGATACATCAAAATGAGACATTATATTTGTGTATTTTCGTTTAAGATGTCCCAACAGGCTTCTGAGATGTCTTATCACGTTTCCGAGATTCCCTAGCATAATCCTCATATTTCCTAGCAAGTTTCTGAAATTTCCAAGCAAGTTTCTTAGCTGACATAACACGTTTCTGCGATGCGTTACAAGGTCTCCAAATTGTACCTGAAATCCGAGATGACCTAACAGGAGTCCTTGTCATCACTTGACTGGATCCTTTCGAGACATAAGGAACAAAACCTACTTTCTTGGCAGACAGCAGAAGACGTGGTGGAACACTGATTACACCCATCATTAAGCAATTCACAGGTTGCAGTTCTTCAGCAGTTAGAGGTGTAACAAGATACAATTGCTTTGTTTCAACATCAACTCCACGTATAATACCTAATGGAAGAAACAAAAAAATGGTATGTAATATTGTAATTTCTAAGATCCAAATTTATTCTCCTCTAGTATAAGTTATAATTACTATATAAGGTATTAAAATTTGTATGTAATTATATATAAAATCGAGAAAAATTTATAACATTTTGCTAAGTGGGGATCATTAAGATAGTATGTATAATGTAGGAAAATGTAAAACCTTGGTTCCACTGTATTACCAGCCAATGTGTACATCACTTTGCACATTCAATTGGTTTTATGCAGTGCAAAGTTCAACAAGTGAAACCAATCACCAATAAAGTAGTTGAAAACCTCTACATCAGCATCAGTACAATTCAATTCCTTGGAAACACGTATGCTGTTAGCAATGGACAATTTGTTTAATACTATCCATGCACCCCACTGTACTTGAAGCAGCAATCTACCAGTTCTGTGCTCAGATTAAGCCAATTTATGATTACAAATACCTCTCATGTACTGTTGTCATTGGCGATCCCAGAATTCACCACTTCCAATGGGCCATATTAGTGTGACGTCATAAATCCAAACAAATCAACCACGTGCTTATTTCCTATCCAGAGCCATTGAATTTTCCATCGGAAGGGTTAGCTTTAAGAATTGTGACAGCAATGAAGCAAAATTGTGATGCATATCCTACATCAATGTAAAGATGAGATTTCGGAGAATACGTCTATATATACAAGGGTTGATCAAATGAAAAGGTACAAAACGACACTGTCGGTGTAAATGAATACTTTATTCAAAGTATCCTCCATAGGCCTGAGCACATTGATCCCATTAATGAACTAGCCGAATGATTCCTTTTTCCCAGAATTCCTTTGGCCGTGACGCGACCCAGTCCTTCACAGCGTCCTTGAGTTCATCGTCCGAGGTGAAGCACTTTCCTTTGAGATGCTTTTTCAGGGGACCAAACACATGGAAGTCACAGGGGGATAAGTCCAGACTGTAGGGCAGATGGTCTAGCTGCTCCCACTTGAACCTGGCCAGTTCTGCATGTGTGACCCTGGAGACATGTGTTATCATGGAGCAGAACCACACCCTCCGTGAGCATCCCTGGTCGTTTGTTCTTGATGGACCTGCGTAGGCTGCGGAGTGTCTCACAGTACACATCAGAGTTAATGGTTCGTCTGTGTTCAAGGAATTCCACAAGTAGCGGACCTTGCACATCAACAGTCGAATTTGCCAATGTTAACGCCATCCTGTCCGAACACGCACTGCCGCGTCACTTGGACGGCACTCTGTATCGGAGCCTCTGCTCTCTCCTGCGCATGCGCGTTCCCCTGCATGCTCCGATGCTGCGTGGCGACTCCAATCGCATCCCTACATATCACGCTACGTTCTCCCATCACGGCATCGGTATTATATAAACGATTCCGTTGTTACGACGTTTCGTACCTTTTCATTTGATCAACCCTTGTAACACATACCTTACAGATAAGAATGTAAAGAATAAATGGAGTAGGAAATCGAGCAAAGCGAAGCTCCTAACGACGTCCGATCTGGAATCGCAGCCAATGCGCACTGCCGCTTCAGTCACGTGAGGCTGCTGGTTTCCCATCATCCATAGCAGCAGCATGATCGACTTGAGATCGGGCGAGTTCCGGGCCTGCTTCAGCTGTACTCGGAACTGGAATGTCTAGATTTTGTATAAAAATGCATGATTTTCTTATTCTCAGTAAGGTATGTGTTATATATAGATAGACATATTCTCCGAAATCTCATCTTTACATTGATCTATAATACACATCACAATTTTGTTTCATAACTGCTGTCACAATAATTAAAGCTACCCCTTCCGATGGAAATTTCAATTGATTTGAATAGGTGAGAAACACATTTTCACTTTAGACTAAACATGTGCTTCGTCGTCTGCCAGGACGTCACCACTAATATGGTCCATTAACCCATCCACATACCTAGTAGTTGAATCGCCGACCTGACTGGAAGTTTGCTTGCCCTCTTTTGTTACGTCTTGCAAACTTCTCCGGAAAGTGATTCATCTTGCATTAGTGTAAGTGAATGAAAGAATGAGATATTACTTTGCATTCCTGCCATTTTTGGCTAATTGCGAAGTAGGATGAATGGTGATAGGATGAAGTAGATGAAGGGACAATCACGAAAACACACAGACAGCACACAACAGGAGTTCCATAGAAAATTATCCTGGCCATGGGTCCAGATGCCAGAACATCATTAGTCTGCAAAATGCAGTCTAGGGTGTACTACATGGAAGTGAGGTTGACATTTGGGCATCTTGAGAAAAGGTCACAGTGAAGCATCTGGTGTAAGCAGTGAAAGTGAGGGAGAAGTTGGGAAGTGTAAGTACCACTGTACATGCCAGGCAAATATCTGTTATGGATCAACAATAACAGTTTGAACTGGATTTTTTTAGGAAGTACCGAGGCTTTTTCTATCAGTGTATCACAAATAACTTTAAGAGTAGGTGTTTATTATTATGTAAAATGTTAACAAGCTGTCGATTGGGTTCCCAGTAACATTATTATATGACAATGTCTGTGATATAAACAACGATGACACGAGTGTACTGACTCGGCCAGAGGGGCTCTGACAACTTGGCATGTGGGTCTTCTCTGAATTAATTTACTTGCTCTACAGATAGCCATCACTAGGAAAAAAACAACTCACAGCTTTCTATAGTTTGTCATGAACTTAACAGAATGTAAATTGCCTACAGCTATGAATCCAGTATGAAAATTTAGTTGCTCGGCCAACCTGTCTTATTGTCACACAATAAGCAATCAAATGTTTGTATTAATCTTACGTGTGGAATTAAAAATGTAACTTCCCATCACGTATTTTCAAGAGGGTCGGAGGGGAGTCTTCCAGATGGTGTAATGGTAATGCTGTAATCTTGTATTGAAGTGGTCTTGGGTTCAATAGCTTGTGGGGCCACATAGTGGTTTGGAGTCCCCCTTTTAAATTGTAAGTCCTGTCCCAATTAGCCTATCTATGCATAAAGTACAAACTCAAACTAGAAGAGGTTCCACAACATTCCAGGGATGTGGTTTGTACCATGAAGTAGGCACTTTTTGTATGTAAGCGACTACGACCTTGAACCAGTATGTATTCCTCGGCATTCTGATTAACAAGTTATGTCATTTACCTAACACATCAGTGATGCACACCACACAGCTGCCATGTGCACCAGGCTTGCACAGTGTCTGAGTGGCATAAACATTCTGAAACATACTGGCCGCGGTGGCTCAGTCGGTAACGCGTGTGACTACCATGCTAAAGGTCCCGGGTTCGATCCCCGGTGCCTACCCAGCATCGAATAACATGGGTACCTGGGGGAAACCCTAGGGGTTTAGGCACCCCTATACGCCTTCATGGCGTGGTGCTAGGCACAGGGGAGCACTTTACCTTTTTTTTTTTTTTTTTTTTTTTGAATGGCCTGCAAATTTCCTACAATTTAATCCAATAGAGAATCTGGGACTACGTATTTATGCATGATAACATGCACCCTGGTTCTGACAGGGAAAAGTTTGGTGTGAGTTGCTGTTTTAAGTCCACTTTATGCACAGTAAGGCTAATCGGGACTGGACCTACAGTTTAAAGTGGAATCCGAACCACTTGTGCCTCCACCGGGTATTGAACCCGGGACCCCTTGATTGCAAGGCAATGACGATACCACTGCGCCATGGGGGAGGCGACAGGGAAAAGTGACCAAAAAAATATATCTTGCACATAACACACAGCACCATTCAGGTTCAAGAAAAGTCACCCTGGGGAGATCAAGAGCATGTGGGGCCCTACTCCTACATCTTCTAAATGTGTCTTCATGGCATGGTGCTCTTTGCATGGGGAATTGTACCATTACCTTTAGCAGTCACATTGATATTTTTCTTACATATTATCCTGTAAATATTATCCACAGTGTATCTTGTATGGGTGGGGTTGTACATACACATGCATGTTGTTTCCTTTCCACAAAAGAACAAAGAAATTAAGCACACTCATTTCTTCCCTTCAAAATCAGGCTTACTCAAAGACTCGAGCAAGATGGGTATTCAAATAAAGAAACTTATCCCAAGCCAATGTGTCAAATAAGTGACTTACCAAATCCTACACATGGTGAAATAGGAGGATTAACACAGATCTTGGGTAATTCCTTGTCTTCCGACTCAAGAAAGTCCACCTGTGTTTCATCAACCACGCAAAGACCCACAAAATTACTGTTCAGAACATTCAGGATCTGCTCTGGATGCACGGTCTCATGGGCAACGCTCAGGAACAGTGATGAAAAAGGAATTCTGGAAAAAAAATGCTGTTATTAAAACTGTATTAAATTTGTTATCACTAGAGACTGGATTTTAAAGGGGAAAAAATTCCTCTAAAAAGAACAAAAAACGGGAAAATTATTGCAAAAAAAGGACTACTTCTTTTTTGCACTAACACTAAAAATACTATTTTAAATGTCAGCGCAAAATATACCATTCATATATAAAAAGGGATACATTAAATTTTGTATTAATGTATCACTTTTTATACATGAATGGTATTCTGCTTTCATTGAAAATAATATTTTTAGTGGAGTGCAAAAATAAACTATAGTCCTTTCTTTGAAAAAGTACAGCAAATAATCTTACAATCCGTTTCAATGAAATCTTCCTTGCAGAAGCTTACCATATTCCATAGCTTGCTGACACTTGTACCTGGCTTCTCCATTTCACTGACACTCAATATTGTCGCCACTGTCAGACAGTTAAGTTAAAACTATTCTATAAAACTTCACAATAAAAGTCTAGCAGATAAGTACACTTTCAACCCAACAGGCATGCCGCTTACAATGCGTTTGTTGCAGTGTAAGACCAGATCACATTGTTCCAACAATTGCTGCAACATACTCCCAACACTCATGGAGGGAAGGGAAGGTAGAAGGTGCTTGTTCTTTCTTTCGTCTAAGCTGCCCCAAATAGACAATTGTTGAATGTCTTGCTCAGGGAAAATACAGTCGTACAAAACATTTGATATCTTCAATAAAGGGACCAAGGAAGATGTTTTTTAAAAAGGGAGAAAAGAGGAATTTAGACTGAAAACTAGTCATTAAAGAGTAAAAAGGGGAAAAAAATTGAATGTGGGCTGAAAAATGGGAAAAAAAGGAAGTCAAAGCCATGTAATCTTGTTGGTGTTGTAATTTATTCCATGATCCGCGTTGATAAGTAAAAAAGGACTTCTCTTTAAAATCCGGTCTCTAGTAATGACTATAAATAAAAAATTATTTACAAGTCCTATTTAACCAACCTACAAAACAATGTAGTTGATCAGCGTGACTACTACATTGCCATTGCTACAGACTTATTTTAAATGCTGAAATTAATACAACTTACACCTTATCCTGAAAAACATCACACATTGCCTCTTGTTTTTACAACTATCTGGCTTGTCTGCCAAAAAGCAATATAAATTACAGGATTCTGTAAGGTGTGTTCTGATTCCATGGAGCACTTTCCTCCTGCCTGTACACTTACACTCTTTCAGTTTAACTAAAATGATAAGACTAGCTCACCTGTTTGGACATCTAATACTATTTATTGAGGAATCGATTGCTTGTTTTAATCTGGCAAAAAAATGTTTCAAACTTCAAATATGATATTCAACTCAGTGAATCAAAATAAAAACTCTCTGCAAAAAGCCATGCATGAATAACACAGTATCCTTATTGAAGAGGTTTTCTCGGGCAATCAGCCAGGTGATATCCGGATCACTCTCATCTTCAGGGATTGAAGTGACTTCAGCTGAAGCCTATCCGGATATCACCTGGTTGATTGTCCAAGAAAACCTCTTCAATTCGCCACCAGGAAAGCTTCAAGAATTATTTTCGTATCCTTATTGTTGACAAACACTTTACTCACTATTTAATATCTTAAACTGCAAAATTTTTCTTATTACAAGTGGGCACAACTAAGCACAATATGCAGCTAATAGTACTGGTTTCTTCATATATCCACTGGGTCTGATGTATAACCAAGAAGTATTTTGTGGTTAGCACAGCATGCTACAACACCAGGGGTCCCAGGTTCGAATCCAAACCTGGGCATGGGTGTTCCTTGTGTCCCTTTAACAATTTCATCATGTCATCACTCATCCTCATCTTCACAATTAGCCAGAAGTGGCAGAAAAGAACTAATTTTAATAAAGAAATGAAATCACTTTTGTTTTTGTCCACAATAACAGAATTCTCACCAGTATTGAAATTTAAACATTCTACCTCCCAATGATGAAATTAAAAGAAAAAGTCTGAAATTTTACAACAAAAAAAAACTTACTCAGATGGTTGCAATGGTCACCACAATAAACCACAGAGAATGTAAAAATGTAATATGTAGCACAGTTATCTATATCTAAACATGCGAAGCCAACGTTAAAAATAGTTAAATACTTTTAGCGGGAATATATTAAAAATTAATAATACATATACCTGTGAAAAAAACATTGTATCCGATGTTCTGGGGAATTTCAGATTCAGTTCTTGTATCGGACCCATGGATACTAATTTCTTTAGATTTGCAGGAAATCAGCACGAAAGACCCATCTTCAATGTCATGTGCCTCCTCCACACACCCCCTCCTGGCAAATCCAGGTTTTCCAAAATAAATTTCCAAACCATTCTAGGTTCATTAACATGCACTACACTTTCTATTCACGAGAATAAAGTTGATTCAACATAAATATGAATGCTCAATACAAATGAATCAAAATAAACTACAAAAGGATTTTATGCAGAGTATATCCACCAGGAAGATGCTTAAGAAAAAAAGTAGATTTCAATCCCTTCCTCAAATCCAGGCAAACACAAAGAAAGCACTTCATTATCCTTGACTTTTGTAGGTTTTTGGATGTATTTTCAAAATTCTCTGGCTCACTCAGATGTTGATCTCCTGGATTTTTCCTGACCAGATGTACCATTCAGAACAGAAGAGTGGAAAAAAGGGCAATACTAAAATTCGGATTGACTTACTTGTATGGTGTAACTTCAGACATGCAGTAATTTGGAGGCTTCACCATCCCACTTAGGTAGGACATGACAACTAATTCCCTGAACTCTATAGGCCTCGTGCTATAAAATGAAGAACATGTTTGTTAAATGTAATATACACAATTCTAAAGTTATTGCAAATGCACTAAGAAGTATGTAAAAGATAAAATTGCCTCACTTAGTTACGCACTGCAGGTTCTTGTTCATAAAAACTTGCCACATAGGCAACAAGTTTCCTCCGCAATAAATAACCTTCTACGAATAATATTAAAACCAATACTACGAGGGCTGTTGGTAAAGTTTCTGCAATCAATATGAAAAAGACGTGAAATTCTGGCAATGTTTTTCAAAGTATTCACCCTTAAGATCGATAAACTTTTGCATACGCTCAAACCAATTTTAAAATATTTTTTTCCACTCTGAAGCTGATACCTCAGAAACCGCTGTTCGGAATATGCCAACAGCTGCCTCAGGCAACACAAATCGCTCACCATGCATCTTATTTTTCATGTGTGGGAACAAAAAGAAGTCATTAGGTGATAAATCAGGTGCAGACAATGAGTCACTAATTCAACATTTTGACTGGACAAAAAATCAACAGTTTGGTGTGCTGAGTGGGAACTAGCGTTGTTGTGGTGAAGAAATAATGCAACGATTTGGGTTTGTTTTACGCAATTCATTGATGACCTCTGCCAAATAAATTGTTGTATACCACTCAGCATTTACAGCTTGCTTCAAACGCATTAATTGTCGTCGATAACGTTCTCCATTAATAGTTTCACCCGGTTGCAGCAGCTCATAGTACACCACATCTTTCGTATCACACCATATGCACAGCATAACCTTTGCACAGTGAATATCTCGTTTTGGTTGTGATGGACCTGGTTCACCTGGCTTCACCCAGGCCTTTTTTCGTTTCGGGTTCTTGTAATGGATCCACTTCTCATTGCCAGTAACAATGCGATGCAAAAACCCCTTTCTTTTCTGTCTTTGAAGCAGCAATTCGCAAATGGTTTTTCGTCTTTCAACGTCTCTGTCTTTCAATTCATGTGGAACCCAATGTGACATCTTTTGAATCATTCCCATGGCTTTGAGGCATTTGGAAACTGTTGTTTGATCAATGCCTAATGCTTCTGCAAGTTCTTCCTGCGTTTGACACAAATCCTGATCGAGCAATGCTCTCAATTCTTCGTCTTCAAATTTTTTTGGCTGTCCAGGTTGCTCTTGGTCTTCCAGGCTGAAATCACCACTTCTAAACCGTGCAAACCACTTCTGACACGTTCGCTCAGCTAGCGCATGGTCACCATACACTTCCACCAAAATACAATGACTTTCGGTAGCACTTTTCTGCATGTTAAAGTAATGAAGCAGAACACCCTGCAAAAACACTTTATCTGGCACGAATTGCGCCATGTTCAGTTGACTACAAAATGCTGTTGTTGACACATCAATCAACTGCCCTATACTATGAACGATGAACGCTGACAGGAGTTTTCAATGCATGTATGGCTACACGGAACTGTGGGACGATACACTCGTTACGCCATCTCTTGTCTAGGCGCACGAATTAATTCCTAGACCAAATTTTTCAGGAATTTTTACTTACCGTTAGACTGTAAAATTCGATACTGTATTGCATTAATACTTACAAAGCAGAGCTTTCCTGTAACCGTTTTCTATGTCTTATCAATTCAGAAAATTTTCTGCGTGTTGTGGACAATTTTACTAGTAACTAGAGGGTACTGCTTTTCGAACATTTACTTCGAGTGTACTGTCTCACTCGATCTCAGATGGTTGGTTTCATCTGAAACGAGTATGCTACTTTATGTGAACATAATTGTACAATGAGTTTCAGACTTCGTTTAAATTATCTTTCACTCAAGTCTCTGAAATTTCCAAGCAAAGGGAAAATTCTCTCCATTGAAAATATTGATTGATTGATTTTCTTTATTTTACTTCGCTTCTGGTGCCACTTTTGGCTAATTTGCGTAGATGGGGATGGGTGATGACATGATGAAACTGATGAATGGACACTCACAAACATCTATACCCAGGCCAGGATTTGAACCCGAGACACCTGTGACCTTCAAACCTAAAACAGGCGACTTCACAGTGCAAAGGGGCTGGTGATCTCAAACTCAAAGCAAGTTGGAAAACCTTTCTGGAGACTATGGTTCAGTTAAAAGAAAACATGCTTCAAGCCCATCCGGCAGTGACCACGAGCATTCCCTTCTCTTCTGTCCCTTCCCTTAATCACCAAATCGTAAAACCTGCACGGAACAAGGTGCTGTAGCCGCGGGGCCAATTTGCTGAAAGGGTATGGTTTATCGCACCAAATTCGAACACCATCTTGGTCACGCACCGTATTTCATCTTCTGACGTAAGTGTGGAATGCTTTCGTGGTTAGGGAGCCTTGTTAGTTTAAATCTCTCAGCATAAGTACACTCTAACAACGAAAACATTGAACCTGGCCTGGTCTCAGAAGACTAAATACAGAGCTAAACCAAGAAGGGGTTTGAATTTTGTGCGATAAGTGAGACCAGTTGCAAAAAATCGGCAGCGAAGATGGGAGCCCTCTCATAAGGAACAGAGGGAAATTCGTAGACAGCGATGCCAACGCCTCCCTCGCACTTGTTAGGAAAGGGAGTATCGACACTCTCGAAATCGCGATTCCTTTCAACATCTAGCCGAGGCTTAATGAACAAAGGTCATGAAAGAATAAAGTACACAAAAAATTATCAAGGAGAAAGTATATACACAAGAACTCTGCACATGAAAGAACAAAAAATAACATTTGGGAGAATTTTGTACAGAGAGCAGGAACATTATGCAACAACAAAGCAAGCTATGACAAAGAAATGAACTGGATAATGGAAGCGGCACACAACAATCTGTACAAAGTAAGAAAAATCATTCACAGCATAAAAAGAGAAGAAAATGAAAAAAGAGACCCCCTCCCCTCAAGCTGCACTCATGAGAGAAAATGGTAAAGCTACATATTATAGTCTAGTAATACTATACATAAACTCTCAATCACTGTAGTAACACAGGCAGAGTAATATGTCCTCAAAATGTCTTTCAAAAGTTACATTTGGCAGCAGTCAGTATTATGTAACGACATGCACAAAACAGTGTCCTTCAGCAGAAAATTTATTTAAATTAGAGAATATTTCACCAAGTGATTCTTCGTTAAAATATTAAGAGAATACTGAACTTCTTATGACAGTGTTCATAAGAAGTAATTTATGTAGTTTAGAAGATAACCAATTAAACTTGCTTTTACTTTAAATAGCTTCTGACATACTGAGGGTGAGGGAGGTGGCCACGGTGGCTCAGATGGTAACGCGTCTGACTACCATGCTAAAAGTCCCAGGTTCGATCCCCAGCCGGTTCAAATCCAGGAACTTTTCTAACGTTGGAAGCGGCCCCGGTGTCTCCCCAGCTTCGAATAACATGGGTACCTGGGGGAAACCCTGGGGGGTAAAGGCGGTCAGGGGCATGATGCTGATCACATCACCCCCACTCACGACCGGATCAAGAAAGTGTGGGGCATTACCCCCACATCCCCTATACGCCTTCATGGCGTGGTGCTATGCACAGGGGAGCACTTTACCTTTTTTTCTTTTTTACCATACTGAGGGTGGGAACTACACATCCTAGGCTTGAACCCTGGTTGAACCACAATATTCATAACCATCCTCTGTTCCACAAGCTATTTTAAAAATTTTATGTTTGAATTAATCATTAATTCCCAATTGCACAGAGGTTGAACTGCTTTTCATGTGTTTCTAAATTAATAAGTTTTGGCAACGGTTGTTTACTTTGTGATCATACAGGCTAATGGGGATTAGACCTACAGTTTAAAATAGTTTGTAATGTACCTGCACTGGCTATTTGAACCCAGAATCCCCTGATTACCAAGCAACAGCATGATGAGCCTGTATCCTTTTGGGGAGTTTACATGTAAAGTTGAGTAGAATAGATGCAAGAACCAAATTTACAAATGATCGAACATTGTGGTGAAGCCAGAGGTTCACTCTGATAAAGAATGATAATTCCCGCATTCCTTTGTCCACTGACTCAATTGTCATAAGTTACACAAAATTTACCTTCGATTTTTTGCTAAAAGTAAAAATGCCTTAATTTAAAACTCACTTTCCACTTCGAATATCACCAGTTAGTGACTCGATATGGTGGACTGCATACTCCATTTCTTCTTGGGGACCAGATATTGAGCACCAGTTTCCTTTATGGAACAACACATTCGGCACTGACAACTCAAATGGGTAGTTGGCGCTCTCCTTCTGACTGCGAATCTGCACCAAGTGGGTGGGATTTGCCATACGAATGATATCCACTACCAAATCAACACCCATACCTGTAAGACAAGATTGAATATATGGAAGATTAAAAATTTACATTTTTCAGCAAGAAATTTAAGCACATAAGACTAATTTCATAACATACAGAGTTAACCTAAAAGAAATAAGACACTTTCAAGTTTTACAGAAAGAACAGTTTTAATAATAGGGCTGAAATACTTACATGGTTTGAAGAGTACATCCTGAAGTTTACATTGTTAAGTTACAAGTGTTCTATATGCGACCATTGTGTAACATGACAGATATACGAGGCATATTTTTAAAGTAAGTACAGTTTTGAAATTCCACTGCTGCAGTTCTGTGGTCGGTGTCCCGTGCATGGGCACTGTGTACCTACATCTGTTGGCAAGCCACAGACGCGGCAACAATCGATCGTGTATGCTTTTGCGTATTTTAAAATGCCTCCGCCGATTGTGAAATAAGTGCTGTTATTCGTTTTCTTAGTGCTAAAGGCATGAAATTCACCGTCAGATTTGTGAAGTGTACGGACAAAACATTATGAGTGATGGAATGGTACGCAAATGGGTAAGAGCTTTCAAAGATAGCCGAAAGAATGTTCATGACGAGGAATGGAGTGGGCGGCCCTCAGTGATCACTGTCGATTTGGTGCAGAAAGTCGACGAAAAAGTGAAAGAGAACAGATGCTTCACGATTTCTTCGTTACCAGAGGAGTTCCCTGAAGTTTCAAGAAGTGTTATCTACAAAATTGTTACCGAACGCTTAAACTATCGAAAATTGTGCTCACGATGGGTACCAAAAATGTTAACTGAAGTGCACAAAAGCAAACGTTTAGGTAGTGCCTTGACTTTCCTTGTCAAGATCTCATCGCATCATTTGGTGGGAACAATTTGATCATCCTCCATACAGCCCCGATCTAGCACCCAGTGACTACCACGTGTTTCTGCAACTGAAGAAGCATCTCGGAGGTCAGCGCCACGATGATGATAGCCTCAAAATGGCCATGTTGCAGTGGCTGTCAACTCAGGCGGGAAACTTCTATGACAACGGAATACAAAAGCTTGTTGTTCGATATGATAAGAGCCTTAATATTGGTGGCAATTATATGGAAAAGTAGATAAAAGTGTGGTCTTTCATGTAACAATAAAATTGTTTCAAAATGTTTACTTGCTTTTTGTACATATCAAAACGATACTTACTTAAAAAATATGCCTTGTAAATGTGATAGTCCACTTCTCCCCAAAACACAACTTTTGCCCTTGCACATACAACCAGTTTCCTTACATTTGATGCTCCAATTATAGATTGACTGCCTTGTGGGTGGTTGTTTACCACACCGTGTTCTAAAACGACTCTGCACGATAGTAACAGAATTTGTTTCTTGCAAATTCAATCACGCAGAAAGCCTTCTCCACCTGACTAGTGGCCATACTGTTCGACTTACATCAAGGGTGCTCACGTGATGCTGATGTCACGAAGACAAACAAAAAGCAGAGGTCATAACCTTGAAGATTTTTCTATACAACAGTACCAAATGCTTTCTGATGTAACAAACAAATTTCAATTTATAAAGCATTTAAATTGTCTATTTCCTTTAGGCTAAACCTGTATAATTCAAACAAGTTCATTTTTTTTATTTGCATGACTGTCATTCCAGAAAGAACTTACTAATTTAGCCTGAAGTAAATTTACTGATGATTGTTTTCAGGAAAATTTTCACAATTTTATCAGATTATAATGCAGCACCTTATTTACTTGAGAAATCAAAAGTGGGAGAGGTAAATTGTTCTTAACTTATTATGCCATGTTAATTGGATTTTATCCGTTGTCTAGTGATTTCACCTATACATTTTCTAGCATTACGGTTAGAGAGAGCACCTCTTCTCTCGGTACCACATCTCTACCTTGCATATAGCAAATATGAATAAAGTTTGTACTCAGGGAAAGACTTTTCGGACACCCTGTATTTCAGAAAAGTTTAGTAAACTTAGAAACTAATGTTTTCTAGGATTTTTTTGAACTCCAGTCTACGTGGAAAAAGATGATATTTTTCAGGCAAGTCCACTCCACTAAATGTTCATTCACAGGTCTGTAGTAGATCAAATCCTTAAAACCACCAAAAAGAAATTTGTTCATCTGAAGATGAGAGAAGAGATACTCTCTCAAAACTTAGTGTTAGACCAAGTATTGGTAAAAGTACTCCGCAGTGGACAATGTCCAATTAAAGAATGCACTGTCACTAATATTAGAGAGAATTTTTCTTACCTTCATTAAAACCCATTGTATTTACAAACCACGGCAACTTTGATAGACGTGGATCCGATTTACAAAAATTGAAGATATGCTCAACACACTTTATGTACCTAACAGGACACTGGGAAACATCTACATTACCAAGATACAGCATCCTACAAAGAAGAGGGGAAACACTGTATTACATGTACAAAATCACAAGTATGACATCAACAAAGTTATGATGCTTGTAAGGGCTATATTTTTTTCAACCTCCACGAAGCTCTCAATTCAATAAGACCAAAAAATGTAAAAGATACACAAAAGGCATGTACATACCTATGCAACTTTTACACATAACCCCACCTGCATTCAGACACTTGTTCTAATGAGCCCAAACTTTTGTACCCCTTTTGTTGATTGAGTTGGTGTTTTAAGTCCAATTTATGCACAGTAAGGCTAATCGAGGCTGGACCTACAGTTTAAAGTGGGATCTGAACTCTGAACCACTATATGCCACCGGGTGACTAACCTGGAACTCCTTGATTACAAGGCAAGGATGAAACTACTGCGTCTCTTATTTGCCCTGCCTTCACAATATTTACAAATGGAAGCTTCTGATGACATGAATGACAGATTACAATGTTCCCCAGAAGACAGTTGACCACGAACAGAGCCAATATGCTGTTTGGTAATAATTTTTTTAACAGCTTGATATTTGCTTCAAATAGAACAGAAAGCATACAACACGAGACACTGTCTACCATCACGGCAGCGACGCTTGAGGAATTCTTGTGCTGACACCACACTATCATTTGCACTGTCAAGCAGACTGCACAACATAGTACCATTGCTCAATTTTCTCTGCTACAAGCCATATTCATGATAAAAGAAAAACTACAGAATTTGTGCTTTTATATGGGAAAATTCGTAACCGGAGCCTTGCTCTAAGGGAAATTATCTGTAGTTTGTTTCCATGCTGAGACTGGTTAAATAGACTGCATCGAAAATAGGAATTGTAGCTTTCCTGGCAATGTGATTCGAACAAGTGCTCTCGGGTTACCAGCCTAGGTTAAGTGTTAAGTCTATGTTAGCTTCCGTTTCGAGCACATACATTGCTTTCATCTCGCTCGAAACGTTGGAAGCTAACATAGACTTAACCTGGCTGGTAACCTGAGAACACTTGTTCGAATCACGTTGCCAGGAAAGCTACAATTCCTATTTTAGATTCCTTTACAGGGAGGAGAGACTTCGCAGGATTCACCACCTACAAGACATGCGACAGACCTGCCTACTTACCAATTTGGGCTCTCTACTGAGATGCAGAGACCAGGACACAACACCGAACTTTACAAAACTACGTTACCACCTTCACTCTCCAGCCATCAACAAGATTCTGCAACGCACCAGTCTTTCCTTGGTAAAAAAAAGGATCCACTACACCCATCAGCAGCTGGACCATCTAGATTGCTCCCTACTTTCACTACACCTTGAAATCTCCTCACAGATTTCACCTTCTGACTGGGAATGGGTAGATGTCGTGACATCAAGCTAAGCAGAACGACTCGGACTGAAGATGAGAGCAATGTATGCGCTCGAATCATTGGAAGCTAACAGACTTCACCTGGCTGGTAACCCGAGAACACTTGTTCGAAGACTGCATCAACCTTCTTCCCCGTGCCACTGTGGAGGACTTGAAAAGGTTGCTGCAGCCATACTACTCAAATTTCTTACCAAGATTAGCACTTGTAGAGCTGTAGAGATAAACCCACATCCCAAAATAGGATTTAACTTCACTAAGATAATGAAGGACAGGTTTCAAAGGAAGTATTTGTGTACGCAGGAATGTGTATATTTAATCCCACCTTTCAACAAATATTTACACCAAAACTACTGATGCAATCACATCAATAATTTTCTCAGAAAATTCTGCTTACCTTTCTGGTTTCCTTAAATGGGTAAAATTTCGTCCCAAAAGGGGTTCATTGACTAGAGTAGCTGACACACAGCCGGGTACAGTGAATTCTGCCTGGCCTGGATCAAAGTCTAAGAAGACAATCTCTTCATAAACTCCAAGATATCGATTGATCAGGTACCTGAGTAGAGTTGATTTACCTACTCCTTTTCCACCACATGCTACAATACACATTCTACCTGCATGGAGGAAAATATATAGTGAAAATACAGAAACTAGCACAAATACATTCCTTTCATACTGCGTGTGCTTCTTGGAGCACCTAATGGATAATGAAAAAGTGTTTTCAGAAAGATTTGAACTTATCTACCGTATTCCCACATAACCTGGTCATGGAAAATTACAACTGGGGGTTCATTGTGCTCACCACATGTCACCCCGTAAACGGTTGGATGAAGCATGTGGGAGTGAGGTTGGCAGTCCGTAGGTAGGCCTTGGACTCCAGGGGGATGTTGCACTATTGATTGTTAATATATATAACCCCAAAATGCATTTTTCTCATGTAATATAGGTGTAAAATAAATTACAACCTCCACATTTGTGTAATTTCCAACATAATCAAACTCTACAAAAGTGTCATGTAGCATTTTGTGGATCCTACAAAATACTAAAATTCTGAAAGGATCTGCCGTATCTCTTCCCTGTACTGAAATTTCTTCCTTACAGCTTTCATTATTTCATCCACCATTTCGATTTTTCTTTCAAGAGCCTTTCTCCTTCTTTCTTGCACATATGCTACCATTTTCATTATTTAATTTATTCCATTGCAGAAGAACACTGAAATAAATTAAATAATGAAAATGGTAACATAGATCCAGTATGGAGTTTTCTTTTTCACAAATGGAGTAATCCACCATCTTTAAAATTTAATGTAACAGAAAACATCAAGAGACTTTGTGAAAACAATGACGACTTTGAATTACCTGATGATATTTGGGATTCATAATTTTAAATAAAAAAATAATGTGATCAATTTTTTTTATCTGAAATAAAAATAAGAGAGACTGCTTCTTTTCAGAGTTAAGTTGCTATATTACAACAATGTAACATTAACAACATCCATTATATAACAGATTCTTTTTGTTTAAAAAATTGGTAACTATTGTTATAACTGTATCTTTAGTCAAAATGAAAATAAATGTCTGATGAAGGGAGCGTGTGTTCTCCTGAAACGTCACAACGAAAAACTGTTTTCTTATGCTTATAATAACCGTACACTACGCGAAAATAATTAGAATCCCATTTAACCAAGGTTTTAAGAATATTTTATTCACATGTTAAGAGTAATAACAAGAAGGAAAATTGAACAGAAATTGACTGTCGAATAGGGGCATCACGGGTGAGCTTTCACATATTACTTGGCATGTATTGGCTAATAGTATGCAAATAATTTTCTTTCATAAAAAATTATATAATTCTAGCATAAACAATTATGGCTGAGCGGCCAATACCAGTGGTATCAGTATTGGAAAGTATCGTTGGAATTCACCGATACCAACCGATACTTTTCCAGCATATTGGTCTTTCAAGGGGTCCACAAAAATGTGTCAACACTTTCGCAGAGTCTAATTATCCTGGAAATTATGCAAAATTTAAACTTTAGTTTTATTTTGCAACAATTTTGAACGTAAACTATATTTTACAATTACATAATATCTATTCTAATATTCTGATGTAATTCTTGAATATTATAAAGCAAATTTCTTGGTAATTTGATGCATATAATTGGAGAAGAATATTTACACATCAATATTGATCAATATTTTGAACAAATTTGAATTACTGTAATTTTCAGGCATCGGTATCAGTGGGAATCGATAAGAGCATTGGCATCGGTATTGGTTCAAGTGGTATCGGCTCAGCCCTATAAATAATACATTATAGTAAAATCTTGTCACATATGTATCCAATATACCCATTTAATCCTAATATCAACCAAACAACCCAACAATTACAACGTGAAAGTGGTAAATGCCAATAGCCACTTACTGAAGTAGATTTTAGTTGACAATAGTTCAACACATGAGCCCCCCCCCCTTTTTACTCGAGCATTTAATATGCAATTCCTACTGTAACTACCAGCAATAAGAATGCCAAACTGAAGTATAGTTTGCAAACAACCAATTCAAAACTCCTTGTTTGATTTTCTATGATCAGAAACCCACTTTTAGAGCACTACAACAAAAAAGTTGACTTTCCCAGAAACACAGAATATTTCCCTTACATTTTCATGACTCTTTCAGAAAAAGTAAATTCCCGGACTTTTCCAGGAATACAGGTTTTCCAGACTGGTCGACACACACACACACAGCATTTCTAAGCATTAAATGATTTAAGTAAGTGAAAGTTTTGTCAACTTACCAAATTGTGAAGTATCCAGAAGGTCATCGGCCAGCATATCCCACTTGGAGCTTTTCACAACCTTGGCAGGGCCATCCTCACTTCCTGAGGTTACCAAATTACAATTAAGGTTTCTTTCAACTTCAGAAATAGGGCCACTTTCGATTGCTGGCTCCTCATAACTCAGTGAATGCTTCCAGTATTTCTCCAGGAACTCCACTTGGGCATTTTCAGTTTTTTCTAACAATACTATGACATCCTTTGTTTTGATACTAGACACCATCTGCTCGGCTTCCGCTTTGTTCACACCTTCAGCAATGAGTCTCTTTTTGGCCTCTTTCATATCACATTCCAGCTCTTCGCCTTTCGATTCTAAACATAATAAGCTGTGCATTTTCGAAGAGAAAACAGTGTGGGTTTTCTTACTGTTGCATTTCATCCTATACCCTAAGACATCAATGGATCCCCAGATTGTAGACACTTTCAGCATGCCCTTAAAATATATACGACTTTGATCTTCCAGAACAAATATAATTTTCCCATCTTTGAGTTCATAGTAACACAATACACTTGAAAAGTTTTCGGTAGTTTCCTCAGATTCAATCTTGTCCAAATTGATCAATTCAGAGTTTATGTCGCATTCTTGTTTCACACTTACATCAAGCTTTTCGGTATCATTACTCTTATTATTTGGCAACCCTTGCTTACTCTTTCTACTTTGCTTTTTCTTCTCTCGTTTCACTGGAACCATGGAAGTTTCAATGCTTTTTTCCCAAGGTAGTTTTTTCCCTTGGGAGTTTTCCCACTTGTCGTAGTCAGTTACCACAAACTGTGCTCCATATGGATTTGATGCATTAAAAAGTTCTCCATTGATGTTGCTACTCTCTTGATTTTGGTAATTAGCTTTATCTTCTATTTCAACAACTTCCATACTGCCGTGCTCCCTCGAAGTTCTCTTTCTTGACTTTTTTGAAGAACTCGGTTCTATGCTTCTATCTTCCAATTCACACAAAACCACACCCTCACTATCAGCACCAAAAGTTTGATCTTCACCTGACTTCTCTCTCTTCTTCATTTTCTTTATTTTTTTCTTCGTAGCTTCATTATTTTCATTTTGCACTTCACTTTCCGGCTCTACGGTTGGTTCTTCATTCATATCCATAGATGACATGTCAAACTTGCCATTTATGTGAACTTCTGAAGCATATTTCTCTTTTGACTTATCTCTTGAAGACTTCCTTTTCTTAGAACTATTATGTTCTAAGAACTGAATGTCAGGATCTTCAATTTCTTCGTTATTTGTAAGCTGTATCTGCTGAGACTCGGATAATCTTTTCTTTGATTTTTTTGTCCTCGGGTCTCTGTTTCCATCTTCAAAATCGCACAAAGCGACTAAATCACTAGCAGCACCAATAGTTTGATCTTCACCTGACTTCTCTCTCTTCTTCTTCTTCTTCTTCCTTTTCCTTGTGGTTTCTTCATCTTGCACAACTGCACATTCCTGTTCTACTGTTTGTTCTTCAGCTATGCCCAAGTTGCTATTCATGGTATCTTTTGAAGCATAACTCTTCTTTGACTTGTCTTTTGAGGACCTCCTTTTCTTATTATCTTGTAAGAACTGAATATCAGGGTCTTCCTTTTCTTCTTGATGTATAGTCAGTCTCTGCTGAAACTCAGACAAGCTCTCCTTTGATTTTTTTGAAGTACTCAGGTCTGTGCTTCCATCTTCCAAATCATATTTAGTCGCAGACTCACTAGCAACGAAAGTTTGATCTTCACCTGACTTCTCTCTCTTTTTCTTTTTCTTTGTGGTTTCTTCACCTTGCACAACTGCACTTTCCTGTTCTACTTTCTGTTCTTCAGCTATGCCAAAGTTGTAATTTGTGTTAACTTCTGAAGCATAACTCTTCCTTGATTTCTCTTTTAAGGACCTTTTCTTAGAACTATTACCTTTTAAGAACTGAATCTCAGGATCTTCAATTTCTTCGTTATATATAGGTTGTATCTGCTGAGACTCGGACGATCTCTTCTTTGATTTTTTTGAAGTACTCGGGTCTCTGCTTCCATCTTCCAAATCACACAAAGCGACTAAATCAATGTCAGCACCAAAAGTTTGATCTTCACCTGACTTCACTCTCTTCTTCTTCTTCTTTATGGTTTCTTCATCTTCAACTTGCACAACTTCACTATCCTGTTCTACTGTTTGTTCCTCATCTCTTTCCCTAGACATGCCAAAGTTGCTATTTGTAAAAACTTCTGATGCATCTTTCTTCTTTGATTTATCTCTAGAGGGTGTCCCCACCTTAGAAGTATTATTTTGTAACAATGGACTGTCTGTACGTTCACGTATAGATTGGAATGCTTCATCTTGCATCTTCCGAGACTGAGACAATCTCTTTTTCTTTTTCTTCTCTTTTGAGCTAATTTCTGCACATTCAAGTTGATCTATTTCTCCTTCAGTGACTGCTGGATACAACTCAGGCAGCAGCTCCTCTTTCTTCTTTTTCTTCTTCTTTCCTTCTGAGCTCGATGACTCTCCAACTTCATAATTCACATTTAGCGATTTGCTGCTCCTCTTCATCATCTTGGCATCAAGTGTGTCCAAACTTGCTTTCGGTGGAAATAACTTGGAAGATCTCTGTGTAGGCGATGACTTTTCATTCGCATCCCACCCTGAGGCATGTCTCTCCTTGGATGATCTAGGAGTTTCCTTCTGGTCTACAAACTCTATAATATGCTTTTCAAAAGAGTCCTTCCTCGATTTCGATTTGGACGAAGCACCATCTTGTACTCCCGGAGTGAATTCTGCATTAACCTTCACTTTTTTGGACCTGACTTCATCTACTGCACTGGTCTCTGCAAAATCTATCTGCCGTTCTTCATCAGCACTTTTCTTTACCCCCTTCTTTTTATGGCTATGTTTCAAACTTGCAATATTCACCTCAGATATTCTGTTTTTCTCTGATGTTTGGGTTTCTTGTTTCAATGATTCCAATGAAGTTATTTTACTCTTCACAAATTCCCTTTAAAAAAAAACACAAAAAATTACATTTAATTCAATCAAAATGTACATTGAATGAACTACCCACACATTCAATAAAAACTGTAATAATAAGAAAGGAAGGAAGGAAGGCCATGATGCAAAAGGATATACATATTCATGTGTTAAAAGAAATCAAAAACAGAATGAAGGACATTCCATGTAAAATCAACAGATTTTAAAATGATTGGTTGCTTGACCATTTTAGAAAAAAAAAATTTAGTACATATGTTTGTACACGTTTCTAGATATCAAAACCAGTGTTCAAAAAAATTTGTGTCCTTGGTTCTCCTGGGGCAGCCATGTTTCCAACATGGTGCATGACTTTTTTTTTTTGCTCATGTAGCAGTTTACAGAAACCTTAAGGGCGAGAGGGACAATTTTCCCAAGGTCCTTCTCTCTTCGACAGCTGCCGATCACTGTTGCCAGCTTCGCACTTTTGGAGCCAGATCTGGCTCTTTCGTGCACTTGTGCTGTGAACTATGGCACCTGTCCCCTGTCCCACCATGATGCCATCACTGGCTCCAGTTTACATAGACAACTTCTGTCATAAGTACACATTTTGCATGTGACGGGATATTGTTATATTGGCTGTGTCGTCCCACTCCCTCTTACATCCCCAGCTACTTTTCTTTATAGCTACTTGGCTGATGTGAAGAGGACGAAATATTGTTATCCGGGAATACTTTATTTTCGATTTCATACGACCATCGGTGGATTATTGAGATGGGTGATGCCGCCGGATCTAGACGGTGAAAACTAAGAATAAATTACCATCACTTTAAAGCTAACGGCAATAACAGTGACCCCTCACCCACACCGGTTCAAATCTGGGAACTTTTCTAACATTGGAAGTGGCCCTGGCGCACACCCAGCATCGAATGACATGGGTACCTGGGGGAAACCCTTGGGGTAAAGACGGTCAGGGGCATGAAGCTGATCACATCACCCCCTCTCACGACCGGATCAAGAAAGTGTGGGGCATTACCCCCACACCCCCTATACGTCTTCATGGCATTGTGTTATGCACAGGGGAGCACTTTACATTTTTTTTACCTCACCCACACCCCCTCATTTGACACCTAAAATTACCCCAGGAGGCACTTCATCCAGTTTCGTAAATCTCCTTGAAAGTTCTTACTCCGTTTATGGCAAAATTTAGTTCTTTTATGTGCATCAGGTTTGGCAACACTGCCTGGATGCCCGTAGAAGGCAAGGAGAAATATATTGCTCTTATGCAAGTTTTATTTTATTTGTTCTCTTGGGAATCTCTTGGGAATATCAAACTTCCGATGGCATAGAAAAATATATCAACGGGAAAAGGACAGACTAAAGTAGTAATTGACAGGCGGAAATATCGAAACTTCCATTTCATTAGCCGTAACTCTAAGTTGAAATTGATTCCCCATAAGAAATACATGGGTTTCATATTCATCATATTTTTCAAACATTGTATCTAGCTTAATAATCAAAAAACACTTTCACTTGCAACATGTGGAGAAATTCATACTCTATTGAACACCAGCTTCTTTCCCCAGTAGCATTGCCCATTCGGACGGTATTGAAATAAATGTACAACTGGTGCGAAATTGTCCTTCACCCCCTTAATATATCAAAACCGTTAGAGCTAGAGACCTGAAACAAAATTCATTTTGTAGCTAATGAAGTATACTGTTGATGATATTCAAGTATGTCTTGCTTAAAATTTCATGGTAAGTATGAAATTATGGTGGAAAGTTGGGTAACAATAGCTGAAAAATTGGATTTTTAAGCGAGATGTTTTTAATGAAGGGGTTTAGTCTAAGGCTTGAAACAAAAATCATTTTCAACTTGATAAATATTACTTTTCCTTACATTAGGTTTGCTACACTGCCCTGCTATGTTGTCACATCGTACAGGTTTGGACTTCGAAATTTTCAAGGGTGTTTTTCATTTTTCCTCTCTCTCTCTCAAGGGTGTACAGCATAGAAAATGTGGAGCAGACCTTTCTGATCCTCTACAGAAAGATTAGTTCTCTGTACCTGGCTGAGACAAGTTTGGTGTTGCTATGGTGTGACTGCACCAATACAATTGCAATGTTCTTGCAAGTTGTGTTTTCTAACCATATGAGACTTCTTTGAAAAATCTGATATATATGATACACCACAAGCACCACTAAGAGTAAACAAATAACGTATTTATATTTTATTACTTCTATAAAACCAAAGATAATAACTATTAGTAACAGATGGGCATATAGTTTGTCTTTCAGGTCATTTTATATTTTATGTCGATATTTCAATCTTTTCATTGAGTAACTTCACTGAGAAACTGCATTTTGAAAATGCCTCAAAAATTGATAAAAGAATCAAAATCATGTTGTGAATAGTTCAGAGTTTCATGGGTTTTACTTTAAAAAATCAGATGCATGTGTGCTCTTCAAATGTTATGTCCCTCACGTATGTGTTCAAGTGATTGAAAGGAAGGAGGGTCAGAATGGCTATAAAAAAACACAAAAAAACAACAAGAGTGCATGCAACATATCATGCATGTGCACAATAGTGAATAAAATGGTGACGTACATGGACGTGAGGTTGAAACAACGTGCGGCTATTGAATTCCTCATAACAGAGGGTTATGCACCTGTTGACATTCATCGACGAATGAGTGCTGTCTATGGCGACACCTGGGTAGATGCGAGTACTGTCAAGAGGTGGGCAAGGAATCTGAAAGGCAACAATCAGGCCACGACGAGCCTGCATGATCAGGTCCGCAGTGGACGACCCACAACAGACACGGATGCACAGGGAAAGTGTTGATGACCATCTTTTGGGACTGCAACGGCATAGTTAAGTCAGAATTTTTGGAGCATGGAACCACTGTAAGATGCTTTAAGATGACATAGTTCACGTAAGTAGGATTGATTGATTTGTTGTTTTAAGTCCACTTTATGCACAGTAAGGCTAATCGGGACTGGACCTACAGTTTAAAGTGGGATCCGAACCACTATGTGCCTCCACCGGGAATTGAACCCAGGACCCCTTGATTACAAGGCGACGACGGTACCACTGCGCCATCGGGGAGGCCCAGTTCACGTAAGTATCTTGCATATTATTGACGTTATTGCATAGGAGGTAAAACTTTTCAAAACGCCCTCATACATTAAAGTGATCCCTCCCATTTGACTGAAGAGTCAGTGTCCCGTTCCCAACATTATAGGGCTCCACCACACTATGCAGCAAATGTTTGTCAATGGCTGGATGTTCAATTACCTGGTCATTGGATTGACTGGCATGGTCCTGTGAAAAGTCCACAAAGATCACTCTACCTGACACCACTGGATTTCTATCTGGGGTCATTTGAAAGCCCTTGTGCTGCAAAAACCTGCAACAACGCATCCTGGAGGCCTTCAACACAATTTCTTAAGATGTTCTTGTATGGATGCATGGGAACTAAACAAAGTGCTTCTGCTGCGTGTTAAGCACATCAGGCAACACATTGATTACCAAATAGCTGAACATCACATGGTCCTTTGGAGGTAGTTCTTTTAATTCTTGTGTTCATAACATATGGCAAATCTGATTGCAGAAATAAATTTCTGAGGCAAAACTAGCCTCATTTGATATATCACATAAGCTCCCTTCTCATTTGATTTATTTTTATTTGCTTTATTTTACTTCGCTTTTTGTGCCACTTTTGGGTTATTTGTGAATGAGTGATATGAGAAAATTGAATGAATGGACATTCACAAACATCCATGCACAGGCCAGGATTCGAACCCGGGACCCCTGGCATCGTAGTATGATGCGCTAACCACTCCACCACAGGGGCCGGCTCTTTTCATTTGAAAAATTTGACTTGAATCCAAGATGCAGGTTTCAATATGGTGACCATGTTAAGGTTATATCCTGAAAGATAGGCACCCCCTCACCCTACGTAACTATTTAGAAATTCATTCTGTGAATGTATCCTCATTTATTTTCATGAACCTGACATAAAAAGCAACTTTCAATGTGCCTGTGGATAAATCAGCTTCATTCAGTCACATACGTGTGCACGCACACACACATGCACAAAACCAAGTTCTCTACTTTACCAATCCTCTCCCTTCGTGCAGTTGAAAAATGTCACACTAGTATTCTCACTGGATGTACAAAAACTGTAACCACTTAGTTGTAAGGAAACAATGATGAAATAGATGAGGCAACAAGCAGAAGAAATATGCATGCATTGTCCACGACTTGCAACTAAAGCTCCTAGCACTGAAGCACATTACGTTCATCATTGTCATGGAGGCTAGACAACACGGCAGTAGATTCATTCAATTTTATTCAAGACATGATTTCTATTTTATTCACATGTTCACAACGGTTACACAATGAACAAGACATATCATACATCTTACATTGCCAATGAAAAAACTACTAGTGAAAACTTACATCAGTGCATGATGGCTCTTTTTATCAGGTTTCATTGGCACATTGAGTTTTTCTGACTTTGACCTGTGATGGTTCTTCTCTTTTTCCATGATTTATAAGTTCTGCGCACTGAAATAGAAAAAATTAATAAACCTTTTTAGGGACATAAAACACACAGAAGGATGCGCAAGAAAATATTTTAAAATTTTGATCAAAACTGTCCCCTCCCCACTGTTAAAAGTTCCGTAATTGTTTAAGAGACTCTATTATGGGCATCACGGGGAGACAGGGGTTCCATTGGAACACTATTTCTCGAGAACCATTGGTCTAATTTGAAATAGCTTTGTGGTACATTGACTAGAAAATATGAATCTTATCACTAAATATTTTCACTTTTTTACCACTGCTGTACTTCAAAAGATATTCGCTATCAAATATCTCCATACCTGAATAGAAGTATAAAGGCTGATTCTAAGTTGATGTAAAAATTGAGCTTTTCTTGCATCCTTCCTGAGTAAATTTGTTGCATTTATTCAAATTAAGTGGCCCATTGAACAATAAATTATTCCAAACATTGATATGCATACTAAGAAATCTGAAAATTTCTGCAAAATATTCTACTAAAATCATGTTTTGCAAATTATACAACTTAAGCAGTCTGCCAACAGATGACTCTGGCCAATTTTTATTCCAAGTCGGCAGAGCAGAAGGTAATTTACTGGTCACTTATCAGGCATAAATGGAAAGTTCACCCTAGGGAAGGAGGGGTTGGCTTTCAAGCATGCTCCTTGAGCATTTAGGAACCACTGAAGCTGTTCCATAGACTTGCTTCTTCTCACAAATAATTCGAAGAATTCCTTAACCGCCTGCCTTATTATTCTGAGTAAACTCGGACAGACACTAGGTGCATTTTTTATAAAGTGTGTTCAAATTTCAATGTTACTTTTAATTGTACCTGTTTTTCTCTTTTGTAGAAGCAGCAACAAGTTGTGAGAGTTGGGAAGGAGGGACCTTGTGGTGAGTGAAAATGCAACGCTACACCATTGAACGTGTCTTCATAGTGAAACAGGATTACAAATGTGGGGAAAGCTGTGCAGAAGTTGGTCGTAAATTCCGTACCAAATATGACAGTTGAGGCAAACGTGACAACTGCAAAGAAAAGATCACCTGGACACATGTAACCTTAGAGCCAGAAGGGATGTCTGGTTTCATCCACAGGGGATGAATTTTACGATTCTACATTGGTTCTGTATATACTAAGTTATTTGAATCATTTCCTGGTTTTTACATCAAGAAAATAGCGAACACAAATTATAAAATATTAGATAAGATAATTTTGACAACATGTTCTCGCCTACTTTTAGATAATTTCGTAGCATGAAGCCATGCTATTATTAAGAATATTCGACGGAAGACGTTTCACGTTGTACAACGTTTCTACAATCCTTGTGGTAGGGAAACAGGGAATTTAAGGATCACTTAAATATGTTTTGGATATTAGAATATAACATCTATATGCAAAGAAGCATATTTAAGTGATACTTCAGACAAGCTCTTTCATATTTAAGTAAACAACATTTTCAGTCCCCTTAAACAACTTTCTCTAGTATATGACATACTCGTATTATATATTTATACATTTTATACAGTACTACTAAAAAGTTTTTTTTTATGTGGTGTGTTTGTGTTTATATTGTGTTATAGTTGTGATGTGTTTGTGTGTGTCTTGTGTAGTAGTTGTGCTGTCTAATGTGTTTGTGTTCATCTTGTGTAGTAATTGTGCTGTCTAATGTGTTTGTGTTTGTCTTCTGTAGTAGTTCCTCCATTCATATTGGGGGTTAGGCGTAGAGCTGACAACTCTGCACTGTAAAAAGACATGTCAAGAAACAGAAATATAAGGCCATGGATGTTCCCAAGGTAAAATATTCCGGAGGTAAAATAGTCCCCCGTTCGGATCTCCGGGTGGGGACTACTTTGGGAGGTCCCTGGACTAAGGATAAGATCTACCTTAGGAATAAGGATATTAAATTAGGCACCTGGAATGTTCTGAGCCTTTACCGGCCTATGTGTACGAACGTCAATTATACTAGTATGTCTTCTCTTATCAATGAGAATATGATCTATCTGATTATGAGTTTTACCATCTGGAGAAGACCAGGTATATTTATGGATATCTTTATGTTTAAAAGTGGTACTTTTCACAATTAAATTCTTTGAGGTTGCAAAAGTAATCAATCTTATGCCATTATCATTACTTAATTCATGAAGACTTTCTTTACCAATCGTGGGTTTAAATGCCTCCTCTTTGCCAATCTGTGCATTACAGTCACCTAACAGAATTTTCATATCATACTGAGAAAATTTATCAAAGACCTGTTCTAACTCTGTATAAAAATCATCTTTAGTATTATCATCTTTATCTTCCGTTGGAGCATGTATGTTTATTAAAATAATTTTACACCACCTACCCTGTAAAACTGCATATGATATCCTATCATTAATAAATTCTACTGTTTTAAGAGCCGAGATAATTCTATTATTTATGAAAAAGCCTGTTCCAAAATTAAGATTTTCAGTACCACCATAGAAAAAAGTATAATTTTTAGTTTTACAATTCCCTTCACCTGGCCACCTAACTTCCTGGACAGCTACTACATCTAATTTATACTTAACTATCTCATTAACTGTACACTGAAATATACACTTATACACGTTTTAGGACTAATGACAAAGTCCCTATAAACAATTGTTTTCAAGTTCACTAATTAGTGTTTCAGTGCTATTTTGTATTTATTTTGATTATTAAAATAACTTATCTTGATTTTTAACAAGTTCTATTAGTAATATTTTACTCATTGATCACGAGTATACTCGGGATTTTATTTGAGGGGCTTTTCAGATGCATGTATCTCATTGTTGAGTTGTCAACAATCAACATTATTATAACCATTTATAATGTTCTTAACTGATTATTTCAACAGAGTAATAAAAAAATTACATTAAAATCGAAACATTTTTAAAAAAATTTGTATGTTAAAAGGTTAAGGTTCATCATAAGATGGGGCAAGACATTTCAAATCTGACTGTCCAAGTCCCATAAATTTCTGTCAGCTACAGCTGGAGCAGTGATTTATCCACACACCCCTAACACCCTCCCAAATTTTGAACACCCCCCCCAAGCAGAAAAGTGAAACACCCTCCTCTAAGGGGGGTGTAAATATGGATGTTTATATCAACAATAGAATGACAATACTTCAACATTAACAGAAAGGAATCATTTGTAGCTGAAGAAGCGTAGTCCAATGGACCTTTCGATCAACTAAAACCAAAGTGTCAAGGAAGGAGGGTGGAACGTGCAGCATTGTCATTTCCTGGAAACACCAGCTCTCTTGACAAGACTTCGGTCAGTTCTAGGGAAAGGACACTGCCATCTGGAAAATGTCAAACTCTGACATCTCGCCCTCCTTACAGGGAGCACATTCCGTGCACAGTGTTGACAGTTCAGCATTTGAATACCTTATATATTTCTTAAATATGTTACAGATTCGTAAATTCAATTATTCAACCCCTGAGTCAACAAAATTTACATTTTGTTGCATTTTCCTTTCGATTCTTTCATGTGAAAAATGTACGATAAAAGTAAGGGAAGAAATTCAAAGATACAGGTTTGACTCCTTGTAGTGAATTCTGTTAGTATGGTTAGCAACACTATTTTCTGTAACTTGGCGAGATGAGTGATTTTGGAGTGGTAGAGAAAAGAACAGTCAAATGCCTTTGGTCTTCGGTCAGGGGGAAATTTTCGTGAAATAATTTCTATTATTTTCCTGTAGTTTACGGTTATTACAAGCATAAGAAAACAGTTTTTTTTCTTTGTGACGTTTCAGAACACACGCTCCTTTCATCAGACATTTATTTTCATTTTGACTAAAGATACAGTTATAACAACGGTTAGTAATTTTTAAACAAAAAGAATCTGTTATATAATGGATGTTGTCAATGTTACATTGTTGTAATATAGCAACTTAACTGTGAAAAAAGCAGTCTATTTATTTTTTTATTTTTTTTTAATTATGAATCCCAAATATCATCAGGTAATTCAAATTCATCATTGTTTTCACAAAGTCTCTTGATGTTTTCTGTTACATTAAATTTTAAAGATGGTGGCTTACTCCATTTGTGAAAAAGAAAACTCCACACTGGATCTATGTTACCATTTTCATTATTTAATTTATTCCAGTGTTCTTCTGCAATGAACGAGGCTTCCCAGACATTCAACTCTGTGTTTCCCGTTAATCTTTTTAAAACCCTTCTCTTTTTAATCAAATGCTTCTCTTCGATGATATGAGTTGACAAACCTGTTCTTGGGTTTAGATTTATAATGTCCAAATCATGTTCGTGCCATCTTATTGCCATTTTCCTTGCTGTTTGTCCCACATAATCTTTTGAACATGAACAACTTATATTATATATTCCTGTGGTTTCCACATCTGGTAGCGAGTTTCTCATTTTGAATTCATTAAATGTACATTCCAAACTTCTTGGTGATTTAAAAACAATTTTGAAATTAAAACTTCTAAAAATTTTTGCAATTTTATGAGAATCCCTTGTGGAATGGAATGCACACAAATTTCTTTTCAACAGATTTTTCATCTTTGTCTGTATTTCTCTTTTCCTTTAGTTTTCTTGCAACTTGTTTTTTGATTTGGTTTATTCTGTTAGTGTGAAAGCCATTTTCTTTTGCTATATTAAAGAGCCTTTCTTCTTCATTTTTGATATCCTCATTATTAGAACATAGTCTTTGTGCTCTCAGGAAAAAATTTAAAAATATGTTATCCATTGTTATACGCGAATGTTCTGATTTGGCATGGATGTATTTTTCCCCCGCTAATTTTTTTCTATGGACTGATGTTTGAATTGTTGAGTCAGTTGTCTTAATTTGCAGATCAAGGAAAGAAATTACATTGTTATTCATGGGTTCGCAAGTGAATTTTATGCGACGAAGTGATTCATTTAACGATTTAAATACGTCCATGATGGTGTTCTCATTTTTAGCAATGATTAGCACATCATCTACATATCTGATGTAGAGTTTGATATCCGCACCTATCGCATTAACAATTGGAGATTCTATGTAATGAAGGAAAATGCTGGAGATGATTCCGGATACTGGGTTTCCCATTGATAGACCATTATTTTGCTGATAGATTTTGCCATCAAATATAAAGTAATTGTAATTTGCACATACAGTAAACCATCGAACCATTTCCCATGATTCTACTGGGTTAACCTTCATCTCAATAAGCCATCTGTGTAATGCATCTGTGGCACCTTCTATTGGGACACTAGGATATAAATTTTCAACATCAAAACTTGCAATACGATACTCACTATTCCAAACAATATTTTTTAGTTTCTGTTTCACTTCATATGCATTTTTAACACTGAATGGTGTTTGTTGTTTAATTATAGCAAGTCTTTCAACTAAATATTTGGATAGTTTGTATGCAGGATGTGTGAAAGTTGCAATGATGGGTCGTATTGGAGTTCCCGGTTTGTGAGTTTTTGGAAAATAATTCTATCATGCAAGCAATGCGTACATACAAGAAAAACTATAATTTCTATTTACAGTTTAATTTAATATAATACATATTATATAATAATAAGAACCTCTCTTTATAACTTCTCAGTGTAGCATCTCCGTTCGTGTATTGTCGATCTGTTTAGTGTATAACAATGTCTGAAACTTTACTGCAAAACTGTCTGAAGAAGATAGAGAAAATGAAAAACCAGACAGAAAGAAACCGAAAGTGGTCAGTAGAAAATCAGTGACACTATATGTAGGTATAATTTCTTCCAACCGATATTCATAAACAGGGCTCGAAAAATGGTCGCCAGGTCAGCATGGCGACTAAAAATTTCAGCCTGGCAACTGTGATCTTTTGCTGTAATAAGCGAAATTTTGATGATTCTATGTTCAAATTGCAGTAGAGCGTAATTTAGCAAATGATTGTTTTTCCATTATCAACGTTGTGAACATTCCATAGAGTCAGTAACAATTTCTTACCCTTTGCCCCCAACATCCAATTTCCTGCTTTCTCAAATAATTTAGCGATGTTCTGAATACCGTGATGCTCAGCATCATATACGGAGTGTTTCAAAAGTTGCACAACCCAAACTTTGGAAATGTATATCATGAACACTGTAAGAGATATTTACACCGGGTTTTCTGCATTATAAAGCCTCATCCATTGAGATATTTTTCAATGCTTAAAATTCAGTTCACTCCGTACAGAAAATTATATAAATTAACAACTGACTGAAAGGAGCATTCATTTTTTTCCAGAAATGAAATTCTGAGTAAGAAAATATGTAAGAAATGATCGAAGGGTCATAATTAGACATTTGATGACTGATGACATGTCAGTCTGTCATTTGCGACAAATACTGGTCATGCAACATTTGATGAATTTTTGACTGGCGAATTTATCGGTTGAGTGAAAAGTGCCATTTTTGGGAAATATCTCTGTATATGGCAACACAAGCAGGTTGACAGTCGCATGCAACATGTGTCTAAGTACTGGCTATACATTTACGTGAAAAATCGCAAATCAAGATTTTGTGCCGAAATAGGACTCTTGAGAGAATCCTAGCCTGCCCCTGGTTACATTGAAATCTCTTCGCTCACTTTCGCCTCTACCGTGCCTGTTTTTTTTTTAATTGATTCAGCATGGCGTATTCATTGGAGCAGTGAGTGTGCATTGCTGAAGAGTATTTTACTAATCATTCTTACACTCATGTGCAAGAGGTTTTGCAATAAAAATGCCCTGCTTCTGCTGTACCTCACAAAACAACTGTTTTACAACCAGTCAAACACCAACAAATGATCCGACAAATTGTTTAAGAGTTGGTATTTATTATTGAAGATCAGTTCTCAGATTTTTCAGCAAATTAACATTTTATTTAAAAATAATGTAATTGCATTTATTTAGATAAATGCTAACATAAATTTATGAACCCAGTGCAGAAAACCCGATGTAAATATCTCTTACGATTTTCATGATATACACTTCCAAAGTTTGGATTACTTGACTTTTGAAACATAGCTACTGTAGTATGCACAATTGCTACCTGGCACCTGATTTTCAGAGCTGGCACCTAGCCTTGAAGGAAATTTTTCGAGCACTGTTCATAAAGTACCAATATAAAATTTACTAACCGAGTATTCGATATAAAATGGCAAGAATTTCATGAAGAACGTAAGTGATTCATTCACGTCTATAGTTGATGACCATTTTCGTGGCTCCAAGAGTTCTTACCTTTGTAAAAGAAATTATATACTATTAGAAAGAGAGTTGTAAAAGGGGAAGAGGGTCTACGTGTGGTGCTTGCCTGGGCGCTAAGTACAAATGGGGTGCCGAACAAGCAAAACAGATAAAAATGGAAAAGCGTTAACGTCGTGGTGCAGTGTGAAATTACTGGCACCCTATTAAATTAAAGTTATTGTCAGTTTGCAAAGATATAGCTTTAGTAAAAAATGTATTTCTCTTTGTATCTAGTCGGTTCCCTGACATAATGACATGTTTAATTTTATTCAACTTTTCAGAGAAAGCAAAGGAAATGTACGCAGGCCCATAGTTAGAGTGGGCAGGGGGCAACTGCCCCCCTGAGAGCCTGCTTTGCCCACCTGTGAAAAATACAGAACACCTGGAATTCTCACTAATCTTTACAATTACTCTAGCAACATAACAAAGACACTTATTGATTTTGTGATTTATGAAGGTGTGTGGCATTCAGTATAATGTCATATCAGGATTGGAAGGGGGGGGGGAATTCCCTTTTTGGTAATAGTGATTCATGTGGTAGAGAGAGGGAGTGAATATTTGATTTTTGTTACTTAGCGTTGCTTTTCTGCCACTTATAGCTAGAGGCACATATTTTTGGTAAATAAAAAAGCTAAATTTCGGTACAAAAACAGAGTAGATTTCGGGTTCAAAAGCGGTAAATAAAATGAAATTTCGGTGTTATAGCGGTGAATAATCACATCAAAAGTGCTATATAAAATGACATTTTGGTTTTAAAATTTTGAATATAATCCTAAATTTGATTTAAAAACTGCACTTACTACACAAAATAAACTTATCCCTTCTAATATACACATTTATGTAATTACCAGAGTATTAAGCTTATTCCTGCATTAAGGGATCCATTTTTACTTCTCAAATATTTACAGCAGAATTAATCAATTTTCCATGAATTGCATAACTCACAGGATACTTCAGACTTCAGAAAGTGTCGTGTCTGTATATAAATGGTAAATTTCGTGTTTAAGAGTCAATTTCGCATTTTGCAGTTCAATTCGCATTATTTCGTGACAAAACAGGGTAGAAAAATGCACCTCAGACCTTTCAGAAACATGAAAAATGAACATTACAGCATGCTATTTCATATTTTCGTCAAAAATGAAATTTGCATGCCTCTACTTATAGCTAATCGCAACAATGAATGATGACGTGAAATTGATGAAGAGACAGACACTCATAAAAAGGGCAACCACAGGGCAACAGGGATCATTGTCCTCCCGACCATGGATGGAAGTCCATTCTAGGGGAAGCAAACATTAAAGTAAAAAAAAACAAGACTAGGAGAATCTAAGAATAGCAGGACAATTGGATACTCATGATGGAATTAGTTTTTACGAGTACCTTGCATTTTTCTTCGAGATGGCCAAGGGCACTTGCAAGGGGCAATTGTCCCCTCTCGATTTCAAATTTTATACAAATAAAAATACATTTCGTAAAATTTTCTTGCTCGTTTCGCTCGCAATTTTTTCTATTCTTATAGTCCAAGTTCAGTGCTATAGCTATGGGGCAGTGGGCGTCTGCCCTGGGAGCCAATTCATCTATACGAAAATAAAAATGTTAAAGAGAATGCCATGGCACCCCGTAAAATTACTTGCACCCTATTAAAAAAAATTCTTTCTATGAAACTTAAACTTAATATGAAATATTAATGATGACACTGTAATCCAAGAAGTCATTGATCAATCAAGGTATTGCTATTTGTTTGTCAGGTGTCAAAACATGTATTTCAACTATAATACAATACAATTAACACAAAATTTTGAAAAATGGTTAACGTAACCAGTAGGCAAACATTATCTGTAGTGATGCAAAAGTCTCCCCTTTGAAGGAAATATGGTGGACTAAGGGACCCATGTTTTAGCAAGTACAAAAAAAATGTATTACAAATTTTTACACAATTCATCGAAGTGTAAATAATATTATTATTATTTAATTAATTCTATTTTTCTTGCATAACACAACACAATGGTGTTATTGGATTCTCGTTCGATTCCTTTGTGCAGAAAAATCTTGCATTCGGGAAACTAGAGGGAATCATTATGAAGCATGATTTATAAAGGGCTCCCTTAATCAGTTCTGCAGAGAGGCCCATTAATTGCCTATTAACATTATCAACCTGTAAATATCAAGTAGACAGTCCCTATTAGCCTATTGATGTTAAACTTTATATTCTTTGGCAATCTGGAAAGGTCATTATCAAAAAATGCCATTTGATCTTGCTCAAAGTTTTTTTTTGTCCGTTGCAGTTTCAAGATATCATCCCTTTTCTGTTACTTGTCTCTTTTGGGGGAGGTGTCAAGTGCCTCTGTGTACCCTGCTATATCTGCCAATGCGACACAATATATTAAAAATTTGCCCCCTCTAGGATTGACTTTGCCCCCCCTACAAAGAATTCCTGGCTACGGGCCTGAGTGTAAGGAATTAAACATAAAAGAAATTTAATTTACATTAAGTCCCAAATTTATATCTGACCATAGGCGGACCAGTGAGGACACGACGGCGCTTGCCACTGCCTGCTGGAAATCGTGGAGAGAGAAAATTTGTTTGGTTCATTGTGCTCTTTGTGTTGAATAGTGAAATAAATGCTACTCAATTTTCAAATAATTGATAATAAAGCATTGCCTCAATTTAGAAGAGAAAATTCCTTGCCTTCCTTTTGCAGTTAACATGCCAAGCGTTTATTTGCACATGTTATTTTGTTTTCTTTTAAGGCAAAGAGGCACGTGACTCTTAATTCCCTAGAGTCTCTCATTTAGTATTTTTAAAAATAAACTCTCTAAAGCGCCAAGCGCATTTTCCAAAGTTTTGTAAGGGTATAATGCATATCCATATTATTAATTAAACATAACGACAGTGTCCCATGATGTTTACTCTTTACAATCTTGCTTTGCTCGTTCGGCATCCTCTTTACCTCATCACATGCCCCCTGCCCCCTCCTGTTCTAACAGTTAGAAAATGTGTATGTATAATTTTAATACTTCTATGTAGCAAGTGAGTTCCAAATTCTGCTGGTGTTTTCAAATATCTGTTTAAACGATGATTCACAAACTGAAATAAAGTAATGAAACTCGATATATTTAGAACATGACCATGAAGACGTTAAATATAGTGGGAAGTTGGGATGCACGTTTGATAGATACTTGATATTGCTTTTGAACGAAATCAGTCAAGGAATTTCATATTGAAGTCTTCAACGAACGAGCAAAGCAAGATTGTAAAAAGTAAACATCATGGGATCCTGTCGGGTATAATTTAACAATACAGGGAATTTCTCCAATTTGTTTGAAATTTCGGATACTTACTAATTTGGGTCTCCTAATCACGAATCTGCACTTAAAATTTGGTGCTCACGTATAGAAATTCCTGAATTATGGCTAGCCCCAAGGAACCATTGGCACATGGTTAGGTTAGGAAACATAGTTAAATTTTAGGGTCGTAGTAATATCAGGAATATATATATTTCGTTCTTTAAGCATTCGAAACAGAAAATCTTGCGATAAATAATGAGCAATTGTGCATTGTCAGTTGCGATGACTGACCCTCTTATTTTGCAAGTTTGACACGTGAACGCCAAATTTTAACTTCAGATTCGTGATTAGGAGCCCTAATTTAGAGAGTATGCCGAATTTCAAACAAAATGGAGAAATTCCCGGTATTGTAAAATTGCTCCTACTGTCGTTATGTTTAACTAATAATATGCATAACCAGTTTGCAAAGAAATAGTTCTAAAAATTTTCTTGCTCACTTCGCTGGCAGTGTCATAATTTATTTAAGTCATATTATATCTGTATTTAATACTACAACTTCAGACAGGCAAGTGCACGCACACCCATGCAATGCATTCTCACTGATATTTCAATTGGGCACCCCCAAGTTGAACTCCGAGTTACACCTACGGCAAGAACGATACAAATACAATTAAAATATTGCGCAAGTGTTCCTAATTTCTTTATAACTAGCTTAAGAATTGCATGAAATGATTCCTGGTAATAATATGTTAAAATTTTGTGTTCTTTAATGTCATCCTTTGTGTTTTGTCTAACGATTGATTAAATCAAGTACTGAACATTATCGAAAGGAAAGGAATACTCAAAACGTTAAACTTCTATGTTAACATCAATCTATTTTCCATCTTTTCCTGTATTTGACATCTTTTTTCTTCTGAAATGTTACGTGAAGGGAAGGGAGGGGGGGGTTAATCTCTAGAAACATCCATGAACAAATTGAATTAGGGCGAACATTTTTAAAACGGTCCAAAATATGCACCTAACTTACCCAAGCTTACACCCCCCAAAATTTTCCAACACGCGCCCCCTCCCCCCCCAAGGGAAAAATCCTGGATAAACCCCTGAGCTGGAGTTATCGTTTCCTGAAGAAACACTGGGAGACAACACGTGTCAATACACACAGACATCTAACCTTTCATTTTCCTTCCTCCGCCAGTTTTTTCGTTGCCACCGTGTTAACAGCGGAGTTGTGTCTTGGGAAAACAATGGCTGTTCTCGAACATAGCAAGCCTGAGTCAGTGTGAGTTCTTATATTCTGCAGTGATATATTATAATCCTCTGTAGAAATATTCACTACTCAAATATACTGTGAATGCATTATATTAAAAAAAAAATTTAAAAAAACTTGAAAACTGGACACTGCAAAATCCCTGTTTTTCCCTTTTGCTAGCAGTTAGTGGCAACAAAGCAATAGCACGGGCTAAACTCATGTTCCATCTAAAAGTGTACACAGTAAAACAACAAATTATTATTTGGCATCCAACATCACTGTAACACATGCCACACGTAATGTGAAATTTGAAAACATTACAGGTAAAAACACTAATCAGAATTTTGATTCATAACCCATCACAGAAAATTACATGCTTCATGAAAAAACCTAGTATTTGAACAAACAAAAAAGAGAGAGAGAGAGAGAGAGAACCCTCATAATCCAAACACAAGGAATGCAGGACAGTGTTTACAAACTGGTAAATTATTATTTTATGATACTCGATTCTCCAAACTTCTGATACTAGGCCAGCATCCTTTCCAGATATGCAAGCATAAACTAATGAATATGAAGATTTCCATTGGGGCGTGACGGTGGGAGCAGTGAGGAAAAATTTGACAGAAACTGGACAACGTCAAGTGAAATGACAGTGAAAACATATTTCTACATTTGGTAATTGGCGCTCTCATGGTGTATCCATTTGGTCACTCCCTTCAAATATGTTCTTGTATATTTTGACAAGTTCATTATTAAATTGTTGTGATTAGTTCGAGTGTCGCTCACTGATTTTTAAGTCGGCGGCAAATGTTTTAGCCTGTCAGGTTATGTGAAATGTACGGGATGAAAACTACATATTCATTATGCATTTAAAACTTCAAGCTGTACAATGAACAAGAAATCAGAATTCAAACTTACATACTAAGGAAAAAAATACTACAAAACCATGGTTCCATAAATTCGGTCAACTACTGTCGCTCACCCTACTAATTTCTAATACACACCTCGTGATATAAATTGTGTATTGTTCAAAGCCAGAAATTGCCCACACCATATCAAATTAAGTATGATATATATTTAGAAATATGGAAAAGCACATACACGTTAACTAAACTTGATCATCCGAATCTGAAATAACATTTGAAACAACGTGTTCACGCCACAGATTGGTTCACGGATTTCAGCATGCGTACTTGCCTCTCAATTATTGCACAAAACTAAAGCAACCTTTTTAATCAAATCCCGCCTTTCGCATTCTGACGTTAGGTAATAAAATGTTGTTGTTGTTAGTTTAAGCATGTTAGCATAAATAATTCCTTTTCGCTAAAGTCAAGTCCAGAAAAAATTTAGTGTATACATACTAAGAGAACTAAATCTAACAAGCTTAACCTAACATCGAAGGAATTCCGCAGAAGACGGAGGGTGGGGTTTCAGCAAAACGTTATTTGAGTCTTGTGTGATAAGTTACACTCGATACTTACGCTCTCCGCGATTCAATCTTCTTCTAGTCTGTCCAGTGCTGCCAGGTCACATTTTTAAAAGTCGGAGATTGTCTCCAAGTATAATCCAGGAAGGAAACAGCGAAGGATGATGATATCTCTTTGATGATTATTATTAGGGTTCCTGCTATGACAGGAGATCTATTTTAAAAAATGAGATCTGGGTCCGCGACTATATCACCGACATGATAACACCTTGACCTTGATAAGCGCAAATCCATATGCTATTCCATCCATGGCAAAATGGTCATATGTGCCGACGAACCCAACAATTTTAATTCATTCAATCAACCATAGCCGTATTTTGAGGAGGGTTTGGGGGTTCGACCCCCAAAAACTTCTGGCAAGTTGGATTAATGGTAAAGGTAAAATAAAGCATGTAGATAGTGATAGATAGCACCATGCCATGAAGGCACATTTAGGGGATGTGGGGGGTAGGGCTCAACACATTCTCGATCTAATGGCCGTGTGCACGAACGAAGATCAAATTTTAAAATCGGATCGGGACAGGAACACTGGAAAATTCCATTGCACGAAGACGGTTCAACCAGGGTTGGCAAAATTTGTGTTTTTTTTAAAAAAGAACAAAACAAACCGTTTTTTTTGTTTAAAACATGATTTTTTTTGTTTTAAACATGGGTTAAAAAAACATGTTTTAAACAAAAGAAAGTCAACCTTTTCCCAGTAAATTATAGATAAAGTCGTTAAAGAAAAAAATACTCATTTTTATGAGTGTAGCGGCGGCAAGGAGAGTTTATTTACCTTTGGAGATAAGGTTTACCATACTGCAGGGTGTGCGGGACACAATTTTTTGGGTCGGGACGGGAAATTCTTTAAATCCCGACATTCGGGACGGGGAAAATTCTCAATTTCCCGACAAAGTCGGGAAATTTTCGGGACGGAATATGTTCGAATTTTCCCAAAGCTCTTGAAATCTCGAATTCTACATGTAATTTCCATCTTAAGTGCTTGTTTTTGCACTTCTGGTACAAAACTAACAATTTCCAATAAGTTCCAGACATTTACAATGCAGAAAACGTCGAGAATTGGCGACTTTTTAAAATGACCATTCGGTATTTCCCGACTGCTTGGGAACCCGAAAAGTCGGGAAGTCATTTCCCGAACTCGCGATCGGGCCGGGAATTTTTGCCCCAGGCACGTAGCCAGGAATGCGATGTAGGGGGGGGGGCGAAGTCAATCCTAGAGGGGGTAATTTCTAATATATTGTGTCACATTGGCAGATATAGGCAGGGTACACAGAGGCACTTGCCCCCTCCCCCAAAAGAGATAAGTGGATGATATCTTGAAACTGCAACGATCAATAAAAACTTGGAGCAGCATCAAATAGAAACATTTCGATAATGATCTTTCCCGATTGTCAAGGAATCAGTGGCGTGCCTAAGGGGGGACTAGTGGGAGTTATACCTCTCCCTTTTGGTCCAATATTTTTAAAAAAATAATGTCAAAGGCAGGAAAATATGGCAAAATGAGGAATGACTACTTAAAAATGTAGACATAACCCCTCCCTTTCGAAAATCCTGGACACGCTACTTCAAAGAATATAAAGTTGAACATAAATAAGCTAATAGAGACTGTATCAACTTGATATCTACAGGTCGATAATGTTAATAGATGATTATCATGTACCAACAGCTTTGGGCCTCTCTGCAAAACTGATTAAGGGAGCCCTTTATAAATCATGCTTCATAATGATTCCCTCTGGTTTCCAGGATGCAAGATTTTTACTCACAAAGGTATCTAATGTGAATCCAACAACACCATTGTATTCTGTTATGTAAGAAAAATCGAATTAATTAAATAATAATGGTTACATATTATCTACACTTTGATGAATTGTGTAAAAATTTGTAATACATTTTATGTACTTGCTAAAACATTAAAGCATGGGCCCCTTAGTCCACCACGGACTCTATTTCCTTCAAAGGGGAGACTCTTGCATCACTACAGACAATGTTTGCCTACTGGTTACGTTAACCATTTTGCAAAATATTGTGTGAATTGTATTATATTATAGTTGAAATACATGTTTTGACACCTGACAAACAAATAGGAATCCCTTGACTGATCAATGACTTCTTGGATTACAGTGTCATCTTTAATATTTCATATTAAATTTCATAGAAAGAAATTGTTTTAATAGGGCGCAAATAACTTTACGGGGTGCCATGGCATTCTCATTAACATTTTTTTTTACTATAGATCATTTGGCTCCCAGGGCCGACTCCCGCCGCCCCATAGCTATGGCCGTGAACTTGGACTATAAGAATAGCAGATATTGCGAGCGAAGTGAGCAAGGACATTTTACGAAATGTATTGTTATTTGTATAAAATTTGAAATGGAGGGGGGCTATTCCCCGTTGCAAGTTCCCTTGGCCGTCTGTAAGAAAAATGCAAGGAACACGTAAAAACTAATTCCATCATGAGTATCCAATTTTCCTGCTATTCTTAGATTCTCCTAGTCTTGTTTTTTTACTTCAATGTTTGCTTCCCATAGAATGGACTTCCGTCCAAGGTGGGGGGCAATGCCCCATGCCCCCCTGTGGTTTCGGCACTGTTTGTGAGTGTCTCTTCATCAATTTCACGTCATCAGTCATTGTTGCCATTAGCTAGAAGTGGCAGAAATGCAACGATACGTAACAAAACTCAAATATCCGCTCCCTCTCTCTATCACATGAAGCAAAAATTTAAGCAGTTCCAAGTTCATAGCAACACATCCCAAAAAAAACATCCGACACCTATACGCACTTTTAATACAAGACTACTCAAAATGTCACAACTCTTCTAGATACTGAAAATTGCGAAATCATTTTCCGAAGTCTGAATTTGGAAAGGAATTCCCCCCTCCCCCCAATCATGATACGACATTATACGGAATCCCACACACCCTAATAAATCACAAAACCAATAAGTGTCTTTGTTATGTTGCTAGAGTAACACATGATATAATTGTAAAGATTATTGAGAATTTCAGGTAGGAATGTGTTCTGTATTTTTCACAGATGTGCCAAAGCAGGCTCTCAGGGAGGGGCAGTTGCCCCCTGCCCCCCTCTAGCTACGGGCCTGTTTTGCCCCCGATCCCGGTCCCGACCTTTCGGGATCCCGCACACCTCTACTGCAGGGACAAAGGTTGGGGGTAATAGCCCCCTTTTTCCGTCACTGTTGAAGTAGGTTAGGATTCATATTCACCTAAATTTCAAGAAACTAAATACGTATTATTGAATTACTATCCTCGTCCTGAAAAAATCAAGGTGAAATATTTCCTGCTGCCTGAACAGTTTATATAGCAGAAAACAACCTGCAGTGTCATAATAAATTCTCCAGATCAATTTATCTTTCCAAGTACAAAATTATGTTACCAAAAGTAACCATCTGCGCTTCATTCAGTTATACAAACCAATGAATCGTATCGCAAGAGAAATAAAAATCACGTCATGATCAAAATCACGCAATGCGTATTCAGGTATTAGTTTCCAGCTTCCACCTGTCTCAAACTTACAGGACGGTAGGAAACAAAGAACTGAGAAGTTTCGATTTCTACAGTAAAGCACGGGTCTTTGTTGTCGCACTACAGTTTTGCTACCTTTTGCATAGTTTTCTCCCGTGACGTCAGAACAAAAGGTTGGTCAAGTGTTGTGCGATAAGTGAGACCCATAAAGCACGGATTAATTGACACAGATTCAATTAAAAAACAGGGTTGCCAAACAAAAAAAATATCATAGATTATAAAGTATCAAGTACCAAAATGTGTTTTAAACACTTCTAAAAAACATGTTTAAAACACATTGTTTTAAACGTTTAAAAGATTTGTAAAAAAAACAAAGCCGTGTGTTTTAAACGTTTAAAACAAAGTGTTTTAAACACTTTTGTTTTAAACATGCTAACCCTGGGTTCAACACTTGATCGCGATCTAGTGGCCGTGTGCACGAACGAAAATCAAATTTTAAACTCGGATCGGGAAAGGATCACTGATAAATTCCGTTGCACGAAGACGGTTCAACACTTGATCGCGATCTAGGAACATCAAAACGAGTTTATCTTCTGATCGGCCATTCGCCACCGTTTTAGTGTCTGATCCTGGTTCACGATACTAACGCTTCGACTGCAGGCAGTTGTTTTTGAATATGAAAAGAGCGGAAAGTGATATCGAGGGCGTGCAAACGCTAGAGATGTTGGCTGTACAATGCTGATAATTCGAGAAATGTGTAAAGTAATCTAAAAACTGCCAAAATAATAATAATAATTTGTGGTGCAAAGTCGAAATGTTTCTAAATACTGTACTTTCTATCCCAGACACAAAACATGTGTAATTGAATAAATTTACGAAAATACATGTTACTGGCTATTTACACGACACGACAATATAAATATATAAGAATTAAGAAATGAAAAATTCAAATACTTACCACAATACAGTAATAATAATAATAAAATATCTTTATTGAGCGGGCGAGGTTCAGCGTACGATGTTCTCTCGCGAATGCATTTCGTAAGGCATTGAATTCCCGTAGAAGAAGGTTCCATGCTTTCTCCTTATTCTTTGTCTTATGCCGTCAGTTCTTTTTTAAGATTATTATTTCTTTACACCCTACTACATCCTTGTACTCGTCGACAAGGTTGATTAGTACATTTCTCAAATTCAGATAAGTTTGCGGCCCGAATTACTTTCTTCTCCTACACGTTGATACTTTAACACATCACACTATTCGGTGGGGTTCTCGATTGTCATTTGTTTTAGCTGACCAATCAGGTATAGCCTTACAAATTAATCTCGGATCATTTGAGCGGAATCTCTTGAACGTCGGTTTTCGTTGGTGCAGTGCAAATCTTTAAACCAAGTTCATTTAGAGTGGATCAAAATTGATCCCGCTCATCTGAACTTCGAAATAATCGGCGTTGGTGTACTCGGCCATAAGCCAGTTTCGAGGGGATGGGATCAGAACCACGCTCCAGCCGCCTTTACCACCCAGGGTTGGTCCCAGGTTGAGATACCCACTGATTTGACGCTGGGTGAGTTCCAGAGGCACTTTATGCGGGGACAAGGCCGGAAAAATTGTTGAATTAATAGAAGTTCAGAAATCAAAATTAGTAATTCATTTTCAAAATTATTCTAAGCCTTATAAAGATACAACAGATATATTCTTGAAATCGCAGCACATCCCCAACCCCTCCATTTTCACTTCTGCTGTCCTCTTCCAAGTGTTGTTCCTGGTTTATTAAGATTCCCTTTTCAATCAAGTTTTAATCCTGCTTGACATGAGTTCAAACCTTCAAACATATGACTTCCAGCATCGTAGTGCATCATGTTCAACAACCTCCAATCAGCAGTTGGTGTGGTGTATACATTTAAGCTGTATGCAGTCAGTCTCATAAACACATGTACGTATGGTGCATAGTGACTATACTTGTCTAATGCTGTTCGGTAAGTATAAGAACAATTATAAACATCAGGAGGGGAGGATCGAACCATACACAACCTTACAAAATAGCATAAAAACTGTTATATTTTTTTGTTATTAAGAGAAATAAAGTTCAGCCAGTTAGTATTGGAACAGAATAGCCAAAGTAGAAACTGCTTTAGATCCACACATTTAGTGTACAACGCAGAACTCAGTTTATGTATTTTTTTTCATAATCTACTTTTTAATCAGAAGAATAAATGGTTCGACAGTTTTGAAAATTCCAAATTTTAAGTTTTATGTGAGAGGTCCAACAACATAAACTTTTTACTATTTATTTATTTATTGAGAAAATTCCATATACAGGACATGGACATTTTTCACTGAAATGAAATTGTCAACAATAAAAAAAAGAAGAAAAAATAATCCAAAAATTAATAACAAATTCACAAAGTGGAACTCCTCAAGGAGTGAGTTACAGCGGATTTTGAAATTGACAATTTTATGTAAATAATTGAAGTGCTTCTGCAAATGCTGCAAACAGCACTGATATGCAGTAAGGACAAGAGACGCAGAGATGAAATATTGTGTTTATGAGGGAACTCTGTAACAAACTATAGCTAGGAAAAAGTGAAAGACTGAATCAAATCTAGAGTGCTGAGTGGCACACGCCATGGACTAGATGGGAGAAAATTATGCTAATTTGGGGGAAATGAATCACTTGAAGTTTAAGGTGAGGGCTGAGATATCACTAATTTCAGTGAAACGATACAGTAAACCTTTTTTATGGTGCCCATAATAAGTTCTTCAAATGAGAGCTTTTGGTTGAAAACAATGCATAGGTCTTTGTGAGGGGATACTGTTTTGATTTTATTGCCAGAGATGGAGCAAAAAGACTTGAACAGGTTCTTTCTTTAGAGAGATGGTGAGAGTAGTATACTTTTCAGGATGTAATGTAAGGTTCCATGTCAGACACCAGGAAGTAAATGTTTTTATGTCATTCTGTAGGAAATGAGTATCGTTGAAAGTGGGATTTCTCTGAAAATGTTACAGTCATCTGCAAAAAGAAGGTGATTACTAGAGGGAGCAGTGAGATGATCGGAAAGGTCGTTGACGAATATGAATATAGAGGGAGGACCTAGAACACTACCATGTGGAACTTCAGGAAGAACAGGAAGTTAGATACAGTTCCTGGAAGAATGACATGTTGTTGTCAATTGCTAAGGTAATCTGTGAGCAAGATTAGAAATTTGCCATAGATGTTGAATCGATTACATAATTTGTGAATCGGAAGACGATGACTAACAGTATCGAAAGCTTTGGCCAGATCAAAGTATAGTACGTTTAATTGTGAATTATTTGAAATACATTTAACAAATCCTGTGAAAAGCACAAAATTACAGCCACAAAGTAAAAAAAACAAGGATGAAACTGGTGGACCTACAAACGTGTCAGTTTGTATCCTCTGCACTTCGGTGCTGCTGCTCTGGGTTGAAATATTGTGGTATCCGAAATTTGGGCACTTCACCTTACTTTACAGCAGTTTCATTAATGAATTGTACTTTGTGCTTGCCTCAGCAACTTTCTTAAAAATCAAAACTCTCTCTCTCCCTTGTAGAAGTGTTAAGCTGAATTCGCTCACACTGATAAATTATTCTGTAGAGGATTTCTCCTATAGATTCTGGAGATTCCCTGTATTGCATTTGTGGCTGTCTAGACATTGGACATAAAAACTAAGTTTACAAGAGAGACAAAACTACTACTTTTATATAACATGACCAGGAATGCCATCATCAAGAGGATTCTCCCAACGTATAGGTGAAATCATATACATACGTCTGTCTATTCCAGAATTTACGAAATCAGCTTAGCACTTTTACAGGGTAGATTTTTGAAAAATCACTGCTGCTGAGGCATGTACAAAACAGTACAGCGAAGGTTATAATATCCTATTGTAAATTACAGGATTTATACACGGGATATATTTTTAAATCTGTATTCTCTCTTCTGTGCACTATTGGTACATTAGTGTGTAAGCTTACCTTTATAACAATTTTTATATCTTGAAACCGAGGCAATAAATTTGGGTAAACAGAGTTTAGTGAAAGTTACATACTACAAACTAACAAGGAATGTCGTTTCTTGGTTTGCAGTGCAAAACGAATCTATGATGGGATCAATGTTCAACAGCGTTGAAATTTCTTGCTTTATTTGTAAAGCTGCTAAAGCAAACATTCCTTCCTGAATAGATCTGTCTCTCTTGTGTGCTAAATGTTAATGAACATATTTCCAATTATGTTTCTTTGTGGAAATCAAGAATTAAAAAATAAAAAATAACAAGCCATTTGTTTGATATCTCAATATGTATTTGAGGCACGAAATTTTCCCAAACCGACTGGGAGGTAGATACTGTGTTCAAATAAAAACTTCTGGCTTCAATTCATTAATTGTGATTATTAATTAAAACTACAAATAATTTCTATCGCTCAAGAAGCCAAACATATTTTCGGAAATTAACCATTCTGGATTTTCAAAACACTTCTTCACATAGTATTAGTAATTATTTATATCTTATCCTGTATATAATTATTAACAAATCATATCCATACATAAACTCAGTTTTTGAGCAATAAGTTGTAATATTATACTTATTAGAAACACTTACATGTATATTGAGAGCGAAGTGAACAATGAAAGATATTACTAATTATATTTCTTTGCAGACAATCTATAAATTTACTTTCACGAGAGTCCTGTAATAAGTATAATGCTCCATACATTTCATGGAATCACTGTGCCCATCCTCTCTCCCCTCATCCTCCTCAAATAAAGTTTTTGCTTGCTCGATGTCAGCCATGTCAACCCTCATAATTTGGACCCTGCTGACACTAGGCAACCTGTATTTAACTTAGTGGAAAAATCTTGCAGAATGAACAAAATGACTTGAAAACAAAGATTTATTGGGGAAGGGAAAATTTAACTCTCTATGGAGCAGAAATGTAGTTGCATTTCAGAAACGATGCACTCAAACAATAGCAGTAAAATACATCAGGGATAAGCTTTTGCTACAATTTGCTTTGCATTTCCTTCCTTTTGTCTTTTTATACTTCCCTTTAATCCCTCAAATTTGTCAGGTTGGAAACAATGTATCATGGAGTGATGACTCGGCACTGATTGTCGCTTCTTGGTTATCAGCCACCTTTGCACCAAAATTTGTTGGACAAGCTCATTGTATTGTCTCCATTGAAGCTAGTGTTTGGCCCACCTTGTTATTTGTGAAGATGTTGCTTTCCTGAAGAAAGGGAGAGTACATTTTATTCATATTTCTGGAAACATTATCAGTTAGAGAACTCCATGGATTGCTCCATGCATGTACCTCCCAACAGTATTTTTACTTTTCTATAGCATCTATTCCTCAACATGTTCATTCTCTTTGCCTTGTTTCAGTAGATGCATACTGCTTTCAGAAAACACTACAGGTTTTCTACCTCCTTTCACGGAAATTTACTTTCCTGATTTTGTAAGTTAACCTCCGATGTCCAGAAACTTAGTTCTGGCTCTTCACAGAAATCTGGGTTAAACTTTCTGTGGTAACGGTCTTCATTTTGTTCTAGCTGTTTTTCTCCTCTTCTACTCTTGGCTTGATCATAATCAGAAATCTCTGGTGTTTCTGAATTGGGTGTTGATGAACATATCTCCTTTGGCTGTGTTTCTTCTTCACTTTCTCTCACCCTATCCTTAAGTTTCTTGGCTCTTGAGAAAAGATTGGCTTGATGAATGTGGATCTCATTCAGTTCCCTGATTGCTATTTCCACCACAACAATAAATGCAAATGTCAGTCAGTGCTAAAGAAAGTGTGGTGGGGACAGTGCAAAACATGAGCTCCAGCCACACAGTGATCGGTGGGATATGCATGGTATCATCCATTTTGAATTCATTCCACTGAACCAAACAATTAGAGCACAGGTCTACTGTCAGCAGTGTGAACAGATACAGGTTGCATTGCTGGACAAATGCCCTGAACTGGTAAGGGTGTGCTGATCATGGAAATGATGCCTGGCCAACCACAGCAAGGAACACCTGTGAGAAATTACATGAATTTGATTGGGAGAAAATACCCACCCACCTTCTTCACCAAACTTGCACCTACAGATTTCAGTCTGTCTCGCAGTCTCCAAAAATATCTTGATGGAAAAACATTGCGAAACATGGAGGACTTGTAGAGAACAGTGGACAAGTTTTTCTCATCAAAAACTACAGCTTTCTTTGAACACAAGTGCTCAAAAACTGGTTGACAGGTGGCAGAGAGCTGTCGACTCAGGAGGCGAATATTATGACGACTAATGATCGTATTCCAGATATGTCATCGTTCTTTTCTATCATGTGCCAAAAAAGTAAATGGCAGTTTTATAGACAAAAGTTTGGGGCCTCTAGTGAGGAAATCACCCTGTAAAACCCCATGAAGATTCACATAAATTCTCTAGAAGGAATTCTAAGCATATTTTTTTAGACTTTGGAATATTACAATTTTTTTTTTTAAAAAAAAGGAGAGGAAAATTCGGAAACAGCTGCCTTGGCATCAGCAAAAGGTCCAACTGAGCCTTAAGTTTGTATGCTTTCCAAAGTACAGTAGATTCTGATTCAATTCCTGGGCAGGGTGATTTTGGGTAATATGTTTTTTCTTGTTTTTTTTAAAAAAGGGGTTATCTATGTATGGTACGCATGGAATCTGGAGTGAAGGTGGTCCAAGCCAAGTGCTGATCACAAATTCTCTACCTAAAAATAGTTCAGACTATGAGAGTAAGAAATTTAATTTTATCCATTTGTGTACAAGGATGGTTTGCACAACTGTACAACGAACTGAAGATTCAGATTGTGCTAAGAAAAATCTCTTCAATGTTGTTGCCATTATGTACATATAAATAAATAACTGAAACCTGTATTAGTCAATTTTTTACAAAGCTTATTCTCGGCTGGCGAATGCACCATCAGTTTTTACAAGCTAAAAATGCATAGACGTAACGATTCTTCATTAAAAATTCATCTTTATTGTTATGATATGTACATCATATAAAAGTTGGTTTAATTTTCTAGCGAACAGATATTTTAATCGGCCTTTCTTTCTGGGGTTTAGATCGAGAAGTCCTAGACAGTGAAAGACATGGTGGAACACCAATTGCACCCATCATTAAGCAATTCACAGGTTGCAGTTCCTCTGCGGTCAAAGGTGTAACAAGATGCACTTGTTTTGTTTCAACATCAATTCCATGTATGATACCTAATGGGAGAAACAAAAAGAAATGTTATTATTAGTATGTAGTATTTTGGATCATTTCTAAGGTTCAAATTTCTGGTTCTCAAGATATAGTTAGTCTTTCAGCACATGTAAAGTTATAATTATATTAAGACCATTCACAATGTATGGTTACAATGGTACACTAGGGTGAATACATTCACTTGGTTTTATGCAATGCAAACTTCAAGAATGAAAAAAATTGCCAATGCAGTGGTTGATAACTTGTGAAACAGCATCAGTATAATTTCATTCCTTAAAACTATGTATGATGCTAGCAATGGACAATTTGTTTAGTAATTTTCATGCATCCCACTGTACTTCAAGCAGCAATCTACCAGTTTCCCATGCAAGTGATCAGAGGTCAATTTCCATGAAAGAGCAGGTACTTCCTTATAGTTGTGTATTCTGGCTAAGTCAATTCATGATTACAATACAATACAAGAATCCCTGAAGTACTGTCACTTGATTGATTGATTGATTTGCTTTATTTTACTTCACTTTTTTGCCACTATTGGCTAATTTGCGAAGATGGGGATGAGTGATGATTGGTTACTCACAAACATCCATGCACCTTCCGGGATTCAAACCTGAGACCCCTCGAGTCGTAGAACGATGTGTTAACCACTCCGCTACGGGCATTGGCATACTGTTGTCACTATTGGTACTCCCAAGTTAAGAGTTTATCTCCCCAAATTGAGACTGCTTTTGCCAGAAGGAAATTCATTAAGATTTGAAGAGAAAACAATGAATATACATTGAGCATAGCAAATGGAATGTTATGATGTTCTATCGTTTCTCTTACAATTTGGATCATTGTACAAAGAGATAATCATTTCTTGTTTTTTGTGTGATTTGGGAGGCTAAAAGAGCCTGCAGGCTAATGCTCCATTACAACATGCTTTTGGAAAAGGGAAAGTTTTTGTCGGCAGGCATCTTTAGGTGTCAAGTGAGTGGTTTATTTGTGTGTGTGCATACTTTCTTTCTTTCAGTGTTTTCTTTAGGGTTGAGTCGATACCATCTTGAACCGATGCCGATACTTGAGAATTGCAATAATTAAAATGTCTTCAAAATATTGATCAATATTGGTGTGTAAATATTCTTTTCCAATTATATGCATCAAATTACCAAGAAATTTGATTTAGAATATTCAAGAATTACACCAGAATATTAAAATAAATGTTATGTCACAAAATACGTTTTTTTGTGCAAAATTGGTGCAAAGTAAAAAGAAAGTTTGACTTTTGCATAATTTCCAGGATGATTAGACTCCGCGAAAGTGTCGCCTGGCCTGTGAAAGATCAAAATGACGGGAAAGTATCGGTGGTATCGGAAGTTTTTTTCTCTTTAAGGAGTTATTTTATTATTATTATTTTGCAAGAGGAAAATGGCGAATTGTAATATTTTTAACAAGAAAGTAGTCTTAAAAATAAATGAGGTAAAGGTAAAGTGCTCCCCTGTGCTTAGCACCACGCCATGAAGGCGTATAGGGGGTGTGGGGGTAACGCCCCACACTTTCTTGATCCGGTCATGAGTGGGGGTGATGTGATCAGCATCACGCCCCTGACCCCCTTTACCCCCAGGTACCCATGTTATTTGATGCTGGGTGGGTGCCGGGGCCGCTTGCAACGTTAGAAAATTCCTGAATTGGAACTTGCCGGGGATCGAACCTGGGACCTTGAGCATGGTAGTCAGACGCGTTACCGACTGAACCACTGCGGCCACTAAAGGAGGCAAATTATAATAAATATTTTTGAATACTTAAAGATAAAAAATCCTGAAACAAAGAGTTACTTGGGTTGTAAATAAAACTGCTGAAGTGGCTGGAATTCATACAAAAATGTTTACAAAATTTGAAGTGAAGCATTACAAGGTCTTCTCATAACACGTAACAAGAAAAAACAGAGGAGAGAAATGCCAAAAAAAAGTACATAAAATACAAAGACTTCGTTCGAAGCACTGTGCAAGAAAAGGATCCTCCAATCTTAGACGCAACAAAAAATCATTGCTTGCTGGTGGGGAAAAAAGAACAAAAAAAAAAAAAAACTTGAAATAGTTTACAAGGGGAAGCAAAGCAAAGCCTAGCATTTGCTTGCTTGCGTGTGTGTGTGCATACAAATGGAACAATACAGTAAATACTTACTATACAAATAAAAATTTGTACATCCCATGGTTTGCCTGCATTTCTGAGCCAGAGGACTGGTTTCAGATTCACAGATGACATGCTTTGGAAGCATGGGGAACTTTGCCCTTTGTACCCTCTTTAACAAAGTCAATTAGCTCAGAACCCTCAAATTGCCTTCTTGGAACTGCAGGGGCCCAGTTAGCAACTTCCTTCCAAAACAAGAACAGCAGTGTTGGATAAAGGTTGAATGTGCCAGAGATCGTACAGCATAACAGTGTCAACAAGGTCTGAAAGAGGCTTATGGGGTTTTTACTGTGCATGCATGTGACTTGGGAAGGGAGAATCCATTTGTTCTGAAGTAAGGTAGATATTTCCCTAACATGTGGTAAAGCAACTTATTCTTGTTCCATTACATGGTGTTCCTACAGCAGCTTTGCCACTTTTAAAGTTACATCCCACGTGTATATGCATCACGAAACATAAATAACAATAAATTGCTCAAGGTCACGTCCAAAGTATTTATTTCCTCTGGTAACAATGTTGAGCCTTGTTTCCGTGTTTAATTAAACACTCAAACACTGATCAAGGCAAAATCTATTATATCAAAAATACATAATAGATGTAATGTCTCCACCGTCTAGCAAGTTCCTCTTCAGACGAGATTCACAATTCCCAGAAATATCTTGCTGCCACACACACACACACCACCCTCCTGTTTTAGATGCAACAGACCAAGGTGCAGGAGACCTGCCCGAGTTGTTATCACTTCCAACTTTGCATTTAAACTGCTGCAGCTTCTCTCTTTCCCCCAAAGGCACTTACCACTATTCTAACCTTATACATACATTCTCGTCTGCTAGATCTGTGGTAGCTTTTAAGGCAATCTCCTACCATGGCGAAGGTCTGAGCATTTTCCAAGTAAGCTTATGAGGTTTTGGGGGTATTTGGTCACGATTATCTCGAGAAGGAGTCGACAAAAAAAAAATCAAATTTTAACTAAATATTGAGAAAGGATGTTTCTAGAAAACCACTGCATCAACGTCCCGAAAATTAATTAATTAAACTTGTCCTCTGGTTGTCCCTATGCTAAAACACAGGACCAGCATCAACCCAGCTACCCTAAGGCACAACCAACATCCCCATAACTATCAATTTCTTCTTGGAACGTTGAATATATGTGTACGACAGAAACACACTATTAGATTGTAATAGAAAAGGTCATAGATAGTTTAAGAATAATAGAATTTGAAGAAACTGTGTGTACAATCACAGATAAGTTGGGGTAATGGGAGGCAATGGGTAGCAAAGATTAAGACTGAATTATACGGTATAGGGCTGGGATGGGTGTGGAAAAAGGGAGTAGAATGTAGAATTGATGTGCAGATGCTAGGGGTCATGTGTGCCAGACTGGAATACATTAACAATCAGAAAATTTTGACAGAATGCGGTGCAAAAATATCATTAACATCAGCGAAAATAGTGGATAAGGATCAAGAATGGGGAGGGATGAACTACACGGATTTGTGTGGGGCAAAATAAAGGTCAGGATTGGCCTGGTTCAGACTGGGAAGATGGACACAAGTTAAACTAAAATGGGAGGATACGAGCATAGAATGTCCGCTATCCGGTGAAGACGAGACGAAATTTCACATTTTCCTCCAGTGCAAAAAAACAGGAAAGGCACGACAAAGATATATCAGGGAAGTAAATGAAGCTATCATTGAGAATATAATGACAACCGTTATTAGAAGGGAGAGACCGAGAGGAGCGGAGGCGCAAATAAGGAATCTGGGAACTTTCCTACACTATGCCTGGGCAAAGAGAGCAAAGAAGCTCAGTGGGGATAGCGAACATGTGTGAAGGAGGGGGGGGGGGGCTACTAAATAAATAAATAAATGGGAGAAAATTTAGGAATCACTCAGGTAACAGTGCAAGTTTAGTGAAAGAGTTGAAATGAAATAGTGTTTGTGAACTCCCAAGCAGTGTGAATGTGGAAGTAGACTGAGAGGAGGAAGAGTGTAGGAAAATTGCACTAAAATTTTCCATCCTTGTACTGCAATATTCTAGACACAGAATAGAAAACTCTTAAACGGAAGAACATGCAAGGCTATGGACATTTGGTTGCCTAAATCCAAACTTTACTAACATAACTATTCAAAAAAGAAAAATTGATGATCAAATCATTAAGGTGTGTTCTCAGGGCGTAACTTGCTTCTCAAATGATCTTTCTCTGACCTCATATGTCTCTCAACAAACTTAAACATCCTTTTTTCTATGAATATGATATTGTACTGAACTTTTGCAAACTAAAATGTCAATTTGTGTTTCTCTGCTTACAGTTGTTACCCAAACCAATTTTTGGAGATACGGCCTTGCACATTGCGGCGGACCAGATTCACTTGGATTCCGTGGTGCTGTTGGTGAATCAAGGAGCAAACATCAAAGATGGAACGGCCTTGCTTCGTGCAGGATGGATACCTCTGGAGAGTGCAGAGGAAGTAGAACGGTGAGTAGCACACTTAACTCCATTTACCCAAAGAGCTAGATTTCCTGCTAGAACACCTTTCTAGAAGTACTAAGTGCTAGCTCCAACTGTTTCACTACTTACTTCTACACTAAAATAGGACAGCCATGTTTATGTTGCTACTTCAAGCGTACGAATTGATGGTCTGCTATTCAGTTTTTTTTTTTGTTTTCTTAATAGTGCACAAGGTACTTTAGCAAGAGCATCTTAAAATAAGTTATGTTAGCGATTTTTACTTTTTGGCCTAAATAACTGAAAAATGTAACAAAACTAGTTGTGTCTTTTACCTGCAATAACAACAAATAAAAGAAGGGTAGAACAGTCCCTCTGTAGTACTATATTAGAAATTCTTTATTCATGGTCAAAGTTTAGCCTGTGGCTGTTCTATCACTTAATCCGTAATTACAGAATCAATTAAAGAATACACCACTATTATGACAGATACAGTTATCCCTACTAAATATATCAATAACAAACACATATAAAAAAATACTAAATCGCACAAATCAAAGGTTATTCATTTCTGTATTTGGTTTAGATTTAAAACGCAGTAAGCGACAATGAGCACTAATCTCGACAAATATTAGCACACTCTTTCCATTACATTTGTCAAGTATAAGCTTAATATACAGGGCGACAATTTGCTGTAGTTCTTTTAATATTTAGGCAATCTCAATGAAACTTTCTGTACATGTACATTATGAAATAGGATTACATTATGTACATACGAATTTCACAATATGATAACCGATAGGGTCTATACGACACCATGCCAAATGCTACCTGACAATGTTGCAAAGGTATGTTTGGCACATCGTATCTCGCTGGGAAGCATTAACCCATCTGCTTACCTAGTCGTCGAATCGACGGCCTGACTGGACGTTCGCTTCCCATACCTAGTTGTCGAATCGACGGGTTCCCGATTTTCATCATGTAGTTCCCTTTTCATTCAATAGATGGCAGAGGTTGTATGATCTTTCAAATCTATGACGTGTATGTTTGTGCTGCTAAGTTTTTCATACCATTTCAAGTGTGTTTTGTTCAGTAATTTCTCATGTAAACAAACCTTCATTTGTTACGTCTTGCAAACATGTTGCATAAGAATGTTGTAGATGATTCTGCGATTGAAAAGTTGCTTTTCGATAGCGATGAAAAGGAAAATGTGGATTTTGGAAGGGGAGTGAAATTGAAGAATGTAGTGAAAGTGAGGAAGAGGTGGCTGTGGCAGGAAAAATATAAAAGGTTGAGGAATGGAAATGGAATGCAACGATGTGTGTGATCAAATTTATTAGGTGAGTTTCTAATTATCTTTCAAGTAAACTGCATATGTGCATACTTATTACTATACTTCCACTTCAATATATAAAATTTTCATGTAAATTGCTTGGATAGTTTAAACAATATTTAACATCTTGTCTTGCTGTGCAACCTTCAAGGGAGATAGCCAAATTTAAATGGTATTTCATGGCAAAAAAATTGGCATTTAAATGGTAAGCGGATGGGTTAATGAGCTTGTTTTCCTGCAATAGCATACGTTTCACGTAGCATAGGAGCCTGGTTGGACGACAAGTTTCCGGGACATTGGCTGGGGCAACGAGGACCTCTCGAATGGCCTGCCAAAAGTCCAGACCTCACGCCCTGTGACTTTTTTCCTGTGGGGATGGGCAAAGGAGGAGGTGTACAAGACATATCCCCACACTGTGGAACAATTGGAGGCATGGATTCGGGATGTTCAGAAGGAAGACAGTGGATTACACCCCGTTCGTTGGAAGCTGGTGGATGCATGGAATTCAGAGTTGGTACATACGAGGGTGGTTCAGCATGCTCCGCTCCTGACATAGAAGGAACCCTCGTAGGAAAACCAAATCACTGTCACTTTTCAACATAGTCCCCTGCAACATTAACACACTTTTCCAATCAGCCTTCCAGTGCTTCAATCCCAGCAGAAAAAAATTCTTGTGGTTGGTCCTGCAACCAAGCATTCACAACATCCATAACCTCGGAATCACTGGCAAAATGTTTTCCACAAAGGTGTTTCTTCATGTTCGGGAACAGGTGGAAGTCACTGGGGGCCAGATCTGAAGAATAAGGGGCATGAGGGACAATTTTGAACCCTGCTGCATGAATTGCAGCCACCGCAACTTGGAAGGTGTGGGCGGGAGCATTGTCACAATGGAACAACACACCACGGGCCAAAATTCCGCGGCGTTTCTCCTTGATGGCAGTACGTAATTCTTCAATTAGGGTTGCAAAATAAACACCTGTGATTGTCTTTCCCTGTTTGAGATAATCTATCAAAAGGATACCTTCTGCATCCCAGAACACTTTGCCCTTTGATGGTTGAACCTTGAATTTCTTTGGGGGTGGAGAATGGGGGTGTTTCCATTGCATGCTTTGGCGTTTACTTTCGGGATCGAAGTGGTGAACCCACGTTTCATCCATTGTAACAAATCTCTTCAGAAACTTTGGCTTGTCAGCCTTTATTGTCTGCAACAGGTTCTGACTTGTCGCACGACGTGTCCTCTTTTGGTTGACCATCAGCATTCTCGGGACCCAATGTGCAGAGATTTTTTCATTAACAAATGATGATGAATAATTGAATGCACACTGCCAGTTGAGATGCCACATGTGTCTGCTATATGGCGGACAGTCACTCGCCGGTCTGCCAAAATCATGTCATGCACTTTTGTAATCATTTCTGGTGTGGTCACCGTTGCAGATGAGCCACCACCATGCTCATCTTCACAGGTCTGCCGACCACATTTAAATTCACGGCACCATCTCTTCACTAGATCATATGAAAGGCTAGAGTCTCCAAGAGTCCCCACCATATCTGCATGGATGTCTTTCCGTGTTAGATTTTTCTTGAGTAAATATTTTATCACTGCTCGGACCTCAGATTTTTCCATTGTTTCACATGTGGCTACACTTCTTACTGATCATCAATGTGTAATAAAAAGAGAAATTGTTGTAAATTCTTGAAACTTTGTGGATATTAGTCTAAAGAATGAACAATGTTACATATAAAATTACAGGTCTCTACTATCACTGTAAATGGGTCAGGGGCGGAGCATGCTGAACCACCCTCGTATGTAATCCTATTCCACATGTACAGAAAATTTCATTGAGATTGCTTAAACATTACAAAAACTACACCAAATTTTCAATAGCTAGATACATCTCACCAGGGGCGATTGCTACATGTAGGAAGTGAGGAACTTCGTACAGTTCATTTATACTTGCTTCCAGTTCTCTACTTTTTAGGAGTTTAATGCACATTATAAAATTATGAGCGAAATGTACAAACAATTGCCTAGGTTGGCTACTGTCAAGGGTTGACTGCTCTTGCTTGCTCCAGCAGCAACCTAAAGACGATGATCAAAGGCTTGCTGCCACTCGCTGAGGAACATCGGCGATCATCCTACAGACAGATGGGTGACGAGTGGAAGGGGCAGTGAAGGAAGGGGGGAGAAGTATGCAAAGATCGATGAGGGCTGAGGAACCAGCAAGAGTTTGCTCATCAGCAATGCCAACCCCAGCAAAATGGTACTAAACCAAGTACAGTTTGATCTTGCTTTTGGCATAATGGTAAAATTTAGCATAATCTGCAAACGCCAGTCCTTGGGAGAGTGAAATCGAATTCAAATAAATATGTTTTCAGGAAATAAAAATAAAATTGTGTCCAAATCTAATTTCTATTTCACCAGGGAGTATCCCGATCCAGCGGAAAGTTTTTTTTTTACAACCATGCCACGATTCATCCTTATTTTTTCCTCATCCTACCTGATTTAGTTCGTAAGGAGATTTTATGGTAGGAAATAGGTAGAAAGTTAGAGGTAAACAATTTTCTCAAACATTTATAAGTTATACTATGTTGAACCCATGTCGCTTGTTGCAAATTTTTAACAATTTGGGGGGAAAATTTACAGTATTACATAACTGTTAAAAATAAGTAACGCAAGTTCCAAACTCTGGAAAAGTAGATGCAGAATTACAGTTATCCAAAAAAATTAATAATACATCCTAGCACAATTTAGAAGCATACAGCGGCGGCTCAAGGGGTAGAGCCGTCATTCCATGGCACTACCCTCAGAAGAAATTGATACGTCGCCAAGTAAAGTTAAATTAATACATTGATAGTTTACAGACAAGGAAATTCAAATATTGCAATCGGTCAAGCTGACGTGACGACCGCCCCAACCTCCTCACTGCATCGCCAGCTGTTTCGCTCGTACCCTCGCGAGGCAACAGTCCGTGCCGCGGTAGAGCTGGCCTAATTATGGACCTAACCAAGTTGACACACGTGCAGAGGGTTGAAGAAGTCTCAGCGAGGAACATTTCCACCATGAGCCGAGAACATAGTGGCAGGGGTGGGGTTAGCCCATAAGAAACTGTGCCAGTCTTAGCCTGGCCTGGCAAGGGAACTTTCGCAGTGTTGACACGACACAGTTGCCACCTTCAGATGAAAGTCGCTAAAAACGACTGGTTTGTAAGACCTGTTGGGGAAGTAATTTCTGCCTACTTTTGGAGAAATGAACCTAATATTTTTCCAAAGTTAAATGAACATTTTTGATAATAGATAGATGCACCAAGAGGGCCATCCAGACTTTTTTAAAAATATCCTATGATGATGCGAGTTTCCTTCGGCATTTCGACAATTTCTTTTCATAACAAAGATATTTTTGACATCCAGTTAGAATACGTGTGCATGGGGGAGGAGGTGATAGGATTTGTTTTTCCTTTCCTCTTGTAATTGTTATATTTTTAGGGAAGTTTCCTGTAGTGTATAAAGATAGGTTAGTGAGTGAAGATGAATCGGATTAGTACGTTATTACTTAAACACATGTTGTTTTCCACATTACCAAACGAGGACAAACATCTTGGCTAGTGGCGCAACCTCAAGGAGGGGGCAGGGGGGGGGGGGCATTGAGGAGGTATTTTTTTTCTATTTACTTGATCACGTTGGCACTACCCATCATAGTTGCCGCCGGCTGCCACTGGAAGCATATACCATAATTTCAGAGTTTAAGCAGCATTTTTATTATTGTCAATCGACATGACAACAGGGAGGGGGAAGAAATTTGAAATTCTTGCAAAATCTGAAATATAGTCAATGTTATTTTCGTCTGTTTGTATAGGTTCATGTTTAAATATTTCATAGTTCAAGGTGAGGAGCAATGGACCCTTGCCATACCTTGAGCACGGGCCTGCAGCTAAATGTAATGGATAGTAGTACAAGCAATACGTGTGAATGTAACTGAATGCATTTTTCAAGCATTCCTCTGTCCTTTAAAAAAAAAAGATATAAACAGGAAACCAAAAGGGAATTTTTAAACAAGTTGTTCAGATTCAGCATGAGGTGTGCTAATCATTGTTCACTAGATATAAGATATATTACATTTTGGCACACAAAGGAGTACTGAACAGTACTGAACTGTTACTTTTATGACCGCCTACCTATTCTCGTAGCACTTCTGGCAACTGGAGAATCGCAGGGGACCAACTTCCTTACTTGGATTTTTACCTTTCAGGCTTAAACCACATACGCTAACTCATGAAAAATGTCAAAAAACAAGTCTGGTGTTAGTAAATTCAGATTTTTATTAATTTTTACATGCAAACATGCTTGAAATTTGTTAGAAAACAATCCGATTCACATGCATCGCAAAAACTTACAGCCACCGCTTCCATTAAGCTAAGCCACAGAATATCTCCACCCTCCTATTCCTCTATTTTATACAATGCGATTGCCAATATGACTTTTCTTCGCAGCGCTGTCAAAGTTATAATTTGTACAGCGTGATTATTTTTATATACAACATTTTCAACTAGAGAACTTATGATCTGTCATAAATTCCCCGGGGTTGAGAAATTTGACTTTCTTACTGAGAATCAAGAAGAAATGTCAAATACTTCGTGCATTACTAAAATTATGACATTGTCTACATGCAAGAAGTTAGTTACAAAACAAACACCACATAAACAAAGATATAACATGTAAGATTATGACAAAATATCAGATTCATATATTAAATAACTTAACATGCATAAACACAAAACAGAATACAATATGTACAGTGTGTATGCATAATCGCAGAACCAAATTTGTACAATTTTCAAGCATAAACACAAAACAACACACGTGCAGTTTACATGCATCAGTAAAAAAAAAAAGAAAACACATCATGTACAATTTGCATGCAGAGATAAAATCATCACATATGCATCTTGCATACATAAATAAGCATAAATTAGCATGCATACATTTAAAACATGCAATAGATAATGTATGCACAAACTCCACATATTACAAATATGGTACCACTAAAATTTACAATTGTTATCATGCTCTCATTAAATATAGTTACACAGCATCATACAACTGCTCCAAACCTAACTCATGAAGTTGCAAATCGTTACGCATGCTTAAAAGTTTGTTTATCCAAAGTTTTTGTTTGTCCAATGAACAATGCCAAACTTTGATATTTTTTACGGAAATATTTGCAATGTCTTTTCCAGTGTTGCAGCATATAGCTTTCACTGTGTTATCATCATGAATTTGCATACAGACAAAAGGACCTTGGTATAAATTACAATATTTTTTTATAATGCAAGTGATAGTGTCACTTTGAGGATGCAGTTTTATGAAGATCAGATCGCCTTGCTTTACTGGATTTTTTGTTGCTTGTTTTTCATGCTGTTTTATAATATGTTTTTGTCTCTTATTGAAACTACATGTTTCTGCCATAAGCAGCTTATTTTTCCACATCTCTACATCAGGAATGCGATCCGTTAGTACTTTTTTACAGATATATTGAGGTTCAATATTTAGCCTGAGTTCTATAGGAGCATAACCTGTACTGGAACAAATTGAATTATTTAACAGATGTAAAATGGCAGCAACATGGCTAGACCATTGCTTATGTTTACCATTGCAAAATATACGCATCAATCTATTTATTTCCTGGTGATATCTCTCCACTAAGTTGGCACTTGGATGATAACTGGGAATGTAAAAAATTTTTACATTGAGAGCATTCATACCTTTTGTAAAATGTTCTGCACGAAATTGTGGACCATTGTCACATATAATTATTGTTGGTATTCCCAAATGGATGAAGTAAGAATGTGTTAGTTTTCTAGTTACGATGGAAGCTGTACTATTGCCAATAGGATATGCCACAAGATAACGGCTAGCAGAATCTAATACTGTTAGTAAATATTTTTCACCTTTGGAGGAACGTATGAATGGACCTTGTAAATCAATAAATAATATTTCACCTGGTTTTGAGGGTTTGTGCATGATTTCCAGATACTTAGGAGGATGTTTATCTGGTTTATTTTTCATGCAAATTTCACAATCAGTGATGTAAGATTTTGTGTCTCTTTTCATATGAGGCCAGTAAAATATTTGGTAAATTTTACCGAGTGTCTTGTCTGTACCAAAATGACCACCTTGATCATGATACTTGTGCAGTACAAGATTTACTAATGATTGAGGCACGCATATTCTTATCCGGTTTGGATTGTGAAAATCTTTGATGGTAAGTAGATCATTGTGAATAAGGTATATATTCTTCCAGTTTCGATGTTTGCTCTGTTGTGAACTTTCACAACCAGCGAGAACAGATTTAACACCACTGCAATACGGATCACTATTTTGTTCATTAACAAAATTGTTTTTATCACATATTAATGACTCATCAAGATACTCAAAGTTATTCATGAATATGAGTTCATTATCACGGTCATTAAAAGATCGGCTCAACAGGTCTGCCAAGAGGTTTTCTTTACCTCTACAATATTCGACATGGAATGAGTACTGTTGTATTTGAATAAACCATCTAGTCAGCCTATTGTTCCAAGTGTGTGCAGATTCTAACCACGTGAGGGATTTATGATCTGTGATAACAGTAAATTTTCTACCTAACAACAGTGATTTAAATTTGTCCAGTGTAAAGAGTATTGCTAACACTTCTACTTCAGTGGACGTATATGATTTCTCAAAAGGTTTCAAAATCCTTGACACGAATCCAATCGGATGCATGTTGTTGTCTACCAGTTGAAAACAATATCCTGCAATGCCTATATTTGATCCATCAGTTTGAACAAAGAATGGTTTGTTCAAATCTGGATGGTAAAGCATTGTTTCTGCAATAATGGACTGTTTCAACAACTCAAAGGAGCATTGTGCACTTTCATCCCATTCCCACTTTTTGCCTTTTTTCAATAACTGGTACAAGGGATGTGCCATGATGGCATAATCTTTAACATATTTTGATAGCCAATTGAAACTTCCCAAGACTTTCTGCAGTTGCTTGATATTGCAAGGGACAGGTAAGTCTTTTATGGCTTGAACATACTTGGGAGATTTCTCATAACCCTGTGCACTGATAGAATGCCCTAAAAATTCCACCTTGACTTGACAAAACCTACATTTGTCCAGTCTCAGTGTCATGTTGGCATCTTGTAACTTGTCAAAAATAAGTCTTAAGTGAAAAAGATGTTGTTCGAAAGACGTGCTTTTGACAATTACGTCGTCTACATAACATACTGTAAAAGATTCCGTACCTTCCAAGGTTCGTGTCAGAGCATTAATGAATGCAGACGTTCCATTGATTGATCCGAACACTACCCTTGTGAACTGGTAAAGTTTTCCCTGAAAACTGAAAGCAGTATACTTTCTTGCTTTGGGGTGTAAGGGGACCTGCCAGAAAGCATTAACCAAATCTAGGGAGGACAAACATTGACATCCATGGAAACTCATTAAGAGTTCATTTATGTTCATAGGATGTAATTGCTCATGCTTGACATGTTTGTTGATATTTCTTTGATCTAAGCAGAGACGAATGCCTCCTCCAGGCTTGACTACAACTAGGAGAGGACATAGGTACTCTGATTCAGAATATTCAATAATGCCTAAGTTGAACATTTGTTCTATTTGCCTGCCAACTTCATCCCTATATGCTAATGGTATTGGATAGTTTTTGTTAACTATTGGTGTGGAAGTATCCAGTTCTATTGTGTGTGTATACTTGTTACAGAGACCTGGTAATTCAGAAAACAATGTTTTATATTGTTTTAACAACTGAAATAAAGCTATCCTTTGTGACTCATTTAAATGTTCACACTCTTTAACCCTTCTCCACAAGTCTTCATCAGAAGGATGAGAGGATGACCGTGGGGATATGTTAGATACAGAAGGTCTGAAATCTAACTCTTCTTCCGGACAACTTTCATTTGAGACAGCGATAAATTTGGAGAATTTGCTTCCTTCGCTCGATTCCAAGAGTAAGCCTCGCTGGACAAAGTCTAAAGTACTATCAATATTGTATAGGACATCTAAACCGAGAATAATGTCTACTTTTAAATGTCTGACTACCAGGAATTTAATGTAAAAAGAAAGTCCACAAATTTCCACGTTCAAATTAGTGGAACCTATTAGCTTGTCTTTCCTTTTCCCTGTATAGTCTACTAATTTTATACCTGTAACTGGCAATAGCCGTGGTTTAGAAGCCTGACTACAAATAGACTTCCACAGGATTTCTGAGAGAACACTGACCTCAGCGCCACTATCGAGTAAAGAAGTATATTCCTTATTGTTTATTCTTACTTTTATGTGAGCAGAAGGTTTACGCTTGCTATTAGTATTTATGGGTTGCTTACAATTTTTAATTTCTGCACTGTAATCTATTTCATCACATTCACTTAAGTTTATAAAATGAATAGCAGGATTTATCGCATCACTCACATCACCTGCTTTTTGACATGAGCTCGTAACTAGTTTAACGAGTTAAACTGGTGTATGTCTGCCTGGACTGTGATTTCATTTTGATTGACATCATTGAACAGACCTTTTTGTTTCAAGAAATCAAAAACTACATTCATCCCAGACTTTGACCAATGAATTAAATCAATTCGGCCATTCCTTGGATTTCCTAAGTGTTTTTCAAATAGATCTAGTTTTATACTAGAATCTGCATTCAAAAACAGATCACTAATATTCACTACAATGAGATTCTCATCATTACCTAACTCCATTAGAAAATTATTCCACTGACTCCACTTACTCCACAAATCAGGATTGTCAGCAGTTAATAACTTTGGGATTGGTGGTAATGTGAGTAATATTAACTGATTCGTTAAAGGTAATAACTTGTGTATTAAACCTTTGAGGTCACTTTTCATTTTGTGTAGCTCTGTATATCTCAAAAAATCATTGGTGCCAATAAGCAACATCACTTTTTTACCAACTTTGGTATCTGGATGGATTTTTTGGGATAGGTTGGAAATAGTTTGGCCACTAGTACATAACCCTATGTTCCGTTTACCTAGTGAATCATATGAAACAGTGTAGTTTGCCAAGGTTTCTGCTACGCGGATCATCATGGAATCACCTAGCAAATGAACATTATTGTACAAGGGTTCAATGGCCTGTGCTTCGGTATTTGTTTTGACTGAATTGTAAAATTTTTTGTGTGTGTGATTAAGATTACTAGAGTTGCGTTGTTGCAAAGGAGGATTAGCAGGTACACTCATGACACCTCCCTCTCGACATGAGCGAGATCATCATGGAATCACCTAGCAAATGAACATTATTGTACAAGGGTTCAATGGCCTGTGCTTCGGTATTTGTTTTGACTGAATTGTAAAATTTTTTGTGTGTGTGATTAAGATTACTAGAGTTGCGTTGTTGCAAAGGAGGATTAGCAGGTACACTCATGACACCTCCCTCTCGACATGAGCGACTTACTCGTTTCCCGAAAAAGTAGACTTATTAGCATTGGTGACTACATTTCTTTTCGAGTTACGCTGTGTGCTGGAATGATCAACAACCTCGCACTTGAGTTTGTCACCTCTGTCTTTAGACTGATCAGTACATTTAGTTTGAATAACTGCTATGTTTCTATTACTATCAAAGTTTTTAGTTCTACTGTTAAATACTGCCTGTGGCCTTTCACGTAATGAAGTTTTGCTAAGGGCTTCGGAATTTTCTATTACCGTGATGGCTTCACTCAGCTCTGTAACAGGTTTCATAATGAAAATTTCCTTGATTTTGAAAGGCATCAAAGTAGCAATTTGAGCTAGCCTTTGTGCTTCGTCAGTGGTAGGTTGAACAATCTGCAAAATTTTCCATTGGTCCATGAAAAATGTTAGCAGTGACCCATGAACAGACTTTTGATACTGGGAATTCAAGATTTTGGTGAGCATCGTTGTTTTCCAATTAGAATTTTGATAATGATTCAGAAACTGAATCTTGAATGATTGGTAATCTGAAAATTTTTGCTTTGAGATCTTGTACCATTGCTTAGCATCCTTTGTTAGCAGCGTTGGTACATAAGTCATAAAATCTGTTTCTGCTATTTGAAATAACTCGAAATTCTCTTCGACATCATCTAAGAATTCAGATGGGATTAGTTCACTAGAAACTCCAGAGAATTTCGGAAACCTATTTAATTGATCTGACTTCAAGAAATTTCTTTTAGTAACATGTGAGGAAACTTGATTTTCTTTGCACCTAGAAACACTCTTACTTGTTCCATTAGGGAAAAGTGTTGTTACACTATCATTATTATTCACATTTACTAAGGGAGACTTTTTCCTAGACCTATTCTTTTTTCTACTCTTAAGCCCAGATGAATGACAGCTAATTGTGCTGGGTGAACTATCTGAATCACTTTCCCGAAACCTGTGTAGCATGGTAGTAGTTGAATTCTGTAGAACTTTAACTTGTTGAGCTACACCTGACAAAACGGGCAACACTGTATTGTTCACAATACCCACTAAATGTTCTACCTCATGGGAAACATTACCATTTTGTAATTCACTAGTTTCGATGGGAATATTTTCACTTGTATGGGATTTACCAGCAATAAAATTAAACCATTCTTCAGCTTCTGATGGCTCTTCAGTAGATTCCTGGTGATCTACAGGTGAAAATGCAGGCTTCTTTTTGACAGACTCTGGTACTTGTACTTGACGATGACACCATACAGTCTTGGCTTGATTGTTTTCTATTCTTTCTTCCAGTTCAAAAAGTTTGTTTTTCACAACCACCAGTTCCTGACGCAATTCACCCTTTTCTTCTATCAATTTTCTCACTTCCATGTCAACTTTATGGGTTTCACTCCTAACCTTCTCATTCCTAGAAATGCATTCTTGCCTGTATAGGGACACATCTTTCTGCATGACATTCAGTCGAATGTTCAGATCAGCTCATATATTTTTTTCTAGATTCTTTAGATCACTCTTAAATTCTGCTTTCACTTGTCCTAACTCCTGTTTAAGTTCCTCTTGTGACTTCGAGATAGCTCGTAATTCAGCCAATATTTGCTCCATATTTCTTATTTTTCACGTAAAACCACTTAAATTCACTTTGCACCAAACAAGAACTAGTTGAACACTATCACAATCGTGGAATCACATATTTCGTTTTTGCAAACTAGTTGCGATGATAATGTAAAATATTTCACATTATAATCTTTAGACGAATAATCTTTGAGACAGCGTACTGAGTCTCATAAAATCTTTTTATGACCGCCTACCTATTCTCGTAGCACTTCTGGCAACTGGAGAATCGCAGGGGACCAACTTCCTTACTTGGATTTTTACCTTTCAGGCTTAAACCACATACGCTAACTCATGAAAAATGTCAAAAAACAAGTCTGGTGTTAGTAAATTCAGATTTTTATTAATTTTTACATGCAAACATGCTTGAAATTTGTTAGAAAACAATCCGATTCACATGCATCGCAAAAACTTACAGCCACCGCTTCCATTAAGCTAAGCCACAGAATATCTCCACCCTCCTATTCCTCTATTTTATACAATGCGATTGCCAATATGACTTTTCTTCGCAGCGCTGTCAAAGTTATAATTTGTACAGCGTGATTATTTTTATATACAACATTTTCAACTAGAGAACTTATGATCTGTCATAAACTCAATAAATTTAGTAGTAGCATACGAGTTATACAGCGCAATAGATATTCATTCACTTTGTATATTTGATTACATATTTTTGTCAATTTCGAAAAAAAATAAAGACAGAGACAACGACTTGGCGGAAGTAGCAAATAAAACAAACACAAATGCACAGAATTATATTTGGTGTAAGTATGCTGTGTGAAGGAACATACTGCAGGATTACACACTAATTTGACTGAACTATTCCAGATCGGTAAATTGTGGGCCTGCGCTTCAGTTAAATCATGGTCAGGCCTACATTCTTTTGTTAAGTCTCTACAATTTGATAAATTTGCAAAAGGTTAGTAGTTTTCTTCTCTCTTAGCCGTATTTTATCATCTTGGACCTGGTATTTTGATATAGATAGTTAAAACGGACTAACAAGATTGTCAACTGTAGAAATGAATACACAGAAAAACTGGAATTCATATAATTGCAAAATGATAGTGTTGAAGGTTTTGGTAATGACAAACCAAAACCAAAATTACTAAATTTTGAACTTCTAAACAAATAGCTTCTATTTCGTACAACATTTGTACTACTAACAATCATTTGTTTGTAGCATAATTAGAGAAAATGTGTGGCCCCAACACATTTTTTTCCTATCCCAAATATCTCTTTTTATGTACATTAAAAGATCAGCCATGCAAACATTGTTCTAGAACATGCAACGAATTACAGCACTCGGATGCAAATGCAATGAATTACAGCACTCGGATGCAATCTTAAAATTGGAAACATGTGAAAATTACAATGCCGATTAAATAAAAAGCAATTTCATGTTCAGAAGCTAATTAAACAATAACTAGGCATGTTTCTCCTATGCCCTCACTCTGGTTACAGGCCTCACTGCCTTTGCACACAAAACACAAAAGCTTGGCATTTTACTGCTGCATAAGCTTTCAAAACTCACCAAAATTTTCTTATTGCTTTGCCGACACGGTCGCAGCAATTACTATTTCTTCATACGGTTTTGAAAACTAACAATCCTTTTCTTCGGACGGTGTCTGAAGAACTCATTAGATTTGCAAACCACTACATAATTTAAGGTTTTACTTCATTTACTGTATTTTAACTAGATGTAAAGTAGAAAATGGATATTATGAACACGATTAACTACTGCAAGAAATTGCTTTGTTCCACACGTAATTAAAAGATAATTATTTTTCCTCCATGTCCTGTACGTAGCTTGCTCTGAGCTTTTAATTGCTCGCACTCACTGACAGTTGGAGCCACCGTAGCAATGAGCGGAGGACATTGAGGCATCAGTATTTTGTTACCTGCGCAATTCCCCATTCTTCCAAGTGAAGCATTTGAAGATGTTTGCATCACGAATTCGAAGAAGCTACAGCACAATTATCCACGTCATTTAATGCAATAACTTACACAATGTTGCCTGAGAAATGTACAGTGGAATCCATGAGTAATACCGTACAAATTGTCCATGACTATATCCATTAATTTTTCTCTTACATCCTATGTGATTTTAAGCGATGGATTCTTATGTATGCTTATGCAGAAGTTGGCAACAGCTTGTTTTGAGTTTTCTATAATTCTTGAAGCTCTTACTGGGTCAAATAAAGTACACGAACGTGGTGATTGACAATTTGCATGGTAATACTCATGGATCCTACTGTACGGGAAGAAAGGGGATGGGTAAAATTGCAACCGAAGGTTTTGAAACTGCTTTTTAGAAGGGAAGATTTGGACATGAACATCAAAATCACGTAATTCATGTAGCAGAATTGAAATCCGAAAATATCTATTGGATATCCAGAACTCTTGAGCTGAATATCGAAAAGATATCCAATGGATGCCTTTTGGACATTTGTGTGCTGTATGGAGCTTTGGGTGAATTCTTCTAGCAAGGAAATAGCACCCCTCCGTATTGCCTTTCCCTCTACTGCAACTTTGAACACTGATTTCAGCCCTAAATTTACCAAACGTTCTTATCAACCTGAGTTTAAATTCTAGATGAACGCAATGTCATATTGTGGAAACAAATTGACGTGCTTCTGTAGGATATGACTAAACGTAATAAACAAATCTTGTCACCTTACGTGTGCAAGCTATAAATCTGCATTGCCCATAAATCTGGATATGCTCTTATCTACGACGAGACAATTTACTTCTACAAGTTCTATAAGAATCTTGACTGGACTTATGTTGTTATACTCAGTCAAAATTATGTTTAAAATGTGTATTACACGTTTCAAACATCCGGTTTTGTTAACTTTGAATTTTATTTTATGTCCACTTTTATGCACAGAAATGCTAATTGGAACTGGACCTATAGTTTAAAGTGGGATCCGAATCTGAACTACTATGTGCCTCCACTGGCTATCGAACCTGAGACCCCTTGAATACAAGGCGACGACGTTTATCTTGTTTGTAAATGTATATAAAAGATTACATTTAGATTAACTTTGTCATTTAATAATCCTTTATCAAATTAACTGTTTGTTCTGTTTTGTTTGGACTAATGTGTACAATATAGCTATTGTTAATGCATTTTCCAAAAAAAAAAAAGTGTCCAACGTGTTGTGAAAATATTATTTGCACCTGTACGTACTACAATCTCGATTGCAGCGCCACGGTGTCAGAGATCAAGAATCTCCAAGAGCAATACGGCTGTTCGTAAACTCCAGCCAACTCAGCACAGATCTTACGAGTGGATTACGCAGTCGCACGAAACATCATGTTGACGTCACTAACGAAGCTGTTCCACGCTGTAGTTTACGAACAGCGTAGATCATGGCATGGTGGATCGTCTGCTTGACTCTTGAGCATGTTTAAAAGCAGTTGACTTTCTTTGGAAGTAATATTAGGTGTAAATGGCAATAAATCTCACTTCTATATAAAGCTTGGCTACATTAATATAAATTAATAGAATATTTTGACAAGTTTTAGAAATTGACACAAAAAATAACCGAAAAAAAAACAACAAACGAATCAACTGTATACCTACATATCAAAAATAATTATTTTGTAGTATTTTATTGGTTGGTGAATTTATCTTAGTGTACCGTACGTTAACACCAACTAATATCGTTGAATTATGGTAAATGAAATGGTTTTAAAAGTATTTCATTACAGGTCAGAACAAAAATGACTTTTTTCATTGTTTTATACTTTTTTCTCTTCGGATACCACTTTTTGAATATTTTCCCCATATATATATACATCTATGGAAATAATTAAAAGATAATATTATCTACACCTTTTCCTTCAGCTGCCTTTCTGACTTACAAAGGCATCAAATAAAAATGATTGCCGGCCATTGAAAGCTGCTGCGTCATGCTTTCTGCTAGTTTTCTTTGCAGTGAGTCAGCTCAGTTGCATCAAGAACGGCTTACAAATCTTACGAGCTAAGTCACTGTGACGTCACGGAACCAGAAGTGGATGGAGGGAGCTAGCCGTACTTGGATTGAGTTTACGTACAAATGTAGCTGGCTTCGTCTGACTTGGCTGGAGTTTACGAACAGCCGTAATAACCCGGTCATTCTTTTGTTTATCTCTGTCGCTGGACAGTTGAACATCATATTGTTAACCTGACGAGGCTCTGATTACGCAACTGAAGCATAATAAGTACAGTTTACGATCGGAAAGTTCTTGGAAGATGAAAACGCAACAAGGTGGGAAGCTTTGCGCCAAATCCCTTAACGAGTGGGATATGTCAGATCGAGAGACAAACATATGCACTTGGCATCGTTGTTCATTCTGACATTTTACACATCGTTAGCTGCAATATGGTGTCAAGCACCAATGCTTCCACTAACAAACCAGGACGGTGACCTGCAATAAATACATTACTCTCCCATTGTTTCCACTGAAAACTATATTCTGCCCAGTGTTTAAAAGCGGGAGTCAGAGAATACCCCCCCCCCCCCTTTTTCCCCAGACCCTACATTTCTAAGTTTGTCTTCTCCATTTTGAGAATGTATGTTCCATAGTTATATTTTTTATTATTTTTCAAAAGGACTATGGATGACCACAAAATACGGATAACGGATATCTGTATAATTCGAATATCCGGGTAGTATGGTAGGTGAGTCAAAGGTAGCCCATGTTCCTAAGATGGACCATTTTATGAAAATCATATTAGTATTTAACACAGCTATCAAATGGCACTACATTAATATACCCAGTCTCCTTCAAGAGTTCCATGCAGAGAATGAACTGTCTCTGACTGCCAGCAGCCATTTTACTTAAATTATTATGGAACAGCTGGTATCGTAGGGACTGTACAGGCCATCCTCCACGGAGGTCAGCTATTCGTTGTTACTGTACATAATGCATGTCAACAATCAAAAGTTTGACACCAACAATTATCTCTAATAAGATGTAGAAACGTAAATGAACATGAATAAATATGTTTTCTTGAGCACAAGCATCATTTCTTGAATTCTTTAAGCTAACTATAAGCTGTGGACCATCTTTGGGACCAATGGGCCACCTTGGGAATAGATGAAACGATTTTGTAGTTATTATTTTCTCTTTAAGTTACAAACAATGTTACAATATATCAATTTGGTACACGTTGTTAATTACTTATAATAGTTATTTCTTTTAATTTCAGAAATATAAATTGCCCTAGGAGCTTAAGTAGGGCCACCCTTGGTTCACCTACCTTACAAATTTGAAGAAGGACTTGTAGAAAATCAGTGCAGTGAAATATGAATATTACGGACAAAATTGTGTCTACTGCCTTGCTTTCCGAAGGTAAAAATGTCTAAATGAGAAGATATGAAGCTGTGCCATTCCTCCAGGTCTGTCGCCACCCTGTTTTTATAGTGTTTGCAATGGAATTGAAATATTATATTGGCATAAATACTTGTATCTAGTGCCTGAAATGTTTGCATTCATGATAAGAGCTTTCAAAATGATTGATTTAATAGTTAATAGGTTTTAATGTACCCATTATACAAAATTCATACATCCACAACCCGAAATCCGGACACTTGGGCAGAAGTGCATGCGAAGTGGTTAGCATAGTGTGCTAAAATGCTGAGTGCAATGGGTTCGAAACCAGGCTAGACCATAGGAGTTCTTTGTGAATGGCCATTCAACAATTTCATCTAATCCCCATTCATCATAATTGTCGCAATTATCCCAACGTAGCAGAAAGCGACGAAAAATAACCAAATTAATCAGTCAATCAACGGACACTTGGTTCTAGGATCCAGATCCAGGTACCCGGTTCCCCCGAACTTTACATTGTTGGCCATCCCTAGTATATATGTATTTATACGGAAACCTTCCAGTTAGCGTAGTGGTATAACGTCATCGCCTTGTAATCAAGGAGTCCCGAGGTCGATACCCGGTGGAAGCACATTGTGGTTCGGATCCCACTTTAAACTGTAGGCTGGCTATCCTTTCTGTGCGTAAACCGAATTAAAAAAAAAATATGTGTCATTTATACTTATAAAGTAAAAAAAAGGTAAAGTGTTCCCCTGTGCTTAGCACCACGCCATGAAGGTGTATAGGGGGTGTGGGGGTAACGCCCCACACTTTCTTGATCCGGTCGTGAGTGGGGGTGATGTGATCAGCATCACGCCCCTGACCGCCTTTACCCCCCAGGGTTTCCCCCAGGTACCCATGTTATTCGACGCTGGGTGGGCGCCGGAGCCGCTTCCAACGTTAGAAAAGTTCCCGGATTTGAACCGGCCGGGGATCGAACCCGGGACCTTTAGCATGGTAGTCAGACGCGTTACCGACTGAGCCACCGCGGCTTATAAAGTATGGTCCATATCTACATTCATAATGGAAGAATGTATTATTATACATTAACAATAATAATGCCACAACCAGCCCCGTTACGGGAACGTGACTGTTTTAGAAACATAATTCACCCTCGCAGTAAGTTGATGCATATTCTCGCATCACATCCCAACTTCATATTTTCGTGGGTTCGGAACACATTTCATTCCACAATTTCCATTCAACAATTAAAAAGCTACCCAGTTAGAAGTTCAAAAGACATGTTGTGTTCTGTTCATCTTCTAAAACTGTTGTGTGTTGTTCTAAACCACCCGCCATGTTCCAACCCTCTTTCTACAAAGTCGTTAGGTGACCGTGAATGCGAGCACCTGCAGTGAGCTCGCCAGCCGGCAGCAGTGTTGCCATGTCAAGAAAAGTGAAAAAAATGCGAATAAAAATTAATTAATTAATTTTCAGGATGATGATGCAGAAAATGAAAATATTAATCAGTGGTTCTCTAGAAACATCCTTTCTTGGTGTTCAGTTAAAATTTGAAAATTTTCTGTCAACTGGTTCTCGAGATAATCGTGACCAAAGTTACTCCCATAAGTTTACATGCAAAATGCTCAAACTTTTCGCCGGAGTAGGAGATCGCCTTAACTGGGCAAACAATCCCACCCCACTGAACTTCAGAATCACCACAAATGTCACTGTTGCCACATTCACCAACAGCCTAATGCATAAAGTAATTACTGTTTCCAAGTAGTCATTACCAAATAAGTTATAAAGTCCAGTTATTAGCATGTACTTACTTTGTTCTCTACTTTGTGTCAGCCAGGCAGCCATATTGAATAGGACAGTCAGTTACCAGCCAGAGATGGAGTAGGGCACTGCATTCTTGTTATCTTTTTTAACCTTTTGTAACTCATCTTCCCCATGTTTTAAACCTTCACTAGTCTTGTCCATCTCCTGAGGAAGCCATATGATGTGGTGAAAGCTAGAGATCAAAGTAAGTACATGCCAAAAACTGGACTCTATTACTTAGTGAAATGATGGCATGTGGTGTAGTTATGCCTTATTAGTCATTATTCAACACTTCATCTCATAAATACTGAGATGAGAAAAGTTGTATATATCAGTTATGTATGATAACATACTCATCCTAGTTGCTCGGTAACCATGCCTAACCTATACCCACTCATCCAATTCCAGCATATATATCAGACATTTTGCATTCCCTCACAAACACAGGTGCAAGCATGTTTTTGTCTAACACGGGTGGCTATCTTCTCTCATCATCTGGCTACACTGTAATATGATGCCATTTTTGTTTCACCAGTGAACATGCAGCCAGGCCACGGAATATTGAAAATTTCATTTTCTGTGGTACATTTTTTTTTACATTTTCTTCCATTTTTATTTATCCTTTTCCTTCCATTTCATGTGTGTATGTACAAGGTCCGCCCATAAAGAAACCGAACTGTCAAGAAAAAGAAGAAAAAAAAACAATCCACATAAAAAGACACCGTATTCTGGCAACACTGCAAAACAGATATATCTAAACTTCCCGTCAGTGCATGTTTCAACCTGTTGCAGGCAGTCAGTATCGGAGCAAGCGTGCATCAGATGCAGGTCATGTGCAGGCAGCGTACAAAATACGTGCACCAAGATGGAACAACGTTACAGCATAAAATTTTGTTACAAATTGGGCAAATTGTTTACCGAAAGGTTACAGATGATACGGGCAGTGTATGGTGATGCAGCATTATCAAAAAGACAGTGTGCAGTGGAAAGGACAGTTCTTGCCCATCAAGAAAAAAGCACGGATGTCAAAATCGAAGACAAAGGTGCTGCTGATCACATTTTTTTGATTCCCAAGGACTGATCCACTATGAATTTGTCCGTGAAAACCAAACAATTCATCAGTGGTATTACAAGGAAGTGGTTGGTCGACTCAGAAACAGGATGAAGTGGGTTAGGAAGGACCTCTGTGATTCTGGCCAATGGTTTCTGTTACACGATAATGCTCGGCTTCATTTCGCATTGTCTGTACAACAATACCTTGCTAAGCATTCAGTGACAGTGATCAATAACCCTCCATATTCTATGGACTTATCGCCTGCTGATTTTTTTTCCTTTTCCCAAGCTTAAGATGGCTATGAAAGCGCGAAGATTTGACAACGTCCTGGACATTAAATTAAATGTTACGTGTATTTTACAAACACTTACTATCAATGACTATCAACAGTGTTTCCAAGACCTGTACAAACTCTGGTCAAAGTGTATTGCCTCCTCTGGTGATTATTTTGAAGGTGATAAAGTCATTTGAAGAATTACTTGTTTTCTTTCCTAAAAAAAAAGTTGTTTTTTATGGGTGAACCTTTGTATGTATTGTGTGTGTGTATATCTGTGTAAGGTGGTGTCACAGTTGGCATACACACACACAAACGAATGGGTATCACAGTAGGCATAAACACACACACACACATACTAATTTGTTCTCTTGTCTCTCTCTCTCACTCACTCTGACACTTAAATAAGATAAGCATGCAAATGAAGAAATTTATCCAAAGCTAACATGTGAAATAAATGACTTACCAAATCCTATACAAGGTGAAATAGGAGGATGAACACAGATCTTGGGTAGATCATCATCTTCTTCCTCATGAAAGTCCACTTGTGTTTCATCAACTGTGCAAAGACCCACCAAACTACCATCCAGAACATTCAAGACCTGCTGAGGATGCACTCTCTCATGAGCAATGCTCACCAACAGTGACGAAAACTCAATTCTGGAAAAAGAAACTTGCCCTTGTAGCAACTGATTTAACTTTTGGAATCACTATAAATGAAAATAATTTACTAGTTATCAGTTCTACTTAACCCTGCAAAACTGTAGTTGATTAGTACCACTACTGTGCAGTCATGTACATTGCCATTCCTACACATTTTAAATGCTGAAATTAATACAACTTACAGCCTAACAGCAATTGCCTCCTGGCAGTACATATTCTAACTTTATATATTTACACTTTTTCAGTTAAAATAAAATGATAAAGAGTAGATCACCAAAAATTTAGACTATTTATTGAAGGATGGAGTACTTGGTTTGATCTGGCAAAATTGTGTTCTCTACACCAAACGTGATATTACACTTATTTCAGTGTGCACCGCTGCACCCTGGGGCATTGTGAAATGTTCCAATACTTTCGCTGAAATGACACAGTCTACACATGCTTTTAGTACAGTTTTTAGACATAAAATGTTTTTGAATTTGAAGTATGTGTTTATTTTTTACCTTCAGGCAAGCAACCTAACCTCACTTACTGAGCATTTCAAGTGTTAGATAGGCCTATATTCTGACTTGGGCACGGCGGAAAAATCTTGAAACACTAAGGGCGCAGTGAAACAAAAAAGTTTGGGAACCCTTGAATTAGTCTATCAGAATTAAAACTCATGGCAGGAAGTCATGCATGAATTGTACAGCTTTCTTATTCTTACTGTTGAGAATCACTTTATTTTCTAGTTAGGAACTTAAACTGCAAATTCTTCTTATTACAAGTGGGAAAAATATAATTAGAAGCACAAAAAAACACGTACCGGTTTCTTCATATATTCACTGGGACTGATGATATGAACAAGAAGTTTTATGTGAACTGTTAACACTTGCAATACAAAAGGATATGCTCCTTAACACATATAAATAGTGAATGAAATGTATTTTACTGTACAAGGTGTATGACAGTATCTTGCAAATAAAATAGTTCTCAGTTTAGTGCAGGGCTGGGCAACTTGTCTTAGGTGCAAAAGAGCACTCTCGTAGACACATGTGGAAATCTGAGCATGCAGCTTAAGTGTAGTCTTGTCAGAGGAGGGACCAGCATTGCCAGCAACGTTTGCATGAAATACATGGAAGCTCCAATGAAGTTACACACAATTTCAGACACAATGAAATTGGAACACCATCCACATTTTGCACACACTGCAGCACTCTGGAAAGTGAATGGTTGTTCGTGAGGGGCACATTTTCAGTAGAAAAGAAAAGAATTTCCTAGGGATGTGAAGAAGCCATTTACTGACATACGAATATCAGCCAAAATTGACATATCTGAATTGGTATCTCCATCTAATATTTAAACTGATACCAATGCTAAACATTTTAAATTTTAATATTAGAAGATTTATTCAAAATTAGATTAAAGTGAAGTAAATCCATGAATGGAGACATAAAATGCACATAAAAAACAGAACCTCAACTACAAGTACAAAGGTCATACCGAAATTAATGCCTCCACCTTAACATCTCCTCATATTGTTATCGGATTGCGATGAAACTTCACACACATATAATGCGATATGTTACTAATGCACACAATTTTTCATTTGCAGGTAATTAAATAAACAACATGAATAGTAGTGAAAAACAAAGAGCTGTAATTCAGTTCTTGTAAATAGAGGGTTGTCACAGGCCATTGCCAAAATGGGGTGGACAGTAATGCACCCTTTGCAGTCCTGATTTAACGCATTGGACTACCATTTGTTTGCCCCTCTCAAAAACAACCTTCACATGGACAGCATTTCCAGTACGTGGAAGACATTAAATTTGCTGTCAATGCATGGGTCAAAAACAACATCAGAAATTTTTCCAGATCTCAGCATTAGGTTGAATGTTGGCAGAAATACGAGGGACGTTGATTAAAGATTTCCCCTGAACCAGTTCTAGTTAATGTAGAATATTGAAATTTTGTATGCATAATGATACATATGTACATAAGTCATGAGGTAATTTGCAATTCTGAACTCCTCCTAGTTTATGTCTTAGAGGGACTAAATTGAGGCAAGGTGTAATGATGGATCCAGTGGAATACCGAGCAGTCATCAAGTTTCTTTACCTGAAAGGCCGCACAGCAAAGGAATCTTTGATGAGGTGAAAGAGACTTATGGAGAGGATGTCCATTGTATGGCATAGTGAAGCACTGGTATCTTCAGTTCAAGTGTGGTCGAACTTCAGTAGAAACAGCCCCCATTTCCGGGTGACCACAGTCAGCCATTGACGAAGACACCATTGGGCAAGTGAAAGCCGCCATCTTGGAGGATCACATCGCCACATAACCGTTCACCAACTAGCTGAAGATGTCAAGATCAGTGTGGGGTCTGTGGAAAAAATCACCCATGACCATATGCACATGCAGAAGATATCTGCCCGATGGGTTCCTCGGCTACTCACCTTTCCAAACGCAGGAACAAGTCACGTGCTCCCAGGCTAATTTGACCATGTGCCAGGAAAACCAGGAGGGCTTTTTTGACAGACTAATCACCCAGGATGAAACGTGGGCCCATCACTATGACCCAGAGACCAAGGCCCAGTCAAAGCAATGGAAACATCCTGACTCACCACCACCAAAGAAGGCCTGTGTCCAACCCTCAGCGGGCAAAGTGATGCTCACGTTTTTTTGGGAACAGCATGGAGTAATTATGATAGATTTCCTAGCGAAGGGTACCACAATTACCAGGGTGTACTACGCTGCACTGCTGCAGAAATTGTGGAAGGCCATCAAGACCAAGAGGCATGGCATGCTGACCAAAGGTGTCCGTCCGCATCCTGCAAGAAAATGCTCCAGTTCACAACTTGCATGTTGCCCAGACAGAAGCATGGTCCTGCGGGTATGAAATCCTCTCTCAACCCCCATACTCTCCTGACCTCGCACCATCAAACTTCCACCTCCTCCCAATCATGAAGTCATTTCTGAAGGGAACACACTTCCACGACGATGAAACGTTGATTTCTCAGGTCAAGTCATGGCTTCTGGAGCACTTTTCAGACGTCTACAAACAAGGTCTCCACAGGTGTATAAAGCGAAGGGAAAAGTGTGTGGCCATTGGTGGTTCCTATGTAGAGAAGGAGTAATGTCCGTGCCAATTTTAGTTTATCTCCGTCCATGGGAACTGGGTCAGGGGAAATCTTTAATGAACGTCCCTCGTATATTGAAAGCAACAGACAGTATTTTGAATAGCCTTAATAGATATCCAACCCAACATGAGTATTTTGAATAGCCTTAATAGATATCCAACCCAACATGTGTATCCATTTTCACACAAACTTTGCAATTGTTCCTCCTTCAAATAAACATTTTACAGCATAGGAGGCATTACCTTAGTAATTAGAATACCATTGCTGGATGCACATTTTCTTACACAGTTGATATGATCAGCAAGGGTGTCGGGATCCCGAAAAGTTGGTGGTACCAGATTGGGGAAAAAAATTCCCTTCCCACTCCCAACTTCACGAAATGAATTCCCAACATTTAGAATCACAGACAGTTGAAAAGTTTCAATTATTCTGGTTGAAAAGTTGTTAATTCTCAATGTTTCTTGCACTATATGTGTCTGAAATTTTCATCTCGCATACCCATAGTGATCAGTAATAACTGTTCATCAAATAGTATAGTAACACCAAGCTTTCTGAAACCTTGGAAAATATGCGAACTACAGGCTTCCCCGTAACTTAGCCTAGCAACACTAGCGGCACTACTCTCCTGCCAGGGGTTCAAATGTTGTGGTGGATCTATAGCTTGTTGATGTGTAGATTGTCCAAATTTGCAGGAGTGTGCAGGATCACAAAATGTCAAAAATACTTTTCTCATGTTCTATCTGTTTGAGAGAAAGAGAAAGAAGACTATAAAGACAAAATTCTCTAGCTCATTAACATTTTGATCGCCTGGACTTTCCCAGAATTTTCTGACAAGATACTGTACATAATCACTTTTCAGTCTCTTTGAGTTCACTGTGAAGATGAGTACCCATGTACAAGCCCATACTTTACTTTTACCAATCAGAACAGAAGGGGGAGGGGAGGTGAAATACTAAAATTTGGATCAAGATTGACTTACTTGTGTGGTGTAACTTCAGACACACAGTAGTTTGGAGGCTTCACCATCTCACTTAGATAGGCCATGGTAACTAATTCCCTGAACACTGAAGGTTTCGTTCTACAACAAATAAGAACAAGTTTGTTAAATGTAATATACACAATTCTAAATTTATTGCAAATACACTAAGAAGTACATAAAACAAATATTTACCATGTGACTTCACTCAGAATACTCATTTTGTTATGCACTTCATGTCATTGTTCATTAAAACTTGCCACATAGGCAATAAGTTTCCTTGAAAATAAATAACCTTCCAAAAGTGAAATTAATACTATGATAAATGTGTACTTTTAATAGTAAATATTTTTAATCTTTTTTTCCATCTAATATCCAATCGAATCCAGTTTTTGTTAAATTAACTTACAAAAAGTAAAAATAGAAATATGGAAATATATTTCTAGCCATTAACTTAAGGAAACGATCCTCCTGATATTTCGGCACTGAATATAGAAGTTGTCTTCAGTCAAACAGTATAATAATAATTAGAGGCACATATTTTTTGGTGAATAAAAAAAGCAAAATTTTGGTACGAAAAAGAGAGTCAATTTCAGGTTCAAAAGCGGTAAATAAAATAAAATTTTGCTGTTATAGCGGTGAAAAAGCAGTATATAAAATTACATTTTGGTTTTAAAAATGTGAATATAATCGAACTGCACTTATGACACAAAATAAACATATTCCTCCTAATAGCACATATGTCCTTACCAGAATATTAAGTTTATTCCTGTGTAAAGGGGTCCATTTTTGCTTCTCAAACATTTACAGCAGAATTAATAAATTTTCCAGGAATTGCATAACTCTCAGGATAATTCAGGCTTCAGAAAGTGTAGTGTCGGTAAATAAAGTCTACATTTTGTGTTTAAGAGTCTATTTTGAATTTTGCAGTTCATTTTGCATCATTTCGTGACAAAACAGGATAGGAAAATACACCTCACACCTTTCAGAAACATGAAAAATTAACATTACAATGTGTTATTTCACAGTTCGGGTTTTCGCCAGAAACGAAATATGCATGCCTTTAATAATAATACATGGTTCTACATGTTCGAGAAAATATATGGGTGCAGTGTCAAATATATCTAGAAGGAAATATCTCCATAGCTATGTATCAGTATCAATCTTTTGCTGATACCAATAAAAGTATTGGTATTAAATTTAATGAACACTGGTGCTGTCTAAAAATAGATCAGTTGCTGTGCTGTCTTCCTGTTGAGATGCGTGTTTTGGTGGTAGGCCTATTGTTTCATATTGTTATTAAAATGTTTTCATAAGAACAAAGTAAAGCTATCACTGTAATAAGTTTTCTTTTTATATTTTCCCGTGTAATCTAGTATTATGGGCTGCCATAAAAAGAATATGTATATTTTAGAGCTTCAACTAACAAATATAAAGTTTTAACCGATTGCTTGAAAAAAGCAGAAACTGACAAACCCATTCTCGTGCCAAAAAGGACAGCAACAACACGTTGGTCATACCGAGCAGATGCTTCAAAAGCTCTCTTGAGAGGCTATAAAGAAATAAAAGAATGCACTTTTTGAAATTTCAGAGGACAAAGAAGATTCAGGACAATCACATGTTACTGCTCTAAGTTTGCATAACAAATTGTCAAAGATGAAACCGGGCTTTACACAGCATTTTGGGATATCTTGGGACAAGTAAACAAAACTATTGAAACTCTGCAGAACTCTAGATTGGACATGAACACAGCCGCCTCAGCACTGACATCGCTAACATGCTTCATAGGAACAAAACGGGATAGCTTTGAAGAATATGAGGTGAAAGCTGCTGAGTTAGCTGATTGCACTGAGTATGAGAGTGCAAGTGAAACACAGCACAGTGCAAACGCAAAATAAACATGCGTTTGGCACCTCTTGACTGTGTACAAGCACCAGAAGTTGAGCTGACCCCATCAGAAAGATTTTGAACCCAGAGTTTCAAGCCGATGAAAGTTCAAAGCAACTACGGGGGAAAGGGTTGAAGTGGTGCAACCACAGCTGGCAGGGTCATTGCCCCCCAACCTTGAAGGGAAATCAATTTTAGGAAAAGGGGGGGGGCAAACATGAAGTAAAGGAAAGCAAGATTGGCAGCATCTAAGAGCAGCAGCAGGCCAAAAGGATACTCAAGATGGGATTAGTTTTCACATCTTTCTTGTATTATTTCTTCCAGATGGCCAAGAGCACCTGCAGGGGGGGCAGAGAGCTGCAATTGCCCCCTCGATTTCAAATTTTATACAAATAAAAATACATTTCGTAAAATGTTCTTGTTCGCTTCACTCGCAATATGTACTTTTCTTGCAGTCTTGTCAAATTCAGAGCCGTAGCTAGGGGTCGGCGGGAGTTGGCCCTGGATGCTGAACGATCTAAATTTTAAAAAATGTAAAAGAGAATTCCATGGCAGTCCATGAACATTTTTGCACCATATTAAATCAATATTATTTTCATTTTGCAATAATTTCGATCTGAATTTTTTTTTGCTCGCTTCGCTTGCAATTTGATTTCTGTAATGCATTGTAAATTTCCTGGGGAAAAAGGAGCATGCACATTTCAAAGACAATTTATATGATTTTTGTTGTTGGTTTGTTATGGGGCGGATGAATTGATTATGTATGTATGTGTGTATGTATATGTACATGTATATGGGGGTATATATACACACCCCCATGCAATAAAACTTAGTGAGATAAAATTAGGTTTTTCTTTCCCGACTGAACTTTCATCAAGGCTCTTGATTCTTCTGTCCATATTATTGGGTTTATTATTTTGTGTGGGTAGTTATTGGTTTTGAGATCTTTGTAGAGTGATTTACTTTCATTGGTAAGGTCCTGTTCAGTTTTTCATATTGTTCTTGCTCGGTTCCAGAGTGTTTTTACTATGCTGGTTTTTATGGACTTGGGGTGGTTGGAGAGGAAGTTTAGATATTGTCCTGTATGGGTAGGTTTTCTGTACACTTTTGAGGAAAGGGTGTAGTCTTGCCTTGTAACTACATACTACTACATAAAAGGAATATCCGAAAGAATCCAAAAAATAGCCAAGAAATATAACATCAGAACTACATTCCACTCCAGGAACACACTCCAATCCAACCTGGTCCACACTAGACCCCACACACCCGATATAAAAACAAAAATGTAATCTACAGCATCTCATGTGAATGCGGGAGGGAATACATTGGGGAAACATGCAGAACACTTGAAGCGAGGTTGGGGGAACACAAAACAAACCTCAGGCTGGGATACTTTCAAAGATCCAAATTAGCGACCCACGCCTGGGAAAACAGCCACAGAATACAATGGGATAAAACACACTGTTTATTTATTTTTTTATTATTATTAAACTCAACAGGTGAATGCCCAATTACAGTGTTCTGCATTCCTTGCTTTGAGTTTGTAAATTTACAGTTTGGTAAGAAATATTATTGTGCAGAAATGTAAATAAACATAAAACATTTCAACGCTAAATTATATGTGTATACAACAGTTAACATACATGTTAATTGAAGAGAGTGGAATAAAATATCTAACTATTATCTACAAAAATAGCCTACATGAATGCAAGATTTAATTTATTAAGTACAATGCACAACATATTTATCTTACACTCAGTATTTCAGATCTTTACCACCATGTACAATATATATAAGATACTAATATAATATATAATAAATTACATAAAATATGGAAATAAAATAAACACAGTATAAATCAAGGATAGAAGCTATTTACATTAAAGAAATATATTAATTATGTGTGTAATAAATGACCTGTAAATAATTGACACACTAGAAAGTACATACATATATGTAATTGAGTATAAACTACGAAAGAAATATATATTTACAAAAATTGTGTTTATGTTTACATTGTTAACATTTATTCTTCCATTCCTTGAATAACTTTTTTGAATGTCTTAACCTTTTGCTGCCCAAGGTCTTTTTCACATGTAAGCCTTTCTGTCCCGAGCCGATTTTGAGCAAAATAGAGTTTCAATTAAATGAGTGTAGATCGGAGGCTCATTGCCCTAGAGAGATGAGTGATATACCGTTGTACGCGGAATGAACCAGAGATTCAGACTATATGAAATTTTTGCAAATTCGGGGTATATGTGATGGGGGGGAGGGGGCTAACTCTCAAAATTCCAAAATTTCTGGAAAATTTCTTTTGTTCCCCCACCCTCCCCTCAAGCAAAAAGTACATGACAGTGTCGATATGCACATGGAAATGATCGCTAACATGTAAGGAACACAAAAATATTTGCATTATTATCATATGACCAATGCAACTTGAGTTATTTCCCAAAAGGAATTGTCGGCACGCCACTGATTCAAGCTTCAAAATGCAGTGGTACCTTGAAATGACTTTAGCTCAGAGACTATTTGCCCTGGAGATATGAACGATATACCGTTGTATGCAGAATGAATCACAGATTCAGACGATATATAATTTATGCACATTCGGCGCACATATGGAGGGGGAAAGGGGGGAAATCCCCTGATTTTTTTAAAAATGGGGTTTCTCCCCCCCCCCCCCGAAAAAAAGGATGTGAAAAGTTCAAAATGCACATAGAAATTATCGCTAGCACACTTTTCACAAACACATAGATGACAAAAAAGTCCTTGGAAGTATGTCACTTCAGTAAAACAATATCCTCGCACTTGGGCACAAAACGACACACACCTACGCACAACTTTCACGGACGAAAAGCTAGAACGCACTGGAAAATGAACGCCGATTCTTGCAGCTGCTTGACATTCTATTTTTAGACAATGCTGGGTGACCTCTGTTCAACATTGTGGAACACTTGTGCTCACAAACAAAGGTTTCCTTCAGCACACTTCGAATTCCCATTCTCACAACACAGATTCAACAACCAGTTTTCCCCATCCCCCCACCTCCACCCCCTGCTTCCGCCCTCACGGAAAACTTTCATTTTGACATCGCATACTTATAAACAAGCTTCCTTCGAATGCAGATAGCAGGAGGGAGTGAAAAGCATTGCTTTAGAACAACAAAGCCGGTCTTCCTTTGTCGGCAAAAATTTGACGTTGAAAAGAGCCGCAAAAGAGAAGTACCTTTTCCCGCCTTTTCCCCTCCATTTTCATGAAGACAAAAAAAAATGCAAAAAACCATTTCTGTTAAATACATGTGTTAGGAACAATATAAAAAAATAAAATCGAAATTCTAGCCAAAAATAGAAAAGCTATAACGTAAAAACTACGACCTTGACACAGCGTCTCGATCGAGACGCTTGGGACAATGAGGGTTACATTTGGGTATCTCGTTCGAGATGCTTGGGCGGCAAAAGGTTAATAGGCATGTGAAATATATCTAATTTTGGTTCCCTTTCAGAACATCTGTTGTACAGTTCACATATTCTCCTGATAGGTGATTTACTTATAATGTTCTATCTTCTGTTACTACTGTAAAAGAGGCCCCCTTTGGATCGTGTCTTGGAGATAGCAACACGTATGTGTATTTGTTCTAGAAATGTTGCACTTGAATATTATTGTTCATGATTTTGTATAAGATACAGAGCAATTGCATCTTTCTTCTTTTGCTGAGAGAAGGCAGGATGGGGTGTTTACAGAGGGAAGTGTATGATTCGTATCGGGGATATATGCCTGTTTCTTTATAAGTGGCGTACTTTACGAATTTAGACTGTAGCATTTCTATTTTATGCGTGTACTTTTTGTCCTGAGGAGCCCATATTTCTGCTGCATATTCTACTTTGCTTCGGACTAAAGCGTTAAATATTATTTTCATTATTTCTTTGTTCATAAACTACTAATTCTAATTGCGTACCCTAGGTTCCTGTGTGCCTCATTTACGACCCTTTCAACATGTGTTGCAAATGTAAGTTTTGAATCAAATGTAACTCCTAGATCTCTCATCTTGTTAACCCTTTTAATTTTTGTGTTATTTATTTTGTAATTGAATTCAATTTGCTTTCTGTTGCGCGAGTATGTCATCGTGCAGCATTTTTCTATGTTCAGATTAAGATAATTTATTTCGCACCATTTTGTTACTGTATTGATTTCATTTTGTGAGGATTTGCAGTCATCAATATTACAAATAGTCCTACTGAATTTTAAGTCATCCGCGTATAAGAGTCTGAATTAGTCACACAGGTACTTTGGTAAGTCATTGAATAGAATTAAAAACAACAGAGGTCCGAGATTCGAACCCTGGGGGACTCCTGAGAAAACTGCGAACTCTTCTGTTAAAATTCCATTATAAGATATGTTTTGCTTACGGTCTTTTAGATAAGAAGCAAAGAAATTTAGTGCTGGTTTGGAGAGGTCGTAACACGAGAGTTTACTCAACAAAATATCGTGGTTTACTCTATCGAAGGCTTTGATATATCTGTATAGATGACATCTACTTGCTTTCTTTCTTCTAGATTAGTTGCAACGAAATGACTTAGGAGGGATCTACCCGGGACGAGGTCGTGTTGGTTTGCAGATATTACTGGGGATATGTGTGACAACAATCTTTGATAAATAATACTTTCGAAAACTTTTGCGGGTGCAGACAATAAAGATATGGGCCTATGCTCTTCAATGTTACCGGTGCCACTATTTTTGGGTACGGGACGCATTGTAGATCTTTTCCATTTCCTGGGAAATACAGACGTAGCTAGGGAAAGATTGAATATTTTCATTAAGGGTAGGGCTAATAAGCTTGTACAACCTTTTAACACGTACGGTGGAATGCCGTCAGGGCCACAGGTTTTCTTTGGTTTTAACTTTTTTATTGCTTTTTCAACATCTTCAATACTGAACTGCGTTCGCAATTGCCTCGTCATCGTCTAGTGTAGTGTCATTGTATTTAAGGAGCAAGAAAATGGCTGCAGCAGAAAATTCAAGGAAGCATCGCATATGACAACAACGACAGAACCAATCAGCCAACCCAGCCTAGAAATCAGACCAATATGGACTCTATTAGTCAGAAACTTTTTAAAAAAAACAATAGATGGCAGCACTACACCACTGCATCCACATGTCATACAGTTACCCACAGAACACAACATAAACACTAAAAAAATAGTGAACAAATTGTACAAAAATACAAACTACAAAAATCATAAACAACAACGGGACCAGGGTACACAATTTGGAAACTATCCCTCCACACACATAAGATCTCATGCATAGTCTCTATAGACTATTCATACACATTGCACACCAACCCCAATTTACGTCAACATTCAATCCGGGGTGGTCCAGTCCCCGGGGATCAAGGTGGAAACCTAATGGTGCCACGAAGCCTTGATCTTGACGTGGTAATCTTAAGAAGTGGAGCCCGGCCACTGATAATCCTACCTGGCAACTTTGTATATAAAGGTCCTCGTGACCAACAGACGCGGTGGAGCCTAGGCCACCAAGAATAATCCTCTAAGGCAACCATTTAGACACACTACCCTGAAGACGGAGGCAGATGCAGCCTCCAAAACGTACGTAAATCTCTTTTAAATAACAGTGGTTAAAAGTCCAAAAAAACTAGATTACCAAAACTTATACTTCCATTGTGCTCTTAAACTATTATTTTAAATTGTAGGTCAGATGGTTTACGTATTTTTGTGATAGTTTGAGATGGAGATGTTGGAACCGATTTTTGTAGTGATGGGTTCAAGCCGTTTATTTGTGTGAGTCCAGAGTGCTGCAAAGTGTAGCTTTTGCCTACCCGTGCTTCTTGCCCCGTGAGAACAGGTTTACCTGCTCGCCTGCCCACGGCAACGAGTCGACTTGCGTCTTTACCCGGGTTCTTCGTCTTCCAGGCGCTCTGCACTTACAAGGTACCTGGGCATTCAACAAGACCCGGGCGCATGCAAAACCTGCTGGAAGGAAACAGCCCTCCGGCAGCGTGTCGCTCCAGGCGTTTCTTCACCACGTGGACAGCTACAGCCAGTGTTGCCTACTTATGTAGCTCCTAAATCCTACGAAGTCCTAGGAGGAGCTCTCTGATTTAAGGAGAATTTACAGTAAATACTTAACGATTTCAGTTCATTGTAAGCAGTTTTTATCTTATTGCCAGGAAATGCACGCAATATTACAGCTTCATTTATTTAAATGAATGATCGGGCAAACAAAAAACTCCTCATCGAAAACTAATTGTTTTTCATTACATGGTGTCTTAACCAGGCACGCAATGGCGCAACCACAGGGGGCAGGGGGCATTGCTCATTAACTTTCAACGAAAATTAAGTCTAGCGGGGTTGGGCAAGGGGGGCAAACATTAAAGTACAAGAAAAACTAGGATAAAGGCTACTCAAGATGGAATTAGTTTTCATATATTTGTTGTATTATTCCTTCCAGACGACAAAGGGCACCTGCAGAGGGGAACAGAGGGGCAATTGCTCCCCTGATTGATTTCAAATTTTATGACAGTAGAAATATATTAAAGTATATTATACAGTCAAATCAAGTTCAATGCCGTAGCTAGGGGGTAGCTGAGGTCGGCCCTGGGAGCCGAACGATCTAAATGAAAAACTTTTTTAAAACAGAGAATGCCATGGCGGCCCAATGCCAACATTGCTATCAATGTTGGTTTGTTATTAGATTGATTAATTGATTATGTAATGTATTTAAATATGCATTAAAGAAACTTTGAATACGTACACAATTTAGTGTTAACATGTTGCATATTTTCTTATTTTACGTCGCTCCATGTTTCATATGTCTTCCACGTAGTACACCCTGGACTGCAGAATAACGAGGCTCTGGCGACTGGCCCCATGGCCAGTATAATTTTTTTTGTGTTGTCCTGTGTTTTGTCCTTATCCGTGCGAGTGCTCCTTTACAGCCTCAGCTTTTAACGAAAGTCAGAAGATTTTAATATTTTATGATTTTAGTTCTGCAACGTTAGAGTTATGTGTAACGATAAGGGGCTGGACCCCGTATAATGTGACGGGTCCAAAATAGCCTTAGTGTTGACGCACCCAAAATTTTAAATTCAAATTCAAATTCATGTTTCATACGTGAAAAGAAAATATTTTACATGCCATATGAACATTCGGAAAGCATTTTTCATGCACTTCCTTTCTTTCAAAAACAGTTTGTGTGCTTGTTTTCCATTATTAGCTAATGTGAAATTAAGGTGTTGAAAAAAAATGTTTCAAATTCTTTGTTTCAACACAAATGCGTTAGAAACGACTTCTACCCACCCCCTTTTTGCATGATTTATGAGAATAATAATGCCTTTGATGTTACTTTATTACTATTATTGTTATTGTTGGCATGTTTATCCAGGTACTTGCCCCTCCAAAAGAAAATTCATGGTCGCGCCTCTGCAGGCCCGTTGTCAGAATTGGTTGGCGGGGGGGGGGGGTCTCATGGGTTATCAGGGAGGGCTTCATAAACCAAGTCCATTTTCAAAGGTTTAATAGTATTATATGAAAGTAAATTATATATGTGTGTAGTCTAATCATTAAGTTAATATAGGACACAGAAAATCTAGAAATATTGTTCAAATACTTACAATATATTTTCAATATCTTCCCATTCATAGCTGAAGCCGAGAGAAAATATTCTAATTACTACCTGCTACTTTTACTTCGGCTCGTAAATCAAATGAAATCATTTTACGCCTATCTGTTCTTTGTATTCTGTGAATTTAACCTTTATCAAGTTTTGAGTAAAATAATTTCTACAGTCTACATTTTCACTCGTCGCTGCAAACAAATTTTACAAAGTAGTTTACCAAATTTCAGAAAGGGGGGGGGGGGAGGATAACGGCAATGCCCCTGGACCCTGTCTGGCTACGGGTCTGGTGTTCGCAGTAGAACAGTGTGTTGCTATACTCGCGACCTCGGCGTCGAACGTGACATGTTCCAGCAGTGCCCTGGATTATTGGTTGTTTACGACATATTCTTATGGAGCCTATACCACGGAAAACCTATTTCAATGTGTAGGGGGGGGGGGGGCAAAACTAGCAACATTCTGAAATCTCATTTCATTGGCGATGTGGCTTTCAGTTCCCTTCCTAAGTAGTGGAAATCTATTGCAGTTGGCAACACTTGCAGACAGGTGTGCGACCGGTGGAGTTCCTACTCGAAGCAACTACGTCATGCAGAAGGAGGGGTCTGCAGTTGATGGAAAGAACGAACTGAGACCTACTAGGTATCGTAAGATTGCAGGTACCCGCCGGGTCTACAATGCCTGCCAGGAACGATCTGTGCAGGTGGGCATACAAGCTGCTCAAGCGAGGGTGTTGCGCAGGTTGCATGGTATTTTAGGAGCGATGTCTCGCGAACGGGTCTGCTCCAGGTCTTGTGCAGGCCTCTGTGTGAGTCGACTCATGAGCGCTCGCTCACTGAGAAGAGTTGTTCAAAAGAGTCGTCAAGCTTCTTTTTCTCGAAACACATGCCTGAAGAGGGGGAAGGGGAGTAGGAGGTGTTGAAGCAGATGTATGTATTTAAATAAACGAACACAATGGAACGTATCAGCCTCTGTCCTTCAAGATTAATAAATTGTATTGCATTTTTGTGTATGTGTGTGTGCGTGTAGCTGACTAGATGGCCAAGATTCTGAAGTAATCGACATTTGATCTTGCCACAGAAGTTCCCGGGTTCTAGTCACGCATCATCCTCATCGTCACGATTACTTAAAATTTGAAGAAAAGTGGCATAAAATAAGAAAAATACAAATACGAGTCTGTGTGTGTGTGTGTGTGGTTATACATATATGTGTAAACAGTAAACACACACACACAAACAAAATTTATTGCACATACTTGTTTTCATTACTCTGTCTCATGAGTGAGATTTTCTATATTTGTATCTTGTTTCAGTTTGCATTTTATGCTGCGGATAATGCAAATTATGCAGTAAGATAGCATGCACAGAAATGCTATATAATTATATTAACCTTTTATTAGTAATAACGTGTATTTACATATTCTTCCTTTTTTTCATTCGATCACTGGTTTTAATATCGCAACAAATGTGAGAAACCGAGTCAACAAAATGCACTCCAGATCTGCGCTGCGACACATGCTTGCCGACTCTTTAAACAGCACGAAGAGTCACAGCACAGTCCCACGACTCTTTCCCCATCATTCGTTCACGACTCTCCTGGCAGCTCGAAGAGTCACAGCACAGTGCCACAACTCTTCTCCCGCCATTCGTTCATGACTCTCGAGATGGCACGAAGAGTCATGGAGCACCTTAACGACTCGCTCACCTTAGCGACTCTTTTCCTCTCTCATCGTTCGTTCACGAGTAGAGAGCTCTCTTACACAAGGCGCGGCGGTAGCAGTCTCGCCAGCAGACTGGATCTACAATTTAAAGTGGGATCCACCCGCTTGCTCTCCGCAGATGGCTAACAGCTGTGTTTAAGAAATTTATATCGCTCTTGAACATTGTCCATGTCCATCCCAGATAGTTGTTTGTTGTTCCACAGTCATTCAATATAAGTTTCTGCCAATATCATAATGTATGATCGAATTTCTATAAAGCGGGCCAAATTATACGTATGTATTTTTTTTTAATGTTGCTTTCTACTAGTAAAACACCTTAACACGTAGGCTCACAGCAGATGGGCAACAGCTGTTTATATCACTCGTGAACATGGCCCATGTCCATCTTACGTAGTTGTTCCTAATTCTGCAGTCATTCAATAAAAACTTTTTTGCAGTATCATGTACGATGAAATTTATGATTAAACTTCTATATTTATTCTTTAATGCTGTTTTCATTAGTAAAATATTTACACGTTAGTGTTAATGAAATATTTCACGTCCTATGAAAACGATTTTGTCAGACAATGTTTAAAGTTCACTTTATGCTCAGATAGTCTAATCGGGATTGAAGCTACATTTTAAACTGGGGTCTAAATCACTGGGCAAGGTGCCTCCACCGAGGATCGAATCCGAGACAGGAAGCGATTTCCTTACCAGGATTTAACAAGGAATGAAAAGATGGCTGAATAACATAAATAAAACAAACTCCATGGTGCATGTTCTTTGTTTCTTGGTTTCTATGTTGGCCAGCTTGAAATAATCTTGGAGTGCCAGATAAATGGTGTCGCCCTCCTCAAAGTAAGCCTATTGACACCGAAAGTTCCGGGTTCGAACCCCTGCCCAGAGATGAGTGGTAATCTGTATTTAACCTCCTGTCAATTACTCTAATCCTCCGTCGTTGCCTTGTAACGATACCTGGTGGATCCCACTTGAAACTGTAGCTCCAGCCTCGATTAGCCTATCTGTACGTAAAATTCATTCATCCTCACTGTCAATACTAAGTAATTAGGTATAAAAGGTGCATAAAATACAACAAAGCGTGTTAGGCAGTAAAAATATTAAAATTGAATTAATAAATTATAAAACATAATTACTGCATGCTAATTTATAAGAAATTATAGCATTTTGAAAAAGGTTTGTTCCTTAATGGGAAAATAACTAGTAGCTTATTTCTTCTGTTCATTCTCATGTTAACAGATTTGATTTCTTGGATAAATGAAATTGAATGTGTAAATTAAAAGGTTTACATGTGCACGAAGCGGAAGAGCAACTCGATCGGGTATCGTGGTGAGACAAGATGACTTGACACATCGTTTCAACTCGTGAATGAGAATGCATATCTTGTTCGCGATTTGATTTCAAGTTAAAAACACCTGTCTGGTCTTGTTTGCTTATCGATTTCTAAAGCATAAATCGGCATCGTTACTCCAATGAGACGAGATTCTCAGACAGTAGATTTTACACAGAGTGTCTCTCATCATCTCACCAACTTTGGAAGGGTTGGTCCTGTTTTCATTGCGATTTTGTAATGTCCTGCTACTTGTGAAACTGATTCACTTCACACAATTTCGGTCGCCTCTGTGGAGGAGTGGTTAGAACAGTGCGCTAAGAGGAATCCTGGAATTGAGTGTCACTTCAACAATTTTTTTCTGATTCACCCTAATAGCATAGTGGTTAACACTGTCATTATTAAAATGGTTTGCATGGCAAAAATTGTTATAAGTCCACTTTTATGCTCCAATAGGCTAATCGGGTCTACCCGATGGCGTAGTGATAACGTCGCCGGTAATCAAGGGGTACCGTGTTCAATACAAAGTGGAGGTTCGAATCCCACTTTAAACTGTAGGTCCAGTCCCGACTATCCTATCTGCACATAAAGTGGACTTAAACAATAACAACTCAAAATAGGCTAATCGGAATATTGTAATCAAGAGGTCTCTGCCTAACACCTTCCCAAAATTTTCACAAGACTCCCCTAATATTTTTTACTAACATTTAATTTCTTGTAATTTTAGTGCTAATTTTGTCTGGACATCATAACTGGGTATAGGCTTCCAGGGGCTTGACTTCCGGTGAAGAAACGCAATGGTTTGGCCAAATTTGAAACTACAGGACAAATTTGTTGGTTGTTCTTCATTGCCCGTCATGGCCTGGGGTTGCACTCTCTCTCTCTTTGCAATCAACACTCGCGAGTCGACTCTTTCCTTCGTTCAAAGAGTTGTGGCACACTTTAGCGACTCCTTCCCCTCTCATCGTACACGGCACGTTTCAACCAGCTTCACTCAACTAGGGGTAGGGAAAAGGAACAGAGAGGACCCCCCTCCCTCTCCTCTCCAGTCTCCATTTGCTGCCCGCAGAATCGACTTGCTTTCTTTCAAAAATTCCGGCCGCCAGGCGAGTATACACTTGCGCATGCGCCTTCCTCTCAAAATTAGTGGAAAGGAGAGGGAATAATAGTTGCTTGGCGGGCGGAGGAGTCGTGGCACACACACGACTCTTTGAACATGTCGTTCAATTCTGGTGAACAAGTCGTTCCCCGCTCACAAGAGAGAGTCGTTACTTTTGAACGACTCATTCACGAATGACCCATCACTAGATTTTTTAGGAAGTTATTTTCCATTATTTCTCGCTCGACAAATGCCGATATTACGACTGCCCTGTGGTGGTAGGTGAGCACTCTATCTCCGCCAAAATTGCACAAATACTGATGATGCAGCTCCCATGTTATGGTAGATACACACTCGATCTCCAAACAGAACTTTGCTCTGTGATGCAAATTGTTCTGATAGAAGTTGAAAAAATCATGGGAAATATGCGATTTAATGTGGCTGTTGGAATTATTCCATGTATAAAATGCATTATAGTTTTGTCTTGATAAAATGTTGGAAAACTTGCACATTCTATATACAAAAATATAGCACATTTTGTTTCTTTAAGCCTAAAAAAGACAAAAATGTTCGACTTCGTGGTATTTTTCGTTGTTAAAGCACTTTTTTAAAATTCATAATAAATGCCAACAATTCACATTTTATGCCAAATTTGCATTATTTTGCTATTTTGAACGGGTGAAAAATGTGTCCAGACATCACTGCACATTCATAAACACTACTTCGCAGCAAATAACATTTTTCACTGTTATCGCGTTTGCGAAAAATTAAAGTCCCTACTAAGTGGAACTTACTTTCTGGATGCCACTCATATAAATCAGTAGATGCAAAGTGAAAATTTAGCGGGGCTGGCAGAGAAACGTCGGTTACTAAAGATAGTGATATGCTTTTAGGATTTAATGATTTGAGTAATTATATTAAAATAGTTACGTATTTATTATTAGTATTTTATTTCATAACATTGGACATTAACTTCACTCAGTGACAGATTAATAACCAACTCTCAAGACAGGGGACAGCAGGTCGTGATTTGCAATGCAAGTATTGAGGTTGGGGGTAAGCACTTGTCAAATGTTTATAACATTTACCAATTCAGATTTCTGTTTCACTTTTTCGTGGTATTATTCAACATATATATGTCCAGATTTGCTGGTTTCTTCTTCATATCCAAGAATAGTCAGAGAAGTAATAACATTTCAGTAGCATATTTGTAGTGGTGAAGCAGACTAAGGCTCCTATTTGCATGCGAATTTTGTTTGATGTTCCATCCGACAAACATAAGGAGACTAAGGCTCCAATTTGCATGCAAATTTTGTTTGATGTTCCATCCGACAAACATAAGCAGACTAAGGCTCCAATTTGCATGCAAATTTTGTTTGATGTTCCATCCAACAACCATAAGCAGACTAAGGCTCCAATTTGCATGCAAATTTTTTGTTTGATGGTCCATCCGACAAACATCATAAACGACAAAAAATGTCATACTGGGACATGTAACAACATCTGATTCACAAGAGAGCAATGCATGCTATTTTTGTCGGATGTCGCAGAATGACAAATATCGAACTGCTAAGTTCGACAAAAATCGCATGCACAAAGAGACCCAAAACGTTTTTTCAATGAAATGTGGTATCACACCAGACAAACTCGGATATACAAGGCTCTGTTTATGCATGCGATTTTTGTCAGATGTTGCACTCTGAAGACATCCAACAAAAATTAATTCCACAAGAGTTCCATGCATGCGATTTTTGTTGCATGTTGTAGTGAGACATATTGTCGAAGTTCAACATTAGTCGGATGGTGACTAGTCAAGTCTGTGAAAATATGCAACGTTCACTGTTATGCTGACGACACTGAATTGTATATATCCACATGCATATCAAAATTGCAGGACGCGGTCGCACTTTTAAACCAAGATTTGAAGAACATAAGCAATTGGTGCGCTTCAAATGGGTTAGTAATAAATTCAAACAAATCAATATTTACAATTATCGGAACAGGCAGTCTCTTGAAACATATTGACATCAATGAATGCGAAATAATTCTTCACACACAGCTTATTAAATTCTCTGAAACAGTAAAAAACCTAGGACTAATCATGAACCAGCAGCTCGATTGGTCTGAGCATGTGATACAACAATGTGGCAAGGCGTATTCGATATTAAAAAGCCTCTATCTTCTGGTAGACTTTCTCTCTGCTAAGATAAAATTAAACCTAGTGCAGTCTCTTATCTTCCCCCTGTTTGACTATTCTGACGTCGTTTACGGGCTAAGAATAAGAAAAAAGCTTGCAATAAAAATACAGAAAGTTCAAAATGCATGCATTAGATATGTATATAGAACAAAAAAGTGTGAACATATTCTCCCTGTGCTTAATGAGCAGGGAATCGTTTCCATGGCACGACGGAGAAAACTGCACTTGTTTTGTACACTGCACAACATAATTAATAGCAGGAGCCCAAACTACCTCTTTTCGAAATTACACTTCAGAAGCAAAATTCATTCGCATTCAACCAGAAACGCTGCCAGTTTCAGCTTACCTCGTTGCAGAACTTCAGCTTATCAGGCCTCTTTCAGTTACGCAGCACCCAAAGCCTGGAATGCACTACCAAACCTAACCAAAAATCAAAACTTCAGACGTTTTCGCGATATGCTCCGTGAATCACTGATCAACGATCAGAAGCTGGGTAAATCAACATATGAATAATGATAAATACTGTGAGTTGCCAGAATTTATTTTTTTATTACTATCAACTTTCTCCACTTCAGTTACTTTATTATCTAATTCACTGTCAATATTGTTCCAATGTATATGATTTTGTTCCTATTGTATTTTATTGTACTTTCTTCATCAATTTTTTTGTAATCTGAATTTCATTTTAATTTTTAGTTTTTATCTGTTCTATTGTATGAGATTTTATTCCATTTGTATTTTATTGTACTTTCTTGTTCATTTTCTTTGTAATCTTGAATTTTATTTCATTTTATTTTAATCTGTACTTTTTGGGGTTAGGTGGTAGACCAGCAACAGCTGAACCTCGCCCACCAATAAAGTCAATTCAATTCAACCTAAAATGTTCATGCTGTACCATGACACTCTATAAATTACAGGGTTGCATAGCACCCTTATTTGTTTCCATATTCCTTCAGAATGTCCGACAAAATGCTGTACTATGACAACTATCATACGGTACCCCCCCCCCAATTCCCTCCATCTGTTGATAGTTCTGTCCCTTTACTACTCCCATACAGACAAGAACAAGTGATAATTCAATGAATTTTCCACATAATATTTAGAGGCTTATCAAATTGTTCTGCCCTTCCGGAAAATGCTCTCCCCCTGCCCCATCCCTCCTGCCATCACTGGTTTCTGGTGCCATGGTTGTGTTGTGCATAAAAGGGGCCTAAAAGTTGATGCTGAGACTTAGCAACAAGATGTCCTGTTGCCATGCAGTGCTTCATAACGACATATTTGAAAGCAAATGCCTGGTACATTCGTTCCATCGCATTAAAAACAAAAAGTTTGATCAAGACATAATTCCCTGACATTTCCCGGACAATTTTTGACCTCTCAAATTCCCTGACTTTTCCCAGTTTTTCAGGTCTGTCGCCATCCTTGGTTTCATTTCAATATTGAATTTGGACCGTATTTAAATTGATCCAAAAAAAAAAAGGTTCCGGGACAGAATTGAAATAGTATAAAGATAAAAAGTTTTACGGTTCAGAACCCATTTACGCTCGCTGATTTTCTTTTCTGGACCAGAATTGAATTTATTTGCAATTCATGAACCTTGAACAACCCTGTGTGGTAGTTCATTGGCATAGATTGACAAGAATTCACTTTTGTTCACCCTTTGATACTGTATTGTCATAACTTTAAGTGTTACCTTGCAATCCTTGCTAAAAGTAAAAATTTTAAATTGTAAAAAAGGTCTTAATTTACAACTTACTTTCCATTTGGATTACCCCCGGTTAGCGACTGTACATGGTAGAATGCATACTGCATTTCATCTTGAAGGCTGGGTATTGAACATCTCATTCCGTTATGGTAGAACACATGATGTGGGGACAACTGCATTGGGAAGTTGAGTTTCTTTTTCTGACTGTGAATCTGCACCAAGTGGGTGGGATTTGCCATACGAATAATATCCACTGTCAAATCAACACCCAACCCTGTGAGGCAAGATTGAACATATGGTACATTAATAACTAAAATTTTTACAGCAAGAAATTGAAGAACGTAAGACTAATTTCATAAAATATAATTCAAACAAGTTTATTTTTTTTATTTGCATGACTTTCATAAAAGAAATAACTTACCAATTTAGCATGAAGTAAATTTACTAAGTTTTCAGGAAAAAGTTACATAGTGCAGTATCATATTTAATTGAGAAAGAAAGAGTTGGAGAGAGGTAAAATGTTCTTACCTTGATTAAAACCCATTGTATTTATAAACCATGGCAACTTTGATAGACGTGGATCTGTCTTACAAAAGCTGAAGATATCCTTAGCACACTCTATGTACCTATCAGGACACTGGGAAATGTCTATGTCACCAACATACAGCATCCTACAAAGGAGAGAGGAAACAATGTATTAAATGTAACAAAACATACAAATATGATATCACCAAAGTAATGGTGCTTATTTTTTCAACCTTCACTGAGATCTCAATTTAAAAACAAGACCAAAAACCTTGAAGATATACATCCCTATGATCCCACCTGTGTTCAGGTACTTGTTCTAAAGGTCCCAAGCTTTAGCATCCCCCTCATAAAAATGTTGCTGCCAGTGAACATTCCTTCTGGACACTGGTTTCCAGCTTATCATTGGTCTTAACCTTTAGCCACCCGAGCCTCTTTCTTTACCCTGGATGCCTCAATTACAAGCTGACATTAACACCATACCATTGCAGAGGGTCTGTTTTCACAAGAAATTAATAGGCTACCTAATCCTGAATTTATTTGCATTTTGGCAAATAAGATCCTTTTGGATACTCAGGTCATTTTTTAACCTTTAGCCACCCGGGCCGATTTTCAGCAATAATGCAGTTTTATAAAAATTACTGAAGACCGGACGCTAATTGCCGTAGACAGACAAATGATATATCATCTTACTCGGAATGAACCATAGATTCGGACAATATAAAATTTATGCACATTCGGTGTATATCTGGAGGGAGGGGGGAGGAAACTGAAAATTTCAAAATTTTTGAAGAAAAAAATGGGGGTTTCGATCTCGATCGAGATGTTCGGGTTGCTAAAGGTTAAACAATTGCTCCCCCAACCACATATTCATCTGCAAGAAGAGATGAAAGTCTGATTGTGCCATGCCCAGACTGTAGGGTGGGTGGTTGAACAATTCTCAGGCAAGCTACTAACCCTAATGAGTCAAACTCCTGACGTCACAACTACCATATACGGTGGGCCCTCAAAACAAGGGATAGGTAACATTGTTGCCACTGCGCCATCAGGGAGGCCTGGAGGAAGTCGTCAAATCAGATAAGATGAGAGTACAAGAACAAAGGATTAGGTTTAACGATCTTTCATTCAAATCTGCCAGTTGGTGGAAAATCTCAAGAAGTAATTGCCGCTCTTGTGTTGGTGATTTTCCTGTACAATGTCTGTGAAAATATTTTTTGATCACAGATTCAGGCTCGAACCAGATTTTGGGCAGTGTGCTTCCTTCAAGTGTTTTGTTTCCTACCTTTCTTTTAAAAAATAGATCTGCATCATAGGGCTTCTTTAGTAATTAAAGAAACAAATATTTTGGGGAAAAGCCCTATTACCAGTAAGAGAAGAGTGCAGCTCGACGCTCAGCAGATGATCCCAATGGAAGTGGAGTGACGTAACGACAAGCAACTCCACTATTAGGGTTGGGGAGTGCACCCTGAGTGAGAAACACACGTGGGCTCGCTGCAAGCGGTGCAAGTCGTTTAGGGTTACCATACATCCTCTTTTACCCAGACAAAACTTCTTTTTCGGGTCCTAATAATGGTCCAGGCTGGTTTTTAGGAAAATTGGAAATATCCTCCTTTCTGGGATAAAGACAACTGCTTAACTTCAAGATTAGTAACAAAATGTTATTTGTAAATAATTGTTAATATTGTTTCCATTTTCAATTTCCAAGTAAAGAAATACAACACTATCAGTTGCAAGCACAAAGACAAGAAACTTTTCTTCCAACAAAAAAAAAATTGTTGAACTTTTGCATCTCTTCTCTTCTCGCCACTCGCAGTGTGAAGTGTTGATTTCAAAGCATTTGTGACATCTACCATGGCTCGTGGTGAGCAGCAAGTTTCTAACAATAGGTAAGAATATGTGATACGTTGCGGCTTACTTTGATTTGAGTTAGTGATGACTTACAAAAATGACTTTAGGCCTGGAAGAAACAACTCCGAGGCAAAATGTGAATTTATGTTATTCTCTTAAAGCAAGCGACCAAGTTTTACAACCATGTAATATTATGGGCATAGTGAATAAATATTAGAATATTCAGACATTAGCCTATAATGAGGCCTATTGTTAATTATACGGGGTGTGCGATCTATAAGCTCACCAAAACACCTGTAAGCACAAAACGTGTGTTCGAATATTCGAAGTGGTGCATCTTCGTCGAAAGTTAACTTTTTGCAATCCAAAAATGTCCTCTTTTTAAAAATTTGTCATCTGGTAACCCTAAAGTCATTGCTGTATATTATTTTTTTAAATTCTTTGCAATACAGTCTATATAATGCACAGGATAAGCAATACAAAAATATTATGGACACTAAAAAAAAAAATATCAACTTGTTGCCGCAGACACACACTGTGTGTGATTGACGCAAATCAACTCCTATTCACTTCCAAAAGGACAGGTCCTTCCCTTTACCCCTGCACCCTGTCACCCCTCGGTTGGGGACATCTCAGAAAAGGACATTTTCAAGGGTGAACTTTTCAAATGTGCGGTTCTGCACCAAAAAAAAGGGGGGGAGTAAGTTTTACATGTTGCCAACAAGTTTTCCCCCTCTGTGCACTGGACAGCATTCAAACAGGAGCAGACAAAAGTTCTAAAATTATATTTTTGGGGGAAATTTTTTAATTTTTTTTTTCAGATTTGAAAAAAATATATTATATTAATATTACATGTTATGTTACATTCTATTGTAAAAAATTATTAGTTTTTCAAACAGCATTTTTTGTGGCACATAAAATCAAGTACTTAGATCACACAGACATTGCTTGAACCAATAACCTTACTTATGAGTCAAAACACTACTTTTTTGCTATTGCATAATATATATTAATTATTTCTTTTACGTTAAACTATGGGACAATTTTCAACTACACTAGCATGATTGTAGGTACATACACAATAGCGCTACACTTTGGAATGTTTCTATTCACTGCAGGTTAACTGGGCTAAGGGCTCAAAGTCTGAATCATAAATGAAAGGATACACAAGTTTTTTTGATACACATTACATCACTTCATGAATAGACTATACAGCCCCTGGCCAAATTATTAGATGCACCTCCAAATTTTATGCAAAATTTTAAGGATGTTATTATCTCGTCTACATTTTTTTCTTATTCTCTATTTATTTTATTTATATTTTATTACATGAAATATTACATTGATTACATGTGAACCTTAACAAAAAACAACAATTACTTGATACATTAATAGTTACAAATATAATTTCTTACTGGGTTTCTTGAATATTAGCTATATAATATGTACATATGACTGGAAGTCAATTTTAATATTTGGTTGAGCCGCCTTTGGTCTTTATCAGTGCTTGGATTCGTCTTGGCATACTATCAACGCATGTTTGTACTGTCTCTTTCATATGAGGATGGTGATTCCACACTTGAATTATTTTATTCAATTAGGCCAATTCTCGTCGTAATTGTTTGCTTTGCCACTTCTTTTTTCACTAGGTACCAAACATTTTCAACTGGGTTCATATCTGGAGAGTTTCCCGGCCAGGGTAAGAGGGGATTTTCACTCTGTAGAAACTGTTTTATTGATTTTGCGGTATGACATGAGGCTCCATCCTACATGAATACGAACGGTTCTCCATTTGGGAATCATTCTCTTACTTGAGGTAGCAACTTTCTTCTAAGCACTTTCCTATACTCTTCTTTCCTCATTGTTCCTTGAAACAAATACAGACGTCCTGTACCTTTGCCACTAATGACTGACCAAATCATAACTTTTATCAGATGTTTGACAGTCTGCACAACACAATCAGGATTGTATTTTTCACCTTCTCACAAACTGAGATTTATTCCCCAAGATTTCAAACGTGCACTCGTCACTAAAGCAAACAGATCTCCAAAAGTTCAAATCTTTTTCTTTGTGAGCTTTTGCCCATCGAAAACGTTTACGAATCATAGCAGGGGTTAATTTTGGCTTCTTAGCAGGTCTGAGTGCCTTCAGGTTCATATCAGAGAACCTACGCCTTACTGTTCTTTCAGATGCAAGAACACCACTCTTTTCAAGTTTATATTTAAGTTCCTTTGTACTCGCAAATCTATTCGTGAGGCAAATGTTCTTCAAACAGCGTAAGGATCTTGGAGTAAAAATTGTTTTACGTCCACATCTGTCCTTCTTTTGAGGCTCACACTGTCCACCATATTCAATTTTCTTCTTTATTCGCCTCACCGATGCTTCAGACACAGAAGATCGTCGAGAAATCTCACGATTAGAGAACATTTTTGTCTTTATTAGTGTCTTAATTTCAGCCATCTTTCTCGGTCAAGTCACTTTTTTTACTCATGACTCCCTAATGTTAATAATTAAATTTAAAAAAATATACTGACAGTGTACAAAAACAATATCACTGCAAAATGTAGCACAAATACGATTCACTATTCGCAAGACGTCCTCCTCTCAACTCAGCTTGAATTGAACTGTGGCATGTTTGTTCAACAACAAAGATGTTTGGTGTTGGCAGTATTGTTTGTAACAACAGTACCTCTTCTTTTCATATTGTTCATTACAATAATAAAAGTTCAGCCACAAAGAACCCTATTGCAACATTTTAAATGTGAAAAGTAAGCGAACTGTTAAAATTGTCCACTGTATCGAATTACATTACTATGTATTATTATTACTATTACAATTATTGTTATCAATGTTGTGCAAGAAAGTGCATTTGTACGTATTACTCGTATTTGCCAGAGTTCAAATAACGTACAGGAAATTTTTCAGATAACTAATGGTGAATTTTGTATAATTTTCCCCTTCAAAACTATTATGTTCAAAAAGTATTGTGGTGCGTCTAATAATATGGCCAGGGGCTGTAGAAAGGAAAGGTATCGTCAAAAATATAAACACTGAAAAACAATCATAAATATTTGCAATTACTGTGTCCAAAAACGTACAAGCAACTTTATGCATATTTTCTTTTTTTAAAAAATCACAAACTGTGATTTAATAAAAAAAAATTAATATTATTTCTTTAAAAGAAAAATCATGACTTTTATGCACCCTGGCAGCCATACTGACTTTGAACTTCTAATCAAGATTAGCATTGGATAGAGCAGTTAGTTCAACATACAAGGGTACAGACACGTACTTCTTGATCGCAAAATACAAAACAATTTGTAGGACTCCTCAGTTTCACTGAGAGAGTCAATATTTCAACCAATATTTATATAAAAACTACTGACGCAATCACATCAATAATATTCTCATAGAAGATTTTGCTTACCTTTCTGGCTTCCTCAAATGGGTAAAATTTGGTCCTAACAGGGGTTCATTTACAAGAACAGCTGACACACAGCCTGGTACGGTGAATTCTGCCTGGCCTGGATCAAAGTCTAAGAAGACAATCTCTTCATAAACTCCAAGATATCGATTGATCAGGTACCTGAGTAGAGTTGATTTACCTACTCCTTTTCCACCACACACTACAAGACACATTCTAACTGCATGGAGGAAAAGATATAATGAAAATACAGAAACTAGCACAAATACATTTCTTTCATACTGCCTGTGCTACTTGGAGCACATAATGGATAATGGGTGTGTAATAGTATAAATAGGGCTCAATAGTTGATGACAAATCATCATCTTTTCTGAGCCATAAAAACAATATCAGTCTGTTTCCCTTCAGTTAGAACAACTTTTTTTTCCATTTTCAGCCCTTTTTCGTGTTTAGGTCACTTGTCAGTATTTTTTGTGGTTTTCATTGCATTTTTCTTCATTTTTAAGCTTTTTTTTCCTCCCTTGTTGTTTTGTGAATTTTAAATGCATTTGCTAGCATAACGTGCACATTTAAATTTCCTGATACGGTCCTTTTAGCAAGTTCACCATTAATCGAAAATACAGTCAATGGAAAAGTACAATATTATCTTAACTGAAATTCATACTATGGGAATGAGAGACACGGTAATAGATACGTGGTCTGTTAGGAAAGTAATGAGACTGGCAACACTGTGCACGAACCGGCAACGCTGCTGCCCCCACCTTCACACGGCAGGTAGGTGAATGTTTGCTGTTGATTCAGTACAAGTTTCAACTTGCTACAGTTGCTACACGATTGTTGAGAGCGTCTGACGTGAAGTTGTGTTTGTGAGGTGCGTTACGAAAATGGACTGCCAAAAGTTTGAACAACGTTGTGTCATCAAATTTTGTGTTAAGCTTGGTGAATCCGCCACTGACTTATGAAAAGTTACAAAGGGCTTATGGAGAACATGCACTATCTAGGGCACAAGTGTTCAGATGGCAGAAGTCCTTTTTAGAAGGCCGAGAACAAGTGGAAGACGAAGCTCGGGCGGGAAGACCTTCAACCTCAAAAACGGATGACAATGTGGAAAGAGTGAGGTCTCTTGTGAGGTCAGATCGTCGATTGACGGTGAGAATGATCAGTAGTGAGTTAAATTTGAACGTGTGTACCGAATAAAGTCCTTGCAAGATCCAGGAAAGGGTGACCAGACATTGCACGCACTTGGATGCTGCACCACGACAATGCAGCATGTCACACGGAAGTCTTCATCAATGAATTTTTGGCAAAAAAAAAGCATTCCTGTGGTTCCTCAGCCCCTTATTCGCCGGATCTCAGTCCCTGTGACTTTTTTTATTCCCCTTGCTCAAAAACCACTTGAAAGGATGCCATTTTGATACTTTGGATAATATCCAGAAGAGCGTAACCGACGAGTTAAAAGATATTCCAGCAGAAGCCTTCCAGCACTGCTACGAACAGTGGAAACAACGCCTCCATCGCTGTGTAGCTGCCCAAGGGACCTATTTTGAAGGGGATGACCTTGATTTGTAAAAATTATAAAATTCATCGTTTACAGAAAATCAGTCTCATTACTTTCCTAACAGACCACGTAATTAAGGTACTCACGTTTTCCGGGAAGCTGCTTTACATTATTTTCTGTTAATTTCTGTAGCCACTGACACCATCCTCGTTGGAATTCGTTGTGTTGTTTGGCACGTTTCTGTTGTTTTATCCTAAATTGCCCCTAGGTGTGCTGCTGTCGCCTGTATGTCTGTGTATATGTCGTCTGCTGTTCACTGGTGTTAATTGCTGCAGTAACGGAAGCCAGCTGTGGTGTGCCTGACCACTATCTATGTTCAGTTCATGGTTGAAGTGCATGATGGCGTGTGTTTCTTTGATTTTTGTGTGTATGAGTGTGTGTGCTTTGTATCTGACATGTACTTTCTCAATTTTATGGTTGTGGAATTTGATATGCTTGGCAAGTCCGGTGGTGGGTTGGGCAGTTTTTGCATTTCATATGTGCTGCTGAATTCTCTCACTGATGGGCCTGATGGATCTGCCGATGTAATGAGCCTTGCACTCGCATTCAGCATCATAGACGCCTGGATTCTTGAGGGGGGAGAGGAAGTACTGTTTATGCTTGTTTAGTTGGTCAGCTATTTTGAAGGTTGGTTTGTGTGCTATTTGGATGTTGTAGGGGCAGAGGGCTTTGGTAAGGCGGATGGATGTGGTAGGATGGTAGGGAAAGGCAAACCACTTGGTTTTGCTACTGGAATCTGGTTGCGATGGTGGAGCAGGTTGTGTTGATGGTGCAGGTTGCATACTGGTTTTGTAGTAAAATCACAGGTCTGTCATAGGTTCAATTCCCACCACCAGCAAAAAGGAAATTTGTTCACCTGAAGACAAGAGAATGTCTCTCAAATTATAGTGCTAGGATATAGTTTAAAGTACTAGAAAATGAATACTGTCCAAGTAAAGTATGCTCACTGAAAGGTCGTAACCAACATGTACCACAATGGTACAATGCTCACAGCCAAAAGACTTATCGATAGTGTTTACATGAACACACAGGAATTATTAATGTTCTGACTTTCGAGTTTTTCACTCTTCTTTAAGATAGTCCATACACTTGTCTCCTGTAACATCATTTTGCCTATATGAGATTGATCTTCAGTAGAAAAAAGTCAAATTTGTAGTTCTTGATCTACTTTCATAATTATACACAAGACTGAAGAAATTGTGGATCTAATGGAGAGAAGAGGGATCAACATCTTTGGAATGAGCGAAACGAAATGGAAAGGAAGAGGAGAAATGAAATTGAGGAAAGACTATAAACTGTACTGGGCAGGAACTGAAGAGGGCAGACGAAGTGGTGTTGGATTTGTAGTCAGAAGTGGAATAAGTGAGGAAGTAGAAAGGGTAAATGACATAATTATATAACTAAAAAATGAACGTAAGAGGGAAAGTAATAGAAATAATTCAAGTGTATGCCCCACAAACAGGATGTACAAGGGAGGAGAAAGAAGAATTTGAAGAAGACTTGGAAGAACATGTAGGAATGGAATGGAATGGCAAATTGTGATGGGTGATTTTAATGCACAAGTGGGAAGAGACAGGAAGGAATATACGGAAGTACTTGTAGCAGATGGATGGGGACAGAGGAATGGAAAGAAGGAGGTTACTGGACTTTTGTAAGAGAAACGGACTGTTAGTAGGTAATAGTTGGTTTAAGAAGAAATATGACAGCCATAAGATTACAAGATACAGTTGGAATCATGAACAAAAGTCTGTAATAGATTATATATTGGTAAACAATAATAGCCTTTTTAACAAAACAGAAAGAAAGCAATTACACCTATTTGATTTGATTGAACAATATTAAAGTAATACCCAGTGAGAACTTAGACAGTGACGACAGGCTACTAGTAGATGTGAGGAAATGGAAAATAAAAGATAGAAGGGAGGAACAAGAGAGAAGGATAAGAGTATGGAAATTGAAGGATAAGATGATAAAAAAGAAATATCAAGAAATATTGTGAACAAAAGTGTCAAGAGATGAACCCAAAGGAGTAGAAACAGAATGGATAAGATTCAAAACAGAATTAGTAGAGGCAGCTGAAAAGGTATGTGGAAGGACAAGCAAGAAAAGAAAGAAGTAGAGAGGCAGTGAAAATCAAACATGATTCATTTAGAAAATGGTTTAAAGTTAAATCACAAAATGCACAATAAGAGTACATGAAAAAGAAGAAAGAGGCAAGAAGAAAGGGCCAAAGTGCTAGAAGAAGATGTAGATGGGAACAAGAAAGTATTGTATGGACTAGTGAGAGAAAGAGGAGACAGCTGTAAGCAAAGGGATGAAAGGGGAAACATTGTAGAAGAGGATGAAGAAATAAGGCGAATGTGGAGAAATCATTTCGATAAATTGCTGGATGTGAAAGAAGGAAATGAACATGAAGAAGTGAAGGAAAAAATGAATCTCACATGGAAAGAAGTGGAGGAAGCACTGAAGAGAATGAAGAGAGGTAGAGCACCTGGAGTAGAAGTAGTGCCAGTGGAAATTATACTAGGAGCAGGAGTGATTGGTGTCCAGTGGCTGTACAGAGTGTTTAAATCAGTGTGGCAAGAGAGAAAGAAGTGCCAAGAGATTGGAGAAAGGGACTAATAGTTCCCATATTCAAGACGGGTAACAGAAAGGGATGTAAAAACTACAGAGGAATAACACTTATGTGCCACTCAGCAAAGGTGTATGAGAAAAAATTAGAGAAAATAATAAGGGAAATGACAGAGCTGAACATGAGAGAGGAACAGTATGGATTTAGAAGAAACAGATCAACATTAGATCTGATATTCACTATAAGGCAATTACAGGAAAGGCACTACGAGTATGGAAATGATTTGATTATGGCATTCCTAGATATTGAAAAGGCATATGATAGCATGGACAGAACAGAGATTTGGAAGGCTCTAAGAGAGAAAGGAGTCAAGGAAGAGATAGTGTGCAGAGTGCAGAGCACATACAAGGCCAACCAGAGCTGTGTGAAGACACCAGTGGAAAGAACGGAGTGGTTCAGTATAAGTAATGGACTAAAACAGGGAAGTGCTCTTTGACCACTGCTCTTCATAATTACAATGGATGCAATTAACGAAGAGGTGGGGAATAAGATAGGAGAGGAAGAGATGAAGGCCCTGTTGTTTGCTGATGACTTAGTAATATGGGGGAACAGGGAACAAGTACAGAGACAGCTTGATAGTTGGAATGAGGAAATCAGAAGAGCAGGAATGAAATTCAGCGCAGGAATGAGTGAGTTGCTAATCACAAGAAACAGAGCCAGAAATGAACCAAGAATAAAGATGGACATGGAAGACTTGAGGGTAGTGGAGTTTCAAATATCTAGGAAGCATAATTGAGAGAAGTGGAAGAATAGATGAGGAGGTAAACAGAAGAGGACAAATGGGTGGTGGGCAATATCAAAGCGTTCGAAGATTATTATGGAACAGGGATGTCCCTATGAAATGCAAGAAGGTAATATATAACACATACTATGTACCAAGAATTATGTACAAAGCAGAGACTTGGACAATGATACAGAGAGACAAAAGAAAGATGCAGGCAGTGGAGATGAAATTTTGAAGGAGTATATTGGGGAAGACTAGAAGAGATAGAATAAGGAATGAGGAGATCCGACAGACAGTGGGAGTGGTGAAGCTTCAGGACAGTATAGATCAGGCACAGATCAGATGGTTCAGACACATGAAGAGGATGGATGCAGAAAGACTACCAGTAAGAGCTTACAATGTACAAGAAGTGGGAATAAGGCCAAGGGGGAGACCAAGATGTCGATGGAAAGAGCAGATAGTGGAGACTGTTAGTAGAAGAGGACAAGATTGGAAAACCGTGGAAAGAGAGGAGTGGTGGAAGACCAGGAAAAAATGGAGAGGCTCTACTTCTATGCCGACCCAGCCAGAGGTAGGAAATGGCAAAGAATGATGATAATAATAAACGCCCATTGTTCTAGTCACTTCCAACGAAAAACCTGCTTTCAAAAGTAGCATGCATGTGCTTGTAGTTCTACATTTAAGCACCAGGGTGTGCACCAATCAATTAGAGATGGCATACTGATCAATTTCCTAATATTTGCATATTCTATGTTAGGACTAGCTGATTGTCTAGAATTGCCCCGGGTATTAATTTATCTCAATCTTCTATTAGACAGGAAAAAAATAAATTCTAACTATAGTGTAAAAAACTTGGAGTTGAACGGCATTGGGAGTGTCACTTTCATCTTAGCGACCCCAAAAACTATGGATTCCACACGTCACCCCCTTTCCACCCCCACTCCTAGGGGTGCCAGATATGTCTTGGAGTTGAATGGCATTGGGAATGTCACTATTCATCTTAGAGTCCCCGAAAACTATGGATTCCATACTAATATTGGTCGTTTTACATGTCACTCCCTTTCCACCCCCATCCCTAGGGGTGCCAGGGGTATCTTGCCCCTACCCAGTATTTATTTCCATATTGCAAGTGATACGTGTACCAAGTTTGGTTGAAATCGTTCCAGGCATGCGAGAGTTATGGCGGAACAAACAGACACAAATTCATACATTTTTATATATTAGAAAAAATTAGTTAACTGTTGCTTACTTTCACAGTGAAAAACGCAATGCTGCATAAAGCTGGTGATTATCTCCAACTGGTTAACAGAAAAATTAACTAGGTCCTAAATCACATAAGTAGGTGAAGTTTTGTCAACTTACCAAATTGCGAAGAATCCACAAGGTCATCTGCCAGCATATCCCACTCGGAACTTTTCACAATCATGTGAGGTGTCTCCTTCCATTGTGATGTTACCAAATTACAATTAAGCTTTTTTTCAACATCACGAAGAGGACCCTTTTGGTTTGGACCCTTCTCGTAACTCAGTAAATGCTTCCAGTATTTCTCCAGGAACTCAGTTACAGCACTTTCCGTTTTTTCTAGCAATACAATGACATTTTTTGCTTTGATATTAGACACCAGCTGCTTAGCTTCTGTTTTGCTCATACCTGCAGCAATCAGCCTCTTCTTGGCCTTCTTAACACTTTCCAACTCTTCGCCTTTTGATTCTAAACATAAGAAGCTGTACATTTTCGAAGAGAAAACAGTGTGGGTTTTCTTACTGCTGTATTTCATTGTGTACCCTAAGACATCAAGAGATCCCCAGATTATAGACACTTTCAATTTGCCCCTAAAATATATAGGGTTTTGATCTTTTAAAACAAGAATAACTTTTCCATCTTCCAATTCATAGAAATGAAAGGATAACAGATTATCCTCATACTCCCTTATGCGGGAAAAACTTTCTTTGGTTTCCTCACATTCAGTCTCCCCGGAATTCTCATTCTGAGAAAGATCGATTAATTCACAGTCTACTTCATGTCCTTGAACACTGACCCCAAGCTCTTCCATGTCATTTGACAAATCTTGCTTACTCTTTCTGCTTTTCCTTTTCTGCTTTAGTTCGACTGGAACCTCGGAAGTTTCAACACTTGTTTCCCAAGGCAGTACATTCCCTTGAGATTTTTGATACTTATCGTACTCAGTAACAACAAAGCGTGCACCATACGGATTTGATGGATTTAAAAATTCTACTCCATTGCAGTTGCTACTGTCCTGATTATTGTTGTTAGCTTCATTTTGTATTTCAACACTTTCCATACTGCTCTTTCTCGAGGTTTTCTTTCTTAACTTTTTTGAAGTATTCTGTTCTGTGCTTCCATCTTCCAAATCACATAAAGTCACACACTCACTACCAGTCGACTTTTCTCTCCTTTTCTTCTTCTTTGTGGCTTCTTCATCTTCAAGTACCACGACTTCTGTTTCCTGTTCTACTGCTTGTTCTTCATCTATACCGACGGGGGAAATGCCATTTGCAAGAGCTAATGAAACATCTTTCTTCTTTGATTTACCTCTTGAGGAACACCTTTTCTTAGTACTATTTTCTAAGACCTGAATGTCAGGATCTTCATTTTCTTCTTGGTGTACAGGCTGTACCTGCTGAGACAATCTCTTCTTTGATTTCTTTGAAGTACTCAGTTCTGTGCTTCCATCTTGCGAATCATACAAGGACACACATGCACTAGCACCGATGGTTTCATCTTCATCTGACTTTTCTCTCCTTTTCTTCTTCTTCTTTTTCTTTGAGATTTCTTCATCTTCAATTTGCACAACTTCACTTTCCTGTTCTTCCGTTTGTTCTTCAGCAATGACAAAGTTGCCGTTTGTGTTAACTTCTGAAGCATAACTCCTCTTTGACTTATCTCTTGAGGACCTCCTTGTCTTAGTATTATCTAAGAACTGAATGTCAGTATCTTTGTTTTCTTCTTGCATAACTACTGTTTCCCTTTCTACTAGTTGTTCTCCAATAACAACCATGGATGATTTGCAAAAGTTGGCATATTTCTCCTTCGACTTATCCTTTGAAGATGTTCCCTCCTCAAAAGTATTAATTTGTAAGAACTGGATGCCAGGAGCTTCCTTTTCTTCTTGATGTATAGGCTGTACCTGCTGAGACTCAGATAATCTCTTCTTTGATTTTTTTGAAGAACTCAGTTCCGTGTTTCCATCTTCCACATCATTCAATGCCACATACTCACATTCAGCACCAAAACTTTGATCTTCACCTGACTTCTCTCTCTTCTTTTCTTTTTTCTTTTTCTTTGTGGTTTCTTCACCTTCAATTGGCACAACTGTTTCCTGATCCACTTGCTGTTCACCAACAACCATGGATGACTTGCAATAGTTGGCATATTTCTGCTTTGACTTATCTTTTGAAGATGTTTCTTCCTCAAGAGTATTAATTTGCAATAGCTGGATGTCGGAATCTTCCTTTTCTTCTTGCTGTACAGAAGGTATCTCCTTAGACTTACATACTCTATTCCTTAACTTCCTTGAGGTACTCGGTACATCATTTGACATATCCTGATTATTCTTTCCACTTTCATTTCCCTCGTTTTGTTCCACAGGAACCTCGGAAATTTCACCACTTGTTTCCCAAGGCAGTAATTTTCCTTGGGATTTTTCATATTTATCGAACTCAGTCACAACAAAGCATGCACCATACGGATTTGACGGATTTAAAAATTCTACTCCGTTGCTGCTTCTACTGTCTTCATTTTGGTCATTAGTTTTATCTACTATTTCAACAACCTCCATACTGCTGTACTTTCTCCTAGTTTTCTTTCTTGATTTTTTGGAAGTGCTCACTTCTGTGCTTTCATCTTCCACATCACACAAAACCACACACTCACTATCACCACCAAAAGTTTCATCTTCACCTGACTTCTCTCTCTTCTTCTTCTTTTCCTTCTTCTTCTTCTTCTTCGTGATTTCTTCACCTTCAACTTGCACAAATTCACTTTCCTGTTCTACTGTTTGTTCCTCGTCTATCTCCATAGATGACATGCCAGAGTTGGTATTCGTGAGAACTTCTGAATCGTCTTTCTTCTTCGACTTACCTCTTGAGGACGTCCTTTTCTTCGAGCTGTTATTTTGTAAGAATTGAATATCAGGATCTTCATGTACAGGCTGAAATGCTTTGTCTTGTATCTCCTGAGACTCGGACAACTTATTTTTCTTTCTTTTCTCCTTTGAGCTGATTTCTGCACATTCAAGTTGTTGATCTTTATACACCTCAGACAGCAGCTCTTCTTTCTTCTTTTTCTTCTTCTTTCCTTCAGAGCTACCTCTTCTGGATGAGCTCGGCAGCTCTACTAATTCATCAGTCACATTTAGAGACTTGCTCCTCTTCTTCATTGTCTCGGCACCATACATACCCAATCTTGCTTTCAGTGGGCATAACTTGGAAGATCTCTGTGTAGGTGATGGGTTTTCATGCTCATCGCATCCGGAATCATGTTTCTTTTTGGATGATCTAAGAGACATATGCTGGTCTACAGACTCTACAGTAAATGTTCCAATAATGTTCTTCCTCGATTTCCGTTTTGATGATTTGCCATCTTGTACTGCCTGGTTGACTTCTGAATTAAGCAGCACTTTTTCTAAACGTACTGCGTCTGTTTCACTGGTCTCTTCTTCATCATAATGTTTCTTCACCTCCTTTTTATGGCTACGTTTGAGGCTTACAATATTCACCTCAAATATTCCTTCATTCTCTGATGTTTGGTTTCCTTGCTGCAAAGATTCTAATGATGTTCCATTCTTCACAATTCCCCTTAAAAAAAAAAGAAAAAAATACATTTTATTCAATCAGACCATACATGTATTGAATACACTATCCATATTTCGAAGACAAACTGTAATAATGGGAAAGAAAGGAAGGCCATGATGCAAGAGGATTCCATGCCTTAAAATAAATTCAAAACAAAACATAGTATAGTAATCATTACACCTAAATCAGGATGATGGGACTCAACAGAATGCTGCCTTGTTTTCAGTATAGGAAAGATATAAATTCACCTGCTTCTCTAGAAAGACAGGCAACAGCAGCGATTGGTTTGAACCAGTGACCACGTGCAACTTACTGAAAAGCTGCTAAGGAGCCCTTTGCCCTCGAAGGGTTATGCGATAGTGTTTAGTTTTATTTCAGATAAATCCTGTTGAGCTCTTATATATATTTTAGATTTATTTTGACTTCGCTGATTTTTCCTAAATGCCTATTTTTTCCATACAAATGGGTTCATAGGATTTCAGTATATAAACACATTTCAGGGTAAAACAAACTACAGTGTTACTCAAAACGAATTCGTAGTTTCAGAATTCTGCTTATTGCAGACTGAAAATAACATAGAATGTATGGTACATGTACAGAAAAACTCTGAAAGTTTCTTTCAGACATTTACAGATGATCTGTGAGACTTCCTTGCGTGACATTATTCTAATTCTCCCCAAACATGGTGCAGCACGTCTGAGTCAGTGGTGGTGATTGCAGTGTTAATGCAATGGTGGCAGGTAGGCATGAACTTTCACATAGCCCCGCAGGAAGAAATCCCAGGCATCAGATTGGGGCCTGGTCTACAGCCTTCAACACCAATGGGTAGCCACTCGATTTCCCACTGCACAGACAACCCGTAGCCTCGAACTCTTCATACCAATTATGAATGCTTTTCTCAGTTTGTGGTTCTATATGAAATTTCATCCTCCACTGTCATCACAAGGTCATAACAGACTTAGTAAAGATAAAGTTCCCCGTGCATATAGCACCTCGCCATGAAGGCACATTTAGAGAATGTGGGAGTAGGGCCCCACACATTCTCGATCTCGGCCATTTTGGAGGTGATGCGATCAGCACCACCTTTACACACCAGGTACTCATGAGGCTGAGTGAGCCCCAGAGCCGCTTCATGTGAGGATAAGGCCGGAAAATTAAGACCATAGATCACTCACCCCACGAATCTAACCTGAGTCTCCTGCATCAGATGCCCTAGAGACTAGAGCAACATGTTGCACTATATTCTCATAGCAGCAAAGTGTGTCACCAGTGGTGTGCGGGACTATTCAAATAAAAACTTGTGGACATCAGACACCCATATAATGATGACATGTTCCCTAAGTCCCCCTCAATAAAATCATGATACCAGGGAGTTACATTTTACCCTGTATATGTGTAAATTCTACTTGGCCTAAAATTGCCCTTTTCAGTTAGTTGTTAGTGTCTGCCAGCGAATAATTCATCAGAGCATTGCAGAAAACTTTTCAACAGTTGTCTGAAATGATTTATGGTGTGAGGTGCTAACACTGAAAATGTAGCCTTGCATTATACAGGGCAAGCCTTAACACACACTATAAAATGTAAAGGAGTTATGCTGGGTACAATTAATCATGATATAAACAGGTTAGGTCCAGGGGAAACCATAACTGTGTGCCAAGTGGAACTCCACATTATTGTTGGCTGCCCTGTTTTGCATGATAGCTCATCTTGCTGTACCACATTTTATACCCATAAAATTCCACAGGCCATGAATCAAATTAAAGTTCGTTAAAAGAGTGTAGGCACTGTCCTTGTTGCATTTAATATATTTTGGTAATATAATTTGGACAGCTACAGTTCCCAAACAAGACACTCGTGCCCTTCAAAGGGACCACATTAACCCTCCAGTACTCGCACGGGTGACCATTGTCACCCAGCCCTTTTGTATTCATTACCGCCAAGCAGTGTGGTGGAGGGGAGTGGTAGGGGCTTCAGTACCTTCCGCCTACATTTCCAGCTACCTGACTAGTGTGCGTTTGTATGTTGTAGTGAGGAGTGGCCCGTGTTATTCTGCTTGAAAGTCAGTTGGGTTACACTTGTCCCCCGTGCGATTAACGGCATTATGAATGCACCAAAGCATCCACGACTTTGTAATAACTCTCTAATTTTGGACGTATTGCTTGGTGAGAGTTCCGATGAGGACGATGTTGTGGAGAATGATAGTGGCGATGGTGGAGATGATCATTTAGATGTTCAGGATGATCTCTTTGACACCGAAGAAGCAGATGAGCCACAAGAGGACCAAGTGAAAAATGCCGAAAATGACCTGGCGCCAAATGCGGAAGAAGAATCCAGTGATGAAGAGGACATCCGATTTGCAAATTTATACATGGTAAGAGACCAGTTTAAAAATGTAATGAAGTGGAAAAACTATCCCCTCAGCCCAGAAATGTACGACCCAGAGCTGACGTTATTTTGCGGCTCCCAGGACCAACTGGACAGGGTAGGGAAGCACGCAGTGCACTTGATTGCTTTGTACTTTTTAACGTTATTGGAACTATAGTTACATCAACCAACATTTATATTAACCATATAAAGGAGCATTTTAGCCGAGACAGGGACGCCAAACACACGAATGTTGTTGAAATTCGTGCTTTCATAGGCATTTTGCTACTAACCGGCTGTTTGGGCAGTAACAGGAAAAAAAACTAAGCAGGTGTGGGACAACTCTGCAGGGACTGGTGTGGAAGTCTGTTATCTTGCCATGAGTGAGAATAGATTTCATTTTCTCATGCGATGTCTTCGTTTTGATGACATCAGAGATCGTCAGCAGCGAAGAGAAATTGATCGGCTTGCGCCTATCAGGGAAGTCCTAGAACTTGTGGTCAACGCCTCATTTACAAGTTCAACAATACTGCAGCTAAACCACCTGCAAGACGAGAATTCCTGAAAAGTTTGGCGTTGGAACTCATAAAATCTCTGATTGATAGTCTAATCCAGCTTCCTTTCATTCCTGTACATCTGAAGAGAATAGGAAAGGCCCTTCTTGTAATCAAAGAAACTCCTCAGCCTGAGCGCAGACAAAAAGGTAACAGTAGAGGTCGCTGCTATCTGTGTGGGAGGGCGAGAGACAAAACAATCAGAAAACATTGTGAAAAATGTGAACGTCATATCTGTAGTGATCATTCATCAATTGTTTGTACTGAATTGGAATGGGACTAAAGTAATACAACCATTGCAACTGTAAAATATAGCTGACATCTCAGTATTCTTATGTACAAATGTATTTTTGTAGTTTAACATGCATTTCAATCTTGATATCCAAAATGTGAAACAAAATAAGGACATTATAGGACTAGTTATTACATTGTAATTTTCAACCTACAATATGCGTAAAAAAATATTACGAATAACTAGGGATGTGACGAAGCTGAAAATTTACCGATGCCGATGTACTCACAGATACCGATGCCGATATTTAACCGATTCCGATACATAAGATTATTAAACAGAAATGGGATGTTATTTTCAGCATGACAAAATTAAATTTGCTATGTACATTTCTATTGCATATCATATGTATATACATATATATTCTCAAGAGATGCAAATGTTCATTTGCATCTACAAAATGTTATGTGAACCTTTAAGAAGAACATGGATTCTCAAGAGATTAAACATTAATACACAAGCAGTTTTTTGAAATGCAAAATGAATTCCTGTTCTGCCAGATTCAACTTCAGAAACATGAAATGTGGAAGCACTTCAGGAAATAACCTACTTCTTCTCTTATCTCAAATCTGTTCAGCAACACTGAACACTCAATCACTGAATACTTATGCAGCAGGTATGCCCAAGTAATTTCTCATCACTTGTTTCAGGTTTGAATATTGATTTTTGAATATCCAATACAACAGCAGATCCTGGTTCAGCAATGTACTCTTTTATTTCCGAATTATAGTTAGGTTGATCCTCTGAATGAGTTTGCAATAATTTTATTACAAAAACTCTACAATAATGACGAATCATAACCAAATTTTCAATAAATCTTACAAAACTAGAATATAAAACTTATTAGAAGGTAAAAACTCTAGTATAATCTGTACCGGTTTAAATATCGGATTTTTGCCGATTCCGATGCATCAATTTCGGCCAATTTTCATACATCTGTAATCGGCTTCGGCACATCCCTACGAATAACAAACATTGTTGTGACCATACTCTTTCTATATGTAAAATGCAGGGTACGCTTTAGTGATTTCTTTTGCCTTGTAATAAAGGCCAAAATATGTTAATATATATGTTTATGGATTCTAAATAAAGCTGTCTTTCAGATGAGCAAGGAGTTTTACAATGTTACCCTGCATTAAAAAAAAAAGTTATGGTAGCCTAAAGTTTAAGATATTTTTTCCATGCAAAATTTTGATAAAGAGCGATTTGGTAATTTTTCTTTACAACACCTGCTTGATACAAAAATAATTCAAAAAAATACTTTAAGTGTCACTAGAATAAATTGTAAATATAAGAAAATAAAAAAATCCACCATACTATAATTAGTCTTTTCGAAATTCATAAATACCTTATGGGTGACAACTGTCACCCGCATGAGTATCTGTGTTACGGGATGCCATGCGAGTACTCGAGGGTTAAAGATAAATGACTTTTACCCCAGGTTGTCAGTACACACCACACAAGATAGTGAGGACTTCTGATTCTATCCAGGAAAAATAGTTTCTTGATCTCTATCCCAGGCTATGTGAAAAGGTTAGTGCTACTATGGTGTGACTGTCCTAAGGACATAGGTGCACAGAAGGTTACGCAATATTCTTCTAAGCAGGTTTCCTACCATATGATTTCTCTTTCCAAAATCCCATACAGCTGATTCATTACAAACACCATTGACAGCAAAGAGGTAATGTACTTTAAGTATTCCAACTTCTATAAAAACCAAAGATAATAACAAATTATTACTAACACCTATGCTCACAGTTTGCTTTTCAGGTCATTCTACATAAATATTACAATATCACCATTGAGTATGTGCAGTGGCATGCCCAATGATGTTCTTTTTATTACAAACACTTGGCCAAAGGGGGGGGGGTTTATGACCCCTACCACCACATCCTTCTTGGACATGCTGTTATCTACCCAATAGGCACAATTCCTGTAAATAGTTCATGACATGAAACAGAGATGGCAGCACAAGACGAGTGAGATAGAAGATTGATGTAATATACACAAAGGACATTGTGTATATCAGAGTGAATTATAAAGATGAAAAAAAATTGATTACAGCATAAGAAGATAAAGAAATGATATAAAAAATAATAAATTAATGTAAATACTTGTTAAATAAAACTGGTACTCATGTGTAAATAGACAAGAAATTTAAAGAAGTGAAACTACTGATATAACTTTGTGTCTACCTATCTACCTGCAAACAGATTCCATAATCTGTTAGCTTGTGGTGGAAAATTTTCTTACACCAGTGGCGGCATGATCCAGTCGATGCCCCACAGCACCTTTGGCTGCATGTCACAGTTGCTGCACTAACTTGGGAGCACTTTGTCAACCGCAGCACCAAGTTTGCATTTGTGGTCGAACAGTATAGTTGGTGGCACATTTCAACTGATGCCCCAAGGGTTGGAAAAGGTTACATATCAGGACTTAGATGGTGAAAATTAGGTGGATCCTGAAATAACGTCACTAGTAATGGACTTGCTTGAAGTTAAGAGAAACATATACTTTGAATAAGTAATTCCAAGAATCCACAAGCAATCCAAATCCAGAAGGAAGTCCAGATTCCGATCCACATCATGATCCAGAAGGAAGTCAGAAGAGGGAAAACCAGCACTCGTCAAAGAAGGGAATAAAATTACGAATCATGGAGTAGAAGAAAGATATATATACATATGAAGGTGAATTCAAATGAGAGAATTAGAACTTGTGAAAAGAGAGAAATGATTATGTAAATAATTAAATTAGAGTGTTCTGAATTACATCATGAATGTACAAAGAAAGATATAATATAATCGATTAACTGTCTCCACTGGAAGGCTCACTGCCTGGTTTCCTTTCTAACAAGAAACCTACCCTGAAGATCTCTAGCCATGGTATAGTATTAAGTTGCACCTTACCCAAAGGGAGGTGGCAATGCCAAACTGCATTACAGCTATTCCAATCCTCTCATTATAAGCAGACATCAAGGTTTGCCTCCATGCATAAACACACGCTTTAGTGTGTCATATTTTTTATCAGATGATGTGCCGGCTCCCATGGCAGCGTGGTTAGCACATTGTGTTACGGCACCAGGGATTTCGGGTTCAAATCCCAATCTGGGCATGGATGTTGGAGTGTCCATTCATCAATTCCATCATGTCATCACTCATCCCCATCTTCGCAAATTAGCCAAGAGTGGCACAAAAAGAGAAGTAAAATAAAGCAAATCAATCAATTTTTATCAGGTGATATGTGCACATATATATATATACACATTCCCACATGACTTTAACTTGGAGCAATATTACTGCCAATTGTGAGTGGGCATATTATCACCCTCCTATAAGTCCTATAATGTGTTACAAATGTGCCTCTAAATTCATTAAAAAGGCACAAGATAATGAACCTTGCACCTATGGTATACAACTAAAGCCTCGACTTATAGGCACTAAAAATTGCATAAATAGGCATGAAGGATTTCATTTCATGCATTATACAGGGTAATTGAAAATGAATGGTGCAACTTTACACAGTTATTTCTATTTATGATAGAAAATCAGACAAGGTTTCGATATAAAGAAGAACTCTGGAAGTTTTACTCACATTATAAAGATTCAACATGGGAACCACATGTAACGCGGAAAAGGTCCAAACGATAATCAAGTACTTGCTATGCACAAGACAGCAAGTCATTGTCAATGGTTTCGAAGGCACTAACAATTTGCACTTGTAACTTTGGCAAATCGTTTGGAAGGGTGAAACATATATACATTACTAATGAAACTTCTTTGCACCATTCTGATTGAATCAGTTCTCGATAGCTCCAACACACAATACGCATTCGACTGGTCATTAGCCATTTTCCGACACTGGCGATCCTGGTGGAGCATCGTCTAAGCAGAATAAGCCCGCTAAGTGGGAATAAAACTTCCAGTTTTTTTCTTTATATTGATGCCTTGTCTGATTTTCTATTGTAAATAGTAACGTCATAATAACTGTGTAAAGTTGGCACAGCCTGAGAAAGCATTTTGCCCACCCAGGTCACCATATTTGAACCTATGTGACTTCTTCATGTGGGATTATATGGAGAAATGAGTGTACGTACCATCACTACCACAGGGCACTATGTGCCTCCACCAGATATCATTTACCTGAATTACCCCGTAATTTGGGTAATTGGTCACACAATCAGAAAAAAAATCTTAGGAGTACTACCTACAAAACAACTGTAAAATATTCCAGATGATAAATTCTATCTAGGCTGACATCATGATGAAGATACAGATTATGATTCAGGGGCAGAAGGCTACAATGATTCTACGCAACTTAGCACAAAACAACTACTAGCTGAAGTTGAACTAGCTATCAATAGCGAGACACTATCACAAAAACTCTCAGACACACAGTAAAACAAAATAAAAAAAATAGTCATTCAAGCATTAGTCTTCAAGCAGTGTAATAATAATGTGGACAGAGTGGACCAACCTGACAATAATACATGTGTTCACAAAGTTCTTGAAATATAACAAACGACCAGTGGCATCTCGTGGCCTCAAATTTGGCCGGGGCTTATTTTTTAAAGAATTTAAAATATAATGACAATCACATGAATTACTAAAGAAAGGTACTTTTTTCTTCTAGACTACAAAAATGGGCTTACTTTTTTGAAACAATTAAAATGTAATGACAAATTACATGAATTACAAAAAAACGGGTATTTATCTTCTTCTAAACTACAAAACTGGACTTATTTTTTTAAAGAATATAAAATATAATGACAATTCACATGATTACAAAAGAAACTGGTATTGTTGTGAAACATACCTTTCTACGAACGTTGACTCCTGTTCTTCTGCTCAGCAAATTTTGTTATTACTTTTTCGTTGAAGCCCTCTTTGTTTGAAATGTATTCTATCTCTATTGTAAGCAAGTGCCAAGGCATTTGGTCTGTCTTGTCCCATTGCATTTCTTAAGCAGGTTTTAATACGCTTCAATGTGCTGAAACATCCTTCAGATTCAGCTGTTGCCACTGGAGTTATTAAAACTATGTTTGTCATTTTTACTGTTTCTGAAAAGGTACCCTCTAAATAATTTAAAATAAAAAATGAATGCAATCTACTGATAGAGTTTATGTTTTTCAACCATTCACTACAATAAAGAAAACGAAGTACCATCTTTAGTTTTCCCTCTTCTATGAAGGGATAATAAATCTGGGAAGATGCCTCTGTTTAAAGATTGTTCTCTTTCATTATGTCCTCGTAGAGCAAGTTCATGTTGACACAGAATTTTAAGCAATCGATAATTCTATTTAATATATGCCTATTTTTCCGGACAAATTCATTGTGTCTTGTAATTGACAGCCTATGTCCTTCATCAATTAGTGTTCGAACATCAACCCTGCCAAACTCACTCAAATATAGCGAATGAAAGCCACGACAACACTACAGAACAACATGCGAGATCGAACGTGACGCAACGGAGCTAGCCCCGAATCAGCACTCAAATCCATTGCACTCTTCCCTCCTCTCTCTGCTAGCATGTGACCTTCACTGTAGCGTAGGTGGGTGTAGGCCACGCCTTCCTTTGCGACGTGCCCCGGAAAACGATAATTGACATCAATGCCGCTAGGAGCGCTGTTGTATCCATTGCAACAGACGATGAATTTACGTGGGTAAAAATCGCCTTTTAAAAGACTGTGTGATAGTTATGCATTATGGTGATTGATAATTACGTGAATACGTCCATTTTTCTTTAGGGGCTAAGCCCCGGAAGCCCCAAGGGACGAGACGCCACTGCAAACGACTGTATTTTCACAGTGAGACGTAAACATTAACTCAAATGTTTACAAAATAAAAGATGCACTCATCGGATTATGATTTCACAACTCAAAAATATTCAATGTGTTCACATTTGGCCACAAATCTATCCTGTAGTCATTTCACTTCATACTCGATGCAGCCTGTCAGAGGTGATTCTGGCAACAGCAGCTGTGATGCGGCATTGCAGATCCAGGAGGTCCTGTGATAGTGATGGTATGTATACTCATATAATCCCACATAGGTTCAAATATGGTGACCTGGGTGGGCAAAATGCTTTCTCAGGCTGTGTCAACGCCATTTTGGACATGTGTAAACGTAATACTGCCAGTAGCTGCCAGAGGAACTACAGCAGAAGATGGAATTAGAAATCATAATTTGGTGAGTGTGTCTTTCATTTTGTAAACACTTGAGCACGTGTTTATGTTCTTGCTGTGAAAATACAGTTGTTTGTAATGTACACTTTGTGAACACAGTGTATAGGAATGCCACCAATAGCAAGAAATGGTACTTCCTTATACTTTTCTGGATGTTTGATACAGTGATGAACAATGGACAGTTTACAACCAGAAATACTGGCCTTCAGCTAAATCAGTTGAGCTTTCAGCAAACGTAGCCCTATTTGCCCAACAGAGTAGGAGTAATACCAGTAAACTACAGAGATATGGGACTCGTTCACATTTTGTAGTCCCACATCAACCATGACTGATTGATTGATTTGGTGTTTTAAATCCACGTTATGCATAGTAAGGCTAATCGGGACTGGACCTACAGTTTAAAGTGGGATCGAAACTACTATGTGCCTCCACCGGATATCGAACCCGGGACCCCTTAATTACAAGGCAATGATGCTACCACTGCAACATCGGACATTAACTACGACAATGATGTGCTACATGCAAAAGGAAGACAACTAGAATTTGTTAGTGTTATGTAGTACATTTACATGATAAGTAGAGAAATGCATAATTCGTTCTTGACAGAAACACGAAATGTGAAATAACACACCCTAATGTTCATTTTTGATGTTTTTGAAAGGTGAGAGGAGCATTTTCCTACCATATTTTGTCACAAAATGATGCAAAATAAGCCCTTAAACACGAAATTTAGAGGTTATTTACCAACATGACACTTTCTGTAGTCTGAATTATCTGGTGAGTTATGTAAATCACGGAAAATAGAATAATTCTGCTGAAAATGTTTGGGAAGCAAAAATGGACTCCTTTACACAGGAATAAAACTTACTCTTCTAACTACCATTAGAATGAAGGGAAATTTTTATTTTCTGTAATAAGTGTAAATTTCAAAATCAAATTAGGGTAATATTAACAATTTTAACACCAAAATGCTAATTTATACACCACTTTTTATCCTGAAATCTGACCATTTTTTGTATTGAAATATTGCTGTTTTTTTTTTGTTGTTTTTTTTCAAGTTAGTGAGTCTCGTTCTATATATATGTGTTGAACGCCTACCAAAGCCAAACTATACTTCTTATTCTCTTCCATGTCTTGGAAGATTTCATGCATCCATGCAATATATTAAAATTTTTACTGATTAACCTTTTGCCGCCCAAGGCCTTTTTCACATGTAAGCCTCTCTGTCCCGAGCCGATTTTGAGCAAAATGCAGAGCTTCAATTAAATGAGTGTAGATCGGAGGCTAATTGCCCTAGAGAGATGAATCATATACCGTTGTACGCGGAATGAACCAGAGATTCAGACTATATGCAATTTTTGCAAATTTGGCGTATATGTGGCGGGGGAGGGAGCTAACTCTCAAAATTCCAAAATTTTGGGAAAAAAATTTTGTTCCCCCACCCTCCCCTCAAGCAAAAAGTACATGACAGTGTCTGGAAATAATCGCTAACATGTAAGGAACACAAAAATATTTGCATTATTATCATATGACCAATGTAACTTGAGTTATACCCCCAAAAGGAATTGTCGGCACGCCACTGATTAAAGCTTCAAAATGCAGCAGTACCTTGAAATGACTTTAGCTCAGAGACTATTTGCCCTGGAGATATGAACGATATACCGTTGTACGCAGAATGAATCACAGATTCAAACGATATATAATTTATGCACATTCCGCACACATATGGAGGGGAAAGGGGGAAAATCCCCTTAATTTTTTTTTTAAAAAAAATGGGCTCTCTCCCCCCACCCCCCGACAAAAAGGATACGAAAAGTTCAAAATGCACATAGAAATTATCGCTAGGACACTTTTCACAAACACGTAGATGACAAAAAAGTCCTTGGAAGTATGTCACTTCAGTCAAAAAATATCCTCACACTTGGGCACAAAACGACACACACCTACGCACAACTTTCACGGACGAAAAGCTAGAACGCACTGGAAAATGAACGCCGATTCTTGCAGCTGCTTGACATTCTATTTTTAGACAATGCTGGGTGACCTCTGTTCAACATTGTGGAACACTTGTGCTCACAAACAAAGGTTTCCTTCAGCGCACTTCGAATTCCCATTCTCACAACGCAGATTCAACAACCAGTTTTCCCCCTCCCCCCACTGCCACCCCCTGCTTCCGCCCTCACGGAAAACTTTTATTTTGACATTGGATACTTATAAACAAGATTCCCTCGAACGCAGATAGCAAGAGGAAGTGAAAAGCATTGCTTTAGAACAACAAAGCCGGTCTTCCTTTGTCGGCAAAAATTTGACGTTGGAAAGAGCCGCAAAAGAGAAGTATCTTTCCCCACCTTTTCCCCCTCCAATTTCATGAAGACAAAAAAAAAAATGCAAAAAACCATTTCTGTTAAATACATGTGCTAGGAACAATATAAAAAAATAAAATCGAAATTCTAGCCAAAAATAGAAAAGTTATAACGTAAAAACTACGACCTTGACACAGCGTCTCGTACGAGATGCTTGGGACAGTGAGGGTTACATTTGGGTATCTCGTTCGAGACGCTTGGGCGTCAAAAGGTTGAAACACAAACACAGGTTTGATGTTTGTTTTATTTGCATTGCACAATGTGTAAAAAAAATTCATTGAAAGAAATTAAATGTCTCAACAAATAATACTATTTGTATCTCATATTTGACCACAGGTTTGTTTTCGACCCAATCAATTTTACTCCACCGAGAGTTACGAATATTTTTTAAACGTATTTTCCCTTTATTCCGAGTCCCACAATAACCTATCTGACAATTTTGATGCAAATCAGGTGAAAAAAATGTTGTGGACATGAATGAGTTGAGATTAGGGATGGCCAGATCCGAAATCCGGATCCAGTTGGTTCCGGATCCGTTTTGCCATCCCATATGCGCTTCTTTGGAAAGTAAGAATGTGTCTATAACATATTGTTACCTGCTAATATAATATACATACATACACACATATATATAGTGTGTGTGCGTGATTTGTAATTAATTAATACACTTACAAGGGAGGTCTAAGTCTCCCCCTTCGATTACCATGAAACCTTGCAGGTGTATAGAGCCCCCCCCCCCCTCTCAAATGTCAAGATGAGGAGAAATTGAAGTAGGGATCTGACCCCGAAACCACGTAAATATGGCATAGGAAGAAACAGAAACCTCTCTATACACCTGCCAAATTTCATGGAAATCGGAGGGGGACACAGGGGTCAGATGATCCCCACGTCAATTTGTCCTCATCTTGACATTTGAGGGGAGGTTGACCCCTAGAACAGATTTTTAGCCGAAACAAAAAAAAAAACATATTTCTTCCTTTGGGCCCCTCTATGAATGTGCCAAGATTCATGGAAATCGGAGGGGGACACATAGGTCAAATGCCCACTTCAATTTGTCCTCATATTGACATTTGATGGGGGGTTGCCCCCAAAACAGTTTTTTAGCCAAAACAAAAAAACACGTATTTCTTCATTTGGGCCCGATTATACACACACCTGCCAAGTTTGATGGAAATCGGAGGGGGGCACAGGGGTCAGATCCCCACTTCAATATGTCCTCATCTTGACATTTGAGTGGGTTTTGCCCCATAAAACCGTTTATTAGCTGAAACAAAAAAAAACAACACGTATTTCTTCCTTTGAGCCACACTATACACCTGCCAAGTTTCATGGAAATCGGAGGGAGACACTTAGATAACCTCCCTTGTTAGTCTTACACTTTGTAATTATATAACACTGTATATATTATAATGTTTTATTTTCATTTGTAAAACTGTAACTCTAGAACAATTGTATAATTTTTGTGTAACATTTCTATCTTGTTATATGTGTTAAAGGTTTCATCCTGGAATGAAATGTCTCACATTTATGTGTGTTTTCATTTCCAATACATTCGAATGAATACATATTCGTTTCAATGGCATTTACAAAATCACCTCTGACATTTTGTTAAACAAGTAAGATTATTTTTGTGCATGAGTGTGTTAGCCGATACGTAGCAAAGTATTTTAGGAACAACACTTGAAAAAATTCTTGTAGGGCTAACTAATGAAAAATTTCTTTGTAATCGAAGATCATAATACCTTTCAAGGTGTGGTAATATTATAATGGGATTGAGATACGAAACTTTCGGATCCAGATAAGAAACTTTTGGATCCGGATCTGTTTTGTCATCCTAGTTGATATCAGTATGTTACTACAAGGGAGAATACGATTTATTCAGGCTGCACAGCCCAAACCTACTTCTTACTGCAAGTACTGTTGTGTGGGGAAAGGCCACACATTTTAATGAAATGTCTTTCTATTTACCATCCACCCACTTTATCATGCATTGCCCAAGGCTTCGTACTAAAGCTCTTGCCATTGGAGCATGGTGTTTATCACTCACACTGGGGTTAGACTTAACTCAGCAGCAGATTCATCAATTTTGCTCAAGATGGGATTTTCCTCTTATTCACTTGAGCACAATGGTTTCACAATGAACAATACAAATCATACATCTTACATTGTGAAAATGAAAAGAAAATACGTATTCTAGCAGTGAAAACTCACTTCAATGTATGATGGCTCCTTTTCTCAGGTTTCATTGCCACACTGAGAACTCCTGACCTCGTCCTGCAATGCTTCTTTTCCTTCCCCATGATTTACAAGTTTTGCACACTGCAAAAGAAAAAGGTTACTAAACATTTTTTGGTACACAAACAGAAGGATGCACGAGAAAGAAAGTTTAAAATATGATGAAAACTGGGATCACTCCTCACAATAATGTTTAAAGTTCCGTAATTGTTCCAAGATATTTAAGAATTATTTGTCACAATTCTTTCATTTTCACACGTAAATAATTTTTGAGTTCAGAGCAAGTTGGCAATATAAATCCACATGACGTAACTTACATCATCACCAAGAAAGATTTTTCAGTTTAGTTTACTTCGGCACTGGATCATTGGCATTTTGCCATTTTCGAAATTTCATGGAAATGAAATTTTACAGACAATGTAAACTATCAATTTCTCACACAATGAAAGCCTGCAAAATTCAACTATAATGCAATAAATAGTTTTATTAAGGCTCCTTCATACATTGACGAAAACGCGCAGTGCAGACGTTCCGTTTTAAACAGATTTTTCAGTTACGAGAAAAGATAAGATCTCGGGGTTTGTTTTCTATCCTTCAGAAAATATGGCTGCTTAATTCCTACAAAGCAGAAATTTTAAAAAAGACCCTGCTTAATAAGTAAATTGGGCATAAAAATGGGGAAAACCGTAATTTTCACATGCAATTATCTCGTTAACCACACAAGCTTATGGAAAACTGTTTTGTTGGGGACGTGCAATGTTCATTGTATTTGACATTAACATCATCACTGTAGAAGTCAGTTTTCCTATTTTGAGACTGTTTGAGGTAAACGAAACCCTTGCAATACGTAAAAGTGTCCCTGCACTGTGGCGACACCTCGTGCAGATAGTTAGAAGCGTTCTAAACCCCACCCACAGTAGAACGCGGAGGGATACAACAAAATAGCTCGTGAAGACAAAACAGGATCGCAAGTGGCAGGGAAGTGTGCATGCGTCAACTGGACGTGTTCAATTGCAAAATATGGGTGACGGCAGAAAGTGTGTTTGGTGTAAGATGTGGGCTCCGAGAAAATCGTCTGCTGCAGAAACAACAATGAAGTTTCAAGCGCTACAAAATCGCCGGCAAAATAACTACACAGACGTTCACGTATTGTGGAAGGGTTCAGAATGAATAATACCTATCCGTTTATTTATCGCTTTCCATTAGACGTTTACATTGTACGTACGTAAACCAGTAACGTTATTTTGAGTAATTCAATTAAATCTGTCTCCTTGGCAAATATTACGCTATAATACGTAGAACAAGTTTGCTGGGAGTCCGGACCCTCCCCGAAAGGACTATGCAGTACTAAAATTAAATAATGTAAATATACTCCTTTAGCAATTTTTTCATATTCGATGGATAATTTCCTCTGAACGCGTATTGGAATGGAAGGATTATAGCTATAAATATAATACGGCTTTGAAGTATAGCACCTGAAATACTTATCAAGTACTACTATTTTTACTCTGAATATATTGGAAGGCAATGATTGGGATTGACATCATACGGCTTTGAAAGACATAAAGTATTTATTTAGGGCAAACGAAAAGATTACCAAGTAATAAAATAATAACAATACTCGTTTAGCATTAGTGAATTTATTGGATGGCAAGGATTATATTGGGATCGTACGGCTTTGAATGATATTAGAAAGAAGGTTTATGCATACTACAACTCATAACAATATGTATACAATATTAATCAGAAACTTCACTGTATCTAACATTTATTTCGTTATGCAATAGTATTCAATTCTTCTTCTATTTTACATTAATTTAATTGCGAGGCACTTGTTCTTATGTAAATGTTTCTACTTTTAACTACAGGTAACCTACAGAATGAATATACACTGTTTGCCTCTTTACCTAGTCACGTAATAATAATATATTAATTTATATATTGAAATTAGTATTACTTTAATTCAATTAAAATATTATTATTATTATTTGTAGACATTTCGTTCATACCCCCCCCCCCCCGAAACATTTCTGGATATGCCACTGATAGTGCAGAATTTTCTTTGTTCCACTTCGAAACGGTTTATTACGAGGTGTAAGAGCTATCACGAACACAACACAGCGAGCGAAAATAAAACTACACAAACAAACGCACCCAGATGAAATATCACAGCATTCGATGACCAGATATTTGTTGACCAAAAAGAGTATAGTCTATAGGTTGAAGGTGCGCATGCACAAAACAAAAAGAAAACTAAAATAAGGGTGGCTATTTGTTATTGCTTCTATTATAGCCCCTATAAAATAGGCCTACACTCTACAGATTTAAATTTTATGGGTCCAATGTAATTAGCTAATTTCAAATACTTTCTCACCAATGACACCATCGTTCATACTTCTGGGATGATTTTGCTTTCTTGAGTATGTTTAAGTCGTCCTTTATTGCCAGTCCAAACTCTTCACAGGTCATGTCCACATTGAATTTCACTTCCATTACTTGTTCGAGTGTTGACACCAGGAGTGTACTTTTTTCCTCTCGCCAATAAGTTTTAATAACACTGAAGAGTCTTTCACAACCAACATCTGTACCAGGCAGAGTAAACAAGAATTTTATAAGAGGCACAATCACTTTTAAATTTGACCCAGCCTGTACTAAATCTTTGCACACTGACCTCCACCTCCACATCATTGATTCTTTTCTTTCCCCCCAATCTTCAAGATGTTTTTCAACGGCTTTTGAAATTACACACTAAGTTTCAAAAATATCATTATTAGGGCTGAGCCGATACCGATGCCGATGTATCGGTATCGGAAAGTATCGGTTGGGATTCAGCTACCGATACCAGCCGATACTTTCCGGCATTTTGGTCTTTCACGGGGTCCGCAAAAATCCCGTGCGACTTCTTGACAGTCTTACTTATCCTGAAAATTATGCAAAATTAAAACTTCCTTTTTATTTTACACTATCGGTGGGAATTGATAAGAGAATCGGTTCAAAATGGTATCGGCTCAGCCCTAATCTTTATCATTAAATTCCAATGAATTTGAAATATGTTTTGCTTGTTGATGGAATATGAAAATGACTCTTGAAATTGTTCATAGGAAAGTCTTGAGTCAAGGAGTAAATACTTCAGTTTGTTGACATCTTGACGTTTTCCGTTCTGTGGATTTTAAGGCATTTTTACGCGTAAAATAATGAATGAAATTAAATAGCAAGGAAAAGAGTATATTTGGGGATTTTTGCAAATTGAAAAGAGTATAGAGTATATGAACCTCTAAAAGAGTATAATACTCTTAAAAAGAGTATGTTTGGTCTGGTCTGGTCAATGAACCTGTTGTGATCACTGACTGGGCAAGCTGAAGAAATGTTTAATTCGTGCTCTGTTTTAAACTAATTAGTGTCACATCCAGCGAAAATATAAACAGTTCATATTACTAGATTACTATTGTTAATAAATGTTATAATAAAAACAATGTATTGCCGGTCCCCGTGGCGGAGTGGTTAGCACATCGCGCTACGACGCCAGGGGTCCCGGGTTGGAATCCTGGCCTGGGCATGGTTGTATGTGAGTGTTCATTCTTCATCATATCACCACTCATCACCATCTTCGCAAATTAGCCAAAAGTGGAACAAAAGGTGAAGCAAATCAATCAAAAAACAATGTATTGTTTTTATTACTATAAATACTAAAATCTAAACAAACTTGAAACACCTTGCGACAAAATTCTGCGTAAGCGAATTATAGTTACAAAAATTGTAATTTCTATTTAGGAACTGTAGGTACAAAATAGGAACAGTTTTCGGTTTTCCTTTCATTGCTCTTTATGGAAGATTAAAAAGAGAAAGAGAAAGAGAGAGAGAGAGAGAGAGAGAGAGAGAGAGAGAGAGAGAAAGTGCCTATTCCCCTTCCTGCCTCTCCCACATAATGATATAGCCAAGATTCAAGACATGAAAGGGCGGCTGTGATTACTATCTTCCATTTCATAAATGTTTTAAGAATCTTTTGTCATCAAATTACGGTTTTACTATCCATGAAAAATTCGTTACGTGTTAAAAGAACGATAATTCATGTATGTTTTCTTCGCTCGCCTCGCGCCAGATGGTCAACTGCTTCACAACAAACACACACATTTTCGTCCTTCCTCACTTGCAAGCGATTGTGTTTGTTTCCCCTCAGGTACCCCACCCCACCCCAACTGCTCTCCCGTCAGCCGCGAACAGTAAACAACGAATGACTACTTTCAACGATCTCATATGAAGATCTGTTTCCATGTGTAGGTAATCTTTTATACTTTTTTAAAATCATTTCGCTGTTTCTTTAACATAACTTGTGTAGGTTCGTTAGGGACTATTTACTGCATCGGAGCTCTACGAGGCAGTAGAAGCTGAGACCCAAGAGAACTGTGAAGACTGCCAATCTCGTGACGTACTCTGTTACGTCAGAGATACGTACAGAGTAAGCCACGCAAAAACCAACCCATATGACCCTCCTTTTTTCTTCTTCTTCCTCAGATTCGACTTTCGTCAAATGTATGAAGGAGCCTTAATTGGTCTGCCTACTTGTCAACAGCTTACAGGCCTATCTATTTAACTTTAAAAACATGCTAATAATAATAATAAACCGTGGTGCAACAGGCCATTGAGGGCTGACTGACTGCTGTCCTCACTCCCACCTGATCCTACTCACTCACTCACACGAGGTGGAAGATCATCCAACCAGTTACGGTGTGACGTGTGGTCAGCACGACGAACCCCCCGCCATTCTTGCAAGTTTCTGTGACCAGGTCACGCTACTCATTCGTAGCTTCTCAATTTCCTCATGATGGTGGGTGGACACCGGTCCCATATACAGGCTGAAATCTCAGGTGAAAAGTTGTTACTCTTCCCCTAGGAGACTCGACCTGTGTAGTTGGAGCTCAAGCATGATGCATTAGACTGCATGGGCACAATGCAGGACAAAAAAATCATGCTACAAAGATGAAATTTGGTGACATGAAATACACTTTACAGATTGATTCCAAAGTTGCAAAAACCTAACCTTGAATGCATGTAATAAAATGTAGGTTATGTGAGTGGGCATAAAGATGTGACAGTCACTAGCTTCAAGGTACAGATTATACAAGGGGTGTTTCAAAAGTTTCCATCTGTACCTCTGAATCATATGGAGAAAGCACAGTGGTGTGTGGTCTAGCTTTGTCATGGATAAGAACAGATCCCTGGGAGTAGATTTCCATGTCGTCAGTTCTATACAGCATGTCTTAGTTTTGATAGTGTTTCACACTATGTCTGTGATGCGACTATTCCCCCTGGATCCTTGAAAGTCACCAGAAGCACACCTTATTGGTTCCAGAAAACAGTTGCCATGACATTTCGTGCAGATGGAGATTGGTTGAAATTTTTTGCCTTTGGTGAGTGCGAAAGGATGGAATTATTGCCGTACCTTTTCCTTCATTCAATATACTCAGACCATACTCTTCATGATTGGGACAAAATTACATAATTGGATGTTGGAAGCATTTAGCGATGTTATTTTAATGGTACAAGCCCTAAACTTGAGACTTGACCCACATACCAAGTGGTTGGTAAACATCAACCTCGGTTAACCCTAGAACACTACTGTACGTAAAATTTACTTATGCTTCATGCTCATTTCCCTCCCTTACCTCCCACATCGCACCCACCTACCCCTCCGCCTATGGTATTCCTCAGGCATTCTGTCAGGCAAGTGGCAGCACTGTGGTAAGGAGGGCGGAAGCAGTGAACGTCTTTAGTTTGTGCGTTATGTGGGACTAATAATACGTAATACATAGCGATAGTAACAGAAGAAAAATCTTGCACGTAATTTTGACATGCATGTAGTAAAAATGCCATTTGTATTCACGTAAGATTTGCGTGAATTTTTCTATAATATCTCATTTTTCTATAATATGATCAACATCGCAGCGATCAATGGATACATTATTCACACTCACAACTTCTACAACAATCAGGGCAACTCAGAAAAGAGACCACTCTCACGAATTCAGTTCATGCTTCACCTCCATGAGAACTTGACCAAGATCTGGCAGGAGCGAAGGCTAATAAATCCAGGACTGTCACAGGAGTTAAGAAAGTCAATTTTGAAGGTACTGGGGAAGGAAGAGGCAAGTACAGTAGCAGCCACGTCACAAGGGAACAGAAAGTATTGCAGTTTCTGCAACTACAAGAAAAGGAGGATGACTTACTGCTCCTGTGGGAAGCCAATTTGTGGAACACTACCATACGTAAAATTTACGTTTGCTTTGCGCTCAAATCCCTCCCCTTCCCACCTCGCACCCACTCACCCCTCTGCCTAGCAGTGCCTCAAGTTGTCTTGTCAGACATAAGGCAGCACTATGGTAAGGAGGGTGCAAGCGCTGATCGTCTTGATTTCGTTTGTTATGTTGTGCACTGTACGTCAATTTTACGTAGCTGTGTAAAACGAGAAGTATCTTCCACGTAATTTTGACATTTGTAAATTCGATTTGGATACTTAGATTTTGAAAACGAAAGTTTAGAAGCATGCAGTCTTTTCTTGTAAGACTTTAAAATTATATTTGTTCCTTATTTACAGCGTTATGATTATTATTATTGTTTTCTTTTTATTGTTTGAACACTTCATTCTTAATGTACGAACGGGCTTGTCAAGCAAGACCTTCTCTTAAAATATTCTATGTTTAATAAAACCATGTTTATACATTTTAAAATGAAGAATAAAATTCCAATATAAGGAAAAATAAACAAAATAATGTTCACAATGAATATAAATTTGTTTTCATGATGTAGAGGTTGTTTTAAAAATAGACTCATTCATGTACGTAAAATTTACGTAGCGGTAGTTACACTGTAATATTGGAACATGTTAGTGTTCTAGGGTCAATCGTGAGTCTACTGTATATATATTTTGGCATAATTCCCGTGCGTATGTAACGTAAGTTGCATTTGAGACCAGTGCCAACATGATGAGATGTTGAAAGCATTCAGGGAAATTACTGTAATGCTACTGTAATGCTAAGAGTCCTAAACTTGTGCCTAACCACGAAAAGGTACTACTTTACTATACTGGAGACACCTATCAATAATTTATTTCGCAATTTTTTACATTGCTAACGTACTATTCTGCATTGCGGAACATTTCTTTAGGTGAAATAATGAATATCTAAAGAAAATAATATCTATTTCTTACATTAACGTACTTACTGTTGTTCCTTATTTCCCACAAACCATCCACGGGTAGCCCCAAAAATTCACAATAGCTTCACAAACCATCACGGGGACGAGGTATGCCTACTAGGTTAGGTTAGGCCTGTTAGGTTACTTTCCATTAGCACTATTTTCATTCAATTTAGCATATACAGACAACATCAGCTTGTAGCAGCAGCAATATCGTGTATTGTGCTCTCGTGAAGAAAGCAAATGGCGGTACCAGCAATAGCACGTCGGAAATAGATTTTCGAAGAAAACCACATGCATTCGCATTAAAATGGATCAAAACTACATTCCCGAACATCAACAACGCTACAGAAAATGATTTGCATAAGTACTTTCTCCTGTAAATTTGAAGAAATTTGTCTCCGGTATACTAAAGTGTTACCCACAAAAACATTTAGAGATGTTATTTGAGTACTAAGAGCCCTGAACCTAACTTGCCTAACCGGTAACAGTAGTATAAGCCGGAGACACATAAAACTCGGTTGTTTTCAAATAAAAATCATTGCTACTTACCTCATATGCATAGCGGAAGATTTTTCAAGCTGGCCATAACTTTTTTTTTCATGAAAAACACGTTACTTTTAACATTATAATCATTTATTGGTCGTTGCTAATTCGGCGGGCAAATCTTGACACACGTTGTCTATCGTCAGCTGATATGCAATGTGCAGTGTTTCCAAACTTATGAACCGATAAATGCCGCACAAACTATTCACAAAAGGTTTTTAAGCGAAAATTGAGGCTAGACTCTACTTTACGTCCTTATCTGCATGATGATTGCTTCTTTGCGTTCGCGGTGCGCGATCGTGGTGCGGCACCCGGCATCTCTTCGGGTAAGTACCTTTTTCTTTTTACACTTTCTGTTCACGATAGCCCCACTATCCATTCACGGGGTCGAGGTATGCCTACGAGGTTAGGTTAGGCCTGTTAGGTTAGGTTCCATTAGCACTCATTTCACCCCTAAATATGTGCTTCATCATCTAAAAAATACCTCAGTACGTTCAATTGCGCATATCCGGACAACATCGGTTTTTCTCGATTTACTCCTTCAGGAAATTTTTGCTCTCTTTGGGATTTACGTTGTTGAATTACTTATAAAATAAGCTTTCCAACGATATATGACACGTATTCCTTAGGAAAAGGACGTAAACTAGAGTCTTACCTTTTATTGAAAAAAAAACCCGCTCACACGTCATCTTGTCAAACTTCCGCGTGGTTGCTACACTGTGAGGGGGTTACATAACCAAACGCACGGAACATTTGATTCACGTAGTCGACGGTAATGGCGGCACGAGCTATCGCACGACGGAGATGCATGATTGGCGAAAAATACCTTATTTACAGGCAAAATACGTAGCACGATTATATAAAAAAATATCTCCGGCTTCAGAAAGTCCTCAAGAACACAATTCCGTAAGTACTTTCTTGTCTTTTCTCCTGTAAATTTTAAGAAATCCGTCTCCGACTTATACTACTGTTACCGCCTAACCTTACTACGAAACCTATTCACACTGTGTACACATGTGGCCTAGATGGCAGGAGCAGTCTCTAACTAACCAAGACGACAGTAAACAAATGGCTGGTTGCAAGAGAAGAACCATACAGGGGTATACGGAAGTGAAAAAGATTCTCAAGCAAACATGCAATAAGTTATAGCTAAAACTGAAGTATATATAAACAGACATGTATAGAAAGTATCTTACACTTTACCTTGTTACTATAAATTTTGCACACCAGTTTGCATTACTTAACGAAAACTTTACACATACACAGGAGACTGACACAGGTTTTTGGTAGTAAATGCCATTTCACCACGATGAACTGGAAATATTTAGCGAGTGCATTATAGCTATAAAAAGGTATTACCAATTTTTAATATGTACCTTATGATGTTATGACTTTTATCATAGTCAAAGATAGAATGTATCATGCCATATGCAATTAAGTATGAAATTTTAATTAAATATATACATAGATTAACTAAACTTAATCACCTGTCACTGAAAATTAATTTCGAAAACCTCGTGAGCAGTGAGCGACTTGCTTCATGTGTTCATTCATTCATTCCTTTATTTGGAACCTAATGCTTCATGTGTACGCCACGCTTTCCACATGTAAACACGGGGCCTGGGCACCTCCAGTAACACACAACGTTGGAGGAAAGCTTCTTCTTCTTCATGCCGTTGGCGCAAAGCAGGTTGGTAGCAGTTTCTAGCAGTTGACAATCACCTTGCGACAAACACACTTTCCACAAAAAATGAAATATATTAATATCATAGAATATATTTAATTTATTTATATAGTAATAACTACTGAAACGTTCATGTCTTTAAAACATAAGCCATGGGCGCCTTCAAGAAGCAAAACACTACAATTTTTCGGGCTTGACCAAAAAGGTATTATTTTTGCTAAGTGAACTAAACATAACAAGCTGAACCTAAGAACAAAGGCGTTTAGCTTAACAGCATTTCGGCTGACATCAGGTGGTGAATGGCAGTGCTTCACCAAATAATTCTATGAGACGTATGCGATAAGTGAGACCCAGCAAAAGTTGTACTGTAAATTGCAAGGCGAATGTCAATTGTTTCAAGCTGTAAATGTCAACACAACTCTGTTAATACGTTGAGTGTTACTGGAGGCACGTAGTAGCAGTAAACTGGCCGTCAGCTAATGTTTGTTTAAAAATTGGTAAGCATTAATTCATTCATTTATTTAATCTTGCATTTATGTAACATATGATAAAATCCAGAATAATTCCGTGGTACTAGTCAAATAAAGCGTTTTAATTTTTCTTTCATGTATGTACACAATTAGTGGAACACTATTGTACCGTAATTTAATTTCTTATATTTTTGTTCTTTCACTGGCCTCATTGATGTCTGTCGCCTTGTAATCAAGGACTCTCGGGTTAGATTCTCGGTGGAGGCATAAAGCACATTGGTTTTGTATTAGGGTGGATCAAATGAAAACTGAACAGGGGCCACAGAATGAAATCGACAAGGATTTTTTCAAACGTAATCTCCAAAGTTAGACAAGCACTTCTCCCACTGTTTGACCAAGCAGTGAATACTCTGCTCGTAGAACTCTTTGGCTGAGATCGGAACCACTTGCGAACATTGTCCGAGTGGAAGCACCGACCCTTCAATGTGGAAGTGATAGATCAGGACTATACGGTGGGTGTTCCAACACTGTCCACCCAAACGTCGCCAACGTGTTCTTTGCAACAGCTGACGTATGTGGCCGCACGTTGTCATGCTGAGTCTAATTGGCTGCACCTTTTGACACTCTGCAGTGCAGGTGTATCCAGTGTCAGAGTGGTGCAAGGAAATTACTTTCAACCAACTAGACGGAAAGCGGTGTTCAAGTTAACAAAAAAGAATGCTAAAATTGCACAAAAAGTACAGAATTCGGTAACGATAGTATAAGCCGGAGACGGATTTCTTAAAATTTACAGGAGAAAAGACGAGAAAGTACTTACGGAATTGCTTTCTTGAGGACTTTCTGAAGCCGGGGAAATTGTTTTTTCGAATCGTGCAAGTTATTTGGCCTGTAAGAAAGGTATTTTACTGTATCGTATCCGCTGTACGATAGCTCATGCCACTATTACCGTCGACTACATGAATCAAATGTTCCATGCATTCGATCATGTAACCCCCTGTCAGTGTAGCAACCACGCGGTAGTTTTACAAGATGATATGCGAGCATTTTTTTTTTTCAATTTAAGGTAAGACTCTAGTTTACGTCCTTTTCCTAAGGAATATGTGTCATATATCTTTGTATAGCTTATTTTATAAGGAATTCAACAACGTAAATCACAAAGCGAGGAAAAATTTCCTGAAGGAGTGAATCGAGAAAAACCGATGTTGTCCGGATATGCATAATTGAACGTACTGAGGAATTTTATAGATGATGAAGCACATATTTAGGAGTGAAAGGAGTGCTAATGGAAGCTAACCTAACCTCGTAGGCATACCTCAAATGCACAATATTCAAAATTCTGCAAACAAAAACACCGACATACTTATACGACAGACTCCAATTTAGACACGACATACACAACTACACGACTCGATACTGTAAGAAACTTCATCTGGACAGATTCTCAAAATCCATATTCCTGTCATCCTTCAAAGCGGCTTCTGCATATTGTTGGAATGCGCTGCCACCAGATGCTATCTCATGTGCGACACACAACAGCTTTAAAAGGACAGTAACAAAAGTACTTCTACATTAGCAAGGACAGATCCTCAGTACACTTGACTAGATTCTGCATGCTTAGGTAACACTTTACTATACATGAGACAGATTTCGTCAAATTCACAGGAGAAAGTACTTACGCAAATCATTTTCTGTAGCGTTGTTGATGTTCGGGAATGTAATTTTCATTCATTTTAATGCGAATGCATGTGGTTTTGTACGAAAATCTATTTCCGACACGCTATTGCTGCTGCTGCCATTTGCTTCCTGCATGAGAGCACAATACGCTCTCGTATTGTCCGTATATGCGAAATTGAACGAAAGGAGTGCTAATGGAACCAAACCTAACAGGCCTAACCTAACCTAGTAGGCATACCTCGTCCCCATGATGGTTTCTGGGGCTATCGTCAATTTTTGGGCTAACGTCAATGGTTTTTGGGGCTACCCGTGGATGGTTTGTGCGAAATAAGGAACAATAGTAAGTACTCGTTAATGTAAGAAATGGACATTATTTTCGTTAGAAATTCATTATTTCACCTAAATAAGTGTTCCGGAATGCAGAATAGTACGTTAGCAATGTAAAAAAGTGCGAAAGAAATGATTCCCAGGTGTCTCAGGTATAGTAAAGTAGTACCCATGCTTACGTTGAAATCAAAACACAAAATGAAGAGATTTAAACCCAAGATGACCATTTTTATGTGTGTGAATGAGTAAAATTGTTTTTATCTTTTTAGAGTGTTAATTACTGAAATATTTTGAAGTGAAAATGTAATGGAATTCTTATGTTATAGTAGTAATTGTATTTTGTTTGTTTTATTGTACTAGATTTTGCGGATTAAGTAGTAGAGTAGCCACAGGCTGAACTTCGCCCATGAATAAAGAATTTATAATTCTAATTTCTAATAATTTTGTAACACATTAAACTTCTAAAAAGTGGAGAACTCGAAATAAGTACAAATGAACTGTAGGAAGTTCCTCACTTCCTACATGGAGGAATCGCCCCTGTGACCATACACCACACATACAGTGGTCCGAAAGGTAGTGCAAATGGTGCAAACACCAAATACACTACTTGACTCCAAATCAACGAACTAGATGACTCGGTGTTGCACTGTGCAACCAACTAGATGTTTTGGTGCAAAGAGAGTCAAAAAGTGCAGATAACTAGACTGGGCTAACTATTCCAGAGGATGACAGGCTGGGCCGTTTGACATTGATTGCTGCTTGATTTCTCAGACGATACTGTTGCCCGACCACCTACGCATATCACGTGCTCACGCTGGACTATCAGGGGAGAGACCATTATTCAGTAGGGGTTTCCTTCCTTACCTCCCGCTCTACCTCTACACAGGGTTGTTGCCACACATAGATATACACTATGTTGCTATTCGTCACCGGACACCCCTCAAAAAGTGCTCAGGATCGTCTGTACACATCATACAACCTATAAAAGGCATTGCCGGTTGAGAGTACATTCATACTACTACAGCAGTCAATATGGACAGACGATGCGAACTGAGTGAGGCGGAAAGAGGAATGATCATCAGAGCCCACAGGTTTGGGCATTCGACCTGTGTGATTTTCAACAAATTTCAGATACCCCGGTCGACAGTGAGTGATGTTATCGTGAAGTGGAAGCGAGAGGCGGTCTGACATGCCGACTCAGACCCAGTAAACCAAAAATATTAACAGATCGTGACCGTCGATGCTTGAAAGGTGTGGTGAAGTCAAACCGGAAGGCGTTCTTACAGATGGTGGCACACGAGTGCTGCAAGTGATCGTACTCTCCGCCGGGAAATTGTTGCACTTGGTTTTCATGGTTGCGCAGCAGTTCACAAGCTGCATATCACAGCCCGCAATGCAACCCGTCCGTTACAGTAATCCAAGGAACGCCGCCATTGGACTCTCGAACAATGGAAATCCGTCCTATGGAGTGATGAATCGCTCTACCAGACATGGCGGTCCGATGGACGTGTGTGGGTGTGGCAAATGCCAGGTGAATGCTGTTTACAGGACTGTATCGTACCCACAGTGAAATTCGGCGGAGGTGGCATTATGGTGTGGTCCTGCTTTTCATGTATGGTCTTGGTCCTCTTGTTTTAGTTCGGGGAAACATGAATGTCGATGCGTACCAAAAAAGTTCTGGACAGTTCTGCGCTACCGACATTGTGGGAACAATTCGGTATTGGCCCATACCTGTTTCAGCACGACAATGCTCCATGTCATACGGCAGGCATTATCAAAATGTGGTTCGAGGACATGGGTGTGCAAAAACTTGATTGGCCAGCCCAAAGTCCAGACATCAACCTCATTGAACACCTTTGGGGCGAGTTGGAGCACCGCTTGAGAGCCAGGCCATGCTGCCCAAAAAACACCACTGAGCTGTTATCCGCTTTGCAGGAGGAATGGGGCAAGATTTCCGTCGACACGTATCTCAAATTGGTGGAAAGTCTTCCTCGAAGGGTTGCGGATGTCATTGCGGCGAAAGGTGGCCCTACAGGATACTGATGTGGTGCTGCGACCGGATTAATGTACTGGTATGGGGTATCCGGTGACAAATGACAAATAAATTTATTTTTTAAAATTTTTAAATCAAAAATACATTCTCAACATAAAAAGAACAAAAGTTAAGGAATTTCAGATGATTTGAAGATATGTTAACATCTTAACAGCAATTTGAAATTCAACAGTGGTCAAAATGACATCTTTCGCGGTTCTAGTGTTAACACTGGACTTGAAAATATGAAGCCTGTATTAGGTGGTAGTGAAACAAAATTGTTGTGCCACAACTAGAATGGAAACATGGTTATTTTCCTAACCACAAAATAGAAGATAACTGAACTAGTCTCCAGTATGTCTGAAGGAGACTTTAGCTATGATGATTTTAGAATTTTCTTATTCTTATTACTGTGTGTTTCCTTGACACTGTTTTTTTCACTTCCACGTAATTCTATATAATTCTGTACTTTCCAACAGCCATTCTTTGTTATGAACAAATGCCTTCGTGGTTAGGTTAGGCAGGTGATTTTTAGTTCTCTTAGCGTTAAATTAATATCCCTAAATGCTTTCTAACAAAAAAAAGGTTTGGTAAAAATTTACTATTCCACAAACAGATTTCTTCATTTTTATGGAAGAAACTACTTACGGTAATAAGTTCCTGTAGCATTCTCCAACATCTGGAAGGTGTTTTCTGTCATGTGGGAACGTATCATAGCGGAAATTCATGGTTTTTGTTGAAAATTAATTCTCCGACGCACAATAGCCTTTGGCGCTTACACCTTCGTAGATCAAAGCACGTCGTGCTTGTGTTTTGTCGATGTTCATTGGGTATCCAGTGTTTCCAACCTTCTGTGTTTACAACCAAAAATACAAACATAGTTAAACTGTTGAACCATTCACGATAGCCCCAAGAAACATTTCGTAAGGTTAGGTTTAGTTAAACCTAACCTAACTAGTTACACAAATTTTAACTATGTTTGCCTAACCTAACTGAACCTAACCTTACGTAATGTGTCTTGGGGCTATCGTCAATGGTTCAACGCATTTTAACTATGTTTGTATTTTTTTGGGTTAAGAAGGGTGGAAACTGCATACCCAATGAAAATCGACAAAACACAATTTTATTATAAAATAAAATTAAAATAATACATTTAGGTCATTCCATGTCAATTTGCCCAATAAAGTATTGAAATGTCACCCACTGACACAAATTGCAGCAAAATTTTGTATAGTTGTAACTTTGACCTAGATGAGAAACTACACCATTGTTTCTTCTTTGGGCTTTACACTCTTGCAGTTACAGAAGTATTTGTTCATATATGTCGCTCCTGGCTCTTCATGGGAATGTAAGGGATGACCTTCTGGTATGGCACCCATATTTCAACCTCACTTTTACATAGTACTGTGCATTCTGTTTAGCCTGAGCTCTGGCATGCGCAAAATGGGAAAGGTTTGTCGTCTGCAGGAGACGTCACGTGACGCATATGAGCAGTTTTGCAATATGCGGAAGTTACAATTCTACTAGACAAAAAACTGGCAAAGCTATATGCTGTTGTCTCATTAATAAAAATTACGTACAAATCTAAAGTAGTACGCTGTCCTTGAAATTTGTCAATTGCTCTACGAATAACACACTTGTCAAATTCGTCCACATCACTTTGAAATTTCTTTCTTCTGCGTGTTTTGTTAGACGTTACTAATCCCTTCCCAGTTACTTTGTAGCTATCATTTTCGTTTCAAAGTACTTACCGACATATCAGTAGAAACATCAGCGGAAACATGCTTTTGCACTTGTTTCACATTCAACGCAAGACTACTGTCAGCTTCTTTCTTCATAAACTTATGCACGTTAAGATAATTTTTCTACTTTGACTATGAATCACTTTGCTTTCTCCAATATTCATTCCAGTTTTCACCTCAGCTTCCGTTGAATAAAACACCCTAAGCAACACAAGTCAACAATCACCTTACTCATGGTAAGACGGTCTGCCTCCCCCCGAGAGGAAGAGGAGGAAAAGGAAGATGCCTCTTTTGCTGAGGGGTTTAATTAATGTAGGTTTCACCGACAAAAAGAATCCTCTGTCATTCTTTACCTTGAACTATCACCTTCTCAAACTATCGCTTTTTTAAATATATATATAAAAATAAATGCAGTAAGTACCGAACACACCTACCAATAAGCTCTGAAGTCAGATTATGGATATAGGTAATTGTTAAGGCAGTTAGCAACTCTGCTCTCAGTGGAACTCTTGAATCGTCGGACTGAAAGGCAGGCTTCTGCGCAACTGAAGGCCAGAGCTCAAAATAAACCGAATGGCCTTTACACCCCGGTAACTGCTCATTGCAGGTAACTGCTTATATGTGCTGAGAACCCCTTACAGCCTCAGGTTTTAACCCAGGTGAGAATATTTTAGTCCTAAGACAGGTGTTTATTTTAGTTATAGTAAGGGACTGGGCCCCGTATAATGTGACTGGTGCAACATAGGCTAAGTGCTGACACACCCACAATTTTCGTTCAATCAATTCGTAGCTCCATGATTTTTTTCTGTAAGCCAATCCAAGTGTGCAGATTCAAATAAAAAATGCCCGAACATTATGTGCTTTTCCTATTGTTGCAAAAAATTATATTAGACATAAAGCATGTTTCTTATTGCAAAAAAAAAAAAAACATTAAAAATTGCATAGATAAATAAATATCTTAATCAAAGGTGATGATTTTAACATTTCTGTATTTATTTTCCATAAATCTCCTCGGTATGTTCTAACATATTATAAAAAAATGTTGTGAGGTTTCAATGGTTTATGTGTAAAATTGATGCTAATTTATGAAACATTCTAATAGAGATTTCAATTAAAAATAGGGGTGTGCAGGATCCTGAAAAGTCAGGACCGGGATCAGGAGAAAAAAATTTCCCATTCCAATCCCGACTTCGGGAAATGACTTTCTGACTTTTCAACATCCCGAACAGTCAGGAAATACTGAATGGTCATTTTAAAAAGTCTGTTAATTCTCGATGTTTTCTGCATAGTAAATGTCTGGAACTTATCAGAAATTGTTAGTTTTTGTACCAGAAATGCAAAAACAATCACTTAAGGTGAAAATGACGTAGAATTCGAGAATTGCAGAGCTTCTGGAAATTTTGAACATTTTCCGACTTTGCCGGGAAATTTCAAATTTTTCACATCCCGAATGTCAAGATTTAAAAAATTTCCCATCCTGACCCAACAAATTCTGTCATGCACACCCCTAATTAAAGACACTGATTTTGCACATTACAAAGTACTTCATAATTCTATAAATCTATTCGTTATGAATTTTTTAATCCAATCTCTTGTCTAAAACCTTATATTTTTTCTTGAGAGGTCATACATTGAATGTCCCTTGTGCACTTTTAGCAATTTGTAAATACTGTATGTTATGCAATTCAGTCATCAGTTGCCAGCATCCATTGTAGAGTATTCAGTGTAACATGTCAAACAATGAGAGATCCCACATTTAAACTCTTGTCAGACATGGATGTATAATTCTGTTTGTCTCATTACTATTTCAGCATTTCATCATGTTTGTTGTTATGGATGATGCCAGAGCTAGGATAGAAATGTAAAATAGCCAAAAATGAAAATGTTAGTAACAGGGGCATTCCAGTGTCACATGTGTGACATTCACACAGATTCTAGACATGCAATTAGATTTAAAAAATTCATAATGAACTGATTTCATAGAATTATGAAGTACCTTATGAAGTGAAAAACTTGAGAGTATACATAGCCTGAATGTATGAAAAGCAGTAATGAAAATGTGCTGTGTGTGTGAAGCTTTAAAAAACTGTAGCAAAGTTTGATTTCATTTAACTGTGAAGCATATAGGCTACAGATGCTAATAATTTTTATTGGTGAAATATACAAATTATATGCATTCACAAATATTTAAACGATAATGCAATTAATAACAATAATAATTTCCAGATTGATTCATTTTGTTATGCACATGGAGTAGGGCCACTTCTGGTGGAATGTCCCAACATCAGTTAAGAACAGGGGTGTAAGGGGTGCTCCGTCCACGTAGTACACCCTGGACTGCAGACTAACGAGGCTCTGGCGACTGGCCCCATGGCCAGTATAATTCTGTGACGTCCTTTGTTTTGTCCTTATTTGTAGCGCCCTTTTTAGCCTCAGCTTTTAAACAAGGTAAGGAAATTTTAGTTTTCAGACACGCTTTTATTTATGTTATGATAAGGGGCTGGACCCCGTATAGTGTGATGGGTGCAAAATAGCCTCAGTGCTGACACACCCAGAAAATTTTAATTCAAATTCAAAATCGGTTAAGAACATTTTTTGAATAATTGTTCAAGAAAATACTATAAACACCCATGCAATCACAAAGAACTGCTATTCGTTTTCATGACCAAATGTTTTATTTCATACTTTATTCTTATTATTACTGAAATATATTGGTCCTGTGTGTTTGTAAGCCCACTTGAAAATTTTGTAGACATCATTTGTTTAATTTTCACATACTTACTCCTAGAGTACAAAGTGGTCGAATAAATATCAGCTTTTTTGGAAAAAAAAAAAAGAGTTTTTTCCCTGCGGCTTTTTTCGTTGGGCTTTTTTTCAGCTTTTTTCCCCAAAGTGTTTAAAGTCGTTACATTACTTGACTTCATTTTTCTTGTTTCACAGCTTTCATTTATCTCTCTACTGTGAAAAGACACTCATATCTAAATTTAAAATACAACTTTGAACCTGAAATTCATAGCTAGACATAAGCAGTGGTTGCAAAAATGCCGGCTTTTTTTAATGGATTGCTTTATCCAAGTGTTACCTTCATATTTCTGTAGGTTTATTAATTATATCTACATAGTACCTTTAAACTCTTTAACTAACACTGCACGTGAAATTGGTTAGCCACAATTGGTAAAAAAAGCCAAAATTTCCATATTTTTTTTCCAAATTAGTTGCTTTTTATGAGGAAACACCCATTCAAAAAAGCTAGCTTTTTTGCAACTGTACTTTCTCAATTCTCTTATCTTTTAAGTGATACCTGACCTTTGATCAATTACAAAAAATTATTCCATAAGAACCAGTGAGTATGGTTCTTAACATACAAAATGGTGGTTGTGAGTACTCATTTATGACATCAATCATCATCACGGGATGCTATAAGGAACTCTCTACTGCTGCCATCTGTTGAAAGAAAGAGAAGTATGTTCTGGTTAAGGCCATCGGCCGCCAGCTAAGCACATGCATTAATAAAAAATACCTAAAAACTAACAGATTAAAGAATCTGATAATATTTTTTTTTCTGTTGCAGCAAAACTAAAAATAATTCTCAGAAGCCAGGGTTTTTTAATTTTATTTATTTATGTATTGCAGGTGAGTGTTCATTGTGGAGTTTCAAGCAGACATAATACACATCCAGATTTGGAGTCGCAGATGGAGCATAGCAACTCTTTGCAGCAGGACAGTGGTGAGAGTGTTATCACAATTTCATCAGTTCCAGAACACAATAGACTTTCCACACCAGAAGATTGCTGTAACGGTGAAATGAAACTTTTTCATCCTGTAGCTGAGAGGGATTTCGATGTTTTACGTGCAGCACATGGGGAGGCTAAGAGCTGCTGGTATCCAAATGGTGTGGATTTTATCACTGATGAAGAATTTAATGTTATCAGAAGTGAAAGCAAGAACTACAGCATGCTAATTGAAGATGAGGTAGGAGCCGAGTCTGAGGTTGAAGTTAAAGCTGACGAAATCACCATAAATGAATGTGACATACAGGGACAAGTGGAAGAATATAGTATTGACATAAAGGAAGAACATTCAGTGGATATTAATAAAAACAATGCAGAGGATGAAATAGTACCAGATGTCAGGTTTGTAGTTTTGGTTGTATATTAACGCATCCATTTACATTGTGTTTATAAATTATTGATCCACTTTGAAAGGGGGGGATTCAATACAAGGAAGGTGTCAAAGCATATTCAGAAAATTTCTTTCTAGATAGAATTTAAAATTTACTATAGCCTATATTGCACATGTCCCTGACAGGCACTTTTAACAATCGCATCTCCCACAGAGGAGAGCTTTCGTATAATCCAGAATGCAAAAACACATTCATAGATCAGTGTTATCTTACACTCTTGTAAGATAGTTTCACAAAGATATAATTTGATTAATGTTTGTTCAGTTTATGTATTATTGCCCTGCTAGGTTATTGGTTTTATCTTGTAATTAGCACTTGCTTCAACATTTTATGTATTGTACATGTTATTGCCGGTAGAGCCATGACTGTCTCTGCAGTAAACAGAGCTCAACTCAAACTCAGCAGGGGATTATGTGCTAATTGTCACTCACATATGTGACTGTTGCTTCTGGGAGGTACATAAGAGAGAGCATAGGTTGATTTGTTCACTTGGCTGCCAGATGCAAACTGGTAAACATCTTTTAGCATCCTTGGAGCGCAAGCCAATGAGAGACCATCAAGCTAGCCAGAGGTAGAATCCAGCCATGAAGGATGCATCCTATGCTTATTTATTTAACAGAGAATTCCAAATACAGCAACAGCCATTTTAAATTGGAATGTATAAAAGTAGAAAAAGATCAACAAAAATAACAACAGAAACAAAAATTCATTTTGGCTCTCGGTGTTACTTGCTAACCCCTGTCTGATATTTGGGTATGGCTGTGGATGTATCCTTCAGTTCCTTAAAAAAGAAAATTCCGTAATCACATTCATAGCTCAGTACGTTAACAGTATTGACCATTGTCAGGATATAGGATCTCACCAACAAGAAATTATTGTTACAAGAACAATAGACATACACTTTCTGGAATTACAATTATTTTCGTCATAGTATTTGTTCACAAATTTTCAAATTACAATGTGTTTAGAACACTCAGATTTACATGTCAGTTTCCTCAATATATTTGTGTCTCACTTTTCTGTTACTTTCACTAATCATGACAATGACGATGAATGTTTTATTTAGTAATTCTTTTATCTAGAGTCGCTTTCTGCCACTTCTGCCACTTTTGGCTCATTGTGAGAACCAGGAGCAATGATGAATGATGATGAGCAAGCGTGGGGAATGTAGGAGCCAGAGGATCCCATCCTCCAGGCATCTTTACTAGTTTTCATTTTGAGTCCACTTAATGTACAGATAAGCTAATTGAGACTGGTTCCGCTATGTGACTCAACTCATATTTCTTCTCAAGTGAAATATGTTGATATGTAAATGTAAATAATCCTACCAAATTTTATTTGTGTATAGTTGTAATCATTAATTTGGGTAACACCCAAATGCAATACTCAAATATCAAATTTGAATTGATATTCCGCTTACATAGGCACGTTATTCTCCATTTTGTGATTACTGCTCATTGTTTCTTTGTAATGTATTTGCAGTATGAGTGTTTCCCGTACAATTATAAGTACATAGCTTTCTAATGTATTTGCAGTATGAGTGTTCCCCATACAATTATAAGTACATATATTTCTAATGTATTAGCAGTATGAGTGTTCCCCATACAATCATAAGTACAAATCTTTCTAATGTATTAGCAGTATGAGTGTTCCCCATACAATTATAAGTACATATCTTTCCAATGTGTTTGCAGTATGAGTGTTCCCTGTACAATTATAAGTACATATCTTTCTAATGTATTTGCAGTATGAGTGTTCCCCGTACAATTGTAAGTACATATCCAGTTCCTCAGTTATGGGTGATTTGTAGAAATGCCTTTGAACAGAGTAATATTGAGAAAGCTGCAGCATTTGAATTAAGTGCAGTTCCTGCAGCAACAGATGAAGAGACCAAGAACTCAAAATATTCAAATGAGGTTGACTTTATCAATGACAAAATAACGGATGAAAGTATGGACATTAAGGAAGAACATTTCACAGATACTAATGTTAACAATTCAGAGATTGAAACCGTTCCAGATATCAGGTTGGTAATTTTTTTTTATGTACTTTTCTGCTTACATGATGTCCATGAGTCACTGATACACCATCAGGGGATAAATTCATTTAGAACTTGTATCACCAAAAAGTCAAACTCTCGGAGATTTCTCAATTGGCTATTTATCTTCATATTACTAGAGCCACATACTTTTGGTTAATAAAAAATCAAAATTTCAGTACAAAAGCTTGGCATATTTCAGGTTCAAAAGCAATACATAAAATGGAATTTCAGTGTTAAAATGGTGAATAAAAACATAAATTTGATTAAAAACTATACTTATTACACAAAATTAACGTTTCACTTCTAGTAGCACATTTATGTATGTAGTTATCAGAGTATTCAGTTTATTCCTGTAAAGGAGTCCATTTTTGCTTCTCAGATATTTACAGCAAAATTAATCCATTTTCTATGATTTGCATAACTCTCAGGATAATTCAGACTTCGGAAGATGTCGCGTCGGTAAATAAACTGTAAATTTCATGTTTAAGAGTTTATTTCACATTTTGCATCGATTTGTGACAAACCATGGTAGCAATAACAAATTCTTGTTGTTCAACAGGCCTTCATCTGAGAGTTTCAGAAGGATCCACATATTTTAGAATCAATACACAAGTGAAATTGGAAAGGGAATAGCATTTATTTTACTTTCCATGTGAAAGAGCACAATGAACAGAATTAAATTTTTCGCTGCTCATTTTCTAGAGGGAGAAGTGCCACCTCTTACTCCCTGGTGGATACATCCATGAACTAATCTTATATTTATTTTATGTTTAAAGCTTATACTTCTCATATGTGTTTTGATTTTAGTTTTTTCAAGGAGTTCAGAACTAATTGTTAATTTCAAATAATGAATTTTGAAAACACCAAGGTGATTTTATTGCAAGAGTCCAGTCCCACATCATATCCTTATTAAGGGGCCTGTCCTCATGTCATATGATCGGTGCAAATAGAACATGAACAAGGAACTAAAATACCAAATGTTTTATGTTAAAAGGAGAGTTTGGTTGACACCCATTATATTTTATGGAGTCCCAAACTCAAGTTCCCTCCTCCAAAAAGAAAGAGAAATATAATTTATATAGCTGCAGCAACCTCATGAATGGAAAGAAGAAACGTTGAAGAATAACCAGCATTTACAAAAAAAAAAATATTTTAAAAAAACATTGCTCTGATTAGTACAAATTTGATGATTAAAATATTTGTGGCCTAAAGGGCTAAATTCAAAGCAATTACTTTTGATATATCAATATAATTTCAGCACTGGTTTACACTTTTATTTTTCTCCTTCACAGGACTTCTGAAAGAATGAACAGAGGTACATCTTGTGGTCTGGATGGATCAGCAAATGAAACTTCTGATACAAACTCTTCCACAGATTTGGCAGAAGTAATAGTCAATGGAGTTCGAATATTTCAATGCAATATTTGTGAAAAATTCTTTCCTATAAAATATGAACTTAAAGTGCACTTAAGAATGCATGAAGGTGTCCGCCCATTTTCTTGCAATCTTTGTGGAAAGGCATATACTCGTAAAGATACCTTATTAAAACATGAAAGTACACATACAAATGCTTACAGATTCAGTTGCAACATTTGTGAGAAATCCTTTATAAAAAGACGTGACCTTAAGATACATGTAACAAAGCACACAGATGTTCGTCCATTTTGTTGTAATCTTTGTGGAAAATATTTTTCTTGTGAAGATCATTTTTTAAGTCATGAAACTAAACATACAGGTGTTGGAAAATACAGTTGCAGCATTTGTGAAAAATATTTTTGTAAGGGAAGTGAGCTTATAACACATATCGGAAAGCATGCTGGTATTAGCCTGTCTTGTTGCAGTTTGTGTGGAAAATCTTACTCTTGCAAAGAAAATCTTTTAAATCCTGAAAGTACACATACAGATGTTCAGAACTACAGTTGCAGCACTTGCAAGAAAACATTTAGTACTAAAAAGTTGCTCTCATTTCATGTAGAAACACACTCAGGAGAGCGGCCATTTTGTTGCAGTTCTTGTGGAAAGTTGTTTCATCGCAAAAATGCTCTCCTACGTCACGAAAACATACATGCTGGACTTAAGTTATTTTCCTGTGATATTTGTGGTGAATCATTTCCTGTGAAAAATTATCTTTTGTATCATATGAGAAAGCATCTATCACTTCCGCAGTTTACTTGCAATATTTGTGGAAAATCCTTTCCTGGAAAATGTGAGTTATCAAAACATGAAGGAATGCATGTGCGTGTTCGCCCATTTAGTTGCAAGCATTGCAAGAGATCTTTCTGTTTTGAAAGGGCACTTTTGAACCATGAAAGAAAACATTCTGAAGCTGGGCCATTTAGTTGCAGCACTTGTGGAAAATCATTTTCCTATAATTCTCGTCTTACAAAGCATGAAGCAAAACATGCCAGAAACAAAACATTTTCTTGTGATACTTGAGAGAAAACTCTTTATTTATGATGTATTTTTTTGGCTCAGATATCTGAAGCTTATTGCAAACTAATAGGCTCTGGCACTAGTGATGGACAATATCGTGAAATATTGTCACAGACAATACGATATATTTTTCCATATTGGATATCAGCAATGTATTGTCTCCACGATATATATCGTCAAAATATTGTGATGATATATTGCCATCACAATATATATTGCTAAAATATCATGATGATATATCGCCGATATAATGTATATCATGGCCATAATATATATCACCAAAATATCGTGATGATATATTGCTGACACAATATATATCGCCAAAATTTCATGATTATATATTGTCTAGTTGAAATCGCTTGGCCGATATTTTTTCAATATTGCGATATATTGCCCAACATCTACAGCTAGAAGAATAATAGTTTTTACACTGAATGTTTTGTCTAACAGGCATTCCATTCTAGTACCTGGTAAAATATTGACTGGAATGCACCATGTGTTTTCAGGTCCGAAAATGAGTTGCACTGCATAAGGTGCCAACATTGTAATCAACTTCACATGGCACTTGTTGCCATCCTGTTGACTTGCTCAATTATCTGGATTCATCTTTGTCCACTCTCATCCACTCACTGACAGTTCACTTCTGACACTATAGGCCTTGCAAAGTGTTACAATTATGAAAATACACCTGCTGTTCCACCAACCATCATACCTTTTTGAAATTCATGTAAATCCTTTAGCTTGCCTGTTTCATTTGTATCATGCACATTATAATCTGACCCCACTATCACTATCCATTTTCCATTGTGTTATGTACACTATCTGATCAAAAGTGTCCGGATACTTATCTCTAACACGTAAACTGATGTCTAGAGGTTGCCATGACCTGACCAACGTATAAAAGGAGCATGGGTTTATACGTTTTTAAGTGAGAAGAAGTATGATCAGAATAGGTAAGTCAAAGGAGCTCAGTGACTTTGAATGTGGTCAAGTTATCAGTTGCCACATGAGTAGGAAGGTAATCAGAGACATTTCAGCCCTATTCAATTTGTCCAAGTCAACAATTAGTGACGTGATTGTGAAATGGAAATGTGAAGGCATAACAAAACCACAGTCAGATAGGCCACATGCAATAACAGAAAGGGACTGCCGAAAGTGGTTCGTAAAAATCACCAGTGCAAAAACATCACCCAAGAGTTCTGCAGTGCTATTGATTGTACAGCAAGCACCATGACTGTATGTCAAGAATCGAAACAAATAGGGTTCCATGGTTGAGCTGCCACCCACAAGTCAAACATTACTGCTAAAAATGCTAAATGTTATCTGCAGTGGTGTAAAGAACAATGCCACTGGACTGTGGACGACTGACTGGAAATGTGTGGTGTGACGAATCACACTTTAGCATGTGGAAGTTTCATGGGAGGGTTTGGGTGTGAAAAATGCCTGGAGATCGATATCTGCCAGAAGTTGTGCCAACAGTGGAATTTGGAGAAGATGGTGTTACAGTGTGGAGGTGTATTTCATGGAATGGAATCGATCCTCTTGTAAAACTTAATGGAACTATAAATGCAGAAGGGTTCAAAGACATTTTGACCAGTTTCATCCTGTCTATGATAGAACAACAATTTGATGATGTTGAGTGCGTGTATGAGCATGACAACAACAATTTGATGATGTTGAGTGCGTGTGTGAGCATGACAACACTCCCTGTCATAAAGCAGCGCCTGTGAGAGAATAATTTGCAGACCTTAACATTACGGAAATGAATTAGCTGGTCCAGAGCCCTGGATTAAATCCCATTGAACACCTTTGGAATTAATTATAATGCCGACTTCACTCCAGACCCCAATGATCGACATCGCAACCTGCTGTCTACAGCTCTTCAGGAAAAATGGGCTGCCACTTCTCTGGAGACCTTCGGACACCTGATTGGAAGTCCCCCAACAAAGTTAAAGCTGTCATCGCAGTAAAGGGTGGACCCTCTGTATTAATGTCAATTACTGAATCTTTTGGCATAAGGTATGTCTGATGACTAGAGCCTCAAAGTTTGGCAAAATGCCTATCTTTTTTCCTACTGCATTTTAACCTTGGAGGCCTGATGTGGATTCGGGTTTGGGCATGCCTCACAACGCTGTTCCCACTTATTGTTAAAATTTTCTTCATATACATGTTTTATGTTATTGCTAATGTTTTAGAAGCTTTTTAATTTTGCCTATATTGCCGCATACAGCCTATTTTATTTTTTATTTTAATGCCTTATTTTTCTTTAAATAATGTAATTTATTAGCACATTATGGTGTTGCCAGATGCAATGACAAACCTGGAAAAAAAGGGGGCGAAACTCTTCTAGCATACATGAAAGTCTTCAAGGAATCGGTGCTGCAGCTGATGGAAGTGCCAGGGGAAAAGGGGTTAGCTGTTGCAGAAAAGTGCAAGCGTGTAATCGTGTAATGAGTTTAAATGTGGACTTGGAAAAATTGAAAACAATTTCTGATATTCTTAAAGATGAAAATTCATTTCTTTATGAATCCGGTTACAATAGCCTGTTTCATGTATGGTCCAATTAATGTCGGAAGTGGAGAGATCATTTTCTGCTATGAAAAAGCATTCTTTCTGACAGACGAAAGCATATCGTATGTTAAAAAAAACAACTAGTGGTTATGTGCAATCAAGGCAACAAAGGAAATCAAAAATGTTATTTCCATGTAGATTTCAACTTTTTGAATGAAATTATAGATAAGTTGGAATTTACTTTCGGTTTATTTTTTTTTTGCATTTGGTACCTATTTTCCACATTAAAATGCCTTTCTGTCTGCCTGTTTTAACCAAAATAAATGCCTGAATTTCCGGGCACTACTACAGTTTCAAGTAGGTGTCTGGAAACTTTATCAGATAGTGTATATTGCAGGTTGCTTGGTCTAATAAAGGGGACCTTCAGTATAGTTCTTGTTAAGTTAATCTATGTATTGGTTTAAAATTAATAAATTATTGTATTTCATAAGAAAACATCCAATATGTTATTCCAAGAAACCCCTTCTTGCATCTTGTTCTTGTTAAGGAGCTTATCCAGTAGTCACCCAATGCACAATGAGGTGTCTATATCGCAAATATTACATAAAATTTGTTGCATTTGGTGTGCGCGCACACACACACACACACACACACACACACACACACACACACTCACACACACACACACACACACACACTCACACACACACACACAGAGGGTGTTGCGAAATACCTGTTACAACGTTTGGGAGGTGATTCGACAAGTAAAAACAAGGAAAAAAATGCCATGTGAAAAAATGTCTAAATCGGCACCGTTTGCGAGTGACAGGCGTGCGAAAATCGCCTCACACCATGTGTAAAGTACAATAACTCAAGAAGGAAGAAATATATCAATGTCGGATTAAAAGAATACAAAGAAAGTCGTGCCTGACGAATACAATGGTGCATCAATTGAGGCCCAGTGTAAATTACGCAAGGGGACTCTCAAAGAAAGTGGGGAATCCCCTGATGGAAAATATAGGAAATTTACTACTATTTTCTACATAATGTTGAGATCGGAATGTAGGCAGTAAAAAATGGCGACGTATGTCCACATGTCCCACTACTGCTGGGACACCGTCCCACAGTCGGGAAATAGGAAATTCACTCGAAAATTACACTATGCCATCAAATTACGCTCAGATTGATTTCAGCTAATTGATACAGAAAGCCCCACTAGAGGCGCTGTGAGTGTAGGTCACCTGTTACGTATTAGTGTTGGTGGATACTACATAGAGAGTGTAGTCGACCATTGTTTTTCCTGTCTTGTTCTGCATCTCGCAGCGTGGAGTTTAGTCTGGCGTGTGTGTATGGTTGAATTGCACCAAGGAATATTGTACGTAGAGTATGTATTCCCGTGTTCTTTCTCGGTTTGGACACCTGTGTGACATTACGTGGGTGCTAATCATGGTAGTTGTGATCCGTCACTCGGAGGGAAAGTGCCCCTGTTCCTGGGCAGTTCTCGAACAGGACAATGGTGGAGTACTCTACCCACGAGCTTGCTGATATGCATCTCGTTTATGGAGAGGCAAACCGAAACAGCCGTGAAGCACGGCATTCGTATCACGAATGTTTTCCCAATAGGCGGTTACCAGCACATGCACTCTTTCAAAGACTTGATGCTTGACTGCGTGAAACTGGATCTCTACTACCCCATAGGTGGGATTGTGGAAGACCCCGCACTGTGCAATTTGAAGAGGACGTGTTGGACGCGATACGAGACTGTCCTGACACCAGCACACGTGTCATTGCTCGTACTCAACAAACCCACCATAGCAATGTGTTCCGTGTTCTTCAGGAGGAGGGATTGCACCCATACAAATTGCATAAGGTGCACCACATACTGCCCACGAACTTTCCCCTACGCATGGATTTCTGCCAATGGTACGTGCAACAAACTCTTGCAATTCCAGATTTCCCAACAAGAGTTTTGTGGACCGATGAGGCAATATTCACCAGGGACGGCATGTTCAGTAGCCACAACAGCCACGTCTGGGATATGGACAATCCGCATGCAATCATTGTGCGCCATCATCAACATATGTTTGCAGTGAATGTGTGGTGTGGCATAGTAGGTGACCACTTGATAGGCCCGTACATTTTGCACTCTACTTTGTGTGGTGGGAATTATCGGGTGTTTCTATGTGACATATTACCTGAACTTTTGGAAAACGTGCCACTGGCAGGTAGACAACGTATTTGGTTTCAACACGACTGCGCCCCCGCACATTTCGACCGGGGAGCCAGGGCCTTGCTCAACGATATTTTCGGCGATCGTTGGATTGGCAGGGGTGGACCTTTACTGTGGCCACCTCGTTCCCCCGACCTCACACCACTGGATTTCTTTGTGTGGGGAGAAATAAAAAGGCTCGTGTATGAAACCCCTGTGGAAAGTGCTGAGGATCTCATTGCTCGTGTTAGTGCCGCTGCTGGGACAATTGTTGACATGCCAGAGGTATTTGCGCGTACCAGACAATCAGTGCTTCGCCGATGCCATCTTTGTCTTGAAGTCAATGGCGGACATTTTCAGCAACGTCTCTGAGTATACCGGTGTTTCTGAGCCCCTATCAGCACCGCATAGTGTCCTTTAGTGAAAGGTGCGAGTGAAGATGCTGGATATCGCTGTACTTCATACCGTCGATCTGCATGTGCGGAGGTTGTGCGCTTCTCAGTGGAATCCCTTCCAGATGTGCTGTACCTGGAAATGTTACATGCCATTGTGTGCATTTTCAGTCTTCATTCCTTCGAGGATTACCCACTTTCTTTGGGGAGCTCTCTTGTAGTATATGCACAGCCTGACGACATGTGGCCATTGTTTAACTTTTGTTTTTTGTACTGCAAAGTAGTGTGTCAACATTAAGGGATTGAAAACTTTTTTTATGATTTTCCCGTATTTTTTTCCATTTGGGATGGTGTCCCAGCAGTAGTGAGACATGCGACAAATTGGTTTCTTTTCTTCTTCTTCGTACCGCAATGTGAACCGTTTACAACAGGTGATTTGCAGTTATTTTCCTATTTCCCGGGTGTGGGACAGTGTCCCAGCAGTAGTGGGACATGTGGACATACGTCGCCATTTTTTACTGGCTACATTCCGATCTCAACATTATGTAGAAAATAGTAGTAAATTTCTTGTATTTTCCATCAGGGGATTCCCCACTTTCTTTGAGTCCCCCCTTGCGCAATTTACACGGGGCCTCAATTGATGCACCATAGTATTCGCCAGGTACAATTTTGTTTGTATTATTTTATTCCGACATTGATATCTTTCTTCCTTCTTGAGTTATGGTGCCATAAACATGGTGTGAGGCAATTTTCGCATGCCTGTCATTCGAAAACGGTGCCGATTTCGACATTTTTCACATGGCATTTTTTCCTTGTTTTTACTTGTCGAATCACCTCCCAAGTGTTGTAACAGGTATTTTGCAACACCCTATATATATATATATATATATATAAATGTATGTATGTGTGTGTGTGAGGAACAAAGTGGGGTTGGTTGGCTTCTAGCTTAGTGATGGCTAAGTGAGGGGGGGCTACAGATTTCGGAGTCAAATTCTCAGGGGGGGGTTACTAGTACCTACTAAAATGTACTCACTTCATACTTTTAGGGCATAATTTTACCGCTTGCATATTTTACAACTAGAACTCAAGATAAATCAATGAGATGTTGCATTTTGTTCCATCGTATACAAAATTACTTTTAGGTACGAATCTTTTATGTCAAATAAAATGCAATAATTCTATTGTTTCTTTTCCTAAGCCAATATTGAGTGGAATAATATCAGTCTTACTATTCATGTGAAGTACAAAATACACCATAGAAACTACACTCATTACATTATCAACTCACTGGATATTTCTATAAATACTACACGTAACAGTATTTTTATGTAAACAGTGTGACAAACTTGTTGCTAAAATGAGCTACAGCAAGAAACCACAATAAGATAAGTCTGTTTTTATAAGCAGCCACAACCTTTTTTAAATTCAAAGATTTTGCAAGCTCTCCAAAGGACAGAACAGATAGAGCACTCAACCTCTTGTCACAGATTAGATTTTGAAGGTTTGTCGCAAGCAACTGTTGATGGGGATATGAACATTTCAATAACACAAAACTTATAAGAGAGAGAGAGATTATAAAGTTTGTAAATGGAAATTCTGAATGTTTCAATCATTGCAAGCAGCTGGTGAAGGTTTTTATTTTGGTTTCCATTCTGCCTCATAGTGTGCCATGACTCTTAAACTGTCCAAATCACAACAGTAGGGAGTGTATAAAGATTGTAGCTTTTCATGATTCAGAAAAGTGGCACTCACTTAATAAAGTAGGCATCCAATAAGCAAAAACACCCTTGAATAGAAACTATTAATACCATTTTCTCTTCCATGATGAAATATCTTACTTTTCTTGTTCAACGACTGGAATTCAGAACTTAGGACTAAAAATGGGGAGGATATGAGAAATATCGTCCACTTAGGATGTGCCACTCTCAAGGAACAAAAATATTCACTACAAATCCACCTCCACTACAAGACAAATATATTGACATAAAATCAATGAATATATGTAGTTGCAACTCTCGAACTGGGCATTTTGGTTAGAGTAGTGACTGCTGAAGATTATAATTTTATTTCCAAATATATTATGCTCTGAATATTGATCAGAATTGGATCAATAGTTTCCTGAGATGTGCTTCAAAGATTGATTCTTCTGCATGGAATCAAATTTGGCCACTTTGACAGTACTGCAGAAATTATAATAGTAAAAAAAACAAATAAAAATTAATTAGCATGTAGGCCTAGGCCTGCGAAGAATGAAATTTGCATCGTCTGCAAAAATGTTTACTTGATTGGATTTGTATTAAGATCCACTATATACAATGAAGTTAATTGGGATGAGACGTACAGCTTATAGTGGAATCTGAGCCACTTAATGATATGTGCCTCCACCAGGGATCGAACCCGGGACCCCTTAATTTCAAGGCAGCAGTATTGCTGCTAGCAAGAACTGACCTCCATGGTGAGTGGTTAGCGCAACATGCTACAATGCCAGGGGTCCCAGGTTCGAATCCCAGCCTGGAATATCTTAGTGAATATCACATCAGTTTCACTCTCATTGTCACAATTATCACACAGTAATAGAAAGTACAAATTTGTTCTACGCATTTACACCAAACATTACATCTTACCAATTTTTTTTTTTTTTTTTTTTTTGCAAAGTTGAAGCTGTTCTAAAGTACTTGTATTAATAATGATTTTAAATTGAAGGTTGATAATTCACGTCCTCAGGCCTCTTCAATTGTGTAGTGGGATTGCTGCAGCATTGTTATCAAGGGGTCCCAGGTTCGATACCTGGTGATGCAGTTTCACATCCCACTTTAAACTGCAAGTCCAGTCCCAATTTTTCTCTTCTTGAACACTGCCACTTTGTCTCCACCGATGTAAACAACAAAAAATTTGTCAAAGTTGGTTTAAGTGTAGTTCATATTCAAATAGACTTATCAGGTCTGGGATTATAGTTTAAAATGGGATCCAAACCAGTGTGCAATGTGCATCCACTACGATTTAACACAAATTCCCCTAGATTACAAGGTGACAACGTTACAACATTGTTGGTGAGGGGTCCAGATTCAGTTCCCAATGGCAGCATGCTTCAATGTCCAGTATTAGTCTTGTTTTATTGTTTGAGCATAGGAAAGGATTATACTTAAAAGACTTATTGAAGGATTATATTTTATGTTGTTAAAACCATCTTTGTTTCTTGGTAAAACATTGCCTTTCACGGTCGAATTGGCCGTGAAACTGTGGCTAGCAGGTCGGGCAGTGATGTGGCTGTCTGGATGCAACATTCACGTAACTATTAAAATGAGCTCGTACCTTGTTACAAGAGGTATTGGAAAAGTTGTCCTCCTGCTTCAACACATTTACGGCATTTTTTAAGGAAATTTTCACTAACACACATCAGTTCCCCTTCTGAAATTGCTTCAATTTCTCTCCTGATGTTCTCCCTTAATTCTTTTAATGTATGGCGTCAGGTAGCTCGTCACGCAGACTTAATTGAAATGTCTGTTTCTTCCGCAAGGCACCAAAGGATTTTTGAGGAGTATGTTCCAATCCAAGCATCCTCCAACATCGTCTAGTTTCTCCTAAGCACACGCAGTTTCACCCTTCGCTCCTAAATCAAGAACAGACCCCATTTCCCCAAATCTGTTCACAAAGCACCAGTAATATGTAAACTAAAACAAAACAATCTAAAGCACTTGTTAACAACTTAACACTTCACAAACGCATGCAAACTGGACACCAACTATCTGGATACTGAAGCACTGATGCGTCCAGTGCCAAGGTCAGCATAAAGCTGTGGGTCTAAATGCTGGCAGATGAACCCATGTTGCTCGGTATGCTAGTCGCCACTCCACAGTCAACTCAACCCTGAAAGGCACTGTATATAACAATATCATAATTTTCATAATACTTAGTCATATCTTTAAGGAGGGGCATGTGCCGTGTGCCACTCCCTCTAAATCTACCAATGCTCACTATGCAACACCAAAGAGGACACATATAAATTTGTATTTTTGTTATATCTGCCACTTTTGGCTAATCACAATGATGAGGATTAAATTGATGGAGAGAGACTCACAAAGATTGCCCATGCCAGGATTTGAACCAGGAAACTTCAGTGGCGAGATCAACAATGTGCTTGGCTACTGATCCTGCTCCAGCAAGCATGCACCATGTGTTCAGTTCTGTACAGTAGTGTAGTGGAAGGCCAGACAAAGAAACTCCTCTCCAGTGTTGTAAACCTTACACAGTACATATACCAAATGGTTAATAATGTGAGGCAGTTATTAACACAAATCAGAGATGATAATATAGGCACACACGAGTATTGACGAAAAAAATATCCAAAATTACTTTATTTGTACTTTTTATTTTCTACAATAGCGCTGTTCATTAAAGAAAAGTCGATACATCTTGATTAAAATTAAACCATACATTTCTTGTACTACTTTTTATATTGTGCATCTAGTTTGCAATGTAAATGAATGGGATTTACTCATCTATTTCATGTATAGACGGTGTTAAAGGCAGAGCACTCATCTGGTTCTCCTCGAACATCCAGTTACGCTGACGGTTCTATGGACGAGAAACAGCGAAGTGGAGATTCTTTTACAAGGAAAAAGGCTGCCAACTGTGCAGCATATTGTTGCACAGTTCAATAAGGAAGAAATTTATTGAGTCAAGTATCAATTCATAGATTCCGAAGGACAAAGAGAGAATAAATACACGGGAACTTGTATGTCTGAATATACCTGAACAAATAACTCTACAACATACCTTTAAATATTAATTAATGGAATCTATGAACACTTTTTCCTCACAAAACAAATATATGTGGTTTAGTATTAATTAAATCACCAACAACGTATTATTATATTTCATTTGTAGTCTACTTCCATATGATCAAGGTACGATATTATGTAGTGTTGTAGAAAACATAAACGTGTAATTCGACTATAATTAGTGCTGCCATCTACCCTCGGGTGTGAAAATTTACAATGCAAGTCGAACTATAGCCTGACAAGTTAAGTCCCGATATGCGCAGATCGCTGCGGAGCACTTCCTCTTACATCATCCTCCCCTCCACTCTTCTACGTACTGGTCTGGCCTTGAGACTACGAGTGGTGCCAACTCAGCAAAATTAAGCTAAAACAAATATGGCAAACTATTTTTACTGTAGATTGTCGGTGCCGGCTCATACCAGTTTATCAGTGGTTCATTTGATTTAATCCGGTCTTTGAAAATGTGTGTGGTGCGGGATCGTAAACTGTAGTATTATGCAAGCACGTTAACGTTTATAACGAAGAAAAACTACTGGGCGAATGACTTCATTTTCTGAATGCGACATCGAGCAGTGGCCTGTTTTTTTTTTTTTTTTTAAGCCGAGTGGGGTGGGGGTCATTTTGTTCATCGTACAACAATCACTACGAGAAGGCAATCTGATAACACGCTTGCCTGTGTTCTTTTTTAAAGCACTGAAATGTTCTTGCTCTTTACTCTTGGCTGCATATTTTTGAAATTCAAAAATCAAATCATGCCGGGTCCAACGAAATCCACATCTGCTCTGGAAAGCCCCTTAGAGGACAGGCCAGAGAAATTGTTTACAATGTTGCAACATATTTGTGAAATCAGAAGGAGTTACATAAACTTAAGTATAATGTTGTCGAGTCCACAAGTGCCGCCACAGGAGTATCTAAATGGGTGGTTTCTCAAGTTTTAAAAGAATTCAATTGGATCCACTTTATGCACAGTAAGGCTAATCGGGACTGGACGTACAGTTTAAAGTGGGATCCGAACCACTATGTGCCTCCACCGGGAATCGAACCTGGGATCCCTTGATTACAAGGCGACGACGCTACCACTGCGCCATCGGGGAGTTAAAGTTTTAAAAGAAGGAAAAGCGTCATTGGCGAAAGCTGAAGTTCTGTACTCTGACAGGTAGAAAACAGCCCAGGAAAAACCAAATACAAATTTCGTTCAAAATCCTCAGACCATTCTGCTCCCTCCAGGTTGCAACACTGCGGAGAATGCAGAGGGGAAATGTGGTGTGAGATGCGCAACAGCTATTTGCAGCATCTTGTTTTTAAACTTGTCAAGTTATATCATTGAACACTTTAAATGTATCACAGCACTTGTTATTTTTAAAGAAGAAACATTTTTTAAAAATCTGCACTGCAGTTGCTCATCCAAAGGATTGAACAAGTTCACTCCTTCATGGTAAAACTTAACAAATACTTTTCTTGACTGTCGTCAGTCTGTGATGCTATTGTCGCACAATTGATGAAAACAAGAGCTCATCTCTTACTTCGTCTACTTGTGAACTGTACTGCAAACAACGGGGACTGACCTAAACCAGAAGTTCTGAGGGAAATCAATGTTTATGTTTACATTTTTAACACTGTCTATAGAACATTTCATATTATTGAGAAGTAAAACGCAATTGCCTATTGAATTTGTCCACTTACTGCCATCATTCACAAAAAAGCAATTAAACTACTGGTTCTCAAGTAACACTGAAGTACTGTTTTATACAGGCATGGATTTGTAATGTTTGTGCCATGAATATAAATCTATGCTTTTACTTTAAATATCAATTTCCTTTGTAATCATTTTAAAATTGACTACATCTATCAAAAGCATTCCCACGTAAAATTATACTGAGTATAATAAGTTTAATCTGTAATATGGACTTTCAATATACTGCAACTGAAATCCATATGACTAAATTTTTAAAAAACAACAACACAAAAGCATGAAATATTGTTTTATTAAATCAACTTTGTGGACTGGACCTACAGTTTAAAGCGGAATTCAAACCACTATGTCTCTATTGAATCAAACGTTGTACCCACTACTCTCATCCAAAAGTACATTGTGTGTGTGTGTCATTTTTCTGCCACGTTTAGCTAAAGCCAAGGATGAATTATGATTAGATCAAATTGATGAAGAAACATTCACAAAGAACATCCACACCCAGGCTGGGACTTGGACCCAGGAACGTGGGTGTCAAGATTGAAAGTTGTTGACCACATAACATTCTTGGCCACAGAGCTAGTGCACAGGCACTGGAAGTGAGTGAATGGACAGCCTCCCCCCCCCCCCCATCAGCCAGAAAAATGTACTATGTGTGCGACATTGGCATTACCAATCGTGAGTTCCTCCAAAATTACAATGTCTCAGTGTGTATACCTGAATATACGAGTACTAGGAAGTCGTGTGGTTGTAAATCATTCAAATCAGTTTTAGAATGTCCTCTGTTTACTGATGGCTCTTTGGAAATTACATCTACACACAAACACACAGCAACATTTTGCCAAATGGACAAAACAATATCTTCTTCCCTGTTCATGAAGTTTACTATTTTGTTAAAACACAACAGCTCTTGCATGCAACTACAATGCAGCTAATGTGACTAACATATTACTACACAAGCAACAGATTTATTGCACTTTTATTTTGCTTTGTAGTGTACAATATACACTTGATATCAGAGGCGTGGTGTGCATGTAGCCGCTGTTACCGCAGGTAACACCAAAATATAAAGAATTGAAGAACCTGTCTTAAAATATTATTACGTACATAAACTGGTAATATTGTCGTAAAGTAAACATTGCAGACTGACATTTTTTCTGACATCGGCAAAAGCGAAGAGGAGGACTGATCCGGTACTCTCCTCAGGCAACATGAGGAAAGGGCCCTGAGCCCACCCAAGGAAGACTTTCCGTCACGGCAAAGACTGTTATGGCGAGAGGAGGAGGCGAGTTATTGGCATGACTGTTTAGCTGCCGCAATTGCCGGTGATACTTACCGGATACAGATCAGTGTTGCCATATTCAATTGACAGAAAAGAGCTAAGTCGCCTAATCAGGTCTATCTTACTCTGAAGGTGTCCAGTCACACTGGGGAACGATGGCTCAGTGGTAGCATCGCCGCCTTGTAATCAAGGGATCCCAGGTTCGATACCCAGTGGAGGCACAAGTGGTTCGGATCCCGCTTTAAACTGTCCCGATTAACATTACTGTGCATGAGTGGACTTAAATTGCCAAATCAAAATTTTAAAAAATCAAATCACACTGGGGGAAAAGCAAACTACCAAGTGATATTTTGTATTTACTCTAAATATCAGCGATTACGAAAGTCCTCTTTGTCCTTCTTCTACATCATGGGCGAGAAGGAGAGGAGAGGGATGGGTATGGTCAAGGGGTCTGCTGTCCTTCTGAAAATGTCAACCTAAAATTCTATATTTCACACATATATTATTATTTCGGTTACAGGAATTTGTGATAATTCTTGAAAGGGCCGATTGAGATTGACATACGTTGTCGCAGGAATGCGATAATTTTGGATTGAAGCAATGTTTTTGAGGTGGTAGAACTTTTTATGGGTGAAAACATTACTTACAAGCATAATTTCCCGATTGTTATCTTAGCACGCTCTCAAGTGTCAGGTGTCGCAGGTTCGAATCCTCAGCAAGAAATGGTTATTTCAGTGTTTGTTGTTATTATTTTACTTACATAATTATAAAAATTAATAATTACATACACAAAGAAATAATAATTTTATTTCAATAATTCACCATGCATCCTCATCGTCACGATTATCCTATAAAGCGAAAGCCTTAAAGGTAGCAAGGGACGTAAAATATACGAAAAAGTAGTGGTGTCAGAAATGAGATTTCAGTGGATTTAGCGAAACATGGGAGTGGGAGTAGTTTGGAAACAGATGAAGACTACATCTACTCTACATACGTCTTATTTGAAACAAAAAGTTTCGCCATTTGGGCAAATCTGGTTTCAAAAAAACTAAGATGGCAACAGTAGTAGAACTGGACTTCTTGCAGGTTCTGAAGGAAATATTCGGGAAGCGCCGATGCTGAGAGGGAAGGGGGCAAGGAGGATGCTTCACGTGTTACAAAAGTAAACAAAGGTTTGAGGGGGGACTGTGCAGTGCGAGTTTTGTGAGTGGTGTCTTTCGTCTTTATGTTGTTTTCGGGCATTGTCAATTAATTAACAAGCAGAATGGAGCTTGCTCCGAGTTCCGAGGTGGCGGGTTCATCCTATCTGAACAGTGTGTGTAATTGTGCGATAGAAGATATTTTGAAGCAATCTTTTGGTTCGTTCTTTTGCAGAAAAAAAGCGAAAGGGAGGCCAAAGCCTATTTTGAACAATTTAAAAACCAAGTCGTCTGCTGGATATGACCGACATTTCAATGTTTCGTGGTATAACAACTATCTGTGGTTATGTGGATGTGCGCAGTTGTCGAAACTCTTTTGTTGGCCATGTACTCTATTTTCGGGTGAAAAAAAAGTGTGGAATTAAGGTGTGGATAACATGGACCATGACCATGACGCACCCAAAAATTCTAATTCAAAAGAAAAACTTCACTTTATGATAGCATCATAGAACTTTTTTGATTTGATTTGATTGATTTTGCTTCGCTTGTGCCACTTTTGGCTAATTTGCGAAGATGGGGATGAGTGATGATATGATGCAATTGATGAATAGACATCACAAACGTCCATGCCCAAGCAAGGATTTGAACCTGGGACCACAGCATCATATAACTATTTTCAAAGAAGAGTCGTCAGATTGATCTGCTCTATAAGTAGCCTTCGATGTTTCTGTAAGTATCAAATTACGTATTATTGTGTCAACAACCAATGTTTACGATTTCACTTCAGTCCTTATGTCAACATTTTTTTTCCTGATTAATAACTTTACCAAAATCTAGTATTGAATTGCAGACGTGCCAGATTAATATTATATGAACTACTTGGAAGACATTGGGGGGGGGGATGAGGTGGGGAGGTGCCCAAGTCTTACGGCTCCTCCCTTAAATGTCCTACTGATAACTGGTAACACTTTTAAAAATCCCACGCCACGCCACTGCTTGATATAAAATAGAAATAATGCATGTTATTGTTTTTCAGCACGTGAACTTGTCTTATGCTCACAAAATTACCTGCCCTACTTAATTTTTTGTAGTATGTTATGGTCAGGATAAAAAAAAATCATTTTAACAATAATTACGAAAAAGATGAGGAAAGCTAAGCAATGTTTGTCAATGTGTTTGGGAAAGTTAGAATAGATCTTCAGTGTTTTGGAACTGTGAAACAATGTGTGGCTGTCTTGTAACAACAATACCGAATTTTACTCATTAATAAGAAATATGCTGTAAAAAATTCAATATTCAAGGTTTGTCCAGAAAGAAACCAAACATTCAAATTTGCCCACCAATGAAACAATCTGCATTGGTCAACTTACTAGTGCCACGTAGAGGGATGCTTCACAAGTACTATGTCGTTGAGTGCACCAGTCTACATTGTTTAGTTTTCAATCTGTGAGCAGTTAAATAAATTTGTGTTGCACGGCTGCAGCAATTTGCTGAACCACAGAAAATGAAGATACTCAAAGAGCAACTCGGGTGCATCCAATTTTGCTTCAAATTGATCAAGACATTTACAGAAATCCTCAAAATCTTGTAAGAATAGGGTGACCACACACATACATTCAAAAAAAGAGGACAGAGCATGGCGAAAAAGGAGGACAAAGTCACGAAAAAGAGGACACCACAAAAAATGGCATTACTCATAATTTAATCAATATAAAATAAATCTTACCAACATTTTTCTCACAGATACTTTTCAGGTGGTCTCTTTCAATAACTTCCCCTTACCTTTAAGCAAACAAAGCAATATCCTAATCTGTTATTTAACAAACGACAAAGGATATCTACAAACTAATTCTTGGATATTAGAATGAAATATCCCCACAAGTGAATACAAATGTAACAAGTAAGATTAGCTTTAAGTTATTTCCAAAAACCAAATTAAAGTAGCTTAGATTGGGTAGAAAAATATGATTTTAATGCCACGAACATTCCAGCACTCTTTCAACAGCAGGGAAAAGTGACAGCCACCTTACACTTAACCTCATATTCGTTTCTTCCATCCTTTAAAAGCTGGATATTTTCTTGCAAGATAATTGTTGAATTTACACTTCCGCTTCGTTATTTCATGAAAGTAAATATTACTTAACAATCAAAATTCTCACTACGCATTTCTGTATCGCGAATGTATAACTCGAAAAGGAACTGGCCGACCTCCATGGTGGAGTGGTTAGCACACCGGGCCACAACGCCAGTGATCTCGGATTCGAATCCCGGCCTGGGCATGGGTGTTCTTTCGGAGTATCCCTTCATCAAAATCATCATATAATCGCTCATACCCATCTTCACGATTAGCCAAAAGTGTCAGAAAAGTTAAATAAAATAAACCAAATCAATCTATCGAAGCGAAGCAACGAGTTAGAATAATAGTAATGATTAGGGTGCGGAAGTTCAGCTTTCTTTACGTGTCTTTGGCTTTCTCTACATTGAAAGATGTAAGGCTTTGTTGATGTTGTACTGACTGAAATCTGATATTCGCCAGATTTGAGGGTCTCAATTGGAACATTGTGCCACAAGTCATATGATGATCGTTATGTGTGGAAGTATTCTGTATGCAGCACATTTGCTATGGTCGATGCTATACTCTTTCCAAAAAAAGGAGGACATTTAGCGATTTCTAAAAAATCCGCCCGGTCGCCGGACAGACACCTAAAAAGGAGGACATGTCCGGATAAAAGAGGACGCCTGGTCACCCTATGTAAGAAGCATATGGGGAAGACCGTATGAGCTGCACACAATGGTGTGAGCAGTTCAAAGCAGGACGAACATTCATTGAAGACGATGCAAAACCTGAACGGCTATCATCATCATGTGATGACGTGCATGTTGAGCAAATGCAAGCTGTGGTGCAGGAAAATCGTTGGTTGACCGTCCATAAAATAGCTGAAGAAGTAAGAATAAGCTCAACGTCAGGCCATACAATTTGGTAGAAAAAAACATTCACTGGGTTGCTGCCAACATGGTTGCTGTCAGATGAACAAAAAGAAAGATCTTTTGAACCAAGCAAATGAGGACGATAGCTTCCTGCGGAATGTCATGTGTTACATGGCTGCAATTTTCTGATACACAGAAAATGAAGATACTCAAGAGTATTCTGTGGTAACCTGCAGACTTCTTTTTTTTTTCTTTTAGGTTAAAATTCACCCTGAAAGAATGCCACTTCCAGTCCATAGAAGAAATTAAGGAAAATTTGCTTCAGGATCTGTAGGCTAGTCTTCAAAATGCATTCCAAAAGTGGAAGAAGGGTTGGGAGCTCTGTATTAGCAGCAGAACGTGATAAATCCGATTAAGCTGTGTACATGGTAAATAAATTTAATTTGAAAAAGTTTTCAAAGATCTATAATATAATTAATGCAGTTACAATGAGAAGATAATGTGATAATACTATAATTTGAAAAGTGTGTAAAAATTGCTGTGACCCAATGTTATCAACAGGGGTTCCCAAAGTGTTTCGTTTCATGGCACCGTTAGAGTTTTAAGATTTTTCCGTGGTGTCTAAATCGGAATAAAGGCCTATCTAACACGTTCAATGCTCAGTGTGGTTAGGTTGCTTGCCTTAAATTAAAAAATGAACACATATTTCAAATTCAGAAACATTTTATGTGTAAAAAGTACTAAATCTAAAACCATACTAACAAGTAAGTGTTATTTCATTGAATATATTGGAACATTTCGCGGTAAACCATCCAGGGTGCCGCAGTGCACACTTTGGGAACCACTGAAAAATTATAGAAACTTTATCATTTGAGGAACTGAAAAGTGGCTTACAAAACACAGCATCTTATTTTAATAAAAGTGTAAATATAATTTTGTTCAGAGTGTTGCAGGATTTTATTCAGCTAATATTTCATATCTGGTGTGCAATAAAATAAATTTTCAAATGAATGATACTTGTTCATTTATTACAAAAATGTGCCTGTCTAAACAATACAACCCCTATTTCTCTGTGAAAATTTGTGTACCAAGAAATAACACAATAATAAAAGTTTTGAGGGCAACATAAAACAAACATGTCACATACCTAGTTACCGTAACTACATCATTAAGCTAAACCTCACATCCCAACTTTTAACTTATGCCCTTTCTTGCAAACAAGTTGTAATGATTCTATTCTCAATATTGGCATAAAGTCATGTGTGGCGCTATTTGTATTGTTATATGAAAATAAAAAGATGCTAGACAAGTATTGCATCCATTTTCTTTACAAATTTTGGAAGTTTAAAATCTTGATGATGGTGAAACAACAGTTCTCCAAATCTGAAGTACTGAAATGTTCCACACCAGGAATTATTATTATCCAGTTGAAAGTAAATGGAATTGTTACAACCTAGAAGTGTCCATGACTGTATACCACGACTAGTCTGTATACGAGGGTCATTCGGAAAGTAACTTACGTTCAGGTATAAAAGAAACACCAGAACATTGTGTTTTTATTATATACAACTGAAAGAGACAACTCTAAGCTATTTTTCTACATAAGCACCGTTTCTGTTGAGACACTTATATTGGCAAACAAGGTTTAAAATGGCCATGTCAAAGAAATGTGCCGCCTGTGCATTCAAACATGCAGTAATACTGTCCTTGAGCTCCTGGTTATTGTTGAAGTGCTATGCCCCTAGCCACTTCTTCATTTGTGGAAAGATAATGTTCTCCCCATATATGGCACAAATCTCCTGATGAATTTCATACGCTTTCACCTTTTTGGCCCACAAAATGCAAATCACTGCACACACTTTACAGTTGGCGGGATTTTCAATTGCAGTGGCCATTTTGCACAGCTGTATGAGAGCAGGAACTGGCCCAATGATCCTCACACCTGCACTGCCAGACTAGTACTGAGCCAGGATACACGGCTGCAGGTCGTTCACGCCGTTAACCCCTCTCGTCCTCACGCTAGTGTGAAATGGAACCAACAACATTGTCTGCTGTGAGCTCAAGGACAGTTTTACTGCATCGCTGAATGCACAGGTGGCAGATTTCTTTGACAAGAGTTATTTTAAACCTTGTTCGCCGATATAAGTGTCTCAACAGAAAAATAGCTTAGAGTTGTCTCTTTCAGTTGTATAATAAAAACTCTCACAATGTCCTGGTGTTTCTTTTATACCCAAACAGAAGTTACTTTCCAAATGACCTTCATATAAGACTATTATGATTTTAAAACTTTTGGTCTATGCTATTTCTAACAGTGTGTTAGTGTTTGTGTATGTTTTAAGAAATCCAAAAATATGTAATTCTCGAAAAAACTAAATACACCCAGTTTTTTTTCTTAAAAAAAATCTTTTCTCACATGTTGCCTATGCACTGTAAAGTTGGAATGAAAATTGTATTTTTTTAATATACCACAATATGAGAACAATGCCATTACAAAGAGTGAAAATTTGAGCAAGTTACAGGAAGGATTTTTATCTTGATGTGGTATAAATTCCTTCTTCTTCTTGTCATATTTCAGTTTAGGAAATATCTTGACATACCAATGAAGAAGGGAATTCCAACAAAAGTAAGCATGAAAGGAATCAAAATATTTTTTCTTGCAACTTATTTGAAAAATTACACTTTTTGTAGTGGCAAATTTTTCTCATTCTGGTGTGTACTGAAAGAACATAAATCGTATATTCCCATTTTCCTTCATTCTCCCACCTTTTATGGAATTTCTGAAAAATTCAAAACTTTTATCAACACTTTGTTGCTAATGATATCAACAAATTATCACTAGCTTTAAAAAAAACACTACTCCCAAGTATTATGTTCCACAGTTTTGAATTTATTTCTCAAAATGCTTGACAAAAGAAGTTTAAGTCCACTTTATGCTCAGATACACTAATCGGGAATCGACCTGCAGTTTAGAATCCAAACCATTGTACAACATGGCTCTACCAGGGATGAAACACTATGCCATGGGAAGGGCCATAAAAATTATGAAAAATCTGTTTATAATTTTTCAACAATTAATAACAATCAAATTACTGACTTTTTTTTTTTTAATTTTGGATGAAATATGAGTCATAGTGATTCAAAACATTCAAAATTATAGTGTATAAAGACCTTGCATTGTGTGCCTTTTTTCATAATAGCTACTAACACTTTCACAAATACTGATCCCCGACTTCACTGCTCACCTTATAGTAAGGATACATGTGTGATACCTTGCTGAAAGATTTAGTTTCTTGTAGTAGAGTCATATTTAGGGCACAATGAACAGTTTCCACCTCCGGCCAGTCGCGAGAACTCAAAACTGACCTTTCCATTCAGCGAGGTGGTATAAATTCAGGATGTGCACTGGATGATCATAGGTGGGGGAGGAAACTTAGCATTACACTTAAGGGAGTATTATTTTACTTCTTCTCTTGGGAAAATCAAACTTCCGATGGTGTAGAAAAACACATCTGTGGGAACGGGGCAGGTTGAAGATTTTGCTTGTGTTAGGTAAAGTCGAAACTTCCATTTGATTAGCAGTAACTTGAAGTTGTTTGTCCACAAGGAATACATGGGTGGAAAAGGGACTTCCACCGTAGCAGAGTGGGTGATCATGAACTGCACAGTTTTTCAACTTACATACCTGCCTGCTCACGTGCAGGTGTGTGTAAATGCCTAAATATCTGAGAATGTGCTTTTTTTGATTCATACCAAAATGTGAACAGGTTCTAACTTTTATTAATACATCCCATGGCAGAAAGGAGAACTCAATTGGTAAGTATATGAAAATTTGCAAATTCTTTTCACCAGTTTGAGGCGGTATAAGACCTTTTCGATTGGCAATATTACTTCACATATGGGCCATTCCATGTCAAATGAACCAAACTTGAATTCATTTTGCACCTCATAGTCTCATATTTTTCATTTTATTTGAAAGTACGCCGAGAGTGAAGCAAAAATGCTTATTTCTGAATTTTTGGGGTGCACTCATCAAGCCCACCTGGTAGGTGCTCTTCTGGCTCTCCACTGGGTATAAAACCCGGTACCATCCAAACACCTGTTGTGAGGAATGCATTACTCTATGGCATGACCGCAATGTGTACTGGAAATTGAAGCACCATCAGTCAGCAAACCACAAAATGATGATATTCAATTTACAACTTTCCCCACAGTTCATTACATGGAATCATTCCCACTGTCATGTTTCTGGCAAAGGTTTCAGTGTGTGTTGTGAACACAGTTGATAAGGATTGCACTTACAGCCTTTCTGGCAGTGATTCAAGGTGCAAATACGTATAATGATTATATGCTAAGTGCAGTCCTGCATTTTGCCAAGTCTCCTAAAAATGACCTGAGTATCCAAAAGGATCTTATTTGCCAAAAAGCAAAGAAATTCAGGATTAGGTAGCCTATTAGTTTCTTGTGAAAACAGGGCTTCTTCAATGGCATGGTGTTAATGTCACCTTGTAATTGAGGCATCCAGGGTTCTATTCATAGTGGAAACATTTTTAACTGTCAGTCTAACACCGATTAGTCCATCTGAGCATAAAGTGAATGTATAAAAAAAAACCAACTTTTTTTGTTAAAAATCGTATACTTTTTAAAAAATGAAGAACATATCATTGTCACTTATTGTATGTGTATAGAGTTCCACGAATACACTGATTGATGAACATAAAACTTGGTTCAGATTGTACAGTAACCACATGCATTACAAATTATTAGGATGTAAATACAGTAAAACCTCATTAGTCCAGACAGGCAAAAGGAAGGGGAGCAAAAGCAGAATGCAAGGTTTTAAATGCAGCTAGAAGTCAACAAGAGAACTTCCAAAAGAAAAGCCAGTCAACCACTGATGAAATCCTTTTTCCTGCAGACTTTGTACTGTACTGTATAGTGTATTTAGGCCTATGCCCTTTAAATACACCATAATAAACGTGTTTTGTAGCTATAAACGAAGTTTTAATGCACCTTCTACTGTTCTTTTAGGTTATTTCAGTTAATCCAGACTTTCGTTAAACTGGTCAACTTATCCCTCCACCCCATTAGTCCAGATTAACGAGGTTTCACTGTAATAGCATAAAATTCATATAATGGTAGCCATAAATTCAAATATGATTCATATTTCATACAGGATTGGGAAAATCTGCCATCTTCACCATCACAATACGTTAACAATGTCATCCATGCACACACAAACACTCACAACCCATTAATGGACAAAAAAAAAGAAAAGGAAACCTCATTTGTAAATCTCCAAATCAATAACACCACTAAAAGTTAAGTAGCACGTCTATTTTCATGCACACAGTGTCTGTTTCGCTACATGCTTGCTGTCACTTGTTGGACCTTGTGTTGTTTTGGCCAGATTTTGAATGCTGCCCTGTATTGCTGATGTCAAACTTCATATCAGTTTTCTCCTTCCTGGTATCAATGGATCATATGAATAAACCGCACCACCTGCTTCATTTCTTATGAACAAAAAGGCTTCACGCCTGTTTGCATCTTGATATGAATGAAAAAGAGAACGTTCTCAGAAATTTGGCACGCTTCTGCACACAAGCATACACATGTACGCATAGTCCAGGCAAACTAAGGTAATTTTACCTCAACCTGGCCAAAATTGCTTCAGAAGGTTTTTAAACTATTTGTAGCTCAGGAATCATTGCTGAATAACATATCCAAAATCAGACAAAATCGGACCACGGGAAAACCCCCAAAAATGGATTTCAAAATGGCAGACTGGCTATTGTGAATTTCCTAACATTTTATGTTTATTTGTGAATATTCTTTAATATTTTGGGTATTATTACTTATAATTTGTGTTCTCTCGTCGTTTCAAATTATATATTGCCTTTTAAGAATGTCAATCTCTAAATTGTGCATTATTTGTGAGAAAAAATAGAACAATGGACAAGGAGGTAGTAAAAAATATAATCACCAAGAATGAACAGCATTGCATGTAACTTGATAAATGCTGATAGAACCGGCTCGTGGACGATTTGCAGCTGCAAGCTCAAGCCCCCGTACAATTACCTTAAACCCCCAAACTTGTACTTACAGAAAAACCTTGTTTGCCGTCTAAAAATCCAACCATAAGAAAATGTTCCTGGGAGGTAAATTTGTGACAAGATGAAGTGACAGATTATAGGCCGGACTCTGATGGAGTTTTCAGTTTTTGTTTTAAATCCACTTTATGCACAGAAAGGCTAATTAGGACTGGGCCTACAATTTAAAGTGGGATCCGAACCAATATGTTCCTCCACCGGATATAGAATTGGGGAGCCTGGTCAGACCTCGTAATAGAACAAGTACTAATGCATTCCCTGCAAAGCAGGGTAGGACTGGCATGAGGAAGCGGATTTGCAGAAATCCAGAAGACAACATGGCTATTTTCCATAGACTTACACTTACAACTTAGCAATGTAAGGATATCCAAGACTTTTGTTGAAGAGTAGTGAATGACACAATGAACTGCGAGAAAGTTGGCAGGGGACCGTAATGATATTAAAGAAAGCAATAAAATGACTGGAATCAATATACCCATTCCATTTTCACTCACTGCAGCACTATTACAGCAGTCACAGCTGATCAGGACTTAGTACGGACATAGTCTACAAAATAATTGAGAAAGAGGTGTTCTAATATTCTGCCAAAAGGTTGACAAAGTGAAAACGGTAGGATTTTCTGCTGCTGCTGCTATGTTGTGAGTCCTGTCGAATACGATATACAAGTATATGAAACACTATTTCAGAGAATGACTACTTTTGCTACTGCAGTGCCAATGGAAGATGTCATGTCTTACGAGCTTCGTGCGCATCCTCGTGCATTATTCTAATCACAATGTATGTTGAGGAGAGTCGACAAGTCACAGTCAGGTGACTCAAATACACCAAGATGTTCAGTGTACAAGCCAGTGTGTTTTGGATGATGAATCTATCTTACATTGAGTTCCAAGGCGTAACAAGAACATTGCAATCTCTTGTGTATATTTCACTCTGAAAACAGATGAAAGAGCTATAGTTATTTCTGATGGCTACAGGGGCTTCCTACGATCGAGGACAAAACCTTCAGAAAATTCTGCACATCAAAACCAGTAGGAATGTTAATTTCAGCGCCGGCAAGAAAAAACTCTTCCTGGGTAATGAAAACAACCACCGAGCAATTATTTCCCTTGCAGGTGAGACGTTGAAGAAGCACAGGTGTGCTGTACACAATGCACATGGGGATGCTCATGTGGACATCATTCATGCTGCAGCCTCGCCATCACAAAATGCAAGTATTTGTACAAAAGTAATAGAGGAAAGAGGCCGACTTGCTTCAGTATCATGCCAAGGACAATGCCATACTATCGCAGTGATATAAGGCAGGGAACATCTTCCAATACTGTACATGTTCAATATATTGGAATTCAATCATTGCGTAGCATATTCGCTTGGTGTAAGAAATATTGACCCCGGCAGACCTTGTCAGCTCCTGCTCAGAAATGTGTACCATAAGCCTTTTACAGGAAATGGTAAGAACACTGGCCTTTGGCTAGAGATGATAAGAGGCCAAGCGAGGGGTTAAATAGGTGTGCATGAGAGCGACAAGAGGTCTTTTACTTGGAATGATCAGAGAAGCAGGACTATTGGTCTATTTTCTAAACCGAAAAGGGTAAGCTATCCTTCACCCTTATCTGCCATTTGCACTGCTCATTTCAGTCTAAACTGAATCATGAGTTTATTTTAATGTTAATTTAGATAATTGTACCTGGCCCTTTCAGGGCTGTCTCTACCATCAATAGGGATAATCAGGAGGGGCAAGTTACACCCTTATTTAAGATCCCTGCGTTCATGTTGGAACACTACGTAGTGGAGTTGTGGGATTTTTTTTTAGTTTATATAATTTGAAATAAACACAAATTGAAAGGATAGGCATCGCTACTTGGCAGATTAATGCGGGCCTTTTCATTTTTTTTTTTTTGGAAATGAGAAGCATCCTAGTTTAGTTTTCCTGAACAGAAATCAAAATTGCGTTGGACTTGTGGAATTTCCAGTTATTTCACTTTGAAATAAATGAAAATTGAAATTTGTTAATGTCATGCTAGAATTGTTTCTCCGCGTAATTTTTTTTTACTAACTGGGTTTTTTTCTTTCTTGAAGTAAGGTATGTCACCATTGTTAGAAATGCCTTATGTCATTTAGAGGACAAGCTTGATACCACCTTAGATAGGCTCACCATTTTAGCCACTCATGCTGTTGGTCCGTCTTTTGATGTGGACGGCCTACCTTGTGCTTCATCCACCCCAATCAGAAGAAGTCCTCCATTAACTACAAGTCGCGCAGGCTAACATCATTCAAATTGATATTTCAACAGTTCTTATCGACCCACCCACCATGGCTCAAACATCTTTTGTTCACCCCCTCCTTTTCAAGAGCATTCAATTTCAGGGTGCCTCGGGGGAGGATGTTACTAATTCATAAATCGTTTTAAAAGTGCGGCAATTTTGAATAGTTGAGAGGAGGCGAAAAAGAGACAAATGTTTCCGGTTTTGTTAAGTGGACCGTCCCTGCGCTGGTTTAATGCAATTAGCCAGCAACAAGGTGTAAATTTGGCAATGTATGTTGAGGAGAGTCGACAAGTCACAGTCAGGTGACTCAAATACACCAAGATGTTCAGTGTACAAGCCAGTGTGTTTTGGATGATGAATCTATCTTACATTGAGTTCCTTGGCGTAACAAGAACATTGCAATCTCTTGTGTATATTTCACTCTGAAAACAGATGAAAGAGCTATAGTTATTTGTGATGGCTACAGGGGCTTCCTACGATCGAGGACAAAACCTTCAGAAAATTCTGCACATCAAAACCAGTAGGAATGTTAATTTCAGCGCCGGCAAGAAAAAACTCTTCCTGGGTAATGAAAACAACCACCGAGCAATTATTTCCCTTGCAGGTGAGACGTTGAAGAAGCACAGGTGTGCTGTACACAATGCACATGGGGATGATCATGTGGACATCATTCATGCTGCAGCCTCGCCATCACAAAATGCAAGTATTTGTACAAAAGTAATAGAGGAAAGAGGCCGACTTGCTTCAGTATCATGCCAAGGACAATGCCATACTATCGCAGTGATATAAGGCAGGGAACATCTTCCAATACTGTACATGTTCAATATATTGGAATTCAATCATTGCGTAGCATATTCGCTTGGTGTAAGAAATATTGACCCCGGCAGACCTTGTCAGCTCCTGCTCAGAAATGTGTACCATAAGCCTTTTACAGGAAATGGTAAGAACACTGGCCTTTGGCTAGAGATGATAAGAGGCCAAGCGAGGGGTTAAATAGGTGTGCATGAGAGCGACAAGAGGTCTTTTACTTGGAATGATTGGAGAAGCAGGACTATTGGTCTATTTTCTAAACCGAAAAGGGTAAGCTATCCTTCACCCTTATCTGCCATTCGCACTGCTCATTTCAGTCTAAACTGAATCATGAGTTTATTTTAATGTTAATTTAGATAATTGTACCTGGCCCTTTCAGGGCTGTCTCTACCATCAATAGGGATAATCGGGAGGGGCAAGTTACACCCTTATTTAAGATCCCTGCGTTCATGTTGGAACACTACGTAGTGGAGTTGTGGGAATTTTTTTTAGTTTATATAATTTGAAATAAACACAAATTGAAAGGATAGGCATCGCTACTTGGCAGATTGATGCGGGCCTTTTCATTTTTTTTTTTTGGAAATGAGAAGCATCCTAGTTTAGTTTTCCTGAACAGAAATCAAAATTGCGTTGGACTTGTGGAATTTCCAGTTATTTCACTTTGAAATAAATGAAAATTGAAATTTGTTAATGTCATGCTAGAATTGTTTCTCCGCGTAATTTTTTTTTACTAACTGGGTTTTTTTCTTTCTTGAAGTAAGGTATGTCACCATTGTTAGAAATGCCTTATGTCATTTAGAGGACAAGCTTGATACCACCTTAGATAGGCTCACCATTTTAGCCACTCATGCTGTTGGTCCGTCTTTTGATGTGGACGGCCTACCTTGTGCTTCATCCACCCCAATCAGAAGAAGTCCTCCATTAACTACAAGTCGCGCAGGCTAACATCATTCAAATTGATATTTCAACAGTTCTTATCGACCCACCCACCATGGCTCAAACATCTTTTGTTCACCCCCTCCTTTTCAAGAGCATTCAATTTCAGGGTGCCTCGGGGGAGGATGTTACTAATTCATAAATCGTTTTAAAAGTGCGGCAATTTTGAATAGTTGAGAGGAGGCGAAAAAGAGACAAATGTTTCCGGTTTTGTTAAGTGGACCATCCCTGCGCTGGTTTAATGCAATTAGCCAGCAACAAGGTGTAAATTTGGCAATGTATGTTGAGGAGAGTCGACAAGTCACAGTCAGGTGACTCAAATACACCAAGATGTTCAGTGTACAAGCCAGTGTGTTTTGGATGATGAATCTATCTTACATTGAGTTCCATGGCGTAACAAGAACATTGCAATCTCTTGTGTATATTTCACTCTGAAAACAGATGAAAGAGCTATAGTTATTTCTGATGGCTACAGGGGCTTCCTACGATCGAGGACAAAACCTTCAGAAAATTCTGCACATCAAAACCAGTAGGAATGTTAATTTCAGCGCCGGCAAGAAAAAACTCTTCCTGGGTAATGAAAACAACCACCGAGCAATTATTTCCCTTGCAGGTGAGACGTTGAAGAAGCACAGGTGTGCTGTACACAATGCACATGGGGATGCTCATGTGGACATCATTCATGCTGCAGCCTCGCCATCACAAAATGCAAGTATTTGTACAAAAGTAATAGAGGAAAGAGGCCGACTTGCTTCAGTATCATGCCAAGGACAATGCCATACTATCGCAGTGATATAAGGCAGGGAACATCTTCCAATACTGTACATGTTCAATATATTGGAATTCAATCATTGCGTAGCATATTCGCTTGGTGTAAGAAATATTGACCCCGGCAGACCTTGTCAGCTCCTGCTCAGAAATGTGTACCATAAGCCTTTTACAGGAAATGGTAAGAACACTGGCCTTTGGCTAGAGATGATAACAGGCCAAGCGAGGGGTTAAATAGGTGTGCATGAGAGCGACAAGAGGTCTTTTACTTGGAATGATCAGAGAAGCAGGACTATTGGTCTATTTTCTAAACCGAAAAGGGTAAGCTATCCTTCACCCTTATCTGCCATTTGCACTGCTCATTTCAGTCTAAACTGAATCATGAGTTTATTTTAATGTTAATTTAGATAATTGTACCTGGCCCTTTCAGGGCTGTCTCTACCATCAATAGGGATAATCAGGAGGGGCAAGTTACACCCTTATTTAAGATCCCTGCGTTCATGTTGGAACACTACGTAGTGGAGTTGTGGGATTTTTTTTTAGTTTATATAATTTGAAATAAACACAAATTGAAAGGATAGGCATCGCTACTTGGCAGATTAATGCGGGCCTTTTCATTTTTTTTTTTTTGGAAATGAGAAGCATCCTAGTTTAGTTTTCCTGAACAGAAATCAAAATTGCGTTGGACTTGTGGAATTTCCAGTTATTTCACTTTGAAATAAATGAAAATTGAAATTTGTTAATGTCATGCTAGAATTGTTTCTCCGCGTAATTTTTTTTTACTAACTGGGTTTTTTTCTTTCTTGAAGTAAGGTATGTCACCATTGTTAGAAATGCCTTATGTCATTTAGAGGACAAGCTTGATACCACCTTAGATAGGCTCACCATTTTAGCCACTCATGCTGTTGGTCCGTCTTTTGATGTGGACGGCCTACCTTGTGCTTCATCCACCCCAATCAGAAGAAGTCCTCCATTAACTACAAGTCGCGCAGGCTAACATCATTCAAATTGATATTTCAACAGTTCTTATCAACCCACCCACCATGGCTCAAACATCTTTTGTTCACCCCCTCCTTTTCAAGAGCATTCAATTTCAGGGTGCCTCGGGGGAGGATGTTACTAATTCATAAATCGTTTTAAAAGTGCGGCAATTTTGAATAGTTGAGAGGAGGCGAAAAAGAGACAAATGTTTCCGGTTTTGTTAAGTGGACCATCCCTGCGCTGGTTTAATGCAATTAGCCAGCAACAAGGTGTAAATTTGGCAATGTATGTTGAGGAGAGTCGACAAGTCACAGTCAGGTGACTCAAATACACCAAGATGTTCAGTGTACAAGCCAGTGTGTTTTGGATGATGAATCTATCTTACATTGAGTTCCATGGCGTAACAAGAACATTGCAATCTCTTGTGTATATTTCACTCTGAAAACAGATGAAAGAGCTATAGTTATTTCTGATGGCTACAGGGGCTTCCTACGATCGAGGACAAAACCTTCAGAAAATTCTGCACATCAAAACCAGTAGGAATGTTAATTTCAGCACCGGAAAGAAAAAACTCTTCCTGGGTAATGAAAACAACCACCGAGCAATTATTTCCCTTGCAGGTGAGACATTGAAGAAGCACAGGTGTGCTGTACACAATGCACATGGGGATGCTCATGTGGACATCATTCATGCTGCAGCCTCGCCATCACAAAATGCAAGTATTTGTACAAAAGTAATAGAGGAAAGAGGCCGACTTGCTTCAGTATCATGCCAAGGACAATGCCATACTATCGCAGTGATATAAGGCAGGGAACATCTTCCAATACTGTACATGTTCAATATATTGGAATTCAATCATTGCGTAGCATATTCGCTTGGTGTAAGAAATATTGACCCCGGCAGACCTTGTCAGCTCCTGCTCAGAAATGTGTACCATAAGCCTTTTACAGGAAATGGTAAGAACACTGGCCTTTGGCTAGAGATGATAAGAGGCCAAGCGAGGGGTTAAATAGGTGTGCATGAGAGCGACAAGAGGTCTTTTACTTGGAATGATTGGAGAAGCAGGACTATTGGTCTATTTTCTAAACCGAAAAGGGTAAGCTATCCTTCACCCTTATCTGCCATTCGCACTGCTCATTTCAGTCTAAACTGAATCATGAGTTTATTTTAATGTTAATTTAGATAATTGTACCTGGCCCTTTCAGGGCTGTCTCTACCATCAATAGGGATAATCGGGAGGGGCAAGTTACACCCTTATTTAAGATCCCTGCGTTCATGTTGGAACACTACGTAGTGGAGTTGTGGGAATTTTTTTTAGTTTATATAATTTGAAATAAACACAAATTGAAAGGATAGGCATCGCTACTTGGCAGATTGATGCGGGCCTTTTCATTTTTTTTTTTTGGAAATGAGAAGCATCCTAGTTTAGTTTTCCTGAACAGAAATCAAAATTGCGTTGGACTTGTGGAATTTCCAGTTATTTCACTTTGAAATAAATGAAAATTGAAATTTGTTAATGTCATGCTAGAATTGTTTCTCCGCGTAATTTTTTTTTACTAACTGGGTTTTTTTCTTTCTTGAAGTAAGGTATGTCACCATTGTTAGAAATGCCTTATGTCATTTAGAGGACAAGCTTGATACCACCTTAGATAGGCTCACCATTTTAGCCACTCATGCTGTTGGTCCGTCTTTTGATGTGGACGGCCTACCTTGTGCTTCATCCACCCCAATCAGAAGAAGTCCTCCATTAACTACAAGTCGCGCAGGCTAACATCATTCAAATTGATATTTCAACAGTTCTTATCGACCCACCCACCATGGCTCAAACATCTTTTGTTCACCCCCTCCTTTTCAAGAGCATTCAATTTCAGGGTGCCTCGGGGGAGGATGTTACTAATTCATAAATCGTTTTAAAAGTGCGGCAATTTTGAATAGTTGAGAGGAGGCGAAAAAGAGACAAATGTTTCCGGTTTTGTTAAGTGGACCATCCCTGCGCTGGTTTAATGCAATTAGCCAGCAACAAGGTGTAAATTTGGCAATGTATGTTGAGGAGAGTCGACAAGTCACAGTCAGGTGACTCAAATACACCAAGATGTTCAGTGTACAAGCCAGTGTGTTTTGGATGATGAATCTATCTTACATTGAGTTCCATGGCGTAACAAGAACATTGCAATCTCTTGTGTATATTTCACTCTGAAAACAGATGAAAGAGCTATAGTTATTTCTGATGGCTACAGGGGCTTCCTACGATCGAGGACAAAACCTTCAGAAAATTCTGCACATCAAAACCAGTAGGAATGTTAATTTCAGCACCGGAAAGAAAAAACTCTTCCTGGGTAATGAAAACAACCACCGAGCAATTATTTCCCTTGCAGGTGAGACATTGAAGAAGCACAGGTGTGCTGTACACAATGCACATGGGGATGCTCATGTGGACATCATTCATGCTGCAGCCTCGCCATCACAAAATGCAAGTATTTGTACAAAAGTAATAGAGGAAAGAGGCCGACTTGCTTCAGTATCATGCCAAGGACAATGCCATACTATCGCAGTGATATAAGGCAGGGAACATCTTCCAATACTGTACATGTTCAATATATTGGAATTCAATCATTGCGTAGCATATTCGCTTGGTGTAAGAAATATTGACCCCGGCAGACCTTGTCAGCTCCTGCTCAGAAATGTGTACCATAAGCCTTTTACAGGAAATGGTAAGAACACTGGCCTTTGGCTAGAGATGATAAGAGGCCAAGCGAGGGGTTAAATAGGTGTGCATGAGAGCGACAAGAGGTCTTTTACTTGGAATGATTGGAGAAGCAGGACTATTGGTCTATTTTCTAAACCGAAAAGGGTAAGCTATCCTTCACCCTTATCTGCCATTCGCACTGCTCATTTCAGTCTAAACTGAATCATGAGTTTATTTTAATGTTAATTTAGATAATTGTACCTGGCCCTTTCAGGGCTGTCTCTACCATCAATAGGGATAATCGGGAGGGGCAAGTTACACCCTTATTTAAGATCCCTGCGTTCATGTTGGAACACTACGTAGTGGAGTTGTGGGAATTTTTTTTAGTTTATATAATTTGAAATAAACACAAATTGAAAGGATAGGCATCGCTACTTGGCAGATTGATGCGGGCCTTTTCATTTTTTTTTTTTGGAAATGAGAAGCATCCTAGTTTAGTTTTCCTGAACAGAAATCAAAATTGCGTTGGACTTGTGGAATTTCCAGTTATTTCACTTTGAAATAAATGAAAATTGAAATTTGTTAATGTCATGCTAGAATTGTTTCTCCGCGTAATTTTTTTTTACTAACTGGGTTTTTTTCTTTCTTGAAGTAAGGTATGTCACCATTGTTAGAAATGCCTTATGTCATTTAGAGGACAAGCTTGATACCACCTTAGATAGGCTCACCATTTTAGCCACTCATGCTGTTGGTCCGTCTTTTGATGTGGACGGCCTACCTTGTGCTTCATCCACCCCAATCAGAAGAAGTCCTCCATTAACTACAAGTCGCGCAGGCTAACATCATTCAAATTGATATTTCAACAGTTCTTATCGACCCACCCACCATGGCTCAAACATCTTTTGTTCACCCCCTCCTTTTCAAGAGCATTCAATTTCAGGGTGCCTCGGGGGAGGATGTTACTAATTCATAAATCGTTTTAAAAGTGCGGCAATTTTGAATAGTTGAGAGGAGGCGAAAAAGAGACAAATGTTTCCGGTTTTGTTAAGTGGACCGTCCCTGCGCTGGTTTAATGCAATTAGCCAGCAACAAGGTGTAAATTTGGCTAGCTATGAGATGTCAAGAAAAAGTAAATTGAAGAGTTCACAGGCTCCCTTGATCAGTTGGAGATCGAGAAGCAGATCAGATATCGGTTCCACATGGACGATGAACCGGTATCATCTTACGTTAGTGAATAAGCAGCTTAAGTATATCAACGCAGGTCTTCAACCGGAATTTATAAGGGAAATATACAAAAAGCAATATAACTCAGTCCCGGAGCTTTTGAAAGATCTTAAGGAATATGAAAAAGCGAAGTTCCTTATGCGCAGTAGAACAGTGCAAGAGCTCTTGCATACGGCTCAGAAGGAAAATCTTTTTCCGTCTCCTGCTGAGTTGCGCATTCCTCACCAGAACCCCGTTGTTATCACTACGGCGGTTGTTCTGGAATCAGCACCTAGGGCTAATCCAGAAATGACTAACCAGCTGCAAGCCTTGCAAGCTGAATTGGACCTTGTCAAAAGACAACAAACGTCTCTCCCTACTTCAGAAACTGTAGAAGCATTGGCTAAGCAGGTCAGCAACCTAGCATTAAAAGTCGAGGAAGTCATGCAGTCACATGATAATGACAATTTTCAAACCGTAGGCCAAAATTATCAAAGGGGTCATTTTAATCACAATCGTGGTTCAAATAACAACAGACGAGGCTTTCAGGGCAGGGGAAGTAGAGGTTACCGTCAAAACAACGGCCGGTGTCAGAACAGTTCCAATTCTCAGCGAGGTCGGGGACAAGGGGCACCAACCCCACGTGGCCTTCCTGATCAAAATTACTGGCGTGGCCCACAGCTTTGTTATAAATGTGGTTTTCCTAACCACCAACAAGAATTTTGTCTGCAAAATCCAGACATTTTAAATGCCAATTAACCGTAAGTAATGGAGACATACCTGCAAGCAGTAAAAAGATTTTAGTCTCTACTTTCCCATCTGAAGACCTCATTTATGTAAGTGCCAATGTAAGTGGGGAACGTCAAAGGTTTATTGTCGATTGTGGGAGCCAAATAAGTGTAACAAGTGACAAGGGTATTCCTGCCCATGCTAAGAGGTTTAAAATCAACACTCTAGTTAAAAGTGTCACGAATAATTGTTTAACAATTAAAGAAATAGTACTTTTAGATTTTTCTTTAAACGGATTGTCATTTCGGCACCCCTTCAGGGTGGTCTAAGATTTTGGTCATCCTACCATCCTTGGTAATGATTTTCTCAAAGCCCAAAATGCAAATTTAGATTTTGAAAGTAATAAACTGGCTTTAAGCAGATTTGGAACTCCCCCCAAGCAAACGCATTCGGTTTGATTTGAAGAAAGCTTTTGATGTTTCCGTTAAATTGGCAGGATTGCTTGTACATAATTTTGAACCTGAATATGTGGCCTCTAAACGAAATGTTGTGAAACCAAGACCACATTTGTGCATCCCTTTAAAATTAGTCAACACAGAAAATCAGAATTTAACTTTACTTGAGTCAGATGCAAATTTTTAGGCTAAATTTGGTATAATGGTACCAAGATCGATACTCAACCATGCCACACAACTTGTTTGGGTATCCAACCCTTTGAATTATAGAATTGTAATTGGGAGGGACTGTACCCCTTCATGTGTACGCCAGTGTTGTACAGTGATGAAGATGATTAATTAAACTTGTCCATCCTTAGAAGTTGACTGTATAATTAAGAGAACATAAAAAATATATATTTGAAGTAATTATTATTTTCTCGATTTCTAACAACAAAATTTTAAATATCAAAATTACATAATGAATTATATACTGTTGAAAGATAGTTTTAGGTTAAATAGTATTAGATGTAAATAAAATTTGTCTCTCTCTATTAAGCGTAAATTACTTTATTTTTGCCCTTTGAAGAAAACAGCCAGTCTGCCATTTTGAAATCCATTTTGGGGGGTGTTCCCGTGGTCCGATTTTGTCTGATTTTGGATATGTTATTCAGCAATGATTGAGGTTGAATAATTCAATATCCGTTGTTTAGCAGTTTTAAACTACTGAAGCGGGGGGGGGGAGTAATTACTTTGTAACGTAATTTTCTGTATGTTTACTTCAAGGTTACATAAAATACACAAAAGGTATTCTGAATAAGTCATTCACCTTCAGTGGACATTGCACGATACAGTAGTTGGTCATCATATGAAAATAAAGTGCATTTTGGGTTCGTCAGATTATAATTTTATTTTAAAAACTACAGATTAAAGAAATAATAAAGGGCAGCAAGGTAACCTCAGACTAAGCTTCACCCAAAGTATTTTAACTTTGCAAGAGGAAAAATAAATTTACCTCAATTATTATTTAAACCATTTCCAAAGATTTCAGTTAAAAAAATGTATTGTGCTATTTGCATTAAGCATATTTTCAATTATTGGCACTTGTTAGGAAATATCCATATGTAAATTATGCTAGCAGATGTATTTAAAATTCAGGAAGAAGCAAAAACCTCAAAAATGATTTAAAAAATGCAACAAACATCACAAACAATACTAAAAACTGACCTAAAAGCCAAAAAAGGCCAGGAATGCAAAATAAAAATAATATTTTCTGGTCCTAACTGAAGGGAAATGAACTACTATTAGATTTAGCATTGTATTCAAGCCGCAGATAAAAATATAATTTTTAATCAACTTCCTAGCTTTAGTTATAAGTCATACCTTATTTTCTTCAGTACAGACTGGGCTACAAGCACATAAGCTGGAAGAACAACAGGAACCAATTTTAACTATTCCTTTACGAAATCTGAAATTAGGCTGCCCCTCACGGAGACCATTTTGGGTACAGGAGGGTTGAAAAGAATAGGATTCAATATTTTACAAAGAAGCACACTCCTTGTTGTTTATACTTAGGGAGAAAAAATAATTTTGAATGTGAAGCAGCATGCTTGGTACATACATAAGAAAAGGGCATTCATTAGGGGAAAAAAAAAAACTATTGACAGTATAGTTACGAGTCATACCTCGTTTTCTTCAGTAAAGGCCAGGCTACAAGCACATGTTACCAGAGAACAAACTTCCTCTATCGGCTAGAATAAGAGGAACAAATTAAAAAATACTAATAATAATAATAATAATAATACAAAATTTCAAATTCGGCCATCCCCTACAGAGGGCATGTTTGGACAAAAGGATTGAAAATGGTGGATGCATATGGTGTTGTTGATTATGAGACAGTCTCCTAAAAAAAGCCTCTTCCAAAAAGGGACTGTGGAAAAAAAATTGTGAGGTAAAATATTACAGGCACAAAACTTGTTGTGAGCAGCATTATTGTTGGGATATTTTGGTAATAACCAACAGGAGACACTTTACCCTTCCACCGGGTATCGAATCCAGGACACCTTGATTACAAGGCAACAACGCTACCACTGCGCCATAGGCCCTAAACTGTAAAGGTTAAAATGCACTTCCTATTCAAGATAATCATGTTTATCCAACATTATTCAAAACACATGAAAAACAAATAAAAGCATTATTTACAAAACACCATTCATGGAATTTATTTTCTTTCTCAAATTCTAGCAAGTACATAAAACAACACTTTATTTTCCCTGACTTCTAGAATTTTAATGTATTTTCAAATTCTCAAATTTTTCCATTACTTCCCTTGAGTTGATTTCCTTGACTATTCCAGGTTAATGGGAACCCTTAAAAATGAACAACAAAGCTTAAAATCAGGGATCAATCTCCATGAAATGGGACAGTATTTTTCAGTTTCACTTGTCAAGCAACAAAACCGGAAAATAATTAAATTAGAAGCAAGTCCTGTCTGGCATCACCATGTAATCAGGGGGTCATAGTTTAGATTATTGGTGAGTTTAATGTTGAGGGACTAAAATACTCTAACTTCGGTTAAAAGCTGAGGCTGTAACACTTGGCACACAAAGACAAAACACAGGGCAAGACACACAGCCCCTACGATTATAATGGCCATAGTTCCAGATGCCAGAGCCTCGTTAGTCTACAAACTGCAGGCCAGGGTGTAAACAAAACAATACAACTTGCAACGCTGGCTAACTTTAGCAGTAAATTGCTGTTTGCTCAAAGGTTCTTGATGACAATCAATCAAACATTTTGATTCTGATGAAGTTGCTTGAAATGTGGTCTAGCCACAATGTTTCCATGATATTAGTAAAAAAAATTCATGAAATGTCTCTCAAATTTAGACTTGGTTTTCAACGGGACTGTCCTGGTCAAAACAGGACGTATGGTCACCCTAATTATGATAATCATGAGGCATCAACTCTGATGAAAGTGCCTTGTTTTAAAACTGTTGCGCAAACTCAGATATGATAATCGTGTAACTGACTAGGACCTTCAGTCATCATCATCAGATGAAGTACATGTCAAGTTTAATATTATTGCATGAACCAAACAAATGAATTAATTGTTTATCATGGAGTTTATACCATTTAATTCATTAAGAAACAATATGGTAATGAAGCAAAAGTTGAATGCAAAGGTGACTGACTATCTTTATGTTTGTGGAAATTATTTCTAAATTTAGTTTCATGTCTGGGATAAGACCACGCCACAAGGATATAAGCAGATAAACACTGTATTCAATACCCACACTTCTTAATTGGGAATCCAGACAGTAACAATTTTCAGATCTCCAAGGACTCTTTTTCATTAATTTAAATATTTGCCAAATACTTGGTAAATACTTTTCTTTCAGAATCTAGGTGTGTGTAATAAAGATTGGTAAAAATGTTTCACCATTCTGGCACATGAAGAGGGTTAGCAAGCTCGACAAAATTTGTCCTCAAAAATATCCATGTGAATGTCGGCTTTCTTTTAATTTCACTATGCAATTCTACAGCATGTGTTGATTTGGAAATTAATTCTTCATAGATAAGCCATTTTATTCACAATAAATAATGCCACACATCAAAATTTGCTATCAAAATTTTATTCGTTATTTCATGTGGATATTTAAGTGCATATAAGCATAAACCTCATATTCAGTGATACTAGAGAAGAATTTTGGACAAATATTCCATTTCCATAAACATTAGTTTTAGAGTGGAGCTGTAACTATGGCTACAATACAATATCTTATCCTATGTACTTACCATGAACTTCAAGCAAATTTTACATCAAAATTACAGATCAAAAGGTTTCATTAACCTTATGCAATCTGCTATTCTGATGTACTGCCGATTATGAAAGAACTATATATCAACTGCATTAGAAGATTACACTTACATCAAGCAATAGGATCTTCAAATGCTTTTGATACATACATCTTTCCTAAACAACATTTTTCTAATATACTTCTGTAGATCCATGGTGTTTCTTCTTTTGCAACTATCTCTTCTCTCTCTTTCAGCAATTTTTTTGCAAAAATTTTTGGCAGTGCACTCTTCAAGCAATACACTGTAGAAATACTTGTGACGACACTTACTTAAAAGAACTCACTTACTTCAAACAAAAGTACTCGACTCACTTTGCGAAAACAATGGCACTTTTGAAACAACATATGCACTGCACCTTGCATTTGCACAAAAAAAAATAGCACAAAACTATCTTCTGTTGTGCGTAGCTTGTTTAAATGCTTCACGGCATTGGGGGGAATAAACTGGCCACTAATGGTAGTAACACACTATCAACACACACACCCACACACACACATTCACGCTTACAAACACGTAAAAAAATAACACGCCTGCTCAAACTGAACTGCACAATGAACTTGTAGTCTCATTATGCACAAGGGCGATCGATCACTGAAACTTGTAACGAAATAAGCACAAGCCACACACAACACGCAACACACACATACATATGCTACACTTTCTGGAGGCCAGTGCATTTAGAAACTTCACTTCATTTTCCTTTCCACTTTCGATTTGTGTTCTTTCAGGCCTATGGTACAGTATCCACCTTCAACTTTTACTGCACTAACATAAAACACTAACACTCAGCATTGTATTTCATCAAAAGTACTCTTTGTAACACAATTTCAAGGGTATCTCTTACTATAGAATAGACATGGACTTGGAAAATCACATTTTTACATGCTTCATCGTAAAGCAAATTTTGCATGAACAGTTTTCAATTACAGAACCCTTTCATGTCTGTAACTGCAAGTTTTTATTTCTAATACTATCTTGCACTCAGCATAGGTCATTAAACTATGCTGCAATTGTTGTAATGTTCTTTGTTTAATTGTAAATATTAATTTGGTGCAAAACAGAAGGTGCTTGACAAGCCTCTTATTAATGAGTTTTTTTTAATGAACACTAATATGTGTATAGTGGGACCACAGGCGAAAGAACCTGCACAGAACTTCTCAAGAGTGGATGGAAGGGAAAATGCACAAAGGCTTTTGGCCAAAAGTTCTTTTGTTTGTGGTCGCTCTATAGGATGCAAATTATGAGTTCATAAATACGCACTTCTTTGGGGGATCCCACAACATAATTACACTGTAAATGCTGTTTGTGCAATATAACAAACATTCAAACAAGCCATTTTGAAACTCCATTGGCAACTGGTGCTAATATCATGCAACACACTCAATATTAGAGCCACAAATGAATATTATCTGTGCACCAAATTCAGAAGTCACATATCTATACTGCATATGAAAACATTAACAATAAAGCTTCTACAGAAGAATCTTCAATTATGAAACAAGTTTATCGGATAATTTACAACCTACACCTTACTTCTCACGGACTGATGTTTTCAAATGTACCACTTGAACTTGCCATAAATCTCAATTCCAAGGTATTCATGTTCCTTTTGTACCACAATGTTATAAAATTAAAGACATCTTTTACCAACTAGCAATAAATATTGTGCATTACTTTCAAAGTAAACGCTAAAAATCAGGGTACTTCTTTTTGTACAACATACAGTGCAAGGAAACAGTTTGGTCACCAAAAACATTATGTCTCTCTTTGATTTTCTCTCTCAACATGAGCTAATAATACATATATATACTCAGCAACATATAAATATTTATCATCATTTATGCAAAATGACTAGAACAAAATTATTTTTTATCACACCAGCCTGAAGACCTATGGCAAAATTAGTTCAAACTTCCATTATGGTGCAAGTACGTTACCAACACTGAGGTTTGTGTGGGTGCATATAAGAATCACACTTCACTGAAAATCTGCACCAGGCATGTCGAACCCTCAGCCTTTATCTTGGTTCACCCTGACCATAGTTAAATATGGTAAAGCATAAACCTCCAAAGCAGCATTTTAATTCATTTTCCGAAATACAAATACAACTTGCTGATACTTTGAAAGGAATTAACCTTTAGTAGATGGAGCCTCGCACGAGTGGATAGCCTCTTCAAATGGAAACTTTCAAGGGCATGCTTTTTATTTAAACTTGCCATGATGTACTGGGTGGCTACACAGCTGCCATACTCAGAGCCTACCGAAGCCAGTTCAAGCAATCCGTTGCACTGAAACTTGGTATGGAAGCTATGGAGACCATGGGGAAGCGAATGCTGACGAAAAAAGTTCAAAATTTCCACCACCAGATTTAGAAATGCCGCTGAAGTAACAACCAGTAAATTGCGTTACGTCGTAACAGCTGCAAATGATCCTTTGGAAGTGTAAGACACTAATACCTATTTTTTGGGGGGGAGGATCTCCATTGCCTCTATGCCAAGTTTCAGTGCAATCCGTTGCTTCAAATGGGCTTCAGAGGACTCTGAGTTGAGCAATTTTAATTGTGGCCACTTACAAAAATAAAATCATAGCTCAAGAACTATTTGTCGTAGAGATGATTTTTTTTTTTATGTTTCAATAGTTTTTAACAGATAAGAAATTTGTACAATGTGTCTCCCAATAATGAGTGTTAAAGGAAGAAGAAAATTGATTTTATTTTTAAAAAATTGTATTCAGCATGCCCCTGTAGCCACCACGATAGATCAAAATCAATGGGAAAATGTAGTATATTCCTACAACCATCCAGTGTTTCATTGGAAATTGGCTGATACTGACAGTGTTGACAACTCACAGAAACAATTTCTGGAATTCAACTTCTAGCATGAGCCCTATGGAAAATGGATAAACCCAATTTGGAGGAAAGCATGAGGATATTTAATACGTACTAAATAATACTTTCTTCTGAAGGTTCTACACTCTTTAATGTACATAGAAGAGTCAGAAAACTTTTGATATGAAGACAGACCAAAGATCAGATAGAGCCTTAGCAGTAACACACATTGGTAATGCTAATGCAATTCTCTTAGATTATATGCCAAGTGAATTCCTTGGGGACTGAGATTAGCTTTCAAAGGGCTTCTCCAAAACCCATCTGTTAAACATCCTCTTCATTATACATTGATAAGAAAACTTCAAGATGCACTTTACAAATTGACATTACTCCATTACCAATTATGATAATGAAGGGTAATGAGATTCACACACCCCTTTTAACACCCTCCCACCCTTGATATGTACGATATGCTTGGATCATTTTCACAACATTAAATTTATGAACAGATGAACACAGCACAAGAATACAACCTTTCCAAAATAGCTTTCCACCACTGCAGTTCAGTTCACTGAATTGCCAGAGTTGAGCAATGAATTTACATTCATATTACACACATAGAGAATAAATAAATGAAAAACATACAACAAAAAAATTGTCTTCAAAATCAACTCTGTTTAGGAGTTGCTGGTGTACACCCAACAGCGAAAGAAATGGTAGGCGAATTGTCCAAAAGCATTTACATTCGGTCTGTATTACACAATGTGAGGACAATGAATTGAAATAATGACGTCAATAAGCAGAGAATAAGGCTTGCTTCAAACCAACATAGTTTCATTCCTTAAAACAACACAGGATGTAGAATAAAAAAGTAATGACAATAGAGGTGGACAATTTGCCTACCATTATCTTTGCCCTTGACTGTACATCCTCTCAGTAAGTATTACTTTCAACACAACTATCATCAATACCAACATACCTGCTATAAATAAAAAGCCAATATAGTAATGGCACATGATGGATGCAACTAATAACTAAAGTGCAGATTGGTATGCACTTAAAATATCAAATTATACATGCACTGAAACAAAACTACATGTGGGGGTTTTCCACGCAATAAATTAACGTAATACCTTTTTTATTACAGTTTGCGGGGAAAAACGTCACAAATCAGAAATAATACAAAATGCACATGTAATTATTATTAGTGTATGTATTTCATTTCATGCTACTTTCCCAAGAATATTATTAATGGTAGCACATTAGCTACAACTGCTATGTAGGTTTAGGTAAGGTAAGGGTGCCTGTGTCATAAAGGCACATTCTCGATCTCGGTCACTTTGAAGATGACATGTTCAGCACCATGTTCCGGCTGCCTTTATTCCCCTAGGATTGCTCCCAGGTACCCACTGATTTGAGGCTGGGTGAGCCACTTTTTGCGAGGACAAGGCCGGAAAAGTCCCAACCTTGGATGAAACATCCTGGGGATCAAGCCAGGGTCTCCTGCGTGGTAGTCGGATGCCGTACCAACCACACCACCGCACGAACTGAATTTGTATTAGGAGGATACAACTATTGATGTCTTTCATTTGTTTGGAAAAATAACTTTCGTGGCAAACCAGGGTTCCTAGGAAAAGGAGTGCAACCCTAAATTGATAAATGTGCTACTTTCAATTTTTTTTCATGGGATGAAATTATACAACCCAGGATATTTCTAAATGTTGGCAATTACTACAAAAAAGAAAGAGGAGGAGTCTACAATTCCACACCCCTCACAAGTAAGGTGCCAATTAGAGCATATGATCTTTTCTGAAGGTTTACCAAAAATAATAATAATAAAAACAAGCTCCCAAAGTGACTGGCAAGCATGGCCAGTAATGTAAGAGCATTGCAACCTAATGTGTAACATGATTGCCTAGTGTGAACGGGTTGAGTAACAAACGAACAAAATTTAGTTCACACTTGGCTGGAAGGTTGATCCCAATATGACAATCACAGGAATGCTTCACAGTATCTAGGCAGGCAGGCAGGCTTGGGGAGGAATGGAGGTTCAGATAGAGGAATAAGAACTACCCCATGCCTTGCTTGGTGCTATACTAGGGGAAATGTTCAGCAATCTAAACATAGAAGTGTACATTTTATGCAAAATCTGCCCGCTCGTGCAAGAAACCATTAACCAGTGGCGGCTGGCCAAGTGCAACAAGTGCAGATGTTTTCACCTAATTTTCAAATTAATATTGACATTTTTCATTTGCTTGTTAAATGAAACTATTTCCCAGCAGAACGCACACGATAATACTCAATAATACGCCGCTCGGCGCTACGCACGTGAAGAGTTCGTCGTAGCATAAAACAACCCAAGAGCAAATGCCGCCAGGTTGCGGAAAACTTAGCCGGTTGTCATGGCAACGGTGACGTCACCTAGCGTTGGCCTTGAACGGGTGTTGCCTCCTACGTGAAGCAGTTCTCTCGTCGGAGAAAACATTGCATCCAGTGATTGTGGCAAAATCTTTGCGTTCTCGCGAGATCTTGTTCCGCGTGTGTGTTTCGCGTTTCCTATCGTGTGTTGTGTTCCTGTGTTGAGCTGTGGTTTCTACAATGAACCCAGTAAATGACTTAGTGTGTAATTTGTTGCAGACACCATTTTCCAGATGGACGGATGAAGACAAAAAAGACGTTTTAAATTGTGGGGGGCCCACTGACATTCTTCAAATATCAGTTAAGCGAGAGAACAAAAAGGCAGGGAAATCGTACAACATTAAATTTAAAAGTTCCTGGTTTGTCGACTTTCCTTGGTTGTGTAGTAGTCGTTATTTGCAATCGTTGTTCTGCTGGCTTTGTTTACTGTTAGTAACAAATACAATGTGTGGAATAAAGAAGGGTATAACGATTTTGTCAATATAACGCGTTCTCTGCATAAGCGCAATGATTCGATGGAACATTGAAAGTGTAAATTACAATTCAAAGTTTTTGAAAAAAAAAACAGGAATACCATAGCAGATGCTCTTCAAGAAAATAGTAGGCTTTTAAATGTACGGTTCAATGAAAATGTAAGATTAAATAGGCTTTTCCTACAATTAATAGTTGACGCAACGCTGTATTTATGTAAACAAGAACTTGCGTTCAGGGGTCACGACGAAAGCGTGTCTTCGCTTAATCGTGGGAATTTCAAGGAACTTGTTGCATTATTAATATCGAGAAGTTCGTTAGAAATACAGAACCATTACAAAACGAACTTCTTCACCTGTTATTTTAGGCACGAGCCGTTACTGCCATTAACACGCCAAAGACAAAAATAGTCTGGCATGTGCACCAACACAGAGAAAGTACATACGTCAAGACATAAGTATGTCACAAGTGTGTCGCTATTTTAAGTATGTCAGAGGTATGGCAAACTTTTAATATTCAGTTCTTTACGTGACTTATAACTATGCAGCTATTCTCGTCTACATCAAAAATTTTACAAGTGAAAATATAATATGTTCAAACATAACAATTCTTTGAAGTACATAGCAGCTAATATCTACACTTCATTTCCATCTTCAAGTGTCACGGTTAGCTATGGAGTGGGGTAGGCAAGGTTTATTTCTGTGTAAACAAAGTAGTTATGATATACTTTTCCCTTCTTTCTGTAACTGCAGAAACATATGGACCTTCGTGAGCACAGCATTAACCCTTAGCGTATGAGAGCCTCTCCCGATTATTAGCCTCTTCCAGGCACGCCTTTCAAAACTTGTCACAATGTACAAGACACATTGTAGTTAGAAAACCAATAGAAAGATGTGATCTTTTCTTTCCAGCGGAATGGTAGGCTTCTAGCAGGTGAAATTTACAAATTGTGTCTGAAAATAATGAAAGTTAAAGAAAGTAGAAAACAAAATCAAAATTTTGCAAAAGAAATTAGCCTTTGGCATGGCCCTGTGGCCAAAGTGAATAAAAAGAAATTATATGTAGTATGTAGCAGTGGTCAATTCAAACAGCCATGCAAACTTGCATCAGAAATGGGCTGATATTTTTAGGGAAAAATAATAACGTATAACCAAAGCAGTGCTGCCACCTTATAGGTAAAAAATGGAAAATTGCTTCTTGGGTTGGCCCTAAAGGATGCTGGATGAACCAAATTTGCAAGGAACCAAAACAAAGGTCACTGTTTGAGAACGTGTACTGTTTGGTGCCCAATTAAAAAAAAAAGAAGGAAAATATGCCTGGATGCCTAATTGTAGGAATGTTCTGAACTAGTTCTCTTTAGTATTTAGTTCTTTTGTTTTCATTAATAGTTTTATTCAGTGGTGGCTGGTGGGTACCAAGATGGGTAGTGCCAACGTGATACGGGGGGGGGGGGGGGACTCCCTCTGTAATGAATGGATGGGAACACATCAATCTTATATCTAAATGTTCGTATAACATTGAAAATATACTACATTTGTTTTTTCCAAAAATGGGCAGAAATGTAGATAGCAACTTTCTCATGAATTACTTTCCCAACAGGTTTTACAAATCAGTCATATTTAGAGATTCTCCAAAGGTGGCAACTACGTCAACACTGCGAAAGTTCCCTCATCATGCCAAAAATGGGCTCGGCTGGTGTTTTATGACCAGCATAGCTACTCACACCACCCTGTTCCCCACCGAGACTACTTCAACCCTCTGCACATGTGTCAACTTGGTTGGGCCAGGTGAGACGGTTTGGACCGTTGCTTCGCAAGGGTACAAAACAGCTGGCGTTGTTGCGAGGAGGCTGGGGTAGTTGTTAGCTTGATCGATTGTGAGATTCGAATCTCCTTGTTTGTGAACTATAAATGTAAAATATATCAACAAACGTTACTGCTGAAGAGAAATAGCCAATTTAAGTATTCTATTCCATATGTTATTGGGAGGGGGAATCAACATTTAAACCTGCATTTGTTACTAATAATAATGATAAATTTACTAACTTTTGGAAAGCAAAAGTGACATGTGCTATGGGAAGAGAGGAAGGGTAGGCCAAAGGTTAGTTCCCATGAATTTTTTTTTACTCATACATTTTCACCTAATTATTGAAACACGTGGCTCCTTATGGGCATGACCTAAAGCTAGGGACGTGAAGTTTTTGTTTTACTTTCCTCTATTTTTCAATGTTATTTTTAATTTCAATTCCATGTTATTTTTAATTTCAATTAAATTTCCATGTTATTTTTCGCGGTTTATGGCAAACTCAGAGTTATTTTTACATGGGTTTTTAATGCTAAATATTTTCATATTGCTTTAGTTCTGGAAATGTAGGACAAAGTTAGTTTTAATGACAAAAATATATAAACTTAACTTTGTGAGAAATGACTCAATTTCTTGCATTTGGAAAACTATTTCATATCATCGGCCAATGAATATACAATAAACACTAAACCACCAAACTGCAATAACTGAAGGGTGACAATCTATTTTGCATCGAAGTTTCACTAGCCAGGCTAGAAATAATAGAACACATGGTGCCTCAGGTAACTTTCTTTGAACAGAAGAAATATTACTTCAGATAATATTGCATATTTCGCATTAAGGTGCAAAATTCGGTATTATTCTGAAAAATGGCATAATTCAAGTTTTCAGAAACATCGAAAACTTGCTTCCTCAACCTACCCATAAATATTTTAAACGCTTTATTGTGCTTTTTTCAATTTATCGGTGTTATCGTTAAAAGGAAAACTTCACGTCCCTACCTATAGCCTGATCTATATTGAACAAGACAGAATATGATTCATAATTTTACTAGTCAGTTTCCAAGACATTAAAATTTAGCGGGAGCAGTAAAGAATTTTGAATTTCACACTAACACAGAACAGAAAAAGGCCTTCAGCATCTGTGGGTTAACATGAAACAGATGACTATTAACAGAACTGCACAAAAAAGTTATCTAACATAAACATAAAGTTACTCTAACATAAAAAAAATAACAATACTAAATACAGAACGTTTAGAAGCACTTGCACCAGGAGAATACTATAGCAGAACTAATAATAATAATAAAAACTAACGTTTAGCACAATTTAAATCACATGCATGTTTCTCAGCAGCTGCTAACAAAAAAGCTCCAAAAAAAGCTTAAGCTCTTGAGAAAGATGTATGTAAATTCCATCAGTAATGAGTGTACATCAGTACAGTTTTTATTAATATTATTAGTCACATCTAGATCTTGACACTTGTGAATTAAATTAAATATTATTGGTAGGGCTCGGAAGTTGTGTACCTAAAAAGAAACTTCTCAAAAATGAACTATAAAGTTAGTTTAAATAATATGTGAGCTTCAATTTTTAAAAATATGTACTTGTCAAAGAATTTGAAAAACATAACTAAAGGGGTTGCAATCATTGTGTGAAGCTTAAAAAAATAATCCTGTATTACTGGTACTTAAAAATCATTCATTACTTAAGTATCCTTGGTGCACAGAATACACATGAATACATGTTAAATCAATGCACTTAGTTTCATCATGACAGTTTAGTGAACATTTTCCCAGTCTGAAAAGAAAAGTTAACCCATAAGTTGTTATAGATTTGTGCATTATAGACAAAATATAAGACTTACTAGTGTTGCGAAGAGGTATGGACTTACAAAATTTAATCTTTTGTGTCCGAAGTTCATTGGTTGTCATCCAACGGGCTGATATGACGATTACGCGAGCAAAGGCTATAAAACCAATTTTTGAGAGAGAGAGAGAGAGAGAGAGCGACTGGAAAACAGGTTGCACTGATTTTGCGATGAAGTTACATGTCATTTTACATAATTTTCTTTTGCTAGTTTTGGCATAGAAATGAGGACGAGTGAACGGATACTCACAAAAAATACCTATACACGGGTACGAAACTATTGCTGTTGTGTTTAGTAATGACTTTTTATCAACTTTCGAGCCACGATTATTAAATGCGTACATTATGCTGGGCTGCATAAGCTGAGAAGCAGCTCCAGACACATGAACAGACATTCTTGTCAATACTTTTAACAAGAATGTTAAATGGCAAAACTAGACCAAGTACTCAAAAATTAAATACATTACTGCTAAAACTGAATAATAACTAAGGATACTTTAGATTCTGCGGAAATGCAGCACAGCATTTTTCCGGATTCCACAAAATACCCAAACTCCGAAAAAATATCAGCAGGTATCAGTGAAAATATTTTTACAATAGTGATGAAGCTGCTATAGTATGCTACTACACGTAAAATACATTGACAACTGGAAGAAAAACAGATGTTCCCATGTGCTAATATATGGCATAATGTCAAGTTTCAATAACTAAAAATACAGCTTACCTTAAGACATTTTTCTGTTCCCCTTTCAATTTATATTCACAACTTCACACAATATTTCAAAGACAGCATAGAAATCAAATATGTGTTCTAACGTAAGCCACATCTTTCTTTTTTCATTATTAAAGAGAAGAAGCACATTCAAATAAGTTATAAACTTGAAAAGATGCAATCCTACAAGATTAATTAAATGATTGAAACATAGACCAAAACCAACTACCAACAAATAGTAAAAGAGCATTGATATAAAAATTGCAATTGTACAATACATCCATCCACCCTACATTATTATAAATGTTTGTTTATGGTGATAAAAAATGCACCAGGCATTAAAAAGGTGTAAGTATTCTGGTTCAGATTTAAAATACTTTTTTTCCCACATTTTCTAAGCGGAATGTTAAAGGAATTTTTGTTCCATTTACACAAAAATTTTTTATCAATTACATATCCACGGAAGAGTAAAAGGGGCTATTACGTCACTGTTACTGTACATTTGATTGTTCTCAGCAAAAATAGACAAATAAAATATGGAGAAAGAAGGGTGGGTAAACAGCCTTGTTTTTTATGACATTTCCTACTCTAGGACTTCCTTTTGCAAAATATATATGTTGCTGTGATGTAAAAATATCGTCAAATGCAATATAAACACTAAATCGTCCTGAAGAAAACAAACAAATTCTCACTTTTCTACCAAAATTTCAACTGTGACTTGATTGAAGTGTCATGATTATAAATACCATAATGCTGTCACAGTAATTACATGTGCAACATAATGCACAATCATATCCTGTAAAATCTATCTATCTATTTAGGACTGCAATAATTCCTATTTAGAAATGTTCACAAATTGCCAAGCACTAAACAACATTTGTAAACAACGAAATTACCTTTCATCTAAGGTGTTGTAAAATTTGTTAAACAAAATACAACATGTGGTACATTAGGAACATAACCTTGAACATGAGAATACCTTGCAATTGGTACGTCTGATGATGCATTTATAGAGACAAACCATTCAAGTACTTTTGATGAAATACATGTTTACTGTACCAGCAGCACCTTTGTCGTAAGACAGCTGGCTTTGGCCTTTGAAATCAATAAAACTTCCTTATGAGGACACGAAGGCAGTTTTCATTAAACTAATGTTAAGTGCCTTTTAAATTAAAACTTTTCTTTTTTTGTTTGTCGCTTTCGGACAAAACTATTTCTTCCATTGCACTAACTACACTGGCACAAAAATGCACAAAATGTGTATTCACTGGGATGAACAAAGGCACACACTTTTGTCTGCAATGACTTCTCTATTTATCCACAATGATTTGATTCCAGTTAACACAACAATAATTCCAAAGTTACACATGTCAAAATACAACACCATGGTCACAAAAAATGGGTGGAAGCTGGTTACTGTAGATATTATCAACACACGATTCAAATGGGCCTACTAAATTTTGAACACTATTCTGATTGCAAATGCTTTTCTTTTTACATAAACTCAGCACATTGAATTATTCGCATGTGTGGAATCACAATGGGCAAGACAACTGAATTGAAAGCAGCTTCCACCTCTGCAAGAAGACACATTTCTTAACATATTATTATTTTTCTTGTGAAATTTCACGATACAAAGGGATAGGTAGATTACTTCCAAAACACTTTTATACCATCAAGTCCTGTGAGCACATTGCACTTCAAGGTCCACATACACCAGCACACACTTGTGTTACACTGTTCACTTTATCAGGTCTTACGTTCATTTCACTTCACAACACACTGTCCACAAATATAATGGGAACTACACTGTCTCTATCACATTACTTTAGAAAGCAAACCCAAACACTGAATTATATTCCTATTAACCTTGTTTTTCATTTTTCTATATATCCTAAATGATCAAGATAAGTATATCCCTTTTAAATTACCTTGCATTAAATGATAGTGGTAGAAGATTCTGTACAACTACTAACGTTTGAAATTTATTTTACAAATGCACATTTTAACTAGAGAATGTCTACAAGATAAGAATTTTTTCAGCATCGCTTTGCCAATTGCTGAGAATGCTCATTTGCAGCCAATTTAGATGATAAATTTTTCTTAAAATAGAAATGACTGTGTACCTGACCACTGTATAGGCCTACAAACTTAAAATGTAAACAATGCAATAATCTCGTTACACATGATTATTAAGATCAGTATGTGCACATACATAAACTGCACCACAACTGAACTAATATTGAAACAAACAAATGCAACCTGTCAAATGATTTTTTTATGCATAAAAAAACTCTCTGCTGCAGAAGAGTAAAAAACATTTTACTTGCATGCACGTATAGTTCTTACTTTCTTTGTGTAGTACAACTCAACACAGTGTGCACTGAAATTATAGCAATTGATTTTAATCAGATTTTTACATCTCAAAAAATATGTAAATGCATTTCCTCTATAAAATACTGACATACCAAAAAAAAATCTGATATTTATATGTGAGGAATACAGTTCTGAATATCGTCAAAAGCAACTGCAGTGAATTCCTCATTAGTCCTTCAGGGAAAAAAAAAACATTACTTGTTAGGTGTATACATGAACCTGGAATTTTCTGATTTCTCAATCACAACAATCATGAGAAAACACCTGTCACTGGCGTTATGATTGCATATCTGATGTAGCAGACAAAATTAAATATGCAATCAGTGGAAATTAACCACAGAATATTATGTGTACATAACATGAAATATGGCAACAATGTCTTTTAATAAGAAATAAAAACTATGAACATAATTGAAAGCATTCCAGTTAATGCTCATGCACAAAAATCTTTAATAACATTTTGGATTTTAAATGTCAGCAATATTAAGATATTCATATGTACTATAATTGGAATGAACCTCAAAAAATTAATTTACTTGTGGCAAAAATATATAAATATTTATCTAGCTTATTCCTGGTTCATGATACTTTTATTGGACTAAGCACTACCTCCACGAACAACAACAATAACCAAGTGGTCTTCCTTCAAACCCTCTTCAGACAAATGAGGTGCAGTCCTTTTCAAAAGGTCAGTAGAAAATGGGCAGGGAGGAAAGGCGTACAGAACACCAGTAGCTTCAGTTTCTTTGTTTAGCAATGAAATCACCCCAGCTGCTTCTTTCTGTTTCAAATATGACACCAAATTACGTAACGGTCTTGCCTGTACAGAGGCATCATCAGTTGTGACTGATGCAGTAGAACCTGACAAACTTAAGAAAATGGCATGTGCATTAGAGGATGTAATACGCTTTGAAACATCTTCCAGTTTAGGTTGATCTAATCTTAACCTCTGAGTTATTCGGAGCTGCTGTTTCCCATCTTCATCTTTCAAAAGGCCATCCACAATGTCAAGGTCACCATCAGTCAAATGAAATTTTGTAGGGAAGAGAGAGTTTTTGAGAATAAGAGCACCTTGCCATACAACTTCACACTTACGTGCAATGTCTACTAATGTCCGAGCATTACTTATCACTCCATTTCGCCTTCCCTCAGACTTATCAGACACAGAATCACTTTCCATGGAACGCCGTCTTCCAGCTGGTGATCTTGATCTCGACCTTTCCTCGCCAGGTTCTGGAGTCCTTGACCTCCTGCCTGCAGGCCTTGTAATGTCATAATCATCTGGAGGGCGTTTGCCAGCCCATTCTTCATCTCTGTAGCCATCGTTAGGGTAACCACCAGCCCCACCACGGTAAGCACCCCTTCCTCCACCTCGTCGATCATTCCATTGTCCACCACGGCCCCTGTAATTCCGTGGAGGTCCATAGGCATAATCACCTTCCATCCAATTCTCATATCCTTGCTCATAGCCATAGTCTTCACGTCCTGGTACTCTTAACCTATAATCTGGTGCAGTAATGTCATCTGGGTATGGTCTTTGTTTATAACCATAACTAGGTGTAACATCTGCAAAATCTACTCTTAATCTGCGATCTGGTCCATCTAGAGGAAATCCTCTCATTTCCTTCACTGCTGCCTGAGCAGCATCTATAGAATCATACAGAATGTAAGCATGATTATCACCTTTTACATAATCGATTTTCTTGATAGCACCAAATCTGTCAAATTCTCTCTCCAATTGAGGAATTGATGTCCATGGACCCAGACCCCCAACCCAAATTCTAGTAGTAGGTGTCACTTTTCCATAGCCTATCTTACACTGAAATTTGCCAATGTATTGACCTGAGAGTTCTACTTTAGCCCTATGAGCCATGTCCAAATTCTGATACCTTACAAATGCATATGCATTTCCTGTTCCAGGTGGCGGACGCTTAATATCAATATCTTCAACTATCCCATAACGACCAAAAATCCTTCTCAATTCATCATCTGAAATATTAATTTCCAAGTTACCAGCAAATAACGTTCTAGTGGCAAGAGGGTCATCTTCTGGTGGAACATGATGGAGGTAATTTGGAAATTTATCCTTCTTGTTTTCATGTTTTTCAAAATGCGCTTTGTAGCCATGTCTAGGTGGTCCATAGTGATGTGGTGGACCTGGAGGAGCATGTGGTGGACCATGATGCGAAGGGCCACGCATGAAATCATGATGTGGAGGAGGAGGTCCTTCCCTACGAAATTCACGATGGGGTATTCCAGGAGGAGGAGGACCATAACCACGTTCGTATCTATCACTACTAGGTCTATGCCTATCAGAACTAAGACCCGGGGATCTCTGTCGATAATACTTATCATAATCAGGACTAATGCTTCTAGGTCTACGATACACATCAGCAGAACTTCTACCACTATCATACACTGGATCAACTATAGCTGGTTTATCAAACAAAATAATTCTTGGTTTGCTATGCTTTGCTTCTCGAGCATCTTCGTAACTTCTGAAACACACGTAAGCAACTCTTTCATCAAGATCATGATCATGAGACACTCTTACACTGATATCCCCATACCTTTTATATTCCCTGTACAATGTATCTTTGATAACGTCATCACTCGCTTTTGGATGCAGACCACTTACACAAAGCACTTTGTAGGTATAAGATCTGTCCGAAACACCTCTTGACCTTCCATAATCATCACGGTGGGAACTTTCCGGGGGGTATCGACCTCTTGCTGGGCTTGGTCCAGGAGATCTACCTCTGCTACCTCGCCGATCTCTTTCCGGTGTCAATCTTTCGTCCGAACTATCATCATACCTGCCTATGCTTGTACGTGATCTCTTTATAAGCATGGGAGTATCTCGATCAGAGCTCCTTTTCATTATTGCGTGTGGCACTGTTTACAATTCGGTACTCACAATTTACTTAAGTTCACTACTTCGACATGTACTGCGACGCTGTAATGGCAGCCAATATTCCTACGCTAATGTAATCAATACCTGTTAAGAACCAAAATTTATAAATGTATGTTCCTTTCCAATATTTTTATCTGAAAGGCTAACTACCATATCTAGTGTAATAAAAAGTACATTACTTTAGATGTAAACTAAAAAATATATGTTATTTCAAATTGTAAGGTAGGTACTATATGGCAAGGTTATTAGAAGTATCTATATGGTACTATTTTCGTACTTCTTTTATTGATAAAGCTTTTGCCTCTTTCTTAGCAAATGTTATTCATCACCACGTATTTTCAATCGTTTGATTCACAGGGACAAGAGAGTCGTACACGCTATAAAAAAAAGGATTCGTGGAAGGGGGGCAAGCCCGAAACTGTGGGTACATTTAAAGTAGTCATGAAATATATGTTAATAATTAAATAATATTCTTAAATATATATACAGAAGTTAATTTGCTACATTAATAAACAAGCAAATTAATTCCTTTAACAACTGCATCAAAATGTCAAGAAATTATAAAATAGGTGAAATGTTTTAATAAGTATTAATTTTATTCAATTATTGCTTTCTACTAGTAATGATCAATAGAGATTTCATACTTATAATAAGAAGCAGTGGCGTAGCAACATATGGTGACGCCGTCGGCGATATTAGAATACGAGGCCCCCATCCGTTCTTTAAGCATACGCAAGTAAATTATCATTACATAATAATAATAAATTACTGACAAAAATGCGACGGAGAAATTTATACTTGGCAGGATTGTTGTAACATACGAACGTTTTGATGTTCTTCAGGTACTAAGACAACTGACATATTCTTAAATACGCTAAACTTCTTTTTTGAAAATCAGAAATGCAAACTACAAATCTTTAAATATAATTATAGAGGAGTTCCTCTATGATTTAATCTACATTATTTATTTTTTATGAGTTTTTCTTTGCTTCCTCATTTTAAAATTTGTAGGATATAAATATCACAAACCATGGGACAAGAAGAAAATATCTAAAGATGCACATAAAATGTCGGTGCTTGATAGATCGGGGAGAAAGGGGGCGCTAACCCAACAATCCTGCCTAGGGCTCAGTAGTTACAATTGATCTCCATGGGGGTGGGGGTCACCGGTTATCAGGGGGCTTTTTGGACCAAGTCCATTTTCGAAAGTTTAACAGTATTAAATGAAGGTAAATTACGTGTGTGGGTGTGTGGGGGACTTCATCAAGTTAATGTAAAACATAAAATTTAGAAATATCATGCAAATACGTGTACACAGATTTTTTCTACATCTTCTGAAACATCTCTTGAAGTGTTAATTGTCTTCTACTGACATCATCCCTTACTACACACTGCATACTACTTTTGATGATACAGATATTTCTATCATATAAGAAAAAATACACACAATATATATTGCCCGAAGCAATAAAACTCCCCTTCATTCCCATAAATTGGGAGCTTTTTACCTTTGAGGCAGACGTGGTAGGGGTAACTAAGGTACAGATAAAGAAGTTTTCTTAAAAAAAGAACTTTCTAAAGTCTAGAGAATCTTTTACCTAGACTTCGGCTCATAAACAAGATGAACGAATGTACATCAGAATAGGTAAGACAAGAAACTCCTCGCAGAAATATCGTGCTGCAACGCCAAGGGTCCTGGGTTCGAATCCCGCTTGGTCATGGTTGTTTGTAAATGTCCATTCATCAATTTCATCACTCATCCCCATCTTCGCAAATTAGCCAAGAGGCACAAAACGCGAAGTAAAATAAAATATATCAAATAAAAAAAATCAAAATTTTGGGCATTCATATCATGGTGGTAATCGCCAAAAGATTTTCCAGATTTGAACATTAACCGCCAGCATGTACAACAATTACACGTTGCCCTTTAGACACCCGTGTTTTGACGGCAGCCACGGTTCAATCCACCCAAGATTCTTTCTTTGTTGTCAAGCTGTGAAAATAAGTCCGTCAACGTAAACAATGGGTCGTCCTTGTCGACGAAAGATTTTTATGGCTTTGAGGTACAATGAACCTAAACTTCTTATTTCGTCCTTTTCTATAAGCAATTGTCTGTTATTTTCTGCTTTTTTCCACTTAAACTCACTGCCTTGGAACTCTATTCTTTGTTTCAAAATCCTTCCCCAGATAGCAGGTAAGTTAACTGCAAGTTAAATCGACATTTGATATAACTTGCAGTTAACTTACGTCCTATCTGGGTCGGATACCTTCCCCGTCAGTAAGGTGAAATTCATGCACAACACGCCGAACAACACACTTATCGAACTCGTCTATAAGCCTTTAGATTTTTCGGCGAGGTCGTGCTTTATGGGGCGTATGAAAGTGTTTCTTCAACGTAGTGCATGCTTTACTTTCTATTAGTACAATTCTTCTCACACTGCTGAATGAAACACCACATGCGTGAGCCACCCTCCTTTGCAACTGGTTTTCGGACATACGAACTCCCACCTCGTCTTTCGTAAATGCATTGACATTATATACAATTTCTCGTCATTGGCTGTGAATTACTTTCCGTCTACCGAGTTTACTTGCTTTCTCTGAACTGCAAGCTTCCATGCTAGCAAGTACACTGCACACAAAACAAACACACACTTTAAATGAAGACAGGCAAGTCGATTGCGTTGTTTCTCGGTGCTCACACAACATTTATGACGTTTGGCAACCCTGCCACGTTTCCGACCCTGCACATCGGTGGGAGAGTTTCTTGTCTCACCTCTTGTACTGTAATAGCTGCTGTCTGCATTTTCACTTTTCACTGCAAACAAATTACACCAAAAATAGTTTTACTTAATGACGTAATGTTAAGGGAACTGATGGCAGTGCCAGGGGGGCTCAGCCCCGCCCTTGCCCCTGCCTGGCTACGGACCTGCTAGGGCATCAACATATCTAGCTACTACTACCTCTTCGACACAATCGGTTTCAATATCAACAAATCTTATATGTGTGGAATCTTTGGTACTTCCCGATGACGCAGTGGTAGTGTTGTTGCCTTGTAATCAAGGGGTCCCAGCCTCGATACTCGGTGGAGGCATTTAGTGGTTCAGATCCCACTTTAATCTGTACGTCCAGTCCCTATTAGTCTTTCTGAGCATAAAGTGGACTTAAAACACCAATTCAATCAATCAATCTTTGGTACTAATTTGATATTTTTTTAATGTAACCATTTTAATTTCCAATTGTAAGAATTGGTATGGATATTAAAAGCAAGTATCTTAGGTTATGTGCTGATTTTAAGACAGGACTGAATACTTTACTTGAGAAAGTAACTTATCCATTACTGAAAATAGATGATATTTTGAACACATTAGGTGATTCTGATACCTAATAGTATGATATGATTTTCAATGTTTGAATTTGTTATATGAACACGTACATGAAGCAAAAAAGAAAATACTGTTCTACCTTTTGAAAATCTAGTATCAAATCTCTTTACATTAAATTTTGTGTTCAGTAAAATATATTTTTGTGGCATAGGGACGTGACAACCTCATCGCCCAGTGACTTGTTCACTGCAGTTGGTCAAGAAATGGTCAACATTTTGCTCTGTTGGGATTTACAGAGCTGTTCTGTCATAGCGTCATGAGCGTCCCACAATCGGCAGAAGTGGGGTATGGTTGGTGGACTACAATGTGATCCTCCCAGCTAGATCCGAGGGATCCGCTGACCAACGACAGTGCGGTCCTCCATTCATATTGGGGGTTTGGCGTAGAGCTGACAACTCTGCACTGTAAAAAGACATGTCAAGAAACAGCAATATAAGGCCATGGATGTTCCCAAGGTAAAATATTCCGGAGGTAAAATAGTCCCCCATTCGGATCTCCGGGTGGGGACTACTTTGGGAGGTCCCTGGACTAAGGATAAGATCTACCTTAGGAATAAGGATATTAAATTAGGTACCTGGAATGTTCTGAACCTTTACCGGCCTGTGGCATTTCAGTGTACAGTTAATGAGATAGTTAAGTATAAATTAGATGTAGTAGCTGTCCAGGAAGTTAGGTGGCCAGGAGAAGGGAATTGTAAAACTAAAAATTATACTTTTTTCTATGGTGGTACTAAAAATCATAATTTTGGAACAAGGTTTTTCATAAATAATAGAATTATCTCGGCTCTTAAAACAGTAGAATTTATTAATGATAGGATATCATATGCAGTTTTACTGGGTAGGTGGTGAAGATAATACTAAAAGATGATTTTTATGCAGCGTTAGAACAGGTCTTTGATAAATTTTCTCAGGATGATATGAAAATTCTGTTAGGTGACTGTAATGCACAGATTGGCAAAGAAGAGACATTTAAACCCACGATTGGTAAAGAAAGTTTTCATGAATTAAGTAATGATAATGGTATAAGATGGATTACTTTTGCAACCTCAAAGAATTTAATTGTGAAAAGTACCACTTTTAAACATAAAGATATCCATAAATATACCTGGTTCTCTCCAGATGAAGATATAGATCTTGCTCAGGATAAGGACAGATGGAAGGCCTATGTTGCTGCAGCCATGAACCTTCAGGTTTAAGCAGGCTAGAGAGAGCCTTTCCAGATGGTAAAACTCATAATCGGATAGATCATATTCTCATTGATAAGAGAAGGCATACTAGTATAATTGACGTTCGTACACATAGAGGTGCTGACTGTGCCAGTGACCATTATTTACTAATTGCTAAATTAAGAGAAAGACTCTCAGTGATAAATCATAAGCAACAAAATCTAAAAGTTCTAAAATTTAATACAGGAAAATTTGCTGATGAAAGAATTAAGAGAGATTACCAAATTAAACTGTCAAATAGATTTGATGTTTTGCAGGATTTAAATGATGATGAAAATATAAATAAAACAGGTGTAAATAAGAATTGGGAACACATACGTAATGCAATAGAATCAGCAGCTAAAGAAAGTATAGGATACCATAAACCAAGAAAAAGTAAGCCATGGTTTGATAATGAATGTCATAATCTAATAGAAATAAGGAATCAGGCTAGACTTAGGTGGTTAAATAACTCTGATGATACAAATCTAAGCAATTATAATAGAATAAAGTGAGAAGTTAACCGCACGTTTAGAAGTAAAAAAAGAGATTACTTGAAAAGCAAAATAACGAAATTGAAATAAACAGCAAAAACAAAAATATCAGATATTTATATGAAGGTGTAAATCAATTTAGAAAGGGGTGGCAAACTAAAGTAAACTTGATAAAGATAAAGACCGTGATTTTCTAGCTGACCCAAGCGATATTCTAAATAGATGGAAGAACTACTTTAATGACCTTTCAAATGTTCATGTAGGAGATAAATCAGAAGTAAATGAAGTACACACAGCAGAACCTTTAGTTCCAGAACCTAACTTGACTGAAGTTAAAGATGCTATTAAAAGGCTAAAGAATAACAAAGCACCTGGCATTGATTTAATACCAGCTGAGTTAACTAAATATGGTGGAAATTCGTTAATATGTCAAATTCATAAATTAATTTGTTTAATATGGAATAAAGAAGAAATCCCTCAACAGTGGAAAGAATCCATAATTGTTCCTGTGTTTAAAAAGATCATAAAATGAACTGCAATAATTACCCTGGAATTTCTCTACTCTCAACAACTTATAAAATATTATCTAATATTATTTTAACAAGACTAACCCCACATGCTATTGAAATTATAGGTGATTATCAATGTGGATTTAACAGATCAACTACAGATCAAATTTTGCACATCAGACAGACACTTGATTGATTGATTGATTTAGTTTATTTTACTTCGCGTTTTGTGCCTCTTGGCTAATTTGCGAAGATGGGGATGAGTGATGAAATGATGAAATTGATGAATGGACATTCACAAACAACCAAGCCCGACCAGGATTCGAACCCGGGACCCTTGGCGTCGCAGCGAGAGTTGCTAACCACTTGGCCACAGGGTCGGGCAGACAGACACTTGAGAAAAAGTGGGAATATAATCAAAATGTCCATCAGCTATTCATTGATTTAAAAAAAGCATATGATTCGGTCAAAAGAGATAATTTATATATTAGTCGAGTTTGGAATACCTAAGAAGCTTGTTAGTATGATAAAAGTATGCACCAGTGAAACAGAAAATAAAATTCGTGTGGGTATTAATGTGTCTGACAAATTTACAATTCATGATGGGTTAAAACAAGGAGATGCATTATCTCCATTGATCTTTAATTTTGCCTTAGAATATGCTGTTAGGAAGGTAAAAGAAACTAACGAAGGACTAAAATTAAATGGTATGACTCAGTTGTTAGCATATGCAGATGATGTAGACTTATTAGGGGATGATATAAATACAATTAAGAATAATGCTAAAATATTTTTCAAAACTGCTAAAGAGATAGGTTTGGAAGTTAACAAAGAGAAAACTAAATATATGCTTACAGGCGGAAACCAAGTGTTAGGTAATAATCAAAATCTAATTATTGATAACAACTCGTTTGAACCAGTTTCCAAATTCAAATACTTAGGAGTAATATTAACAAATGAAAATTATATTAAAGAGGAAATAAAAAGTAGGCTTAATTCAGGAAATGCATGTTACTTTTCTCTTCATAAACTTTTGTCTTCTCGTTTAATATCTAAGAAACTAAAAGTTAAAATATACAAAACAGTAATTTTGCCTGTAGTATTATATGGGTGTGAAACCTGGTACCTTACATTGAAAGAGGAACACAAATTGAGAGTATTTGAAAATAAGATCCTTAGGAAAATATTTGGACCTAAAAGGGATGAGGAGACAGGTGAGTGGAGAAGGTTACATAATTTAGAAGTACATAAATTGTATTCATGTCTAGATATTATTAGAATAATTAAATCAAGAAGACTTAGGTGGGCAGGCCATTTGGCACGAATGGGAGAGGAAAGAGGAGTTCACAGGATTCTTGTTGGGAAACCTGATGGTAAGAGACCTGTAGGAAGGCCAAGACGAAGATGGAATGACAACGTTTAGATGGACCTAAAGGAAATCGGTAGAGATGGAAAAGAGTATATCTTGCTCAAGATAGGGACAGATGGAAGGCCTGTGTTGCTGCAGCCATGAACCTTCGGGTTTAAGAAGGCTAAAGAGTTAGTTAGTTAGTTAGTAACCATTTTGACTATCTTGCATATTAATTGTACCAATTAATTTTAGATTTCAGGACTTATATGATAATTGTGAATCTCATTTTGTTGTATGCATCTGAAGTGTTCTTGTACAGTAGTATTAACATGTGATGCAGTGGAGTAACAAAATCAAGTAAAATACCCGCACACAAGAAACAAACTTCCCTCCCCCCACCCACCCCAGTAAGTCAGATTCTTTCAAGAAATTTAAATAATTACTTTGAATGGCTAATTGTGGCTACACTGACATTAATAGTTATGCAAATCGGATCTCTACCTGTGAATTTTCATAGATTACAACTTTATCTTCTTTGATATTTGTATATTCAAAAGAAGGAAAGAAAAATACTTACTTTACTTACTTATCCACTCCCCGCCCCTCTTAACAGAAAGTTGACTTCTAAGAATGACACTTTTACTTCACAACATCAATAGAGCTTGGCCTTTTGCATTCAACATAGCCCAGTAAACGAAGGATTTTTGTTGGAACTAATTAGGGGAAAGCTCAATTTTGGTTTAAGTTTGACCATTATAAGAGACATTCAATATGCAGTGTTTCAAGAAATCATACATATCTCTGAAACTATTGGTCATATCAGGACGTTCTTTTTATAATTTCAGTGCCAAGATTACTCTCTACAAATTTGGACCTCTTCATGTTTTAAATATTTCTAATGGTTTTTGAGTAATTTTAAGACGAAATGAAAAAAATGTAAATTTTTAAACTTACTTTTTTCCTTTTGGCACTGCATTTTCGTTACGAATGATAATATTGGAAAATTATCCGAACAAAAGTTGTAGAGTATAATATTATCTTTCATTTGATACCAATAATGACAAGCTTGCTACTAAAATGTGCCGTGTAGTTAGTAAAGTTTGAACTGGCACTCTCACTTTCACTCACAATGTGGGCTATAGTGGAACCACGAGCAAAACAACTTGCGCAGACCCGCGCCTCCTGTGCACTGTACCCCTGCGAGTATGGGAGGGGGAGAGTGGACCATGCTTCCTTATGGCCCGAGGTGGAGGAAAGAAGGGAAAGCTGTGTGGGGACTTTTCATCCCAAGGTTTTTTTTCCTTGTGGTCGATCTATACCTCACTACTCTACCTGTCTACCGCAAAAAATTGAGTTACTTCGTGTACTGAATGCACATATTTTGATGTTTTTTGTTCATATGTGCTACATTTAAACAATATTTTTAACATTTCGTAGCATTTCAAAGTAGCCCATGTTATGTTGTTAGATAGAATATACAATTTTAATTGTCTTATTTTGAAAATATTGAAATAACCTGTGTGCAAATATTTGCATTACTTACCTCAGAAAAATATCATTCTTGTCTGACATTCTCAAATTATTGAACTCTACACATGATTGTTTCAAGTACTTTTCCATAGCCTAGTACTGGGAAATTGTGGAGCAGCGCTGCACACAATAGTAGAGAAGAGGACAACGGGAGTGGGTGGAACAAAGCAGTGTGTGCTGCTGCAAACAGGTGGTAGCTGAAGCTCACGTTTCCCCTCCATGCACTCATTGGTCGAACCCTCTCGAGTCCTACCTGTGCAAAGGACTTGTTTCATTTAGTCTATTTGGCAGTCAAAGCTCAAACTAGTGGATTAATGATAAAAGGATAGAAGGGATGACCCAACTGTAGAACGATTGTGGATTGTATTGGCCGCTGTAATTGAAGACATCCAAAAGATGGTCCATAGATCTCATTAATTCACTTAACTGGAATCAATAAAGTTTGAAGGAGAATGCTTAGAGCCTGAAACTCTTAAAGATTTTATAAGGAGAGCAAAGAAGAAAATTGGTGATGACTCTACCCAGATCAATAGCAATAACTAATGTGATAATATCAACCATCAGGCAATGGTCATTTCAATCACAAATTGAAATTTCACTGACATTACCATTACATTGGCTGTATGGATGGTCGAATAGCGTAGTGGTAACATCGTCGACTTATTATCAAGGGATTTAGGTTTTGATATCTGGTGGAGGCACATAGTGGTTCGGATCCTACTTGATACTGCAGGTTCAGTCCCAAGTAGCCTTTCTGTGTATAAAGTGTCCTTCAAACCAAACTCAAACAAACTAAGCACATTGATGTTCTGTCATGTTCAAGTTGTCAAAAAGAAACAAAAAAAAGCAGGACTTCAAAATCAAGGACTATAGAGATTTTCAGGGTAGTGCTTAAAGTGAAAAATGTTATCTGGGGGATGTTTGGATGAGCCATGCAGTTAGCATGGGGGGGGGGGGGGGGGGTGCTCCCATGATTTAACATGGTAACTGCTGGTCTCCCCGATGGAGCAGTAATAATATCGTCGCCTTGTAATCAAGGAGATTAGCCCCGAAAGGTGGTTGTAAGATTGGTGCAAGGAAGATGAAGACCATCTTCCTTATTATTAGAGATGGGACATGTTAATCAGTGCTCTACGGTTTTGGCATACACATGCAGATCTGAGTATCGGTAATATTACCAAATTTTACCAATTAATTATATTGTAACTTTGGGCAACGCTCAGACAGACACTTACTTACTCTTTTTTAAATAAAATATATAAGTAATGTGACATGGTTTTACAAAGAAAATGTTTAAACATACATCAGAGGCGTGGCGTGCATGTAACCGGTGTTACCGCAGGTAACAGCAAAATGTAAAGAAATTAACAAGTTTTTTTTCTCAATAAAATAACAACATTGTTAAATAAGTTAACTGACAGCGTTGCAGTTGAGTGTATATTGCAGAGGACATTTTTTTCTGCAGCTGTCAAAAGCGAAGAGACAGGCCGTTCTGCTACCCTCAAGAGGCAACAAGAGGAAAGGGCGCCCGCCAATGCAAGGAAACAGCGGGGAAAGACTTGGAGGCAAGTGTGCTAGGGGGTTATTCATATGCCTGTTTAGGGGCCCTGTTGCCGCTGCGGCCTACCGGATCAGCAAGTGTTGTCACATTGGATTTCCAGAAAAGAGCTAAATCCCGCCTAAAACGGGGATACTAATTTATTACTCTGAAGCAACAAGAGCTAGACTGCAAAGCCAAAGCTGGATTTAAGTACAACCGAGACCGTTTAGTAATAGACGAAAAGATAAGTACTTGATACGATTCGTGATTTGGACAAACCTTGCTCCAAAAACTAAGTTGGCAACAGTAGTATGTACATCTGGACTTGCTCCCACCGCTGGAGGAGGGGAATTCTGTCGTCTGCTCAACGCAGAAACGTCAAACTGACCCGAATGTGTGGTTCATCTTCCCCTTTCCACCTCTTTGCAAAGAAACAGAGATGGTTGACAAGGCTCAACTACTATTCACTGGATTTTCGCGGTAACTCTCTCATGAGTGGTAGTTCTTTCTAGGAGTGATTGTGGCTAAATAATCATTGAGCGTATTGAAAAAAAAAATCCAGATCAAAGGCATGTTTTTTTTTTGGGGGGGAGAGCGGTAGGGTGGAGATGATAACGTGTGATGGCCGGTAACACTTTTGAAAAAGTCACGCCACGCCACTGACATACATATATATACAGGGTGTCGCAAAACTCTTTCAACAATGCTTGGGTGCTGGTAGATATCATAAAAACAAGTAACGTTTCCCTATAAAGTTTACCTCGAAAGCGCTTAGTTTCGGCGATATAAGTGCTTAAAATCTATCCTGTACGTATGCAACCCAACACAGCAAACACTTGCTCTGACATAACTACCAGGGGCGCGTGGCAAAGTTGCCACTAGCGTTTCTGGTTAAGAGAGACCACTTGAAAACAACAACTTGGGAATCTTGCCTGAGCAAAATCCAAAACATTAATGATACTTACGAGGTTGTAAGAACCATTGACAGTATTTATAAACTGACCAAGACAAATAATGGGCAGACTGAAATTAAAGATTACTCATTCTAAAATATCTCCATAATTGATTGATTGATTTGGTTTATTTTAATTCGCTTTTCTGCCACCTTTGGCTAATCGCGAAGATGAGGATGATATGATGAAATAACAAATGACACCAATGTCTAGGCCAGGATTTAAAACCGAGACACCTGGCACCGTAGCGAGCTGTGCTAACCACATCACGACGGAGGGTTTCGTGTATCATGCAATATCAACAATTGGAAGGGACACGTGAGATAGGGGAAATCCAGGAACGAACAATTGTAAGCATGATGTGCTTGCTGCCTCGTTTCGAACATTTGACATTCAAACAAAAACTACTGGCTGCTAGTGCATTACCCAATGACTACCATCGTGGTTGCAATCACATTCGCAGCAAAACATGCCTTTACTGCAGAAATGAACTTTTCTTGTCAATATATTCGTTCTTGATTTTTCAAACGCTACTATTGTTCCAAGAGTCAAAATAATTCGTTAAGAGCAGAGAACTAACAGACTTTATAAATTGTTATCCTACAGTGTTCTTTTTACGTTAAGCTCAATGCACCAATAGGTGTATTGGTGCAGTACCTTCTCCCTTTTCAGAAAAATCGGAACTACGAAGACGAATGATCCAGTGACATATTTCTCCTGGGCGGAGCTCTTATCAGGAACCTTCGATAGAGAGATCATGTGTCGATCACTAAACGTACTCGATCATGAAGGCGGCTCAATAGACTTTTGCTGTTTCAAAATTGTTTTTTGTCATTGTGCAATAAGAGTGGCCTTTACAGTTCAGTGCTTGATATAAGTATGCATTTCTTGGCTTTGGTTTTTAATAAGGACTAGTTTTAATGTGTGAATTTATTCATGTCTAAAATAAAAGCCGGCCCCGGTGGGTTAGAACATCGCACTACGATGCCAGGGGTCTTGGGTTCGAATCCTGGCTTGGGCATGGATGTTTGTGAGGGTCCATTCATCAATTTCATCATATCATCACTTATTCCCATCGCAAATTAACCAAAAGTGGCATAAAGAGCGAAGTAAAATAAAGCAAATCAATCAATCAATCATTAAATTAAAAGAGCCTTGCAATTATTTCCTTACGAGACGAACAAGATTAGCACGAACACTAGCACAGATAGGAATAATTTCCAAATAAACTGTAATAACATTACATTCTGCATGTTCGAAACGAGGCAGCAAGCACATCATGCTTACATTTGTTCGTTCGTGGATTTCCCCTATATCACGTGTCCCTTGCAATTGTTGATATTGCATGATACACGAAACCCTCTGTCGTGATGTGGTTAGCACAGCTCGCTACAGTGTCTCGGGTTTAAATCCTGGCCTAGACATTGGTGTCATTTGTTATTTCATCATATCATCCTCATCTTCGCGATTAGCCAAAGGTGGCAGAAAAGCGAATTAAAATAAACCAAATCAATCAATCAATTATGGAGATATTTTAGAATGAGTAATCTTTAATTTCAGTCTGCCCATTATTTGTCTTGGTCAGTTTATAAATACTGTCAATGGTTCCTACAATCTCGCATCATTAATGTTGTAGATTTTGCTCACGCAAGACTCCCAAGTTGTTGTTTTCAAGTGGTCTCTCTTAACCAGGAACGCTAGTGGCAACCCTGCCATGCGCCCCTGGTAGTTATGTCAGAGAAAGCGTTTGCTGTGTTGGGTTGCATATGTACAGGATAGATTTTAAGCACTTATAGCGCAGAAACTAAGCGCTTTCGAGGTAAACTTTATAGGGAAAAGTTACTTGTTTTTATAATATCTACCAGCACCCAAGTGTTGTTGAAAGAGTTTTCCGACACCCTGTGTGTGTGTGTGTGTGTAAAAAAAATATATATATATATATATATATATATATATATATATATATATATATATATATATATATATATATATATATATATATATATATATATATATATATATATATATATATATATATATATATATATATATATATATATATATATATATATATATATATATATATATATATATATATATATATATATCCGGTTCCATCTTCTGTTTCTTCTCACACCGATGATGCTATAAATTAGCGAAAATTTTGAATTTTTCTACTGTCCGGTGAGTGTTTCCTTTTACCTTATTTGATTTTTACTTAGCCCTTTTGGCCCTCCTTGCTTTTATCCATTATACAGGGTGTCATTTTAATGGCGCCCACGGACCACAGATTCGTATAGAGGACATCAAAACAAACAACTTTTCTCCGTAACATTTTTCTCGTTGGTGCGTCGATTCGACGCTATAGCCGTCCAAAAAATACCGTTTTGCCGCCTGGATGCTGGCAACCCAACACAACATTTGATCGTATCTGTGACGTCATTTCCCGCGGCGAAACAGCGCACGGTAGGGTTGCAAGGAACTCACAAATTATCTTAAAAATGACAAACTACCAACCACATTATTAGCTGTAAAACGAAGCGAGAAACGCCTTCAGTAGACCGAACATCATAGCCTACCAGCCAGAAGATCAGCAGTCATCTTAGTGGAAGGCAGAAGTGAACCAAGGATATGAGAAATTGTAAAGAACTGATTCAAAATGAAGTGTCAATATCGGATTTTGTCTCAGCGTACATGTCAAATATCAACAACAATAAATTTTATTGGACTTACAACTTACGTGTGGCTGTTTACGCCCATCTACATGTCAAATATTTGCAAATCTCGTTGCAAGATTGATATCTACAGGATTGTGTCCAGATGCCTTGTGGTACTTTTGTGCTGATAACGGAAGTGTCCGAGGTTCACGTTGTTACATTACTGCTAAAACACGTACAACCATAGTAACAATCTAATGATGAATCAGTAGCGAATATACTGCCCTGTTCACAGCTGCAAACTATTACATGTGTATCCGGTGCATAGATAAGCACAATCGTCGGAGAGCTTGTATTACTATTACTTATATCCCTGTATTTTCAACCATTCTTGCCGCTTGCCTCATAATGCCCTGAATATACATTATATTATGTGTTGCTTACTTTTGGAATTCTGAGTTCTTTCATTTCTATTTTGTCATCTGTTCAGTGTGTCACAGACAACTAGTATCAGAAGGACGAAGTGAATAGACTAAATTGTAGATGCCAACTTGGTAACTAGATTTGCAAATATTTGACATGTAAGCTGAGACAAAATTTGATATGACCACTTCCACTTGAATTATATTTTCTTTCTACCATTTTTCGGATCATTTGTTTACTTCCTGTTAGGTTACAGAACGTGTTTTCTCATTTTGTTCTACGGTACATAATGTGGCTGATTTAAGCTATGTCATTTTTCACAAAATGTGTATATTCCTGGCAACCCTGGAACGCATCGCTTCAAGACGGGAAATGACGTCACAAATGCAATCAAATGTTGTATGTGGTTGCCAGCATTCAGGCGGCAAAACAGGCTTTTTTTGAACGACTGTAGCGCCGAAACGATGCTCCGAGAAAAACGTTACTAAGAAAAGTGGTTTGTTTTGATGTCCTCTATACGTTTCCGTGGTCCGTGGGCACCATTAAAATGACACCCTGTATATATATATATAGACACACACACACGAGGACATGCCGAAAAGCAATGCCTGCAATTTTTTTGTTACGGTGTAAACAAATTTAGGATTTTGATCCATAATTAGTTGTTGTGCGAATTACTCACTGATTTCAATTCAAAAAGCATTCTAAAATACAAAAACTTTTTGTACTTACAATTCGTAAATATCTGGTTTTCCAATGAATGACATTTTGAGAACAACTGTTCCCTTCTCCAGGTTCGTAAGTTACATAGTCTATCCAAATTACACCATAGTCACGTCAATACTTTTCTCCCAAAATTCCAGGAACAAGGATACAGGTTTGGAGATTAATGTAGAAAAATTGGAATCCATACTAAAACCCTACAACTTCCAAGGCTTTCGTTGTTGTTAAAAACAGGGTATAAAACCATCTCAGGCTAAAAGAACCCTTCCTACTTAAAAAGATAAAATTCTAAAACGCGACCGCGTGCCGCTTTCTCCTCGCTTACTTCCCCTACATTTCCCCTACCTGCTTACGTCATATCGAGCTTGAAGTAGTGTTTTTTTTTAGCCTCGCGTAATATCTCTGGGGTGATGAGGAAACCTATCTTCTTATACTCCCGCTTCTCCCATTTCTTAAACATCCCTATCCTCATTTCATCGAAGTTTCCTTCATCCCTGTTTAATTTATTTTCCCTGCCTTTGCAAATATAGGAAGCCTCATATATGTTCCTCCAATTTAGTTTACTTTCTTCCCGAATTACCTCCCATTTTCTAATTTCATGTCCTTCCTCAATGATATGCTCCGAGAGCTCTGTAATAGGAACTCCCTCCCTTATAGCTTTGTCATGCTCTCCCCACCTTATGTCCATACTTCTCACCGTTTGGCCGATGTATTCTTTATTACATTCACATTTTATACCATAACCCCCTTCCTCCCCCCCCCCTCTTTTCCATCTTTCTTGTATCCTGTAAAGTGTTTTTCCAAAGTCCTCGGAGCTTTCATTCCACATTTTATTCCATCTCCTCTTACTAGTTTCTCTACTTTCTCAGAAATCCCTTGGAAATATGGGATTCCTATATACCTAAAATTCATTTTTCCCCCTTCTCTCTCTCCTCCTTTCATGTCACTCTTCTCACCATTGCCATCTAACTCTTTTTTGCATGTTTTTCTTGCCCTACTTAGGTTCCTTCTTAAATCTAACTCTTTATACTCATTTCTTCTCCCCACTCTCATTATCCATTCCACCTCTTTTTTCAATTCTCCCTCGTTGTTGCACAAAGAAGTTTAGGAACACATTATTCTTGGTTCTTTTGGCGTGGGCAGATTCATTATTGATGTACAATTCCCCCAATCAAGTTTTATGAAAAACCCCGGTTATTATTTTCTTTCCTTCTCTATATATCGAAAGATCCAAAAAGCCTATCTTATTTTGAGCTACCATGCATTGTTCATCAGACTTTCCCACTTCTCCATTGCACGTTCCAAACTTTTATCACCAGGGGCCACTGAACTGTAGTAAGGTAAATGGCAGCATGTAACCATACTATGTCGGTGTGCCTGAAGCAGCGTGCGGTGATAGAATTTCTAACCACAAAAAATGTACCCCCAAATGACATTCATTGGAGAATGAAGGCTTTTTATGGGGATGAATGAGTGGACATCAGTACTGTACGATGTTGGGCTGTTCGTGTTTGTAGTGAAAATCCCAGCAGAGGAACTCTCAATGTGTGACAAAGAACAGAGTGGAAGGCCACGTACTGCAACTGATGAAGGTCAACAGAATTGTGTCGAACTCATTAGAGAGAAACATCGCAAAACACAGGCAGAAATCATCTTCAAATGTGGCATATCACAGGAGTGTGTGCAGGCGATAATCACAGATCTGGGATACCGAAAACTTGGTGCATGGTGGGTGCTTCAGAAGATCACTCCTGACATGAAATAGAAGAGACTGGCCTACAGTTGCTTCAGCGTTATTGATCTGGCTCCGTGAGATTTTCATCCGTTTCCAAAGCTTAAGGAACACTTCAAAGGAGTTCACTTTGATTCTGATGATGCAGTGCAAACAGAAGTGAAGCTGTGGCTGCATCGTCAAGATCAATAATTCTACAGTGATGGCATTAAGAAACTCGTCTGTTGTTGGCAGACTTGTGTTGGTCCCCAGGGTGATTATGTGGAAAAGTAATTATGTAGATATGGAAAATAAAGTTCTAGAAAGTTACCTGCATTTCAAATTAATTAAACAGTTTTCCAATTTAAAAAAATAGAAGGCATTACTTTTCAGCATGCCCTCGTAGCACCTTTTCAAAGGTGGCAAAACACTTAATGCATACATTAATTATGGAGGTGAATGAACCATTGATGTTCTTCAAAGAACTTAGTTATTAGTATCAATACATTTTATATCAGTTCACTTTCTGATACCAATACAGTTACAATTCTTTTCTTCAAACTGCATTACAATGCACAAAATTAAATTTTGAACAGAAATTATATGAAATAATTCTTTTCACACTAGACAAACAGATAGTATTTAGATACCAATTAATCTGCAATGCAAATTAAACATACTGAATGGGTCACAGGTGGTGGATAGTGAAACCTCCCTCAGATATGAGGGGGAGCTGCGAATAAAGGGAAACCCAAATAAGCAGTACTGAACCGAGGCAGCAAGGCTATCAGGGGGTGGAGGGTCTCCAGTGGCATTGACATACTCAGGAAATACCACAGATACCCATCAACAGCCTTATCATCATGCGAACTGAGCATGAAACAAGTGTTGCTTGCTGCATGTGGCATGGAGCTTGTCTCTTTGCTGTGAAACTCTAGTGTCGCTTGTCCCTTAGGTGTGAATTCTCCCTTACAGAGAACAGATCCGCTGCCTTCAAAATGGGCACTCCTCTGCCTACCTGCTGTGGTCTGTATTTGCTTTCATATGAGCTGATCTGCTATGTTGAACAGGGATTTGTGTTCTCTTTTGTGTAGTTTGCTACAGCAATAGGTGCTAAACTGATAAATGTACTTATAATGCCACAACATAAGTACAATTTAGAACAAATAATTTTTACATATGATTATGATTCTTGGATGAAAACAAACTTGTGCAAAAGTGTGAGGAGGCGATTTTTAAGAAAACATTCTCACAAGACATGAAAAAATGTGTAGCAGTACAAATAAAACATTTCCATCTTCTGTGACAAAGGTACGTAATTAGTTTACTTGTAATACTGAAATATTTTAATTGAAATCAATCTATATGCAACTTGATTTCCCAAACAAGCAGTATGGTTCCAGGTATTATACGGGCCATGTCCAAGCCATGCAACACACAAATGAATGTATTATATTATATTATATTATATATATATATATATATATATATATATATATATATATATATTCATGCAAATCCATCTTTATCATAACTCAGTTTTTAGTTCTTCTTCATTAACACACCTTGAGCAAAGATTTTGTCATTTGATGGGCATCATAAGAATACAGTAATCTATCACAAACAGGATTTCCATTACCAGAAACGAAACTGAACTACAATTATCATTAGGAACAAAATTACAACCCTTTTTGCACAAATTAAAGGCACATGTCATCTCCAAAGCTGTTTTCCTATTTATTTTTCATTTTCTTAAGTTTTACAGTAATTAGTTCTACACTGTGACAGATGGTTCATTGCCCATCATTATTATCAAGACATAAAAATGAAATACAAAAAATGGATGTATTCTGCTGTCTTTGTTAACAAGTACATATAAAGTTACACATGATGCACTTGAGACTTTCCTGCGAATGTGTTCTTATCAAGTACCTACTTCTGGATACAATGCACAAAGAGGTTCATTCAAAACACAAGTGCTCATACAGGTACGGGGGCAATGTAACACCATTAAGTTGATAAGTCTTCAGTCTCGTTTCGCACAATCACTTCTATCTTCGGTTACAAGGAGGGAAAAATCACTGTCACTTTTCACAAGAAAACTTTGTTCTCAATCCTGGGTAGATGGGCAGAAAAATGTTCCATTTGCTACCACGCAGTAACAGCTTGCCTTTGTTTCCTATGGAGACACGTACTGACACACAAGTAAAAACATTTATTTTTCTATACGATATAAGAAACATTTAAGTGTTTGTTTTCCCCCCTTTCAAAGAGAGGGAGAGGGGAGTTAGGGGATCTGACACTCATCCTTCATATATACTACACACGCACAAAGAAGTACATTATTTTTTTTATATTAAAAAGCCCTTTGAAGTACACAGGTTGGTAACTTACCACTAACAACAAAATTAAATTATTCAGTACAAATAAATTGGCATATGATTACCACTTTAATAATAAAAATATTAATTACTACTGTTAAGAAGAAAGGTTGCAAAACTGAATATGTTACAAAAAATTAACATGCAACAGAGTCTATAAAAATAAGCAACCATTGAACTTACAACTGTCACTGTTATAAAATAAAAAATATATTCTAAACACAGCACATTTAATTGGCAATAATAAAGCTCGATTCTCTTTAAGTTGACAGCTGCCATACCAACTCTTTTTTACTTTAAATAAATGAAGTGAAGTTGTATAAATTTTGGCAGTGTTTAATAATTTAAATTAATTATTAAAACTCAATTTACTAGCACTATATGAACAAAATAATTGGTCAGATGTAGATATCTTCTGTACAGTCGCTATATCCATTACTGGGATGCAAGAATATTACAAATCATGTAGGAATCCCTTACTTTGGCGTCAGACAATGGTGGTACGTTCAAGGCACCAAGTGAAATGTCAATGTTAGCAGTCTTACGGGGGTACATATGGAGGTGGCTTCCGATATGCTGGAGTAGGCTTGGGACGATTTTGACGGTTGGAATCTCGATTAGTCGTGAATGGCGGAGGTGGCTGGTAAGGAGGGGATGATGCCGGATCCTCAATTTCTTCTGGTGGAACATTCCGAGGATCACGATGATCTACGGAAGGGGCCGTTGGAGATGGCGATCCTGAACTTCGGTGATATTCCGGAGGAGGAAGGGGTGGTTTCTCATCCTTAAGGATAACAGGGCTTTTTGCAGTGTCATTATTCTCCTCAAATTCATCTTGGAAAATTACTGGTATACCTTTATTTATGAAAGTCTTATTCTCATCCATGTGCATCTTACCTTTACGTCTTTTGCGATAGAGAATGCAAGCTATGATTCCAGCAAGCAACAGCATTACTGCTATAATAACAGCCGGGACTATGAAAGTGATGAAATTTTCACCAGCCGTACTTGCGGGTTCGGTTTCTTCACCTAATGGAGGTGATTCTGGCACATGAACAGGGGTTAATCCTCCCTGGCATAATGAAATTGGTATAATTTCAACATGCAGGACAGGAAAGTCTGGCATGAACACTTCGTGTACACGCTTGTTGATAGTTTCGTCATCGTTAATCAGTACTTTCCTCAACTGGACAATTTCCTCCTCGGCACATCTGTCCTGAGGGAGCGATCGATTGAACCAGGATACAATGACGGAACCTTGGCTGATATGATTCAATACAATATTGCTCGTGTTAAAATCACCAAAGAGTTCCTTGATCTTTTCAAAGAACTTCCTTTTATCAGATGCACTATGGTGAAATTGTTCATAGCTTCTGTTAATCTTCATGCTGAATTCTATATTATACTTCATCTCTGGTGCAGGATGAACAACAACCTCTAGACTATCTTGCTCCGAGAGACCTTCTTTGTCTTGACACACCTACAACAGAAAACATACAGTTATTATTCATAATTGGGAAGAGAGAGATGTGGTAGTATATAAATACGGAGAAACTAGTACTCACTTATCCGCGGAACTGTTTTTTCTGTTCCAATGAGGATGGTGGCAGTGGCCACTGAAATTGATAGAACGAAGAAAAAACAGTTTCGCAGATAAGTGAGTACTAGTTTCTCTGTATTTATACAGTTATTAATTCTACTGAATGCATAAACCACAGCCCCTCCCCCTTTTTTGCCCAAACAAATTCCAGGTGTTTCAGGCATTTTCAAAAAAAAAAATTCCAGCTCATTCTGTAGTGTTTTAGATTGATTTAATTTACCATGTAGTTTTTGAATGAAAGCAATGATTCCAGTTCTAAGAAACACCATATGTTTAAGTACAGTGGAACCACGGTTTTACATTTTCCCGCATTATGCATTCAATGTTCATGGTCCCAATAGAGCAAAATGCTATAAAATAATCCTAGATTTTACATTTTCTCGCATTTTAAGTTCTTTCAACTTGTTTCCCTGAAAATCTTAAATCGAGGTTCCACTGTATTTGTTTTCAATTAGAAATACATATTACATCAAATTAGGATTTACAGGTTTGTGAAAAATCCATATTCTACCAACCCACTGTGCAAGAAACAGCAACCATATTTGATATTACCTAACCTTTCCATTTTTTCCAGATCAGTGGAAAATGCGAATGATGTTCCTAAAATAAAGGACAAAGAATGGAATGATGTACAGGGCACAGTGTCATGTGTTGGACAAAGCAAGAAATAGTTTGCAATGTGCTTCATGGATTATAACTATAAAGTATCTGGTTGAGCACTTTTGTTAGCAAGTTTGATGTGTGATTATCTGCATAATCCTTTTGGCATTCATATCAAAGCTATAATTATAAGTAATAAATTTAAAAATGTTACTTTCTTGTAATTTTTAAAACACTTTTTCTTATTACTTTATTGAGACTGTGAAGATAAACAATGATGTGTATTGATATTTTATATGAATCCACCTCTGTGGGTTAATCCGAAGGTTATTTATTGTGCTGTTATTAATAGTTTCATCACAACATTAAAAAAAAAAAAGAAACAATATTGTATGTAGTAACGATACCAGAAAAAAAGCAACGAGGCAATGATGGTGGTGGATAGTCATATTTACAATGGCCTTAATTACCATACAAACAATTTTGATGAAAAATTATTTGATTTAATTATCTTGTTCAGTCTACTGGGAAAACAGACTGGATGTCCAGCCTTTTCCTCTTTTAGTGATTGCAAGGCTGCGACATTTAAATTTGACATCCACACGTGTACACAAGGAAATATCAAATTAGAAAATTGGAAGCAATGGGCAAAATATATTTCTTGGCTGCAATATATGCAAGATCATTTAGCCAGTTGCAAAACATAACATTAGGAACTTCTAAGCACAAAACTAGGACTACAACTGAAATAGGTTGGCTGTAAATGGCAAAAAGTGAAAGAAGCTAATATTTCATTCCCCCCTAAAAGCTAATTTTTCATTGGAAGAAAATATTGAATAAAAAAAAGTCTGCCCTCTTGTCCAATTCTAAAACCTTATCTGACTTTTTTCTCATTATTGAAAAACAAAAAAATTATACAAATAGAGATAACTTCAATTCTTTCTACCTCTCCGGTGTGGAGAGCGTGCAACTCTTTCAACACAATTCCAAGTGTAATTAACACAATCAATATTTTTGTAATGAGTTTATACAATTTTAAAAATACTATTCTTGGAACATTGAAGTGAATCTATTGTACAAATATCATGTAATTATGTAATTAGAGCACAATAATTGGCCTCTGCCTGTTGGGCTCTATCAATAAAAAAAATAAAAAGTGTACTGTTGTCATTTAGATGTCTTACAAATATTGACTGTCAGATCAGGAATTTTTATTCCAACAGCAACTTGCATTTTGCATATTTTAATAAAAAGGTCAATTACCAATATATTTAGGAAAAAAACAACATTTATTCGTCTGTATGACGAGGATATCACTCACACTTAAAACTTAGGAGCACTTAGCTTTCTACTTCACTTTCTCAACCACTTGATCATATGATCCAGACAGTGTATCCATCCCACAATCACCAATACCCCTATATGATCAAAGTACATTTGTCTGAGAGGCTCAAGGAAAATACGCTTTTTTTTGGAAACAAACACTGGACCTGCTCAACCGAAGAGACAGATCGACAAATAACACAACTAAATTTCAGCCTCCTGCAAGAAGAATTCTACTTCAAAGTGATAACTAAAGAACTAGCTTGGCGTTAGCTGATATCCCTCTGACCCAATACTGATTCCAATGCTGACACTTGGAAATTGAAACAATTTAAAGCACTTAAAATTTGTAAAGTATAGTTTCTTCATAGAACTAGTACCACATCAATCTACTACTGTTTTGCTTTAGTATATTCATTATTTCACATAAGATGATTATTTAATCACAAAATCCATTTCTTCCAAAAAGTTGGTACCAAAATAATGAAAATTATTCATTTTGCATAATTTCAAGGATATTTAGATACTACAGAAGTGTCAAGCGGTATTTTTTGAACCTTGCAAGATTCTCAGATTCTGGTATTGGTGACTAAATTTGAACTGACCTTTCTGTATACCGATACCACTGTTATCAGCTCAACCTTAGAAACAACCAAGCATTATCATATTTTGAAATAAGGAAGTGATGGATGAAGAAAAATCCATCTCATTAATGAGTTTGAGTTTTTGCTTTGCCCATTTCCAATTTGTGCACAGGCTAATCGGGACTAGACCTACAGTTCCAAGTGGGATCCAAACCATTATGTGCCTCCACTGGGTATTAAACCCAGGACCCCCTTGATTACAATGCAACAACGCCCAATAATATGATGTTTGCAAGATTGCTTTCAAGATCAGTAAAATTTGTGAAAGCACTATCGTTCTGAGGTTTCACCCCAAACCACCCAGTTGTTTCATGTCAATATTTCCAGTGATCAGAATGCTATATTTTAAAAGTAGTTTCACTCCAGCTACTGCTACACGTCGAAAAATGTAACTTCGCTACAGCTACATTTACCAAAAAGTAGCTCGCTACGCTATTCATGTGCACTACTCCCTACTTTGCTACTTTTGCTCTACTTCTGAATTAAAAAAAAAATAAACAACCACATGGATATTCAAAAGAAGCTCCTAGCATGATAGTTGTACTTACTGGAAAATAGATCACTATTTATTATCATAATTCCCATACTTCATTAGATGTATGCTCTAACATTGCAGATAGCTGGGGCATGCTTCCTTGGTATAGCTAAATGAGCAACAGGTGGAGCGATGCTTTATGCAAGTTTCCTGTTGGGAATGCTTCCCTAAAGACACAGTGGAAATTTTGTCACCTTGTAATCAAAGGGCACCAAGTTTGATACCTGGTGGAGGTACTATTGGTTCAGATCCCGTCTCAATTAGCTTATCTGTGCATAAAGTGGACTCAAAACAAAAACTCTGAAAGACATCTAGTTGGGAGAATGGATTCTCTGCTCCTCCATTCCCCACACTGCTCATTATCATTCTTCATTCTTCCTCATTCTCACAATTAGCCAAAAGTGACAGAAAGAGATAACAGATTAACAAAATAAATAATTCATCCTCATTGTCGTGATTAGCGAAAGTTACCGAAAAACGACGTAAAAGTAGAAGAAATACACACATTTGGAAAGGTGCCAAGGAAATGCATGGTAAAAAATAAATATATATTTTTTGTGAGTCTTACCCCCTAAATTTTTTCCTTTTGACCTAAAAATAAGATAAATGCCTTCTTCTTCAAAATTTTTTAATATTTACAGGTCCCTCAAAAGCATTGAACTTTATAATTATTACCAGAAAAAGTGCTGTAAATGAAATTTGACGAAAAGAGGGAACTGCTTGTGATTTTTTAAATATAGTTCAAAAGTTTCTATATGATACAGTTCAATAATTAAAATATCCAATTTTATGTTTTTAATAAATTATCAAAGTTTCTCTTCTGTGAAATGGCAGCACAGTGCTTTCAAAATGGCTACCGTCCACAATCACGTTTTTGTTTTAGGTTTTATTTCCAATGATTTGATAATTTTAGAAGATAAACATTTTAAAAGATAAAGAGTATGAAGACTTTTTTGAAGATGAGGACATTTTAGAAGATAAAGAGTATAAAGACTTTTTAGAAGATAAGGACATTTTAGAAGGTAAAGACAATAGAAATGAACAAATCTTACACAATTTTTTGTTTTATTTAAACAATATTTGTAAAGGATATTGATAAAGTTACCTTTGTTTTATGTTCGATCATAACTAATTAACTACGCAATATGTATATTTGGATAAGTTACTTTTGAAATGAATTATGAAAGAAAACTAACCCTAAAAAAATATCACTTATTTAGTGAATGAGAGAATATTTAAAATTTTTGAACACGTTTTGAATTTATAATCAGGATCTATATTTTTAACATATTTATACGCTGTTACAAATTATAAATGCAATAATTAGGTGCGTTTTTGCTTTCAGGTAGATAGCTGCCACGACTTCACAAATTGGAAAAGACCGTGGAATTTGGTTGATTGGTGGCACTATAGATTTAATTACAGGATGCAAATTGCCATCAAATAGACAAATTTTAGCAAGATTCTTTCATTCTCGCACAAATGAAAAGCAGACCATTCAAGAAAGTGCTAGGAGGACAACGATGGAGCTTCTAGAATTGTGGGAAAAGGCGAGAATACCTACTCGTCAAGAATACAATATCATCGTGAAAATTAAAAATTTATATGGACAATGGCAAACATTACAGAAAAATGCCAGTCGAAAAAGTGATACACGGAAACATAAAGAAGAAGCATTTACGGAAGCTTTGGATGATTTGTTTGATGTTGCCCATGCTGATGCCATGAGTCTCGTAAAGATCAAGGAAGACAAAATGTTCTTGGAAGCACAGCGAGAAAAAGGAAGGAGGGGAAGTATGGGGCCGGTTGACGTAAAGTTAGCCAGACAGGAAGAACGGCGTCGTAAGCAAGAATCTTTACAAGATTTAAGAAAGCGCAAAGAAGAGCAGAGAAAGAAGAAGTTGGTGACAACTGACGTTGAAGTGCTTAGTGGCAGCAGTGAGACTGAAAACGATAGTTCATCAGATGATATGGTACCAGTTTTTAGTGCTTCAGCTGAAGATGTCTCACATTCTAAAAAGCAACGCGTGACTAATTTCTTTACTCCAGAGCTGGGCGCTGCTCTGGATCGTACAAAGGTAAGCGACAGAAATGCTACCTATATTTTGGCTGCTGCTGCAAAATCTCTAGGTCACAATCCTGCTGAACTAACTTTAAATAAAGAATCCTGTAGACAGTTTCGAAGACGAAACAGAGAGAACATTGCTACTCAAATCAAAAAGACTTTCTCACCAGACACACTATTGACTGTTCACTGGGATACCAAGCTATTACCCTCTTTGGAAATTCCTCAGTGTGGGGGTTCTGCTAAATCTGTAGACAGAATTGCAGTGCTTGTCTCTGGATGTGGTTTAATGAAATTGCTAGCTGTCCCATCATTACAAAATGGTACTGGTGAAGCGCAGGCATTCGCAGTGTATAACGCACTAAGAGATTGGAACTTGACTGATTCTGTTTGTAGTATGTCATTCGATACTACTGCAAGTAATACAGGGAGCAAAAGTGGCGCATGTGTATTGCTTGAGCAGAAGATGAATAAAAAATTGTTATCTTTGGCATGCAGACATCATATTCATGAACTTATCATTGCAAGAGTATTTGAAACATTATTTGAGACCGGTGGAGGTCCGCAAATAAAACTGTTTCAGAGATTTTCATCGGTGTGGAACATTATCAATGTAGAGGCCTATGAAAGCAGTATTAGTGATATAGAGCTAACTGTAAAATTGAATCCGATTAAAGATGACATTTTGACTTTTTTGAAAAACCAGTTGCACATACATCAACCCAGAGACGATTACAAAGAATTGTTGAATTTAGCAATTCTTTTCCTAGGCGACCTATCTAGTGCTGCTAATATTAATGCGCCAGGTGCCTACCATCGTGCAAGATGGATGGCAAAACTCATCTATTGTTTAAAGATCTACCTGTTTCGCTCACAATTTCACCTTACAACCCGTGAACTTTCCCAACTTCGGCAGTTTAATCTGTTCGTTGTGTCCATATATTTGAAGGTGTGGTTTACTTGTCCTTGTGCAGCTTCTGCTCCACAACAAGATCTGGAACTGTTGCAAAAATTAGTTGAATACCGGATTACAAATAAAGCTGTAGCTAATGCAGCACTGAAAAGTTTCCTGCATCAACTTTGGTATTTAAGCGAACACCTAGTAGGTTTGGCATTCTTTGATGATAATGTGTCAGTGGAGAACAAAATTCTGATGGTCAGTGCTCTTTCACGAGATGAAAAAAACGAACCTGCTAAGAGAATCAACCTTGACATTGACAATTGTGACATTTCTTCAAAGCGATTATCTGATTTCGTTACTGTGAACACAAGACATATTTTTGTTGCACTTGATATATCGCAGGACTTTCTTCGAGAGCATCCATCCAAGTGGACATCACTTAATAGCTATTTGGTTGCTCAAGTCAGAGTTAAATCACTTAAGGTGGTGAATGACGCTGCAGAGCGTGGAATTTCACTAATTCAGGAATTCAATCCTATACTAACAAATCAGGAGGAACAGAAACAATTTCTACTGCAGGTTGTGGAAAAGCACCGGCGTGAATTTCCCGAACCTAAGAAGTCGAAACTCGTAGAAAGTGTAACTGCAACAAGTTCCATTGAACATTGAGTTGATGGCTACAAAAAGTTTTGTAATTCACTTACTGACTCTTTACAGTACTTTTTGCTTCAGAAATACTACATTCATGGCTATTAATAACTAGTTTTCACACGTTTTTGTCATGTAAATAAATTTCCCTAAAATTAGTTAATGTAATAAATTTCAAATGCTTTGAGGAAGTGGTAAATATAATTTTTATGTCCTAATATTTTTGGTAGATAATTACTATGCCAAAAGGAACATTTTTGAGGGGTAAGACTTTAAAATTTTTAAACTTCGTTTTTCCTTGGCACCCTACTGTATATTAACTAAAGAAAATTATTGTTTCTACAGAAAAATCGATAACTCGTACATAGGTTGACCAGACACACATATTCAAAAAGGAGGATAGGGCTTTGCGAAAAAGGGAGGACACAAGACTTAAAAAAAAGGATACCACAAAAATTGCAGCACATTTGGTATTACCATTAATTTCATAAATATATAAAACGTGCTTCTTCCAACATATAACAACAATCTATTCCAACCCTGGATCCCTGTTTTTGCAAAACAATATTGTTCCTGTTTATAGTACTCCTTCTCATTTGTATAGACTAGTGCAACTGTAGGTTGGAATTGATTTTCTGTGGGGTGAGTTACCCAACTGAAATTCGCCCCTACCAACTGTCGCCCTTACCAACTGTAACTTCTGGATCCGCCACTGTTTCCAGTTCCAGGATTCGAACCAGGGGCATTTTGCATCGTAGCGCTGTGTGCTAACCACTTCGCCAAGGAGTCTGGTACTTTGGTATTTCATAAATGTAAATATTACTTAATAATCAAATTTCTCATTACACGTTTCTGTGTCGCGTATGTATGACTAAAAAAGGAACTGTAGTCTGGGACGCGTTGAAGACTCATTTGGACAAAATGATAGTGGTTGAGCTCCCAGGTGCTCAATGAGCATTGCTAGAATATTTTTTTTATTTTCATTTGATTTAGTTTATTTTACTTCACGTTTTGTGCCTCTTGGCTAATTTGCGAAGATGGGGATGAGTGATGAAATTGATGAATGGACATTCACAAACAACAAAGCCCGACTGGGATTCGAACCCGGGACCCTTGGCATCGCAGTGCTATGTGCTAACCACTCGGCCACAGGGTCGGGCATTGCTAGAATACTTATCGTGCCTCAAGTGATATGCTTGTAAAATAACACCTGGTAGATCATTATGAGAGGAAGCATTTTTCCAAAAAAGGAGGATTGATTGATTGATTTGGTGTGTTAAGTCCACTTTGTGCACATTAAGGCTAATCGGGACTCGACCTACAGTTTAAAGTGGGATCCGAACCACTTGTGCATCCACCAGGTATCGAACCTGGGACCCCTTGATTACAAGGTGACGAAAAACATAGCTGTTTGCCAGAATATATTCATATATGCCAGTTCAGTTTAGTTATCTGGATATTAGATTTATTCTATACTAATGAAATAAATTACGCAGATATCTATAATCTACGAAATCAAGATATTTATAATCTAGATTATATGTATTTCCATGTAATAGACTTTGTCTTTATGAATCTCCTGCAAAAGTAAGCATTATTGTCAAATTTTTCTTTGACGCTGTGGTCACATTCAAAATTTTCCTCAAAATGCAGAGAAGAAATGTAGCTGTAGCGAAATCTTCGCTACAACTACATGAATCTTGTAGCTTCGCTACAGCTACAATTTTCAAAGTGTAGCACCGCTAGAAGTAGTGCACTACTTCAGACCACTGAATATTTCAGTCCATTCCTCCCCTCATTCTCCATTCAAGTACTGCCCTAATAACTGTATTCTATTGATAACAATTCTGCATATGATTAGTAGAGCCATTTTCACTAAACAGCTTCTGTGTACAACTAGAATCTACAATTCCACAGGTGCTCATTTAGAACCAAAATTTTAAACATTTGATTTTACAAAATTATGGGCACATTTGCCTAAGAAATAACATGTACTAAAACATTAATTTCCTACATGGGAAAAAATTACTAAATGAATGTAATTCATTAAAAAAATATATTGTTAAGTTCTGCTAAGCATTGGTCACTATATTTTTTGTGTGTGTCTGTGTTACAGTTTTTAACTTGATGTAAAAATCCTGAAATAAAAAAAAAGGACATTAATGAAACCTGAGTCGATCCTGATGCTATATATCCAGAAAGTAAAGTCTGGTAGGTTAACTAAAAATAAGCTCCTCCTTTATATAGTCACCACTATTAAGGCATGTCATACTAGGTATAAATCTTTTGTAGGCCCTCTTCGAACACACCTGTTGACTGCATGCAAAGCCACCAAGTCTCCCTCATTTAGGAATACAAATTCTTAGACATTTCCAGACTATTCTGTGTGGTGCTTTATTATATTAATATCAAAGTTTTTAAGTGTTAAACTGCATCGCCATTCAAGAAAATGTTTATTCAACACTGTCCAAATAAATAAACAAAAGTTTTGACAGGGGGGACTACTATTTTTAACTCGTAGGCAAAGACATTTCCTTTCCTTTTTGAAAGCTGTGAGGTACATTTTCCTGCCAGGTTTTGTCATGAAATGATGCAAAATGTAAATGAACTCTTAAACATGAAATTTAGAGTTTATTTACAGACACAATGAATGCTTCCTGAAGTCTGAATTATCCTGAGTTATGCAAAACCAGGAAGTATTCTGCTGTAAAAGGTTGAGAAGCAAATATTGACACCTTTACGCAGGAATAAACTTAATAGTCTGAAAACTATATAAATGTGCCTTGGGATGGAAATGTTTATTTTCTTGTAATAAGAATAGTTTTTTAAATCAAATTTAGGATTATATTCACTATAAATATGTGACCCTACTCATAGGGGTTGATTTCCTGATATTTTTCATGTTTTTTGAGGCCAATGGGAACCCTGGATACTTCTATAATTCATTTTCAGTAGATCATCATCAACCTGTAAGCAACTTCAAGTGTAGAAAGAGATGGAAGTGACTTGGTGCCAAGCCAGAGCTGTAAGGATGGTGCTTCCAAATGGCATGACATGTTGCTGATGTCTTTGATGAGGGTTTTAAAAGCTTGTGTCCCAATATGACAAGAGCCTTAACAATGGTGTTGACTCTGTAGATAAGTAGCTTACAGTGTCAGGATTCTGACTATTATAAATTTGCGACAAACTGGTGTGCTCTGCATGACTTCCTGAACAACCTGATGCAAATCATGTTCCAAACTGAAAATTGAAATACAGTTTGATTTTCTTACCAGCTGGTACTCTTTCCTCCCTTGATCCTTCTTCAGAGGGATTCCATAAAATTCTTGATTCTTGACATCAAACTGCAGCCAATTACTAGCATTGATAGGATCTCTATTCATCGTCAGCAGGGTCAATTTCAGATGCCTTGCACTACCATCCTCTGGGTCATAACAACTATCCTGTAATAGCAAATAACACAGTAAGAACTAACGAATGAAGCACTATTTGTTCTGTGAAACTATTAATTCTTTCTTGGATATGATATACATGAAAGAAGGTTCAACCTCAATATTTATATGCTTATGTGCTGAGGTAAAAAGAGAGCACTGTGCTACATCTTTAATGTCAGGTGACTGCACTAGAAACTATGCATATTGGCTGGTCCACAATGTAAATAAGAGGCATGCCATGGGATGCAAATATTGACTAGACTGAAGATTTCTATGTAAAAGCATGTTTCTATTGAAAAGGTGTATAGTAAAACCTCATTAATCCGGACTAATAGGTGGATAAGTTGACCGGTTTAACGAAAGTCCGGATTAACTGAAATAAACTAAAAGAACAGTAGAAGGTGCATTAAAACTCTGTTTATAGCAACGAAACATGTTTTCATAATTGGGAAAAGAGAGATGTGGTAGTATATAAATACGGAGAAAGTAGTACTCACTTTTATCTCCGAAGCTGTTTTTTCATGTTCAATTAATTTCAGTGGCCACTGCCACCATCCTCGTTGGAACTTGCTGTACTGTTGCTTGGCATGTGTCTTTTGTTTGTAGTTCTCTGGCTGACGCTAGGTGCGCTGTTGTTAACTATGCGTCTCTGTCTGTGTCGTCTGTTATTTCCAGGCGATAACTGTTGTAGTAGGGGAATCCAAGTGTGGTGCGCTTGCCTGCTATCGATGTTTAGCTCGTGCGGTAAGTGCATTATGGTGTGGGTTTCCTTGATTTTGGTGCCTACAAGCGTGTGGGCAGTGTGTTTGACTTGAACCGTTTGAATTTTATGGCTATTGTATTTGATATGTTTAGCAAGAACAGTAGTGGGTTGGGCTTTTTTCGCATCTGCTAGGTGCTGTTGGATTCATAACAGCACCTAGCACCTAATCAAGGAAACGCATACCATAATGCACTTCCCGCACAAACTAAACATCGATAGCGGGCAAGTGCACCACACTTGGATTCCCCTACTACAACAGTTATTGCCTGGAAATAACAGACGACACAGACAGAGATGCACAGTTAACAACAGCGCACCTAGCGGCAGCCAGAGAACTACAAACAAAAGACGCACGCCAAGCAACAGTACAGCAAGTTCCAATGAGGATGGTGGCAGTGGCCACTGAAATTATTCGAAAATGAAAAAACAGCTTCAAAGATAAAAGTGAGTACTAGTTTCTCTGTATTTAAAACACGTTTATTAAGGTGAATTTAAAGGGCATAGGCCTAATTAAACTATACAGTACAGTACAAAGTCTGCAGGAAACAGAATTTCACCAGTGGTCGACTGCCTTTTCTTTGTAAAGTTCTCTTGTTGACTTCTAGCCACATTTAAAACCTTGCATTCTGTTTCTTCTTCTTTTTTTGCTTTTGCCTGTCCGGATTAAGCTAAGTCCGGCTTATCGAGGTCTGGATTAACGAGGTTTTACTGTATCTCAAAACAAATTATATCCTTGTAAATTTTGACAAAAATGTAAGAAAATGACTATAAGTGCATACTTTGTTTTATTTTACGTACATGGTACTTTCAAAATTATTACCTCTGGTGAAGTAAACGGTTTTCAAAATTTGCAACTAGTTTGTATAAGGATTCAAAGATTTGTCTCCTTTATTAACCCCTAACAAGCACCATGTGGATGTTATCAAGATGGCTGGAAAACATGTGGGATAGGAAATACATTCATGATTTCTGGCCCCTTTTGCTTTCTCAATTTTTTTCAATCAATGAACTACTGACACCAGCAATAATAAACATCCTACCAATTCAATATATGGCTAGCTGGGAATGTTCCTTGCAGAACATTAAACGTTTTCATTAACGTATGCAACCAGGTGAATGGAATGGGTTTTGCCATTGAATAAGAAATATATTTAGACACTTTGCATATTTCTTCTAATCTAAGATGCACCTTTTTTGCTGTTTGTGGATGTTGAAAATGTATGTGCACCCTGTATTCGATGGCATCTTGGGATTCAAGCATTTGGATTGTGCAGGTCCCTTTACGACCTTGCACTTTTGATTTTTCCAAGGGGCTTTTTACACCTCATGTTTTCAATTTTTAACTAAGAACTTTAGATAAGGGGATATTTCCCCATATACATGGTGGCGCAAAAGTCACTTTACCCAAAAAGCACATTGATAATTGTATTACGATAGTGTATGCGCTTCTTGTGCTAAGTAATAATTTTTAAGTATATGGTTAGTAACATTGTCGTGTGACACTGGCAACAGTACACTCGTTATTCTTTTGTCGACAGTTGAGTCTCTGGTTTGTTGTAGTGCGGTTGTTTGTTGTTAGATGACACATTTGAAGAGTGGACGCCGTGGTACCATTGATTGGCCTGCACATACTTGTGATTTGACGCCATGTGATTTTGCATTGTGGGGAATTGTTAAGGATATGATATACTCATCATCACCGGCAAATTTGGATGCACTGAAAGACTCAATTATCAATGCGTTTCATGTCATCAACAATGATACATCGTATTTGCAATTCTGTTGTTGATTGTTGCACACAATGTATTGCAAACAATGGAGGACACTTTGAATTTTGTGTATAAACTTGAATTTGTGTATGGGTAAACTGACTTTTGCACCACCTGGTACATTGAAGGGTGCAAAATGGCCTAAGTGCTAACGCACCCAAATAACGGGTGTTTCACTCGGGGCTGAACCCTGTATTTTGGTCATAACTCTGACACTAGTAAAGCTATTGCAACGAAATTTGGAGTGGACTTACCTTCGTTCATGCGAAGTCGGGTAACATCATAAGAAGTGCTGGAAATGGCCACCATTGGCATCCAGGCAGCAAAACATCGCGCGACCTGGAGTAGCAACGGCGCCGATCGGTCGCACCCGTTTATTAGCTTTCCCCGTTTGCCGCTGTTGTGTCGCGCCAGTCTAACTCCTGTTTGACCTTGCAGATTCGCCTCGGCTGGCCGAAATCCGGGCTTTTTTCAGCGTCCGCGTAATTTCCAGGGGACTTTGGCCACTGCACTCGCCCGATCTCATGCCCCAGATTTTTTTTTTTTTGTGGGGACATTTGAAGTTGCAGGTTTACGCCAACAAACCACGAACCATAGAGGCCTTGAAAGCAAACATCAGTGCAGCCATTCAAGCAGTGACACCTGACGTACTGAGATGGACTTTCCACAACATGGAACGCCACGTCCAATGCTATCCGGATGTCAATGGTGGCCATTTGCAACACTTGTTCTGTTGACACCCGACTTCGCATGAACGGAGGTAAGTCCACTCCAACTTTCATTGCAATATCAGGTAGTTGCATTTTTTACCATTTCGCAGTGCTGGTGTGCCTTTCCTGGCTTGTGTCGTCTTCTGTGCTTTGTGCTTTCCATCCTCAGGTGGCATTGCTGGGGGGCTGGGCTGTTTTGCAAATGCAGAAACACGAAACTTCACATAGGTAATACTTAAACCACTTTTACTGCATATATCATGAATACTGTAACGTGTTGTTGTTGTTTAAATTGTAAATGTAAATGCTAGGTAGTACTGTGCATGGTAAATGTAACAATCATGTAAATGGATATTGTTGTAATAAAGTACCAGCACTATGTATTATGGCATCTTGGATTCCAAGAAATATGGTACTTTACAACAGTAAGATACACGAATTATATGTTTATTTTCATAAAAAATAGTATCAAAATAGCAGAATTTTGAAATAAATTAGAGTCAATAGATATTCGAATCGGTAATTTTACCAATCAACTGACTGGCATGCATCCATGAGCTACTGCCAATAGGGTATGGATTAATCTGTCTCCCTTTTCCCCAAACATATTACATATATATGAAACTATCCTTACCTCTGGCACTCTGAACACAAGTAGTTCCCCAACTGTTGAGTCAATTCGATCGATGGGATTTCTTAGAGATGGAGAGAAATTTTCAGATTTAACAGTTGGAAGGAATGGTTGTTCTGGTCTCTGAGGTTCACAGGAACCAAAGTAATTCTTCACAACTTTCTTTATCCTAAATTCAGGAGCCATCACGTCTTTCAAAGATGGGGATGGGTCTCCGTTATCATTGATCACAAGTAACTTTGGAAGAAAGACAAAATTTACACCTTTAGAAGAAAGATATGGAGAGAACTATGCTAAGACTAAATACTAGGAATCCACCAATATATAATTTTGTTAGAGATTTCCTACAAAATTTACTGATATGGAAACCATGAATGTACTGATTCAATATAACATGACAAACAAAAAAGAAAAAAAAAGCTAGAGATTAAACCAGAACTGAACTAATACTGATGATTCTTGTAGGATCTGCAAAAATGCTGCATTAGTACAAATCTTGTAAATTATGCAAAATGCATATCTTTATTTAATTTTACAAGAAAATTGTGTGACAAAGGTGAATTTCATAATTAAATAACAGCCATTTTTATATTTTGATTATCTCTCATGTGATTCTTCTAATATATTTAGGTTGTTCAAAAATGATTGGTACCTCACCCCCCTTAATTAATTTTGGAAACGTAGCAGTTTGAAATGCGTGCCTGGTGTGTGTCTGAATGAGGCTATAGTGCCACGTATTGCCACCAGTTGCATTGCAGTGCTGTACTGTGTTATTCATGCAGGTGCGATTCTGGACAAACCGAGAAAATATGGAAGCATATATAATCACAAGCAATGATGGACAGCATGGATCCTTTGGAGGTAAGGACTAGCTGATTGGGACATCCACACGAGGTTAGCAGCCATATGTGAGAATGCAGCACCAAGTCAGAGAATTGTGTTTTGTTGGATGTTGACTTCATGTGCAAGCACATTCAGCAGCCACACCAATGCAACCCTGGATGTTCTATGGTACACCATGCTGTCTCATGCTCCATATTCGCCACATTTTGCACCTAGCAACCATGCTCTGCTGCAATATGATGCACTAAAAGAGGCGGTGTGTGGTGAGAAGTTCACTTCCAATGACAAGGTTCAGTCGGCTGTCCAGAAGTGGTGTCAGGATACCCCCCATTGATGGTTTGCTGTGGCAACACGAAAATCACCAGAATGATGGCAAAGATACATGGACATTGGTGGCGGATACCTCTAATATAACATGTACTCACTTTGTTTAAAATACATTTTTAGTGTGAAGATAAAATTGTAGTGCCAATCATTTTTGAACAACCCAAGCATTATTTGGAGTCCTCTATCAAAAATTCATTTTAATTACATACTTTGTACTAGTTCTGTACTGTCAAGACACCATGAAACCTGAGAAACTATAGCTCTTTTCAGTTGTTATGGCGTGCCTAGAAGCTGGCAGAGGAAGTGGAGAGCGGGGAAATGACCTATCCAGCGCAACGAGACAGGCTGGTTAGAGAGAGAGACTGCAGCGTTGCCAGAGTAGCGGGAAAGGTGAGTTGAAATTGAAAGAACCATGAAATACAGATGTCCCATTGTTCACGTATGGCCTGAGAATGCGTATTATCCCCATCTTGTGGTCAGTAGAATACCGATAAGTGTATGATATCAAGTGTATACGTTGTAGGAATTCTTTCCAACTGTACCGAATGGTAGATAGCATTGTCCATTACAATCACTGCGTCTTTGATGTTCCTTTCGTCAAGCGTATCTAAAAACTGCAAAAACCACTGAAAACTAATTTACATTCCTGTAGAAAACCAGTGTGACTGGAACCTACGTGACAAACAATAATGCGCCCACCTTTACCCCACGGGCACTTTTAAACCCCCTGTACCCTCTTTATTTTGCCAGATTTTCGTTGGAGCAAAATTCTTATGTATGTACGTTTCATCTAAATGAAATACATATATAGGGCAAAGGTTCCTTATCTTTTAGAAGATGCATTTTCCGCAAAAACATTACTCTGGCTGTAACTATATCGGCTGTCTCCATCAGAAATCGTCTACTGTCATTGCTCTTTTTGTACTTGAACCCCATATACTTCAGTATCCTCCACAACGACGAAACTCCCCACTGAAAGCTTATTTGTGTATGCAAATCAACGAAAACTTGTTCAGTGTTGGATATTCACCCTTTACATAATACGAGGAAAATTCTTATTATTATATCTTCATCGCAACCGTCGATTGCCTTTGTGATACTGTTCCTTTTGATTCCTTTGCGCGGTGATTCAAATGACGTGGAACCAGACGCCTCAAGACTGTCTTTGCCTTCCCTAACAATACGCTGCACAGTTCGCGTACTCACTACACAAGCTTCCAACACTCTCTGTTGCACACTTTGTGCACACTTACCAAGGGACCACTGTTTTCTGCTTCCTTTTGAAAATATCCATGAACCCTACTGATTAGGGTAGGTGGTGGCCACGGTGGCTCAGTCGGTAACGCATCTGACTACCATGCTAAAGGTCCCGGGTTCAATCCCTGGCCGGTTCAAATCTGGGAACCCTTCTAACGATGGAAGCGGCCCCGGTGCCCACCCAGCTTCGAAAAACATGGGTACCTGGGGGAAACCCTGGGGGGCAAAGGCGGTCACGGGCATGACGCTGATCACATCACCCCCACTCACGACCGGATCAAGAAAGTGTGGTGCGTTACCCCCACACCCCAACACGCCTTCATGGCATGGTGCTATGCACAGGGGAGCACTTTCTTTTTTTTTTACCTTTTTACCTACTGATTATTTTCCTGCCTTGGCTACAAACTACCTCTTTCCTGTTCGCCATCGTACGATACTTACTGCGTTAATAAGCACAAAGCTCCCTATGGAACAACGAGAGTACAAATACACGTCACATCACATGCCACATACACGTTTATCGAAGAAACAATGCAGTTAGGTAATACACGACATGACAACAATTACTCCCACGTATGTTATTCCTACATTCCGCTCATAATAAACAGGAATCAACACTGGGGCAAAACACCATTGGCAATGCGGTGAATTGGCAACACAGCAACGTGCAGAACGAAGTTAGCGCTGCAGCTTCCTCCCGCAACTGCATAACTCTCGGCTCCACCACTAGGTGGTCTGTTCTCTGGTTGGTCAGCGGCATGTTCCCCTCTCCCCACTTCCCCTGCCAGCTTCTAGAGCGCACGACGTAAGAACTGAAAAGAGCTATAGTAGTTTTTAATTCCTTGCATTTCAAACAAGTAAAATTTATGAATGTACTTATCAGAAAGAACTTCTTTAAGATTTTTTTGTTTGTTGTAAGTCCACTTTTAGCACAGAAAGGCTAATCAGAACTGGGCCTACAGTTTACAATGGGATCCAAAACACTGTGCAATGTGCCTCCACCAGGTATCGAACCCAGGACCCCTTGATGGAAAGCTCATTTTATTTTGTGTAATAACTAGGGCCCGGAACTTTATGTCCTATAAAACTGTAAAATATATATGTAATTATGTCATAAAAACTGGAAAATATGTCAGAAACAGGTACAAATATTCCCAGTAAAAAAAAAAAAAGAAAAAAAAAAAAAAAAAAGCACAACAGTACTTTCGAATTTCTCATAATACGGGATTCAGTATCTTCCAGGGAATATCGACTAGGATGGGGGTGGAGTATTAAATGAAGCCAGAATCCCGCACAACAATGAGAGAACATTTTCCATCAATAATGTTTGCATGACTATTAAATGTCGGCAGGATAAAAAACGGGGGGTATTATTGTTCTATTTTTAGTTGGTAAGAAAGGACTGCATCTGCTTTTAAATTCTTCATTCATAATTTCCTTATCCTGGCATCGATAATATGAACTATCAGGTGCGCTAAATATAGGAAGAAAAATTATAATATAACAGAGTATATGAAAGACAATTACGAAATTATACAGAAATATGTCTTATTACGAGAAAAATGAAGAAATATGTTGTAAAAATGCGAAATTGGTCAAATATGTCAAAATATGCTTTATCAAGTTGGTCTATTTCGGCTGATTTTCATCAGATATGTAAAGATCTCACCCCAGTACACGATCTGATGCCAAATAAAAAATATGTTATAACATAAAGTCCTGGGCCCTAGTAATAACTAAGATTTGAGGCCTATCAATGGTGTAATAGTAATGTTGTCCCCTTGTAATCATGAGGTTCCAAATTCGATACCACGTGGAGGCACATAAAACTTCAGACTTGAGAATCCCACTTAACTAAGTTTATAGAATATTCACTTCACATGTGCTTTGAAGAGTGGAAGCAATGCTGACAGTAGTGTATACACAGTGAAAGGGGAAGAAATTGCTAATAATAATAATAAAAAATCTGGCAATTTTTCAGAGAGATCTAACACTACCAGCATACAAAGTGTAAAGTTTTTCAGAGGTAACATATTACAACTGAGGATTATTGAATGAGTAGGGATACCAGATCACAACAAGCAAAGAAAAGGGCACAGTCCCAAAATGTAGGGCACAATCACTGACAGTAAATGATATAGTCTATGTAGTTATTACTAGGAAATGTTAGCAAATAATGTAAAATTGATACTTTTTAAATTAAAAAATAATAATCCTTAAATGAATTTTTTGAATGCAAAATTCTCAAACTTCAATAACAGTGCTACATGATTTTTCAAGTACAGAGGCTGATACGCTTCCATATAGACGAGATTGGAAGGGTACGGTATGGAGCAGGCGCAGCGCAGACACATGAAAGTTTCACCACTGAGGCAGTAGTTGTGTTGTGTCTGCTAGTAAAGTATTCGTGCTGGCCGAAGTGTAATGGCGCTGAAAGTGAATCTCTTCTGGGAAGCTACATTGTAGCATGTTCCGATGCACACTTCAGTTGTTCCACCATAGTTAAACAGTGTCACAAACACGGATTTGTTGTTGGACGCTCCACAGTGAATGCCATAGTGAGACTATATGCAGACCGACCGGCCCAGGACTGTGTTTCATCGATGAAGGCACATCTGAAACGGACCCCAGTGAAGCTGACACCACCGGTGTTGTGTGGCATTAAGACATTGACGGTGTCGGAGAATCCACTGACACAGCATGCTATGCCCAGCCAGTTCCATGTGTCCCCACCAACCATCCACCATGTCATGCACTGACGTAGACGAGGCGTGGATATATCTGACCGATTGTGAAAAGGTTCGAGCAATTACGTACGGATGTGTCAATGCAAAAGGATGAAGCAATTTAGTTTGTCATTGCACTGAAAGTTATCCATGCAGTTTCATGATTGTGGCTGGCTTTTGTTACAGGAGAAAATTGAAGCTACCTCACATTGTCAATTATGTTAAAATCAATGCTGTGTATCATGTTTTGACTGATATTTACAATAACAAAATCCCCACAATGTATGGCGTGGATACCAACTGTGACGGATGAAAGCAATTACCAGGATGCATGCTATTCCCTTCTATCAACATCCACATGAAGAGTCCCGATGCCAGCCCCATGGACTAATGTGCATTTGGGCTTCAGAAACATTGCCTTTCTTCTCATAAGGTGCATACGATTTCTGGCCTCTGGAAAGCAGCCCAACAAGAGTGGAATAATATACCCCTTGTACACCTGCAACGAGGTCTTCTCCAGCAGAAACTGGACTGTCGGGCAATCATCAAGAGTGATGGTCGTCACATTAAACACAACTGGTGGTGGAAAGGTGGTCTGTTATAGGGTGCGTGAACACTTCAAAGTCGTCTATATAGAAGCATATCAGCCTCTGTATGCTTCTCTGAGGAACTTTTTATTTATTTAATAATTTAATTTCAGTCTTCTTCATAATATAATTTTCAAACTCTTGGGTAAATAGTTCAAATCTTTGAAATTGTACTCAACAAATTTTAATGAATCTAGAAGAAAATTATTTCTCATCAGTTTATTGTGCTGACATTAATGAAACTCCCACTCAACATTTTCTTTGTGAGAAATGCTTAACCTCCTGCTGCTCAGCAAACTTTCCATGTTGCTATATGCAGAGTACAAAAAATACTCAAGAGATATCCAAGTTCGCTGTGTTTATCTGTTTTACTAACTGGATGCAAATTATGTGATGCTCAAAATGTAGGACATGTGTGGTTACAAATCCCGAACATATTATATGTTGTAATTTACTGTAGAAAGAAACCGACATCAAATTTGAGACAAAATTTACCTGGTAAAGCTTGTTAATGTCACTTTCAGGACAATGCGTCTTTGGCAGGCTGTCATTGGTCCATGTGAATACCACAGGATCAGCATTATGAGAGACACCTCGTACTGTGATATGCTTCGGAGATGAATCATTGTAAAGTCTTGTCAATCCATCCAAAAGCCTCAGTTGCCAATCCACTACTGAAGGAAAATCATACTTCTTTTCTATCTTCAACTGCAGGGAGAATTCAAAATTCACGATTCGCCTGAATTTGTAATTCTGAACCACAATTTCCAGATCGTCAGAAACTGAATCCCCCTCCTTGTCCATTGCTTCCAGCTCAAATTCCCATTTTGAAACATGTTCCTCCAGTGGCCTGGAACAAAATTTTGTATTAAGTTCAAATATTCTTCATGTCTGTATGTTTTGCTTGTTTGTAGAATTTCCCTTCTAGTTTATGGTTGTTACAAACATTTAAACATTTAATTAAATCACAAACAAATGTCTGATTGAGGGGGCACATGTTCTCCGGAAATATTACATAAAAAAATGTGTTTAAATGTTTGCAAAACCGTAAACAGACATGAAAAATATCAACAAAAATTTATGGGAGGAGGAGGAAGAATATTACTTCCCATTATTAAAACATACAGTCATACAGTTAGGTGGGAGAACAGCCACAGGCTGAACCTCACCCTACAATATAGAAAATTTGAATTTGAAATTTTTCAGTTAAAATTTAAATTTTCTTCTTAAAGGTTTGCATAACTACTTTTTGTAGATGCAAGAAGGTAGGTTACAGGATGGAGAGGAGGGGAAGAAGCAGACAATTATGACACCTGGGGATTTAGAGCAAAAGGGGAAAACCAGTTTTCCTAGGAGAAATGACAGCAGGAATAAAAGAACTAGGAATTGGGTTACATCTGTATCATTCCAAGAAAGAGATGAGGAGAGTACAAGATAACGAGACAAAGTTTGTGGAAGGTAGGTGGAATAACTTAAGAATGAATACATAATAACTGCACAAGGTGAAAAATACTGCATCAGTCACTGAGCATGTTGAATTCTAAATGTAAGTCCCAGCCATGTTAAAACATTTGCTTTGTGTTCATGCTTTGTCAATTTTGTCTTCACTCATTCTCCTTGTCACAATTAACTTAAAATGACAAAAAAATTGAAAACCTGCAAAGTTTTAACTATTATGAACATATAACATATAAAAGAGACTGAACAAAGAAAGTTTACTCAAGAAGAAATGACTGAACTGAGACTAAATAAAAAAAATCAAAATGAAGACCTAGAAAGAAGTGGATAGTTTCAAGGAAGACACGAAGACAGAAGGATGTAGTGTAGGGCTTCACTCACTGATAATTTATATTTCTTATATGACATGATATGAAAAATTCTGTTTTGCGGCATTGAAATATGATACAGTATATAATTATTTGTATAGAGCTAATGTTGTCAATGAACTCTGCTACAATTTTCTAGCCCCATTATATTTCTTGTTTCATCTATATCTGAATTTCTATATACACCATGGTATATTCATGAAGAACATGCATTTTTCTTACTAACAAAAAGGCTGAATAAACTTTCCTGCAGACCCAAGTTTGTTCAGAATAAAGTTACCAAAAAAATATTCTTTCGTTACAAACAAGGCTTGCAACATCCTATTCATTGCAGTAAACATTGACATGAAATGAAGTTTAACCATTAAACACTCCCTCCCACAACAAACAACACTTTAAGTTTCTCTTCATTTCTCCAGAACAACTCTTGATATTTCATTTCTCTTTTCGTTTACATATGAAAATATCACACACTTGAATTTCAAAACAATACGAGTATTATATGATTTGCCAAAAGCTGTTTATATTTAAAAAGAACAGATTTCAATTTAAAAGAACAGGCTTTTCAAATATGAAGGTATGGATGAAAAAAGATCACAGAATGAGAACTGTACATCACAGAAGATAATGTCTGATTTACTCTGATCGGAATGACAAGTACCGTATTTACTCATGTATAATGCGCACTTTTTTCCAAAATTTTTGTACCAAAAAACTGTGGTGCGTATTATGCATGGAATAATTCAGACCACCAACATGAAACCGTACAGGGTCATTCCATGATTTTGGGACACTTGCACTGATTTTTCATGTTTACGGAACCCTATCATGTTATATATCGTTGTAAAGCTTGAATCCTGCAGTTTCTGAATATGGAAACAGTATTCCATTCAAGATAATGACACTAATGTGAAATGCGGTTGAAATACGTTCATAACAAAATGAAGAAACGTTCTGATTTTTATGGTACTTCGGATGAAACAAAACATAAGGAAAAATATAATAAAAATTAAAATGTATTACTGGCCAAATAATGACATACATGGAGTGTGTAAATTCCTTAATGGAAGATATCTTGTGCTGCTAACTGCTATTTGGAAGGTCCTGAATGTGCCTCATATAAACGTTACATTAGTCACGGAAAGAAAATATATATATTTTGAAAAAAAAAAAAAAAGCAAGCAATTGAATAGGTATGACGTCATTCACTCTTGATCAGCGTAGCAACAGATTTACAACATACAACTAAGAAAGCCATTTCTTGAAACTGGATTGTACTGCGCATTATATACGAGATATAATTTTTTGTCACTTTTACCCATCCAAAACCAGAGTGCACATTATACACGCATGTGCACAATACACGCGTAAATACGATACTTTCATAGGAAATACAATTTTGACATCCTACCTTCATACATATGCAATTAGATTTGATTGAGCCGTACTTTTCAAACAAAAAGATTCAAATAAAGTTTAAATTTTTTTCTTCTATTTCATCTTTTAACTACACTTGTTGAGAGGAAGGATATTACACTTTTCACAAGAGTGTGGTATTTCCTCGATAAAACAAAACTAATATAAACTCTCTCCATCAGTGCTTTCTTACATATGACTGAGCATTTGGAAAGGAAGCATCTGAAAAAAACCTTGCCTGGTTTACAGCATAAAGTCTCGTCTGCTAAAGGTTAACACAGAAAACTTACAGTGCATATATTTCCTGAGTTACTGGATTGAACTGAACCCAATATGATGGAGATACAGATCTTCCCTCTGATGTCTTAAAGAAGAGCCGCAAGTTTCTAGTACTTCCATCTTCCAGGTCACTGAAGGTGTTTTCTGGAATCACAACTCTGCAATAAAATATGTTATATGTATTAGTTTACAAAAGGTGAACACAAATTAACACAGTATAAAGCAGAAGTGAAATTAAAAGATACGCAATAACAGAGAAACCAGGATGTTCATAATTCTCCACAAAATAAAATAAAATGCTTGAAAATACTACTTAAATGTTATTTATTAATCTTATGTTAAAAGGAAGATGTTAGTTTGTATATAATATATATTTACACAAATACTATTAAGAACCATGACAGCGGAGGAATGTACCTGATGAATACAATATAATCAGGGGCATGCATATTTAGTTTTTGCTGAAAACACGAAATGTGAAATAACACATTTTAACGTTAATTTTTTGTTACCATGTTTTATCATGAAATGATGCGAAATGAACTGCAAAATGTGAAATAAACTCTTAAACAGGAAATTTAGGGTTTAATTACCAATGTGGTATCTTCTGAGGTCTGAATTATCCTCAGAGTTATGCAAATCATAGGAAATTGATTAATTCTGCTTGATTGATCGATCGAGTTGGTCTCTTAAGTCCACTTTATGCACAGTATGGCTAATTGGGACTGGACCTACAGTTTAAAGTGGGATCTGAACCACTATGTGCCTCCACCCGAGACCACTTGATTACAAGGCGATGACGCAACCACTGCACCATTGGGGAGGCAATTAATTCTGCTTTAGAAGCAAAATTGCACTCCTTTACACAGGGAATAAACTTAATACTCTGATAACTTAAAATGTGCTATAATAAGTGAAATGTTAATTTTGTGTAATAAGTGTAGTTTTTAAATCAAATTTAGGGTTTTATTCATTATCTTAACACCGATATGCCATTTTATATACAGCTCTTGATCCAGAAATATGCTAAGTTTTTCTACCGAAAACTTGATCTTTTATTCACCATAAATATATGGCTCTAAATATAATGGATGTTTGCTAATACTGAAAATGTACACAGAATTTATGCCAATCAAGAAGTTACTTTGAAAAACAGAATCGATAATGATTTCCAGAAATTTATGTATTTTTTTCTGGACTTCTGCTGAGCTAAATGGTTAGCACTGTCACCTTGGTGTGAGTGGTTCTTGGTTTAATAGCTGGTTTAGCTCCAAAATCTTGGTGATGACTCAATCATGGGAACAACTAGAGAACTACTTGAAAGCAATAGAAGGAGACTCTTGTTTAGAAAGTCAGAAAACAGTGGTTGTGGGACTCGATCTATTCCACTTCTCTTCACAAATATTTTCAAAGAGTTTATAAAATGTACCACTATCAATAAGGAGTTGCATGCCTAATATGAGATGAGTTACAAAATGAGAACCTTAACCACTACACCATAGGGGATTTAAATCTGGTTGAAGGATGTGCAATTCACTGCACATGTAATTTCAGGGATACTGGTTTGTCTCATTACATGTTTATTTTTTAAATTTTTATACTCTATATTTCTTTTTATTTTATTTATTCTCAAGAAGCACTAAAGTTATGAAGTACTTAATTGGAAGTGATGGTAAGCCAAGACAAAGACTGATATTATAGAGCATCAATAAATTGTTTATTAAATAGACTAGTTATGTTTAATACAAACTGAAGTCTCTTTAGATCATCCCCCAGCCTTGCATCTGTTATCTGATTTTTTGCTATTCAATCACATTTTGGTGACTAAGTTGTTCATGATGCATGGCTTGGACTTAACCACACACCAACATTTCAAGAGACTTGTGTTACCACTGGCTATATACAGTTGTTCCCCAAAGCACAGAATGTTTTTGAGGAATTTGTTAGGAATGCCTGGGAGGATTATTTAGCAGTGGCAGTCTCCACCTTGCCTAGTAGTCTGGGAAAGCAAACCTGCTTTACTGGCATTAGTATGTACATAAAAACAGATGCAGTGGTTAAAAGAACCCAAACCGTTCCTCATGAATCAAGTTGTTGCCTTTGGAACCCAAATATGTTGTGCATTAGTTGTGACGTGGCACCTAAATGTTCATTTTAGTTTGATATTTGGTTTGCAGCCTTTATTTTATCTAATGGTTGTGTCAGATTCAATTAAAAAATAATAATAAAAGTGAGCCAATGTAAACACTGGTAACGTAAAGAGATAGATGTGGAGAGAGAGAGACTAAAATGCCATATGCAACATCCTACAAAATAGTAAACTTTCCTATTTACCTGAGAGGCTTTCCTGCTGTCACACTTTGCTTCTGAAGTCGCTGTTTTATTGTGGGATGGAAGTTTTTAGGCCCATACTCTATTATTTCTGTTGGAATGGCAGAGGTAGGTTTGGATGGCTTCCTTGGAGTTGTCTGAGACGTGGTGACGTTTTCTGTTGTGGTTGTTATGAAATCAGTTGTATTGCTTGCTGTAGATGAACTTGTGGGTAACGGTTCTGTCACCTGCGAAGGTAAACAATCATAAGAGCTTGAGAATATACGAAAGATATGCATTACAATTAAAATTATGTAAGGCAAGGTTAAAAACATGGTTAAAAACTCTGCCATGGGGGCAGGCTTGGCTAATCATGAAGATGAGGATGTATGATGATAAGATGAATTGTTGAAGGGACACTCACAAAGGAATGGAAGATCTTTACTTTTTACTACAGGTTTTGATTTGGAATTTAAGGTGTGTAGAAACTACGAACAGTTTATTTCTGTTAAGTTTGGTTTCATTCACCTGATTTACTTCTTCAATCTTGAAATGAGAGATTTCGCCATTTTTTTTATGATTCTGCCAGTACAATGGCATGTTATTAGGGCTATTATCCATTCCTTTCGACATTGAAGTAAACATAAAGCACTACATGAAAATCCTTGCTGTGTGGCTACCATGCCAGAGCTGACGAAGTGAATGCATCAGCAGCAGCGATGAAGTGACTCAGTGTCAGCAAGAATGTAGTGCTATGCTTTCTTTGCACAATGCAACTTGTCATGTACAAAACGATCAACCTACGGCACAACCACTGCAGCAATAGTGGAGATGCCATGTTGCCAGTGCAAAGACTGTATTAGTGGCTACCACCAGGAACTTTTAATGCATAGTTTCATACGGACTGGATACAATTGAAGTTTTTCAAGGGCTTGTAGCTTCATGACATGGCCTTAAAGGCATCTTTTATTGCTCCTTTAGCCGAACCACTGTGCCATGTGCCTCCACCGGGTATCGAACGTGGGACTCCTTGATCACAAGGTGACAACGTTACCACTACACCATCGGGTAGGCCTCCGATCAAAAACGATGGATTGGTTGATTTTACTTTTTCTTTTCTGCCACTTTTGGCTAATCGTGGTTCCGTTCAAGTCGAACTGTGCTTCATCAGACCAAAGCATGTTCCCAAACAATCCTCTCTTACCATGTTTTGGAACCACCCACAATACGTGAGAACAGGATTCTAACCCAGTCTGAGTTGAACACAATATATGTTTGACCAATGTGGAGGGCTGAAACTATTTTTGCAGGTAATGTAAGAATCCTTAATTACAGGGATGATCATAATTAGCTGACAGTTTTAAAATAGCAGAAATAAAACAAACACATTAAAATGAAATGAATACTACACTTCTTGGAAAATTAATTCAAGTAATTGAAACAACTAACCTGTACACTTTGAGAGATTAATTCACACACACAAACATAAATTGATACTAACCAAAAATAATGTATTTCAAGTAGTCACCTTGTGCTGCTTCACAGTATTGGATTGATTGATTTGCTTTATTTTACTTAACTTCTTGTGCCACTTTTGGCTAATTTGCGAAGATGGGGATGAGTGATGATATGATGAAATTGATGAATGGACACTCGCAAACATCCATGTCCAGGGTGGGATTCGAACCCGGTACCCCTGGTGTCGTAGTATGATGTGCTAACCACTCTGCGACGGGCTTTGTTCACAGTATTGGAGTCTTATCGAGCAAGCAGTTCAGTTGTTTCAAGTTCACTTTGTGCACAGATACGCTGACCTACAGCTTAAAGTGGGACCCAAACCACTATGTGCCTCCATCGGGTATCAAACCTGAAACCCCATGATTACAAGGTGACAATGCTACCACTACGCCATCTGGAAAGCCTTAGTATTGGGAAGGAGGTCTTGAAACGTGTGACCAAAGACTCTAATACTGTGTAGCATCTCAAGGTGACAACTTGAAAAACATTATTTTTAATCACTATCAATTTATGCGTGTGTTTGTGATGTGTGAATTGATCTCAAAGATGTGTAAAATTTATTCAATTTACTTGTACATAATATGCTTTAGTGAAAAGTGTTCATTTTATCTTTGCCATTTAAAACTGTTATTTACAAAATGAGACTGTTTCAATTTACTGAAAAGCAGATAAAAGAAAAGTATAATTTACCTGAGTAGTTGATGAATCTGGAGTAATGGAAGACTCTACTTCAGTCGTAAGTACTGGCGTTGCCGAAGGTGTTACCATGAATTCATCATATGCCCTGCTTGGTTCAATCACAGATTCACTACTTAGAAGGCGAGATGGACGAATAGGTACCTGCAAATAACAAAAGGCTTGTAGTTTTCCCTCAAGAGAAAATTTGACGTTACATAATAAACAAACCCATTCATTTTCTTATGTTTCTCGCATCATTTGACGTGTCCAAGATGCAAGCATGATGAGGTCACTATTTTGACTTCTATTCTCAATATTTCCCCACAGATGGTGCTCATTCTACATTCCCGGACTGGTATCTACACTGCACGTGGTACTAGTTCTTTCTTTCTTTTCCTGGACCAGTGTTGCGAAAGTTACCTTTTAAAAATAACCATGTTACAGTTGTTGAAAATTTTGGAAATATCAGAATTTTTTTACCTCCTAATTATATATGTTGGAAAATTAATACATTTAAATAAAAATTCAAACAATTTTTTTTAAAAAAAATAATTAAAAAACGTAGGGCCTGAGCAAGTCCTGCATTTCTTTTCTAAGAGAACTCGAGCCCACTGAACCCCAGATTAGTGGAAACCATTTGTTGCATAATATAGTGTTACATCCACCTTATGACGAGATGTAAATATTTACTGTCAATGATATATGATTATTTAATAGAAATAGAGTGATTTATAGCATTCCAAGACTAAACTGTTACAATATTTCAGAAGGTTAACCTTTTGGATCCCAAGCGTCTCAATCGAGATACCCAAATGTAAGCCTCATGGTCCCAAGGTCTCGACCGAGATGCTGTGTCAAGGTCGTAGTTTTTACGTTATAACTTTTCTATTATTGGCTAGAATTTCGATTTTTTTTATATTGTTCCTAACACATCTATTTAACAGAAATGTTTTTTTTGCATTTTTTTTTGTCTTCATGAAAATGGAGGGGGAAAGGCAGGAAAAGGGACTTCTTTTTTGCGTCTCTTTTCAAGGTCAAGTTTTTGCCAACAAAGGATGACCGGCTTTGTTGTTCTAAAGCAATGCTTCTCACTCCCGCCTGTGAAGTGCTTTCCAAGGAATCTTGTTTATCAGTATCTGATGTCAAAATGAAAGTTTTCCGTGAGGGCGCAAGCAGGGGGTGGGGGAGGGGGAAGACTGGTTGTTGAATCTGCGTTGTGAGAATGGAATTTCGAAGCACGCTGAAGGAAACCTTTGTTTTTTAGCACAAGTGTCCACAAGTTGCGACAGGGGTTATCCTGCATTTTCTAAAAATGGAATTTCAAGCAGCTGCAAGAATCGGTGCTCATTTCTCACTGCGTTCTAGCTTTTCGTCCGTGAATGTTGTGCATAGGTGTCGTTTTGTGCCCAACTGCGAGGACATTTTTTGGGTGAAGTGACAATTTTTTAAAATAATTTTTGGGGTTTTCTCCCTTCCCCCTCCTTATATACGCCAAATTTGCATAAATTTTGCATTTTGTGCATTTTGACATTTTTCTTGGGGGGGGGAGCGGGGGGAAACCATTTTTTTAAAGAAAAGTATTTTTGAGGGATTTCCCCCCCTTTCCCCCTCCATATGTACGCCGAATGTGCATAAATTATATATCGTCGGAATCTGTGATTCATTCTGCATACAACGGTATATCTTTCATATCTCTAGGGCATTTAGTTTCTGAGCTATAGTCATTTGAAGGTACCGCTGCATTTTGAAGCTTGAACCATTCCTTTTGGGGGTACAACTCAAGTTACATTGGTCATACGACAATGATGCAAATATTTTTCTGTTTCTTACATGCCAGCGATAATTTCTATGTGCATTTTGAACTTTTCATATCCTTTTTTTCAGGGGGGTGGGGCAAAACCCCATTTTTAAAAAAATAGTTTTCAGGGGATTTCCCCCTCCATATATACGACGAATGTGCATAAATTATATATCGTCTGAATCTGTGATTCATTCTGCGTACAACAGTATATCTTTCATATCTCTAGGGCATTTAGTTTCTGAGCTATAGTCATTTCAAGGTACCGCTGCATTTTGAAGCTTGAATCAGTGGCATGCCGACCATTCCTTTTGGGGGTACAACTCAAGTTACATTGGTCATATGATAATAATGCAAATATTTTTGTGTTCCTTACATGTCAGCGATCATTTCCATGTGCATGTCGACACTGTCATGTACTTTTTTCTTGGGGGGAGGGTGGGGGAACCAAATTTTTTTCTCCGAAATTTTGAGTTAGCCCCCTCCCCCCACCACATATACGCCAGATTTGCATAAATTTCATATAGTCTGAATCTCTGGTTCATTCCGCATACAATGGTATATCACTCATCTCTCTAGGGCAATTAGTCTCCGATCTACACTCATTTAATTGAAACTCTGCATTTTGCTCAAAATTGGCTCGGGACCGAGAGGCTTACTTGTGAAAATGGCCTTGGGACTCAAAAGGTTAAAGAACAGCAGTGCTTAACGTTTCATTTTGCATAGACACCTTTACCTTTTAAGTATCTTTTGTTCTTGTGGATCATCAGGACTTAATAACAGGTGGCGCAAAAGTCATCATCCTATCTAAACTGACCTTTATTTTGACATCTTGTTGTTTATATCAGTAGTGTTTTGTCAGTTAAATAGAAGATACTCACGAAATTTATTTTGTGCGAAAATGAATAAGTATACCCCACATATAGCCCGCGAAACATTAGCTCTTTTGCATTACACTTCTCTGGGCAGAGTAATATCCCGTTTTGGTGATTTGCTATGGCTGGACAGATCCCCCCATTTGACTGCTCCAGATTTTTTTCCTTTGGGGGATATTTGAAGTCATTGGTTTATTTGAATAAGCCAGAGACGTTACAGCAACTATATTCAGCATGAAATTGAAAACATTTCCCCACAGATTCTTTCCAACACCACCAACGCAATAAAAAGAGCCCAAATTTGCATCAATTCGAATGGTGTTCATTTATTAGATGTTATCTTTGAAAATTGAGGACATAAAGCTTACAAGTATCAATAAAAGTTTAACTAAAAAAAAAAACTACTTTGTTTAATTTAAAACCCAAGCTATAGGCTAAGAAAATCAGGTGATGACTATTGCGCCACCTTGTATTTAAAGTTCTTCACGCATCAAATACAGTGCGTTCATTTTAGCTCTGGGCTGAGAGTTGCAGTTGGGATGCAATTGACCACCACTTTGAACAAATTTTATAACACAGGTTAGTAGTACCTGTTATGAAATATAAATATAATTATCTGCATGCTAAAGATATGTGCGTAAAAATAAGTGGTACATCATAGGTCAACAATGCCAGCATCCATGCTATGCCGCGTCATTTGCAGTCACACGTTATCTCAGCCCAAAGCCAAAATGAACGTACTGTATTTATTTAATGTTGCCTATCAAGGGGTCTTTTATTCTAATGACACAATTCATTACAATACTCGCATTTTAATTGTAATAATAAAAGGTAAAAGAGATAAGGAATTGATTTTACACGAGTTTACAGTTAAAAGAGGCTCATTACTTTCAAAGCCTCTTCGAAAATTTCAGAAAGTCTCTTTGCAAGTCCAGAAATCTGGAAGGGACTTTTTCTTGAACTGAAATTTCAGAGCATTCAAGACTACACTTAGGGCACTTCTCTGAAAAGTGAAACCAGAATATCAAATAACGAGTTGTAATAGTAATTTTATATTCATGGTATTTAGGAAGAGTACAATCCAAACCATCATGAAAAACAGGTAAATAATTAGAAAATATTAAAATATAAACATCTGTAAAGTTGAAGGCAATTTTCAAGTGAAAAACTCTAAACCTTTACCTCAGGTGCGGATATATTTTTATAGATATATATAATTAACATATTTGAATTATTTTTATTATCAAATAAAGGGTTACTTAGCTGCATATTGAATATGGAAATAAACGAATTAGTCTTTTAATACACTGCAAAACTGGCATTTTTAAAGTACTCTGCAGCCTTGTCCCATGCATCACACGAAATATTAATTTTTTCTTGTGGAGAAAGAATTTTTTGTGGAAAAGCATTTCGAAACTAAAATATACTTTCAATACACAGCATGAATACTGGAAATGCAATTATTACAATTTCATTCAAGCCAATGAGACACCAGTGCAAATGGTTTTAGTGTCCCGTGCATCACACTTCAGAGCATAACATCTTGAAACTTGAACTGTCCTCAGGAATTAACTATGAGAGGAGGCCCTTCTTTTGCATGGTTGGGTACAGTAACTTATTAGTCTTCAAATGCCACTTCCAGTAGTTGGTTTGATATAATTTTATTTGGTTTGGTTTATTTTATTTCGTTTTTCTGCCACTTTTGGCTAATTTGCGAAGATGGGGATCAGTGATGATATCATGCAATTTATGAATGGACACTCACAAACACCCATGCCCAAGATGGGATTGGAACCTGGAACCCCTGGCATTGTAGCACGATGTGCTAACCACTTTGCCACAGGGGCCGGCCAAGGGGTTAGTATCACCAGCCTTCACCATTACGTATATCTCATAACCATCAGCAACCTTTCTCGCAACTGCACCACAATAGTGTTCATCGTCCCAGTCACCAGTGCTGTAGCCTGTACTCGCATTCACATGAATTTCTAATTCATGAGGTGGAGCGTTCTCAGGGGTATATAAATATCTACCTTGAATAGCTCTGATGGTATGTATAGATTTGGTGCCTTCAATTGGCTGAGCATCATCCCAACTTCTCTCTCATGAAATGCTTCTCCATTTATCAACATAACTTTAGTTTTGGACATGAGATTTCTAATTACTTCTGAAAAATCTGAAGTAGTCTGTACAATTGGTGCACATTTACTTTTGCTCATTACATGAGTACAAATAAGTGATTTTGCTTGTCCGCTGATTTCATCTACTACCCCCTTCCCATGTGAAGTTGCAAAATACTTCTGCATTAATGTTTTTCTGTATTTGCAACCAAGTTCTTGCAAAAACAAGACCTTTTACTTTTGAATTCTGAAGATGTTTGTTCATTCGATCATATAACTCCATCAATATTGGCGATGGTTGATTTAGGATCAATTGCTTCATACAGAGTGCCAACAAAGCAACTAACAGTATTTTTACCTTAAAGCATGTATCTTAGCACACAAGATATATCTGACAATCAGCATGGAATGTTGAAGCAGCTGTAAACAATGTACAGGATATAGGATTGATTGATTGATTGAGTTGGTGCTTTAAGTCCACTTTATGCACAGTAAGGCTAATCGGAAATGGATCTACAGTTTAAAGTGGGATCTGAACCATGTACCTCCACCGGGTTTCGAACCCGGAGCCCCTTGATTATAAGGCGACGATGCTACCACTGCGCCATCGGGAAGGCCCTCAGGATACAGGAGTTTAGTCCTACGCTGTTATCAGCAATACCATTATGCAGAATTAAATACTCCCTCTGTCCCATAATGATTGTCCGGTACACTTTTGTTTCTTGTCCCATAATAATTATCCGATAGGCAAACTGTGACATTGGTGTATACAGAAGAAGAAAATTAAACACGGGAATGAGACATACAACGTTATTACTCAAGGATCGGTACAAACTGGGCGATCAAGTATCCAAAAGAACATAAATAAAAAGTCACAATTTTGGCATACCGGACTATAATTATGGGACAGAGGGAGTAACATATAGTTGAATATATTTATCAGGTAATTTTTCTTAAAGGTTTAAAATACCAAACATTTTGTCCTTGAGATATTTTGAAAATAGTGTTGCCACCTTTTGATTGTTTATGGAGATAGACATCACCTGCAGTGGAGTGACAACATAAGGGAGAGAAATGTCCCATGCATGACATATTAACTGTCCCGTGCATCACACAAGGAAAGAAACTTTTAAAAATTGTTTTTAAATAGAAAAATGTTGTTCATTGCATATTGTACAGGGTGGCTCAATAAGTCACTTAACACCCTCAGTACAAGGCCACTGCGGCATGGAATTTGAAATTGGCGATAACCAATTGTTATTTGACCAAGGGGGAACCACATTGACGCCACCCACACGGTCGGCGGCCATCTTGATGTCCGCCATCTTGAATTCAACTTCAGAATTTTAAATGGGAAGGGGCTCGTGCGACATATTAAAATGGGCTAGAATTTCACGAGAAATGCAATGGTGAAGGTTTTTTCGACATATCTTTAACCAGTAAAAAGTTATGACTGAATTCTTGCACCAATTTGCTCCTTTTCGAGGTGTTAGAAAAATGCCTTAAAATTTGTTTAGCGCTTCGGTAATGCATCGAGATCAAAGTGATGTTTAGGGAGAGACGTTCGCATGCCATTGCACATTATTTTAATCGGATACATCCATGAAGAGCTGCTCACTATGAATGGTTGTCACGAACAATTTACAGTGTGACGCTTCCATTGAATTAAAAGTCCTTCACAGTGACAAGGCTAATGTTTATGTTCATAAGGAAGTTCAGAAACAGAATATTCGATGCTTTTTATCTGATAACCCATTTTCGACAGATCAAAGCTGAATGGTTAGTGTTGGTAAGTTAATGGTGTGGCGTGCTGTGTGGAACACGATTGGTTAGTCAATTTTCCATCAACGGAACCTTAAATGCTTAGGGCTACTTGGATTTGTTAAATAAACAGGTTTTTTCATCCTTGCTTATGGAAGAAGGTACTTTTTACAGAGGTTTTTCAATAGGGAAGAACACCAGAACACTTATGGGAATGTTATGAACCAGTTTTTGTCCAAAGTTAGTTATCAGATGACAAGGGTCCAAGGGTCGCATATTCTGTTTATAAACTTCCTTATGAACATAAACATTAGCCTTGTCACTGTGAAGGACTTTTAATTCAATGGAAGCGTCACACTGTAAATTGTTCGCGACAATCATTCATAATGCACAGCTCTTCATGGATGTATCCGATTAAAATAATGTGCAATGGTATGCGAACGTCTCTCCATAGACGTCACTTTGATCTCGATGCATTACCGAAGCGCTAAACAAATTTTAAGGCATTTTTCTAACACCTCGAAAAGGAGCAAATTGGTACAAGAATTCAGTCATAACTTTTTACTGGTTAAAGATACGTCGAAAAAACCTTCACCATTGCATTTCTCGTGAAATTCTAGCCCATTTTGATATGTCGCACGACCCCCTTCAAATTTAAAATTCTGAAGTTGAATTCAAGATGGCGGACATCAAGATGGCCGCCGACCGTGTGGGTGGCGTCAATGTGGTTCCCCCTTGGCCAGATAACGATTGGTCATCGCCAATTTCAAATTCCATGCTGCAGTGGCCTTGTATTGAGGGTGTTAAGTGACTTATTGAGCCACCCTGTAGTACAAAGTCTTTAGCAAACTATGTCTAAATATGGTACCCTGAAACGTCTACAAATCACAGAAATAATCAATTAAAAACAACTATGTGCTTCTCGCATGTTTTTCTGAGTCCCGTGCATCACACAGCTTTTTTATTTAATTTTGCATTGTCAATTTGAGAAAGGATTTTATTTCTTGGCATATGGTAAGCAACCACCCAGTATTAAAAACAATGAATATGAAAGATCAGTGCAATATCAATTAACCAGCATACCAGACTCATTTAACCATGTGCGAATGTCCCGTGCATCATGTAGAGAATCCCCCCCTTAGCTTATTGAGGATTTGAAAATGTGGATCTTGAGAATCCCCCCCCCCCTTAGCTTATTGAGGATTTGAAAATGTGGATCTTATATTAATAAGTTTTGTATCCTAAGCAATATCTAATATTAATAAAAACAGAAACAGATATTGTCACCTTTTTACTTCTAGCATGCCATGGAATATTTAATTTTAAATCGGTTTATTTGACAGGCTACGTTCCACAAACCTTCATAACTAACTAACTCTCTAGCCTTCTTAAAACTGAAGGTTCATGGCTGCAGCAACACAGGCTTTCATCTGTCCCTATCCTGAGCAAGATCTATATACTCTTTTCCATCCCTACCGATTTCCTTTAGGTCCATCTTAACGTTGTCCCTCCATCTTCGTCTTGGCCTTCCTACAGGTCTCTTACCATCAGGTTTCCCAACAAGAATCCTGTAAACTCCTCTTTCCTCTCCCATTCGTGCCACATGGCCTGCCCACCTAAGTCTTCTTGATTTAATAATTCTAATAATATCTGGATATGAATACAAATTATGTAACCTTCTCCACTCACCTGTCTCCTCATCCCTTTTAGGTCCAAATATTTTCCTAAGGATCTTAGAGAATCACAAACCTTCATGATAAGTATAAAAGTTCACGAGTGACAGTTCTTCAAAGTCTTTGCCAGTGAACCACAATTATTAATTTTAAGACCTGGGTACTAGGTAAGGTGTGCTTGTCCGAGTTCAGTGTTGGTTTCTGTTGGATGATGACATGTGTTTTTTTTTTTTTATGATGTTCTCAATGAGGAAGCCAGTTTGAAGTATGGATGTGGAAGAGATGCAATGGTTGTGCGCTATGGAGATACCTCTTGTTTTTGGCATCATTTTAAGTTTTCAATTCGTTCTTGAACAGTATACTCCTATCAATGTAGTGGCTGTGGCATTGCTTTGTGGTTTTCTAGACACCGGGGGATGCAAGTTTTCGTAGGTAATCTCTCTTGAAGTTTGGAATCCAAAATCGGAAGAACCATACCAAAACAAAATGCAAACCACGTCATGTTAAGCAGCACAATGTAGCAGACAACCCAACCTACCAATCACCACCCTCCAGTGCTGCCAGATGATGGAAACCTGAACTATTCTTTTCGCCATGGTATAATGTCCTTACTCCAACACTCTTCTTGCCAAAAACCACAACGTGTGCCACAGTTGACAGTCAAAAGCATTGCCACATCTTTCTCCCTCTTCTCGCATTTCAGCAACCAGCCATCTTATGGGTATGGTCACTGCATCACCCAGCAGCATATATATGTGGGAAGGATGAAGACGTGAAAGTCAAAAAAGAAAGGGACTGAAACTAATCTTTTGCAAATCTCGAAAAACACTCAAGGTAGCTAGGGAAGAATGTTCACCTGTGCCACCCTCTCAATGTCCTGTTTTTATCTCCGATTGGAGAAACAAAGGATGCTATACCATGGCGAAGAGACAAGTCAAGCCATGAAACACCCACCAGCGCCACCAAATGGGAGAAACAAGAAGTATCACCACCCGAGAACAAAGCAGTGATGCACTACCATCTGTGTTGCAGACACCCTAACCTATCATAATGAAGGTGGTCTTTCAAAATCAATCAGGAAAAAAATACATTTGCAACGTGTTCACCAGTACTAACGTACTTGTATCAACTTACCACAACAGGTGTGCTCATAATAGAGCCAAGAACCACTGGACTAGTAGGCAATCTGCTGATTGGAGCAGTAGTGATACCTGTCACAAGATGAACCCTGTTTGCCTCTCCATGGTGGTGTCTATGAGCATGAGAGGTAGTAGGCTCTGGAAAGACAGGCGAGGCCATTGTAGGAACGATACGAGATTCCGGAGTAGTCTCTTCATAGTCGATCATCAAGTCTTCGTCAATATAATCCCCTGATCCAACCTGAAAACAAGAAACAAGGTGTACAGTCGAGTCCCAATAATTCATGGTTGACAGGACAGAGAATACTTCGCTTAATCCAGACAGGCAAAAAACAGAATGCAAGGTTTTAAATGTGGCTAGAAGAAGTCAACAAGAGAACTTTCCAAAGAAAAGGCAGTCAACCACTGATGAATTCTGTTTCCCGCAGACTTTGTACTGTACTGTATAGTGTATTTAGGCCTATGCCCTTTAAATACACCATAATAAACGTGTTTTGTTGCTATAAATGGAGTTTTACTGCACATTCTAGTGTTCTTTTAGGTTATTTCAGTTAATCTGGACTCTTGCTAAACCGGTCAACTTATCTCACCCATTAGTCTGGATTAGCAAGGTTTTACTGTACTATTATTGAGCAAAATGTTCAAATAATATAAAGAGAAATTTACACATTAAGGAATGCACTGACATGAAAATTCCACTGATACTGGCAGTAAATCAATCCAAATATAAAATGAGCTTTGCTGTAGAAGAAGCTACATACAGTGGAATCTCGATTTTACGTTTATTTCAGGGGACCAAGCTGAAACTAACTTAAAATGTGGGAAAATGTAAAATTGAGGAAAATACAGGGTGGGCCATATTGATGGGACACATTTATATTGATATTACTGCGAGCAATAACTGTTGTGCATGTTTTAGACATAGCTTAATAGGAAGTTACTGTTACTGTTACATGTTTCTTTCATTGTTGCAGGGAATCATCGTGATGTGGACAGCAGTTGAAATTTCATATGTCGTGAAGGCGTTCTTCAGTAGCGGATGCTCCATCATCACAGAACAAAGATGTTTCAGACATAATTTCCAGAAACTGTTACACCATCCCGGAAGGTCATACTGCGTGCAGTTCACAACTTTCGTGAGACCGCAAATGCCAACAAGATACGGTATCCTGGGAAACCTTGATCGTCTCGTAGTACAATAAACATTGAATGTGTGTCCAATGCCATGGACTTAAGTCCAAAAAAGTCAACTCGGCGATTGTGTCAGCAACTTCATATTCCACGGACCAGTGTGCGGTGAACCCTCAAAATGGACTTAGAACTGTATCCGTGTTGTATGTGCCTGAAGAAGCTACCCGAAGGGTGATGAAATCGATCATGCTTTCAAATTTTATATGGAACAATGCATAACTTGTGTAGAATACAATTCAATACAATAATTTTTGTTCTTAGTAATTGATAGGCATTAGAGAATTCAATTTTTAATTTTACATTAATGTTTTTGTTATCCATTTCTGATCTATTTGAAAAATCAGATGTCATTTTATTTTTAACAAAACATCCCTACAGGCCTTACACTGGTTAACATACCCACTGAAATACCAGCATAAATATGATCTTTGTTCTCGCAAGTACATTAAAGACCATTGTAACAAATGTTAATTTAAAAGGAAGTTTGCATACATAATATGGTTTCAAAGTGATTGAAATTCACACCTCAATACATACATTCAGATAAACTAGGTCATTACATTTACAAAACATATTCTGACCCTGTAATGATGTCCACACAAAAGACCTCAATGAGTATCTTTTAAGAGGAAGATGCATAAAGTGGGTAAATATGTAATGGAAATGCATACAATTTCTGATAAAAGCACATGTAGTTAAAGGGTATATTGAATCTTTGTACTTTAATTTTAACATTGCTTTGCTGTCTGTTAACCTAGTTGTGACAATGAGAATGAATAGTGATTATATGAAATTGATGAAGCGACACTCGCACAGAACAACAGAGCCCTAGCCAGAATTATATTTAGGGGGGGGGGGGGGTCATCACTTATCAGCACGGGCATCACTAGAAATATCTGTAGAAGGGGTCCGGCCATAGATAAAACTTCATTAGTACAAATAATGATAACAATAATAATTATTGTTATTTTACAATAGTAACTATTATAAGTTATTTAAAACATACCAATTTCAATCCAAATTTATTGTTAATATTACAAAATGGAGATCCACCAAATCAGTGAATATCTAATACAATTCCTGTCCATTACTTTCCTTATATTTTGTACAGTTAGTGTACTGAAATTCATAGTTATTGTATTTGGTTATTAACTTTTTCACAATCGTTGAAAAAGTCTTTAATAGCTAGTGGTAAATTTTACTCATAAAGTTTATATTCTATGACCTTTCACAAAGAAAACTATAAGTTTTGGAAGCTGTGGATCCATTTTTTGTTTGAATTAAATGATAGAATATAAAAATATAACCTGGTTCCTCAATTATACACTAAACTTTTTTTGGTGTAATGCAGTTTTTACTGTGGTTATAACTTTATTTCTGTTATTAACAATAAAAATAATGTTTCAATTAGATATTTGTAGCATTTCGGTGGGGGGGGGGGGGCTTCAGCACCCTTAGCCCTCCTCCTGGCTACGTGCCTGCAGAACACCTACCCTCATGCTCTGACTTGAACTTGGGTTTAGAGATTTTTGTTTCAAGTCCTTGGGACTGGGCAGTTTAAAGTGGGATCCAAACCACTATGTGCCTCCACTGGGTATTGAACCAATGATGCAAAATGATGACATTACCACTATGATTTTAGGGAAACTTGCGACTCGAATCTGAGACCATCAGTTGTAAGATCCTCCGAGTACACAGTTCAACTTTCGCGACCAATATGACGGATAACAACTTATTGTTTGGTTTAGGCAGTTTTTCTTTCTGATAGTAAACAAAGGCACAGCATCTTTTCTCATAGGTGGAAATAAAAGAGAGGTGCTACGAAATGGACTGGTTATCATTCCTGTCTTTGGTGCAAGTCATCCCAGGTTCATTCAAGTTCATCATATCATCACTCATCTTCATCTCCGTGATTAGCCAAAAGTGACAGAAAAGCGAAGTAAAATAAAGAAAATCAATCATTCAATCTTTACTTATTAAGTCCACTTCTTAACGCAAAACAAGAGTCGACACAAAGTACACCCATACCTGTCTCCTTTCTCGATGTGAGCCTGGTGCAATGGCTTTTACGTGCCATCCTATCACAGGAAATTGAAGTACTTCCGAAAGTGTGCCATCCCGTGCCTCCTGCTTCACATGGTTCACCACTGAATTTTGCTCCTCAGCAACCTGACCATCACAACCAACCTGAAAAGGGAATAACACAAACTCAACAATGGAGAACACGTACAATTCATAATCACAAATCATTCAAATGTATCTCAAATGGGGAGAATTTTCCACTTTGATATGCATCGAGTCTCGCATAAAAAGTACAGCTAGAAAAATATCACCAAGTTATATCTTAGTTTTACAGTTCAATAACGGATATAATCAACTATTACATCAACAGAGTAATGTTCCACATGCAATGCAATAGAATTTGTTTAAGGCTTTGCGTTAAAAAGGGAATGGACAGATTAATCAATACTCCATCACTATTTGTCAATAATTTTGCTGCTCCAATATCTCAACGAATAGCATGTAACTAAAATGTGGTGGTATTTTCACACAGATCTAGGCCCTTAAAACTCATATAATCTGTCATTTCCTCAGTTTCATCCCAATATTTGTTCTTATAGAAACTGATAACTGTGCACTTGCATGAATTTACACTCAGCCTCTTTCCTCTAAGCCAAAACCCACTGAAGTCTCCTGAAAACATACACTAATTAAGGAAAATATATTCTTTGTGTGTTTATGTTTCAAGTATATTACAGTGAGAGATGTGAAATTTTATATATAAAACACACTCAGATTTAGCATATTATATTTTGTTTTTTAAAAAATATTTTCTTACATTGTGGTGATGAAAAATGTAGACCTCCAATGTAGCTTATCTTAACTTCTTAACTTGGGATAACTTCTTTGTATACGCTGTTTGTTTATAAAAAGTATTTCAAAGTTCAGCGATTCAAATATTGCACTTTGATATCTTAAAATGTATGCAAATCAAATTCAAACATTGTCAGCAGAGTATAATATACTTGAATATACCCAACATATCCAAAAACAACAAAAAAGAAAAAATTAAATAAGAATTTTGAATGGGGTCTTAAAAACCGCTACCCAATCACTTGTGACAAACATTTTAATTACACCACAAAGGAATTTGAATAACAGTTAAAAGGGCATTCCACAAAAAGTAGTCTTACTCTATGTAAATAACAAAATTAATTAATCTGAAAATTATTAGTGTCTTTAATTGCATTAAGGCTTACATGATTGTGAATGCATATAATTTGCATATTTCACCAACAAACGTTATTAGCATCTGTAGCCTATATGCTACACAGACAAATAAATTCAAATTTTGCTACATGTTCTGTGACGCACACGCAACACATTTTCGTTAATGACTTTCATGCATTCTGGCCAGGAGTGGTGCCAGGCGGTGCTTGCATGCCCCTTAATTTTCTTCCGCACTCCCTACATTAAACTGAAAACACTAACCCTTAGAGTGTCATATTATGCCATGTCATCATAGTCTTTCCACCTACCTGTTCTTCCTCGTACTGCAGCAAACATTTCAGCTGCTTTCAAGGTATCACCAGGTCGTTGGTTGATTTGGTGTTTTAAGTTCACTTTATCCACAGTAAGGCTAATCGGGACTGGACCTACAGTTTAAAGTGGGATCCGAACCACTATGTTCCTCCACCGTATCAGCAGGTCATGCTCGGGAAATTATTTTATAAGAGTTGTAACATGAAGTGTAGTTTTCTTGTTAATACACTATGTATTTGTTCCACGTAACATGCCTAGTAAACGTACCATTTCAGGCTTTTTCGAAAACAGTTAGGAAGAGGCCCAATGTTCACAAAGAAATTTTTCAGTTGGTTGTTGAGGATAGTGCAGCAGAAGGGATTTTAATGAAAACGAAGTTGCTGTGCACTTTGTGTTTTGTCCTGAAGTGGCAGATGGAAGGTACACATTATGTACTATGTAGAATGTACTGTGTATTTTGTAAGGCTCAAAAATTGTGTTCTTAAAGGCAAGGATAATTTCTTTTTTGTATTTCACTACATAGTTCAATAAGACTGTAATGTGTATCTGAATGTTTACATTGTATGACCACATTCTTGGACGTCCAGGGGGAGGGCAAGGGGAGGGAGGGAGGGTAATGAATGTGTCTAAAGTTATATATTTCACACGTATAATTTAATTTGAGTCAGTAATTTATGTTAATCAGTGTCGGTGATTAGGGGTGTTGTTGCCCTCCGCTATTTGCTACTTTGGCCCTGCACTATGCTAAACATATCTACCAAGGGAAAGTAAACTTTTCTCCCCCTCCCCCAAGTTTTGAAAGCTGCATGCCTGTTTCATGTTTTCCTTATTTTCAGCATCGCATCAAGATTCTTTCATTTGTTAACCAGAAAGTACTTTATAATTTTATTAAACCAGCTCATTATGAATATTTTAATCCAATCTTGTGTCAAGAACCTTACATTTTGTGTGTGAAATGTCGTACACGTAATGCTGGAATCGTGGAATGTCACGACACGGAACGGACGCCTTTAAACTGACAAATTAAAACAAGCACAATTTCTCCATTTAAATGTTACTCTAAAAAATGCATTTTCATGTAATTTTAACGAGTTAAGCATAGTAAACCTATGTGGAAAAAGCATCATGGAAAAATCATTGAGTCTGATGAAACCCTCATTAATTAAAGCTGAGTAGTTGCAAAAATCTTCAAGGTTATTTACTTGCATTGAAATAAGTATTTCACACACCTGCCACTCAATGACACTCGACTCCTTCGATTCTTTCTTCTTTACATTGCCTGGACCAGCCAGAATAATGGCATCATCATTTATGAGATCTTCCTCAGAGTCTTGCAGACGCAATTTAAACACGTCCTGTGAATATAAATTCTATTAGCACATGGATTACAAAAGCATATTTGCTAATTCATAACTAGACCTCGGATTTTTAGGTTCTAAAAACCCCAAAACAGGTTCTTAAAATCTAAAGTTGGGCTTGAAAAATCCTGAAGTAAGTTTAAAAAAAACTTTAAATAGTTCAAAATTCCTGAAAAATGCTGATTAGGTATACTCACCGTCGATGAAAATGGGACACCTATATATATCCTGAAATACGCACTATCTTGCATAACACTATGTGTGTTGCCTAACCCTACGGCGATGGCAGAACATACCAATGGAAATTTGCTATTAAAATCCACTCTTCGCCATATAGTTAGGCAACAATCGTTTTTCATGTTACCCACAGTCAAACTACTCAATTTTGTCGGTGAGGATCATCTTATATGCTGAAAATAATCTTTCAACCAAAACATAGTCAGTGGAGCAAACTTCAATGCTGGAAATGTTAGTTTGCAACGCGTGAATGCCACAAAATGCGAAAGTGAGCAAGACCACACAGATCAAACCGCTTTGGATTGACAGGTAACAGTGGCACCAGACATTTTGCTTTACGTCTAGAGCTTTGAAAAATCACCATGCACTTGGAGGAAGGGAAATCGACAGAGAGTACATTTCAAACACGTTCGTCATTGAATTTTTTTCATTACCAAACAAAGCAAATGCCTCTGTCTGACATAAAAATCCTGTAAAAACCTTTAAAAATATATAAAAACCTAAAAATAGGCTTGATTTAGGCACATAAACCTAAAATAGGTTCTAACAAGCAAAATAGGTTTTTTAGGCACTATAAAACTTACATCAGTTGTTGCATTTTTTTAAGAAACGCTGACATAACTTATTATTTCTTATATACCTTTAAAGGAAAAAATAGGTTAAAAACCTAAAATCCGACGTCTATTCATAACCATAGCAAAAAGCATATTATGCACATTTGATTATTCCTTAACTTAGCAAGTCTAACTTCAATAATTAAGCTGGCCTTGGTTGCAAAGTGAACATCGTTACCACCATGCCATGGGGAAGACTTACATTACAAAATATCTCCATTTATTGTTTAGAAGTTCTGTCACTAACAAAAGGAAAACAAATAAACATATGCATCCACTTGTATTTTTCTTCAAGAAATTTGCAAGATTTTCTTGAAAAAGAGAATGCTGAAGAGGTTTTCTCGGGATATCAACCAGGTGATTTCCAGAAAGGCTTCCAATTACCTGGATGATATCCCGAGAAACCTCTTCAGCATTCGACGCCAGGAAAGCTTCAAGAATTATAAACAGAATGCTGTTTCAATCACTTTTGAATGCTCATACAATTGATTACTTTACTTAATAAGACATGTTTGCTCATGAACTTTCTAGATGCAGCTTTCTTTATACTGTTGCAAGAGAAGAGTATTTAATTACATATTAAATTGTGATTGCTATGTTGTGTCTCTTTGTATTTTTTGTATCCAAATTTTCATGAAATATTTGGAATATGAATCCATTTATTTAGGTGTTCATAATTTGGACACAAACTTGTTTCTCTTAATAAGCTCCTTATCTGAGATCAACAACAGTATAGTCATAAATTGTATTACCTCCCCACCAAATAATTACAATTGCAGATACTTCTACAATAACAAATGCAGTAATGGATATTTATGCACTGGAGAAAATGAAAGAAAAAATTAAAAATTAAATTTCCTACGAGTGACTTTCGAATATGAAAAATATATTATTTCTACTGACTGACTACTAATCTTCTACTTGCTAATGAACATGCAAATATTTTCATAGGCAAATATTCATTTACATTTTAATTTAAATTACCTATACACAATGATAGAGATATTCATGGAACTGCTACTAAAATAATAATTTTGTGTAAAATTGAACTAATTATATTTACTAAGACAGTACTAATGTACTTACTGTATTTAATCCTAAGAAACCTGCTAAGTTTTTTATTGCTGCCACTCGCTGCTTTGGTTTTGTATTTTGTAGTTTTACATCCAACACAACAGACAAAGTACTTATATCTTCTCCTGAGTTGCACTGTAACTGGAAGAGAAGAATTCAGTTACATAATATTGATTTATATTTGGACAGCATAGCAAAGAAAATTCTTGTGAAATTTTCCACCATAAAAAAAATACATACGTGCCCATTCCTCCAAAGATAAAGCTATCCAAACCTATGCTAAGTGAAGAGAACACTACAGCAAATATCATTTAACAATTCACGCCGTACTTCATATCCAAAAATGTTTAGCCATAGTAAGGGTTTATCATTTTCACTCAACTAACAAGATTTGGAAGGCTATAAGAGAGAAAGGAGTTGAGGAAGAGATAGTGTGCAGATTGCAGAGCACATACAAAGCCAACCCGAGCTGTGTGAAGACAACAGTGGTACGAACAGAGTGGTTCAGTATAAGTAATGGACTAAAACACGGAAGTGCTCCTTCCCCACTGCTCTTCATAATCACAATGGATGCAATTAACGAAGCTGTGGGGAAGAAGATAAGAGAGGAAGAGATGAAGGCCCTGTTGTTCGCTGATGACTTAGTAATATGGGGAAACAGGGAAGAAGAAGTACAGAGACAGCTTGATAGTTGGAATGAGGAAATCAGAAGAGCAGGAATGAAATTCAGTGCAGAAAAGCTTCAAATATCTAGGAAGCATAATTGAGAGAAGTGGAAGAATAGATGAGGAGGTAAACAGAAGAGGACAAATGGGTGGTGGACTATATCAAAGCATATGAAGATTAATATGGGACAGGGATGTCCCTATGACATGGAAGAAGGTAATATATAACACATACTATGTGCCAATAATTACGTATGGAGCAGAGACTTGGACAATGACAGAAAGAGATAAAAGAAAGATGCAGGCAGTGGAGATGAAATTTTGAAGGAGTATATTGGGGAAGACTAGAAGGGATAGAATAAGGAATGAGGAGATCCAACAGACAGTGGGGGTGGTGAAGCTTCAGGACAGTATAGATCAGGCACAGATGAGATGGTTTGGACACATGAAGAGGATGGATGCAGAAAGACTACCAGTAAGAGCTTACAATGCACAAGGAGTCTGAGTAAGGCCAAGGGGGAGACCAAGATGTCGGTGTAAAGAAAGAGAGTGTTAGGAGAAGAGGACAAGATTGGAACACCGTGGAAAGAGAAGACCAGGAAAAAATGGAGAGGCTGACTTCTATGCCGACCCAGTCAGAGGCAGGAAACAAGGATGATGATGACTCAAGCAACTTCTTATGTCATGTACTGAATACAACACAACAATACCTGTAACAGATCTGGTCCATAAACACAACACACAAAAAATTGAAACACAGACATTTTGGCTGCTTCATCAAGGTAAAGAACAGTGAATTTGAAAGCTAAAAGCAACCCAATGATGATGAAACTCCTATGATTATTTGCATGTGTTTTTCACTTTATGTTCTCCTGCTTTTTATCTTGAAGATGATGGCAAAATGTTAATGTTTTAAATTTTTGTGTCCGAGTTGTAGGTCTGGAATAACACACGCTAGGATAAAATTTTAACACAATAGAAAGACTTGCAATTGCTTAACCAATGCTCTGACAATGTAGCAGTTTACATTCAACTGCTTAACCTTCTTAATTATTTGAATTGTATGTTTTTTTTAATACACCCATGAAAAATATAATGTGTGGAAGTAACAACACTATGCAGGGATTTATCCAGAATTTTCCATGTGGGGAGTGAGGGATAAATTTGAAGCCAAATGACCATAAATTGGGTCTTTGTGAAAATGTTTAGAGGGGTGTTGAGGGAATCTGGGGGTGTGTGGATAAATCATTGGTACTACTTAACATTTTGTCAAGTCTTGTCAATTATGTATATAATTAAATAAGTCTCATGTAATCAGGTACCAAACATGAAACGAAGAGAAATGGAACTACAAAGGTCAGGCAAAAAGAAACTCAGAATCCACTGTTGCTCGGGAATGGTAAGGACTAGGGAAATGAAATTTTGTAGGTAGAAGCATTGTTCCTTTATCACCTAACCAACACATAATTCCATGTCGAGAAGAATCCAACAAATCGAGATATAAAAGTTGCATCGCAATAACGCACAACCGCATGCTGCAATCATGACAGTTCAGAAGACTGGCCATCTGGGATGTTGTGCCACAACCCCCGTACAGTCCTGACCTAGCACCATCAGATTTCTGTCTGGACGACTGAATGCTCATCTGCATGGGAAACAGTTTGAAGATGACGAGCTCATTGCGTGTGTGAAAAAGTGGTGTGAAGACCAACCTAAAGAGTTTTACGAACGTGCATTCGTGTCATGGAAACAAAGATGGCTGCAGTGCAGTGACACATGGATCATACATTGAGTGACATTTCGAACGGAACAATGCTTCTAGCTACAAAATTTCATTTCTCTAGTCCTTACCATTCCCGAGCTACAGTGGATTGTGCATTACTTTTTGACCGACCTTTGTACATACACAAGTAAACTTGCAATATTATCATCAAATACAGAGGCGAAGATATAGTACAAGCAATGCAAGCACTGCTTGCATAATTCCAATATCATTTAATGTACTTAATGTTCTAACCGTATTTAGTTTCCATCGCACTCGATTTCGCGAAAAAATGCGGCCGCAAACTCCCCCAGCAGCTCTGTAGCAAGCACCAGCCTCAATGCTTGCAGCCGTTCTGCGGGAAAATAAGGCCTCCGAAGGAGTCACATGGCGAAGCGTGAATTCTGGTGGAACCCATCCACAAAGCTTCTACAAAAAGCTGTGCTTTCCGAGCTTGCGTGATTCCCGAAAATAGCCGAGTTCAACCGAAAGCAGAAGGATTCATCTATGGGTACGTTGCCAGCAAAGACTAGTAACGAATATTTGTCTTCATGAACACGTAAACAAGATCGCAAATATAATAATAATTGTTAGTCATAAAATAACTAAAAAGTTATTATCACTGTTCTAAATTCCATATATATCATATTATATTACAAATTATTTTAGATTTCGCGAAATGTAAAACGCGTAAAAAAAGTTGACATTGGGAGTTGGGGCAGTGGAATTTCTGCACCCCCGTGAAGAGTTTTCTCAGGGAGGGAGGGAAGATTGGACGGACCTTGGTCCTGCACCCTGCTTCCTGGTCGGTCCAGCTCAAATTACGCCAGACGTGTTGACCGCTACCAGTGTTTGCAACTGCCAAATTATTTACGCAGTAATTCAAGTGAGCTCTTTCACAAATTTTACAATCAATAAATTGACTGCTTTTGAATAAAACTTGGGGTGAAAATAAAGCTATCTGAGAAAGAACTATCTACTGATATTTGTACATGGAATAGAAGTAAATCGTATACATTCTGCATATTATGAGCACAAGAATATGTTTTAATGATTGATTGATTGATTTGTTGTTTTAAGTCCACTTTATGCACAGTAAGGCTAATCGGGACTGGACCTACAGTTTAAAATGGGATCTGAAACACTTGTGCCTCCACCGGGTATCGAACCCGGAAACCCTTGATTACAAGGCGACGACACTACCACTGCGCCATCGGGGAGGCCCGAATATGTTTTAAGTTCTATTATTATGACGCAAGTGGTGTTCCCAGGGTCTTTTTACGGTCCCCATTTTGTCATCTTTTCCTTCCTTTGACGTTTTTTCTTAGATATACTGGGCCAAAAGGGGGTTATGTCTACCATCCACACCCCCCCCCTTCGCCCCGGGCACGCCATTGAATGACACTTTATTACTTAAATATTAATGTACATACTCGTTCTGCTGAAATGATTCTGATTCCTCCGCGTAATTTTTATCTCCAAACTGATATATCTTTCCTTTGTGACGGATAAAATTAATGAAATAGGTTGGTATCACTTTCTGTTGTTTCAGAGATTTTCAAAGTGATCTTGTGTAGATGCTTGCATTTGCAGTTGTGGAAAGCGCGTGGGATAGTGTGAGTGTTTGTTGCTTCGTGTTTTGTGCTGTGAATTTATCGGAATGAACGCGTATTTAGGAACGGTTGATGTGAAGTGCGGGTGTATTATTGAGCAATTGAAAATTGCTTCGTTTAGCTCGAGAGAGATAAGTGTTAAAATGAAAATCGTGGAAGGGGGTCGACCAACACCAAGAGTTTGAAATTTATTGTGGTGAGTACATCGTCTATGCATGTGTTTCTTTGCTTTGAAATGAATTTTTTATTGTTTGTGTTTAACTTTTTATTTAGTGTTTAAGTTACTCCAATGCGGTTTTTAGGGTGCCCAAAAATACTAAATTACATCATGCAGCGTAAAATAAACAAATGATTCCCATTTTTTTTTATCTAAATCGGTTTGGTCACCGTTTGACCATATTAAATAATAATGAACAAATAAAGGTACTAATAAGTAAGTAAGAAATTCCGTCTCCCTTTAGTCGTATGCGGAAAGTTCGCATATGCAAAACGTTTAATATCATATGAATAACGTTACCTGGATTTTTTTAAAAAAGTAAATGTGACGTTTGCGGATCATATGGTTTATTTTTAGTACAGTCACTTTATTACGATATTTTGACAAATCCAGCGACTGGGTAAATGAGGCTATAAACCTCGAATCTTTCCCCTCGGCATGTCGTTGTACTACATGTTTTGTTGTACTGAAACATTGCTTGCCTCCTTCGTAAGACTACGCTTCGCTACTGATCAAATATTACCATTAGATCTTGATCAACAAGTAATGTTTTTCTCTTAAGCATAGAGTGTGTCTGAATATGTCAACTGCAATAATATTGTCTCAACAATTGAATGTCAACGTGAAAGTAAGTTCTTACTTACACTTTTTCCCTGTTTAGAATCAGAAGTCTTCTTTATGTTAGTGGCCTGTGATGAGCCCTCATCATCCACAACATCGATGGAAAAGACATCTTTGGCAAAATCGTATAGGCTTTGTGTACTGAAGGCTTTAACTGTGATGTAGTGCTCACCAATGTCTTCTGCGTCAGGAACACCTTCAAACACTGCAGTGTCGGGGTTGAAAAGAAGCCAAGATGGAAGAGGAATACCACTAGGTCCACGAGCCTGAAATTTAAAGTGATTTTACATTATGAATTTTTATGTTTTTAAAAATTCGACATCAATTGGTGAAGCAAGGATATGATCATCTGAAATGTTGCCAGGACAAAAATAGGAAAACTGCAATAAATACATAAATATTACTTTCAAAAGTACGGTAAAGCTGAGCATAAAGTTTAGAGTATAATCCGACTGGGCCTATAGTTTAAAATGGGGTCAGAATCATCATGCAATATGCCTCCACTGGAATCCCTTGATTACATGGACATGCTAATCATTTACTGGTATTCTGTGAGAGCAGTGGTCAGTATTCAGTAAAAAATAACTAATGCAAATTACTCTACAGCTCCCCCATACAACATGGCTGATGAACTAGGATTACCAGATCGGTGTAAGGGAAATGCAGAACATTAAATCAAAATAGAGGACCATAAACATTATCAATAAATAATACATATTTCTATAGAACACGTTAGAGAATAGTTGAAAAATGACACTTTTCAGTTTTAAAAAGACGAATTCGTAATGAATGAATTTTTAAATGCAAAATTTCAAAACTTGCAATCATACTAATCAATGCACCTCTTACTACTTGTACATGATTTAAGAGGTACTTCGCAGAGGAGACATTTTTTTATCAACATTTCAGGTTTAGTCAAACTATATTTATGTTAGAGTGGACAGTCAAACTCTTTGAAATTATAGGGACCAGTACCAAACATTTTACAGATTTTATGAAAAAATAATTTCTCTCGTGAGTCTGTTGTGCTGATGGCAATGAAAGTACTCTCTGAACATTTGCATTATGACCTGTAATGGCAAAAAAAATTTTTAAAAAAATCACCAATTACCATAATTTAAAATGGTTCCAGAGCTTCATCTTGGGTAGTTTTTAGTTTAATAACAGGGTGTCTACCAAAATAACACATCCAGAATTCATGACTTTTTCTGGACTTTTCTAGACCTTTTCTCGTTTTTCTTAATGTTTATTTATTCGACCCCTACTTAGGCAAAGTTGGAAATTAGCAGTTAAGAAAACAAATATTTATTTAACGAAAACCCCTACCAAAGGGCCAGTTAAGATGAAAACTGAAGCTGAATTTAAGAAGAGAAATAGATCTGCTTTCTCGTATTAATGCATCCTGAACTGTGTTTCGCAGACAAGCGAGGCTTTGGCGTCTGGACTCACAGCCAGCATACTCTTATGTGGGACTTTGTGTCAGTTGTCCCTATATATTTGTGACTGTCCCTTCATCCATCTAATCTTACCACCATTCATCCTCATCTTTGAGATTAGCCAAAGGGACAGAAAAAAAAGTAGTATAAAAACTAAATCAACCAATCAGTCATTATGATACCAAAAATTCTTGACCTGAAGAATATTTTATTGCCTTTTTAATGACTTCTTGACCTACTTGTTGATTTCTTTACTTTTTCTTGACTACCATGACTTTCTTGACTGGCAGACATCCTGAATAACTTTGTTTTCTATACCCCTGCTTTACAATCAAATTATATTGAATATTAAATAAGAATGGGCAACACCTTGTTCCATCAGTATAAACCCTAAGGCAAGAAATTCTGCACAGGCATTGAACAGTGACATTATCAGAAAGTGGTACCATAACTTTGTTCATTAATTGCTTCCGTTTTCCCCTTTGTTTATAGCAGGACAAACTTTCTTCTTTTTGAGCAAACACTGAATCAAGATAATTTCACTATTGAATTTGGAAGTGCAATCCATAGACTTATAACTTGCATGATTTTTTCTGTTACGTATGTTCCTAATTGATATTATGTGACACTCAAAATGTAGGACATTTATGATATTTTTCAAATTCCTCCCGGACGCCGGACATACGGCTAAAATGTAGGACATGTCGAGGAAAAACCGGACGTCTGGTAACCCTATGATGAACCTGTTTGTGCAGTAAACAGCGGAGAGTCACGTGACTGCAACAGCAAATCACTACACTTTGTAATGAGGCTGTCTCTAGCAAATGCATGGTTGCCAAGAATTCTAATATCTATTGAAATCCCAATAGGTACCACTATACCTATATGAAACTACATGATACACAAAGATAAATTTTCAACAAATTAATTGTGAATGTGTCAATGTTCAGATCAGTACCCATGGAACACATCACAGTTACACAGTAAATGCAGCCCCAACCTGTTTACTCTCCCTTCAATAGGCGAAGCACAATAAATAATCTTTCCAGAAAGTCACACAAAGGGTAAGAAATACAATTCCATGACACTTTCTCTTTAAAACAAACCTTTCGATTTGGCATACTCTCCGAGCTAGTTGCGGTGATTGGATGCCAAAACTGGGAGGCTGAAGTTTAATTTCTCCTGATAGACGAGGCTTTCAGCATGAAGAGGGGCACTTAGTGCGACAGCAAAAAAGTCGACGGGCAACTGCCCGTCTTGCCCCTCCCTAATCGGAGCCAATGCTTCGAGCTCCTTTATATATAAAGTGCGTTTCCAAAAGAGGTGATGCTTCTTTTTTTAAAAAATGGGCAACGCACGTTGGCTACTGAGACAGATCTCTGCAAGACAATGTATGCCTGAATACTGCCCACCATACGATTAGCACACATACAGGAACTCGCCTTGGTATTACCGCCATAGCATCCCTTACAGTCCGGATCTCGTTCAAGTGATTGTTCACCTCTTTGGATCTTTCTTTTTTTCCTTTTGTATGTCTGGGTGTGTTCAGTTAATCTCAAAAATCGAAACGTCCCTTGTGTGTGTGTGTGTGTGCGTATAAATATATATACGTATAATACTTACGTTATGACGCATTTTATTCTTCTTAATCACGATTTTAGAAATTGATCATGAGATGAAATGGACGAAGAGATAAACACAGAGGAACACGCATAACCAGACCGTGACTCGAATCTACAGAACGAGTCGAGCACTCCACGAGCTCAGTTTCTGATAAAAGGAATGAAATATCACAGGCGGTATTTTAATCAAGTGCCTGGAGCTTTGGCGCTCGGGTGCATTTTCTACGCTTCGCTGAACGCAGAACTTAAAACTTAATGCTTTGTAATGCGAAACCACATTTCCCCCGGACTCCTCGCCGAAATGTAGCCAGGAAGCTGTTTGTTTCCACACATGTTTAGTATTATTTAAGAATAATGATTCAGACAGACTTGGTAGTTCAACAGTCTGCGCCTCGAAACCAAGGGAGACTGCACACGAAATCGACACGTGACTTCACCTCACACTGCACAAACTTCCCCATTTGATCTGGAAAAAGCATACATTTCGTTTGCCCAACAAAACAAAGTGTCACATGACATGTGCAGAGGGCCTCCCCGATGGTGTTGTGGTAGCACTATCGCTTTGTAATCAAGGGATCTCGGGTTCGTTCTCTGGTGGAAACACATTTCACAGTGGTTCGGATCCCATTTTAAGTTGGACTGAAAACTTTCGTTGAAAGTGACATGTTGTATATTCATTCCGCTTACCAACTCTTAAGTCTTAGAATGGACACTTCGTTGAGTTGGCCATTTCAACAATTCACCATCGTTTTTGGCACGGGAAGGAAAGACATGTCAAAACATTAGCTGGCAGGCTAATTAACTAAAGTGAAATCTGACGCGTTCTATCTTGAGTTTGATTTTGTATATGTTGGTAAAAGGCCCGTACCCAGGATTTCTTTAAGGGGGAAGGGGTGGATTCGAAAACTAACTTTGGACAGAAACTGCTTCACAACGTTCCCATAGTGTTCTGGTGTTCCTCCCTATTAAAAAAATACTCTGTAAAAACTACCTTCTTCCATAAGCAAGTTTGAAAAAACCTGTTTATTTAACAAATCCAAGTAGACCTAAGCATTTAAGGTTCCGTTGATGGAAAATTGACTAACCAATCGTGTTCCACAAAGCACGCCACACCATTAACTTACCAGCACTAACCATTCAGCTTTGATCTGTCGAAAATGTGTTATCAGATAAAAAGCATCGAATATTCTGTTTATGAACTTCCTTATGAACATAAACATTAGCCTTGTCACTGTAAAGGACTTTTCATTTAATGGAAGCGTCACACTGTAATTGTTCGCGACAACCATTCATAATACACAGCTCTTCATGGATGTATCCGATTAAAATCTTGTGCAATGGCATCCGAACTTCTCTCCCTAGACGTCACTTTGATCTCGATGCATTACCGATGCGCTAAACAAATTTTAAGGCATTTTTCTAACACTTTGAAAAGGAGCAAATTGGTACAAGAATTCAGTCATAACTTTTTACTGGTTAAAGATACATAACAAAAACCTTCACCATTACATTTCTCGTGAAATTCTAGCCTGATTTGATATATCATATCACCCCCTTCCCATTTAAAATTCTAAAGTTGAATTCAAGATGGCGGACATCAAGATGGCCGCCGACCGTGCGGGTGGCGTCAATGTGGTCCCCCCTTGGCCTGGCAACGATTGGTCATCACCATTTCCATGTTGCCCGCTGCAGTGGCCTTGTACCGAGGGTATTAAGTGACTTTTTGAGCCACCCTGTATAACAGCCAGAGCTACACATACAATTGTAGAGTCTCAAAATTATGGCCCAAAGTAACGGAAACCCCACCTCCATCCTAACAATCAGCCACACAGTTGCTTACAGACACAGCCTGTCACACGGCGGCGTACAGTTTACTGCTCATCGTTTACATTCAATTCGCAGAAGCATTCGCTTTGTTCCGCAAATTAACAATGTTTTCAAATTTCCTATAATTTTCTTCTACTAACGCCATTGAACACTACACCCATGATAATACTATGCTTAGAGAATAATATATGAATAAATTAAATGATACGTATTAGCAATTATTAGAAAAAAAGTTTAAATGCGACTTAACCAAAAAAAAAAAAAAAATCGCATCAGGATTTCAGTTCGGAAAAGTCCTAACAAGAATTAAAAGGAATTGACCTGGTAGCCTTGCACCAATGGTTATAAAATTAAAACTACCCAATATTGCAGACTGCAGAGTTCTCGTGCGTGCCTCTCTACACAACAAACAGATTTATTCATGCAAGGACAAAATAGAAATTTTTACAAATTTGAAAAATTGTCGATGTTATTTTCGTAGCTTTTTATAGGTTCACATTTAAATATTTCATAGTTCGGGGGGGGGGGCATGGTCCCCATGGCCCTCCCCTAGGAACGGGCCGGAGGGGTTACCTCGACTTTTTTTTTACCTATTTCTTTTCTTATTTAGAACTACGAGATTAATGTAAATTAATGTTAATTTTAAATGGTTGTCAGTGAAGAAAATAACAGTTCGCTTGCAGTTCACACATGTAACACGCCCTATGAGTATAACTCACTTAGATTAAAAAAAATCGAAAGGCTGATTTAAAATAAAGGTACAAAATATTTCATAATGTTCAGAAAATTTGCATAAATGCCTCTGGTTAATGCTAAATAACGGAGAACCAGACTCAAGATCTTTGTAAGAGATGCAAGAGGGTTCACCAATTCCTTCTTGAAACAGAAAACCGGGGAGGAGTTGAGTATTTTACTGGAAAACTCATCTCGTAAATTACTTCCTACAAACACCATAAAACGTTCGTTCGACTTTCGCTTTCTCTGTCACGAGCAGAACAGGAAGAAAATACAACCTTGGCGACTGAAAGAAACCGCTGGTTAGTGTCGCGCAGACACTTATATGAGCCTATACCGAGCAACCAAAACTTCCAATTCTGCTGACAATTCGTTTCTTATGTCTGCTTTCGTCTAGACCTAAAAAGACACTTAAGAAAGACCTTGAGAATTTTCTACGGCCCCCAATTCATTCCGCCAAAGCATATTCTGTAACTTTTTCCACGCAATTTACGACAACAGAGTGGTATCATGTACTATTTGAACGTACAAAGAGTGATTCATATAAAAAAAATCTGTAGACAATTTTCACTAGTTTTGAATCATGAATTACAATAATGTGATTTCTTGGATCTCTTTCCCTCTTTGATCAGGTCTTCATTTTTTTCTTTCAAATAATACAACAATGTAATACTGTATAAATTTCAATGACTCTCCCTTTTTTTCTTTCAGAAATCATGTTGAGTTGTTTGTGAATATTTAAGGTAACTTCATAAATAAATAAAAAATAGGTGTTCAGTTCATCTAAAGACATCTAACAAATACTTCGTAATTTTACAAAATACTATTGTTTAGTTCGAGAATTATTAAGACTCTCGCAGTTATTCTCTTAAAATGTTTTGTAGTTGTTCTGTAAATCTTCTATATCTTATTCCGTTCCCGAGATAAATCAAATCAAAAAAATATCCAATATGGCGGATTATTTTCAAGATGACTGTCATCAGGGCGCAGATATCGATTGGCTACTGGATTGAAAATATATTTAATGATATAAAAATAATCCTAATAAGTCTTTTGCTTATATCAAAAAGTCAATGAATCGGGACTTAGCCGCCGGCCTGTAATAAAGACGCACTTTTCTTGGTACTATCCTCCATTTGCGTATTTTTAATTCAAGTGCATTAAAACTTATATGGTTTTAAAGATTATGAATTGGGCTAAAACTTTTATTCAAAACAAATTCCTGTCATTTAATTTATTCAAAAGTTACAAGGCAAAAACTTCAAAAAGTGCTAGAAAAATTACATATTTTAAAGATTATTTTTTTAAATTACGGTAAAACCACTGATATTAGCAAAAAAACTAAACACAACCTTTTTCGTAGTCCATCTACTGAGGATCAAGACTAAAAAAAATTCTGATTACGACCATTGATTACTGAGATATAGGTCATTAACTGGAAAGTCCGCCATATTGGACGCCATCTTGAATTACTCAAATTGCTCAAGGCTCAATTGCATAAGCTTTCAAAAAGAGTCAAAACCTCAAAACTATGTAGGTTTTACCACTTTTAGGCATTTGGCCCCACAGACTATACTACTTAACTTGAAAAAAGTAAATAGCGATCTGAATAGACAGATTATCTGAATACTAGGATATCAGCCTGATATATGTATTACCCGTTGTATCCTACACGGATATAGGATAATTTGAAACCGGGTATCCGTTATCTGGATTTTGGGGTCACCCTTAATTTTAAAGTAATTTCTGCTTCACTAGTCTGATGCATATTGTTGAATTATGGAAAGAGGCCAAAATTACTTACCTCGTAGTGATCGATGTCCCCTGAAAAGGCGTCACGTGGTATGGCGAAGTAGAAAAATTTCCCAGCCTCTGTCCTGGTGTCGGCAATGCCCCAGAGCCTCTGGACGCGAGACTGCCCGTCCAGCCATTCCGTGTCCACCGTTCCTCCTGGAAGCTCGAATGCAAAGTCCTCCGAGCCGGGCGGCGGGCCCGACTCCTCGCTCACGTCCAGTTCCCGCAGGTAATTCTCCAGATCATTCTCCAGGTGAATGCACGCCGACAAGTGGAAGAACCGCACCACCACCAGAAACAGAGGCACCCTCACAACAGCCATGTCAGACGAAGGGAAGTCTTCGCTTTGTGCATACTCTCACTAATAAGGCGCCTCACGAACGCATCCCCGAAATCTGCAAAGAGAAGGATAGAAATGTGATGTTAATATATAGGTAGTAACAAGAAATGCATAAAGAAACTCAGGTTTCAAGATGGCTACCCTAACGACAAGACAATACTAGATTATCCATACTGGAGCACAAGAAATTAGGTGGTAGGCCGATTCTGCGCTGTTGACACACCTTTTCACAACTGTATTTCTTCAGAGATTTGCGACATGTGTGATTTCGTTTTGTAATCCCTCATTGTAATATGCGTCACACAGAAAAGGCATCGTTATTGGTTGTAAACATCAGGAATGGCCGCTGATATACGATAAAAGTTTCTGAATTTAAAGGCTAAATAAGCTATGGTGTACACCAACCAACTTAACTCCTGGGTTCGAATCCCGGTCTGGGCATGGGTTTTTCATGCGAGTTCCCTTTCATCAATTTCACCATATCATCACTCATTCTCATCTTCGCGATTAGCCAAAGGGCAGAAAAGCGAAGAAAAATATACCAAATCAATCAGCCAACTTAAACCTAAAAAATAATGTGCGACATTAAAAAAAATATTTTAAAAACAAATATGACTACTACAACTTGTTTTAAGACACTGTGACGTTCACTAGCATACGCAGGACTATTTTTCGTTAAGAGTATGTGATGTCCACTAGCATATGCAGGACTATTTTTCGGAGGAGCTGCGTTCTAGGGGGAGTGGGAACACAACAACAACAAAAAATATTTCGTAATTTCAATTTCTAATATCTAAAAGTTGTTCCAAGACAGAAATGGTAAGCGCAGGTCATTTAAAGGGTGTCTCTATTTACAACTTCCTTTTCTCCCGAGCTCTTTACTGCTTTCAAGTGAAAATTGTAATTTTCAAAATTTCGGAGGGAGCTGTAGCCTAATCAGCTCCCCACTGTGCACGTCAGTGGTAAAATCATACACTAAGTTGCAATTCGGTTGCTTCAAGTTTATTACCAAATAATGAGACAAACCCGAAAACTGTTAACGTCAGCTAAAATCCGATTTCATATTTGGAAAGCTCGCGTCAATATACACATTCCATTCGCAATATACGTATATATTGTCTGTCCGGAGGAAGAACTGGTCCATGTAAACAAACACAATTGGCCTTTGTGAGATCCTATTGGTAATTCCAATGGCAGCTTTGCAGGAATCTTTCGTGTAGAAACATAGTACCAGTACATCTGAAAAAGCCATATCACTCGACGTGGCTGCTATATTGAAGTTATATGACCTTATGAGTGTATGGCTACGACCAATGTATTCATGGGCATAATTACACCGGAAGTAACTCAAAGGGTAAAAATTACCTTTCAAAAGGCTTTGTCTACATTAACCCTAGCTCCCCCGAGGGGGAACTGTCAGGCCCACCATTTTATTTTTTCGATTTTTCAACGGTCGGTGAAAATTTTTATTAAAAATTGAAAATACATTACATGGTTCGTTAGGGTGTTTATTCTCAATAAGTACTACTTTGTTCATAAAAACATAATTGTTATGTAAATAGGAGGCAAAATGCGCTTCGTGGGTCTATCAGGCACCATGTTTCAATGCATTATTCGAGACCCTTATGCCAGTGACAGTGTACAATGGTTAGTAATTACGGTAATTTTTGTAATTATTATAATTAATAAACAACCGCCCCTCTACAAACAAAAAGCATTAATAAAAATTATGTTTTTGGTTAATTTTAGATTGATTGATTGATTTGCGATGAATGGATGCTGACATACATCCATATCCAGGCCGGAATTCGAACCCGGGACCCCTGGCGTTGTAGCGCGAAGTGGTAACCACTCCGCCACGGGGACCGGCTTGGTAGTTTTAGAAAATGGTAAAGTATGTGTGCGACAGTCATGCAATAATTGGTTATTATCAGTGCTCGAACAATCTTCTTCAGAGCTAGGCGCCAGCTCTGAAAATCAGGCGCCAGGGAAACCACCTACTAGCAATTGTGCATACTATAAGAAGATGAGCAGGCTCCTTTGGTGGCGGAGTGGTTATCACATCGCGTTATAATGCCAGGGGTCCCCGGTTCGAATCCCGGCCTGGGCATGAATGGTTGTGAGTGTTCATTCATCATATCATCACTCATCCCCATCTTCGCAAATTAGCCAAAAGTGGCAAAAAAAAGCGGAAGTAAAATAAATCAAAAATCAATCAATCTATAAGAAGCTGAGCATCACTGTATTCAAAATAAATCATACGAGAAATGGGGGGTTGGGGGACAAAGAGTAAGAAATTGTCACTGATTCTATGGAATGTTAAAAACATTTGCTAGCTTACGCTGTACTGCAATTTGAACTTAGAATCTTCAAAATTTCGTACATGCAAACTAAAAAAAAACGGCAATATTACAGCAAAAGATCACAGTCGCCAAGCTGAAATTTTTAGTCGCCATGTCGACTTGGCGACCGGGATTTTTCGAGCCCTGGTTATTATTATTTTTTATTAATGATTGTAATTTTTATAATTATTATAATTAATAAATAACTACACATATACAATCAACAAAGGAAACAGTGATTCAATAACAAAATAGTTTCTTGAATTTTAGTATTTTAGTAATAAAAAACCGTCAGGTAAGTTTCTCGTATGGCACGGCTAAGCTAGGGTTAACTTCGTTCTTACAGTGGATAGAGAATAGATGTATCGTTTACAGTTTGGGAATCACAATAGTGCACATAGTATAATACCTGGAAATTGTTGCATGTTTTTGTTAAACTTGTAAGAACATGCAAATTAGCCTTGGATCACTTTCCACATCACACTTTCGCTCTAATACACCCTCACAAGTACACGTTAAAGAGTTGTTAAGATTATGAATTTTTTCTTTACATTTCAGTAAGTTCCTTCTCCCCTAGCCATGCATCTTTTAAAGTGGGGGCAGTGGCGGCGATTAGGGGGGCAAGGGGGCAGTTTCCCCTCACTTTTGCCCCCGCACTATGCTCAACCTTATCTGCGAGGGAAAGTAAGATGTTCTTGCCCTCCTATTTTTGGAACCTATTCGCCGCCACTGTGGAAGCGTTGGAAAGTGAAAAAGTTACTTGCAAACACGTTGTAGTCAATTTTTAATCGTTGTTGCCCATCACTGAACAAGGGCACGGAAGGATCTTTGGAACTTGTGGTGTTCGAATAAATTGCATCGATCAATCTCATTGTCAAATTAATTTGCTACATGGTCGGCTAGGAAAAAATACAATGATGATCTATCGGAGAGAACATCGATAATCCCCATTAATATGCATTGGCCAGACTCTTCTTTGCTTACTGGCAATTCATAAAAAATGTAATGAAAATGGCAAAAACAGGGAAGTAAGCCGTAGGACTGCGTCACAAAAGAGAGAAAAAAAGAGTAATATGATAATTATACTCTGTCCCAGCCAACTCTGGAGCAGGCAAACGAAAACAATTCTCTGCGCAAGTAGTGACTCGAGACGGGTCCACCAATGAACACGTAAGAGGAACGGAATTGCGTGGAGTGGGGGAAAGCGACTGCCTTCCCAGCAGCGTGTACTGCTTCGCTCTGGTCACTATATTTCCTTCGCTTCTCTGACGCTATGCGGGGCCTTGCTCCACAGTTAGCTGGGACAGGGTATAGACTTCATAAAAATACATTTTGATATTTTATTCATGTTGTTCATGTTATTCATTTATGTAATAAATACTTGAACAAAAGCGAAAACTTTTAACTGCAGACTTTATGTAAAACATTCGGTGGTGTACAGTCATGGAAAGAAGTACTTCCCCCCATAGAGCCTTAATACCAGTAGTTTTAAGGGGGAAGTATTTCTTTCCACGACTGTACAGGGTAGTGGCCCTTTCGGAAGGTCCAAGGATGTCAATCTCTCTTCTTCGTAGAACACCTGGAAACTGCATTATTGTATGCTACCGAGACTCTGGTGTTGCGTATTGTCTTTATTTCTGTTCAGTGTTTCTATATAATGACAGTACAGACAAATTTTAGAAATCCAGACGAGAAGAGCGTGTGTTCGACATCTTGGTCAACTGCAACATACGTACTTGAAAACCAAAATTACTTTACCGTGAGACTCAGACATACCAAGTGGATATGTACTCGATTATTTATAGATAACACTGGTCAACAAGATTTTGCTTATCATTGTTTTGTGATGAATTCTTATAGATTTCGACCCACTAAACACGAATCCGGCAACGATTTTGTCGAAATATCAACATTTTGAAAGATATTGGCATGTTTTGTTCTCTCGCACTGCTGGTTTAGCCACAGCAATATGGGCGTATTTACTCTTACAGTCGCTAGATGGAAGCACAGTTCCTGTTGATTTTTAACTCTTGTAAAGGTTCGAAACTCCCCCTTCATGTCTACCCCGTCTGTGTGGTTTATCTACTTTTTGTGTGTGTTTTTATCGGTGCGTAGTAAATTTGAGGAGTACAAGCGCTCACCTGAATTCCTACTTTGGCCTTGTGGTTGTGAGTTTCAAGGTTGTTTCCTCGCCACCATGTCTACTACTTCAGTCTTGGTGTGTGTTAATCTGCGTTAAGTTCATTTGCTTTGTTATGGAACAGCATGTCAGCGGGTCGGAAGTGAAAATTACATGTAGTCTCGTTCTGTTATGTATGTGGACATAGGCGCCGACTCCATGGGGCACTCCACTCGAGCCCCCCAATGTTAATGATGTGGGGGCAGAGCCCCCTCAAATAATTTTGCTTAAGAGGATCTAATGTATTATTTTGCTTCTCTTGTAAAGTTTACTCTTAATTGTGCAACATGAACTTAACTTTAAACACACATTTAAAATGTTCTAGACCATCAAATTTGTGGGGCTGAGACCGCTAAACCATCAACTTTGGGGGCGGGGTGCTATGACCAGAGACAGCAAAACACATGACTTATTACTATATACTAAGTATATAATTATGAGTATTGTTAACATTTTTACTAAAAAGAGTTTCAAAATAACGAGATGATATGACAATTATACCACTATGTTGTTTAGTGAATTCTGAACAATTTGAGATCGTAAACACGACTTTCAGGCAATATTGATATGTACGATATTTAGTTATCCTCGAAATCTCTTCCTCTAGTCCAAAGAATAAGGGGAAAATAATTCTAGTCTTTGAGTTTATTTAACACTGGCTTGCAGTAAAGTACGCAAGGAAAGCTTATGAAACGTCTGTATTGCGAAAGCGGGAACGGCTATGATCAAAGGCATTATTGCTAAAGCACGGCGTGCTGTGTGTTTATTTATTATTGCAAAATTAAATTTAAAAAGTAAAATATTGTAGAAAGAACAAAAAAGTAAAACTATTTGCCTGCGATATGTGTTAGCATTTATATAAATAATTAAATAAAACTGTTAAATATTGTAATATTCACTATTTTTATGGGTACGTCAACACTAAGGTTCTTTGCACCCGTCACATGCCCTTTCTTTACAAGTCTGTTGCGGACATTAAAACACACCCATGCCCTCGCCGGGACTCGAACCCGAGACCTCCGGATCAAAGCGAGTTGAGCCGACTACCCAACACGCTCGGCTACCGAGGCCGGCATAAAACTGTTATGTTGGCCTCTTAATGTAAATACATAGCCTACTTTTAAATAAAATGTTAATTGTTATCTAAAAAACAAATGAGCAGACACACGTTTTTCATGTTACATTTCATTTGTATGAGGAATATAATAGCTGCTTAAAAACTGCTATACGAAGACGTAATTTTTATTTTTAAAAAAGGGAGGCAGTTCATTTATTTCAGTGATCAGAGCCACCCCAATAATTTTGACAAGTCAGCGCCCCTGTATGTGGATACTATATTGGGCCCAAGCAAGTTAAACATGTCATTGTTCCAGGGACAAAATTTTGTGAAGCCTATAAAGAGTACTTTGGAATGGCTGTTGGTGATCTGGACAAACCATGAGCTCCACATGTTACGTGTGGTAACTGCAGGTCGACGATGGAACATTGGTTACGTGGTAGCAGGAAAGGCATGCCATTTGCGATTCTGCGAGTGTGGAGGGAACCTACAAATCATCATGATGATTGTTACTTTTGCATGATCGACCTGTCACATTTCAAGAGGGGGAAGAACAGGCGTCAGCTACAGTACCTTGACATACCATCCTCCCGAGCACCTTATTCTGACAGTGAAGATCTTCCTATACCATCGCCTCCAATCCAAACCACGTTTGCGGAAGAAGGTAGTGATTTGGACAGTTCTGGTGACCATGTTACTGATGATGAGGATAGCAAGAAACCTCATTTACTGAACCAGAAACAGCTAGATGACCTTATTCGAGACCTGAATTTACCAAAAAATAAGTCTGATCTTTTAGCGTCACGGCTGAAGGAATGGAACTTGCTACTTCCTTCCTGTAGAATAACAAAATTCAGAAAGAGGCACCAGGTGTGTTTTTTTATATTTTTTATTTATTTTAAGAGTCGCTGTGCTACTGTTCTGATATAAGTGGCCTCTTTAGTGCAATAGGCTTTCAGTACGAACCAATTCCAGTCGCGTACTCCATCCACTTGAAGGAAAGTTACTCAAGTGTGAAGTTGATGTTGGAGAAAATCCAATATGGTTATAACACCAGTGGGACATAGCCTAAGGTGGTGATTTCAAAATAATTGGTTTTCTTCTTGGGTTACAAAGTGGATATACAATGTATTCTTGTTTTCTCAGTCTCTGGGACAGTACGAACAAACTGTGTGGCCTGAAAGAACAGAGCTAATTCCAGGAAAACACAATGTGATAAGCGCAGCTTAAGTGCCCAGAGAGGAGATTCTCCTGCTAACGCTACACATTAAACAGAGGTTGGCAAAACAATTTGGGACAGCATTGGATAGTGAGTCAGCTGCTCTACTGTACATAAAAAAATCCTAATCTGTCAGAGGCAAAAATTGTGGGTGGCATTTTTACAGGACCACAGATTTGTTTCATGCTAAATAGTAACGAACTTGAACAAAATATAACCGAGCTGGAAAGAAATGCTTGGAAGGTCTTCCACAACTTCGTGAAGGTATTTCTTGTCCAAGTTAAGACACTAATTGATAAATATAGAGCACTGGGCTGTAGAATATATGTAAAATTACACATGCTTCACTCGCATCTTGAATTCTTTGACAGAATTTGGGAGAGATAAGCGAAGAACACGGCGAACACTTTCAAAAGGACATTCAACTCATGGAAGGCAGATACCAGGGAAGATGGGATTGTGCCATGATGGATGATTACATTTGAGGATTAGTTCGTGACGAAGGGGAAGGGAGTGTTTCCCAAAAAAGACAACGAACAAATATTCACTCTTGAGCATGTTGTCACATAAGATGAACTAAAGGAAGGGACTGATGAGTAATATTATTGTATTCTGTTCATTTCATTGTATTACTTCAGCTATTTTTCATTGTTATACTGTTCATTATATTAATTTACTGGGTACTGACTGTACTGTATTTTAATTTTATGTTTTTCTACATAATACATATGACATATAGGCTACACGTTGCACTTTCAATAAGAAATAATAAACGACCCATATTAACCGAAAAACTGACATTACAGCAAAACCGATGTCATATTCGTGTTCAGGGGGTCCAAATTATGAAAATAAGACTGAAAAATATACATAAGCAGAAAGTTCATGAAAATTTGTAGACCAGTGTAATATGTGTGTGTGTGTGTGTGTGTGTATATGTACATATATTAAATATGTTTATCTATCGTAATTTCAAAATTAATCAATTCATGGCAACCGTGAAGCCGTACAAAGTGGATGCATACACTCAGGGATAAAATTCTGATTTTCGGGAATTGGCAGAACGGAAACTAGGTGTCAAACAGAATGTGCTGTCATGAAAAGTTGTCCGCTGTGAACGTTTGTGGTGACTCACTGTGTATACATACGTATATTTCGAGACTCAAGACGCGCGTTTATAAATCGAGACGAGACCGAGACACTACTTCCATAAAAATTCAGCTTTCATTATAGGTATATGACACAATTCAATCCTGGGATGCACGAGTTATTTCAAGTTACGACCAAGAGTCCGACTCCGCAAGACGAGTTTAATGGCAGACTCCCTTATTTTGAATTCGCAACACCTGTCCTAGATCTCATGGTTGACAAGGGGTTTTGGCCACCGGTACATGTTGCGGCAGGTTGCCAACATGTTGGGGTATACCCACAATTTGAATTTCAATCAATCACACATCCCCCCCCCGTCATTTTTACATGTTGATTTCGCCTAATTTGATATGGCGAAGTTAACTACCATCTATACCTCGTCTTCCACTCAACTAGATACACCACATCAAATTAAAATGTAAGTATGTCAATCAAGTGACAGCGCCAGGGAAAAGTGACTGGGGAGGAGGAAGGGGGCGAGAAAATATTTTAGGGGGGCAGCCACATTAAAACGCACGAAAATAATATATATATGTGAATATATAATAATACATTATTATTATCATCATTATATTCATGTATGAATCAAGGGGTCCCGGGTTCGATGCCTGGTGGAGGCACATAGTGGTTCGGATCCCATTTTAAGCTGTAGGTCCAGTCCCGATTAGCCTTACTGTGCATAAAATGGACTTAAAACACCAAATCAATCAATCAATCACTATTCATGTATGGTATTTGCCCTTTATTCAGAGTGGACGTTTACTGCCTAGTTTAGATAAATATGATTCGTTTTAATAAAGGCATTAATTCCCTTTTTATTCGTAAGTGGCCTGTTTTAGTGTTGGTAGACAGGTAGAAAATGGTCTAAAATAGTTTCCCCATCCTTAATTTTATAATTCATCGTCTTTCTTGAGATGAAACTACTGATATAAATATTAAAATTATAAGATAATAATATAAATGACGAAAAAAATGTTTCGAAGAATTCCATTTTCTTGCAAAATAAACATGACGTTGGAAGAAATTAATTTTCTTAAGTATTAGAAACAACTGAAGTCACGTAGTGAAGTGCAATTCTCCTGTAGGAGAATTCCGCTGCATGTGCTTTGGAGAATACGTTGCCCACCTTCGGTACGTCCAAGACTTGACATCATCTTCTCAATAGCAAGTACAGCCAAATGAGGCAGCTGGCATCCAGCATAACTGTTTCGAGCAAGGCTTTTCAAAGGTTTCAAACTGGGATTGTTACGAAGAATACAACTAGAGTGTGAACCTTGTGAAATACCAATTTATATATTCCTACGATATCGAAGAAATCCATTAGGACTACATTCGTTCCATGTTCGTAACGCTGAACAGTTTTGGTCAAAATCTGAGTTTCACCTTCAGGGAGATCATATCACGGGACAGTAAAAAATCTGAAAAAAGGTTACAGCTATCTCATAATTCAAGAAATATTCTGACCCTGGTGCACCTCTCACTCTACCACTCCAAAGTATGTTTGTGCTACACAATTGCAGGCCATCTATGGAGATATTGGAAATACGTTCTTTGATATTGATGTCTGCAAAAAGCGAACCTGCATCTAATGAGGAACGGCAAATCCTAAAAAAACGTTCGTACACATGCCTGCGATACAAATATCTGTCCTGTTCCTTTCTCGCACTGTCCTTTCTTTCGTCTGACATCAATGCGAATACTTTCCCATCTTCCACTTTCTGGTTTATTTTGCTGAGAATAAGTGTGGGCGTTACGCAGATTAGTTCGTTTTGAATCGAATCTTGAGTATAATTTTGAATTTAATGTTCAATACATTTCCGAATAATATCGCCTCATTTTGAAATTAAATTCAAGACTTCCAAGAAATTCCTCTCTGTTAAGGCTTGCGTCAGACTCATCATCATCTAGGAAAGCAAGTCCCTGAATAGTAAGAAACCGCGATGCGTCCACAACAGCGACATGTAGTGTCGGTTTTCGTGAATCACCTTTGAGTGTCTTTCACTAATTAGTGTTGCACTAACGATCCACTATTAGAATAATTTGCCCGTTACAGATGATGTTTTGTGGTCCTCAGAATGTTCGTGATGTTTTAAAACCATCTACATTTAACGCCCTTTTCCAGTTCATAAAAATGGTTAAAACTTAGGTTAATCGCGACAATTACAGAACATAAAGGAACGAGAAATCGCTTATGTCCAGGTCGGTGCTGGAATCTTGAACGGAAGTAACACACACATATATATACTAAAACAAAATTAATTTTTGTTAGTAGTATTGGTATTATAAGCAGGAAAAGTGATATCATGCAGAATACACCACTTACAAAAAGGTGAAGTGAAAATCGTCACACTTTTTTAAATGAACACTCTTTATTACACGATATTTCATTAACGTCAATTGGGAAGGGGGCGAAGTCTCTGACTGGGGGACTGCCCCCCTCTGGCGTCGTCACTTATGTCAATTATGAATTATACGGATAAGAAACGAGACCTTTACTTCTAATAGAATCTCAGCCAATGCCACTTGCCTGCAATAAGAGTGAGTCATCAGCCAGCTATTTGTCCCCATCACACGATACGCAGATAAGCTTCCTAACGAAACAATAGAATTGCATATTGTATAGACAGACAAAACACAGTATTCCTAAACAGTTCCAGGAACTAAAGTGCTTATTACATGCAGTGCTCAAATTGCAGGAAGTGGGGGGGAGGAAGATGGAGAGTGTGTGTTCCGCGGCGACTTCTAATAAATATACATCAACAGTGGCGAGGCTGGAATTGTTTTGTAAGGGGGCCCTAGCAGCATGGGAAGGGGGGGGGGGAGCATACACGAAAATTCTGATAAGATATTCAATAATACTTGAAATTTTTGTACTAGTAAGGCACATCCATAGCTGAATGGAAAAGGGGAGGGGTTGCCTCGATTGCTGACAGGAGGGAAAAGAATAAGCCAAAGGGAAAAAGTTTAAAAGATACACCACGCAACAAACCATGAAAAAAATGGTGACCTATTATACCAACATTTCTATCAATTTAGAATATATTTTACAGCAGAAAACGATATTATTTGAATTGCATCGACTTTTTCCAGATATCTGGGAGGGAGGGGGCACGTGCCCAACTGGTCCCCCTTGGGGGCGTCCTGGATTACGACGATGAGGACGCATGGTGATTATACCCTCCAGGGAATCTCTGGAGCAAGCAAACGAAAGCAATTCTTCGCAAGTAGGCACTCGAGAGAGCTCGAACAATGAACTAGTGTAAGGGAACAGGATTGCGTGGAGGGGGAGAAAAGCGACTGCAGTTACTAGCCTTTGCAGTACCTTGTACTGCTTCGTTCCGCCCACTTAGTTCCTCCCCTTCTCTACAGTTACGCGCGGCCTTGCTCCAAACATTCCCGGGATAGAGTATAGATGAAATTTATGAAAGGACTCGAAAAGGGAACCTCCGGTGGCAAAATTGGGAGTCCTTTAACGCTTTTCACACTCATGTGGCATCGAGCTCGGAATAAGTTATGTAACTGTTAAACTGTTAATTTTTTTACAGAGGCATTCTTTTTTCGCCAATTGTAACACACACACACACAAGATCCGGTTTCTCCAGGCAAAAGGCAAATGTCCAGCAAATTTCGGCAGCTTATAGGAACATTATGAATCGTCAAAAATGTGACGGAGTGGTGTCGTGCCTTCGCGGGAGGTAGGTCATATAATGTTCTCATAAGCTGCTGAAATTTGCTTGACATTTGCCTTTGCCTGGATAAACCGGATCACAGCCCGCACTTCGAATTTGGCGGGATTCTTTATCGCCACAGCCATTTCCAGCACGTGCGACTCGCACAAGAATCAGCGCAGCACCGAGAATAAACGCTACTGGAAAGAGTAAGGATCAAGGTTACTGTCAGTGTTGTCAACTCATCCCTTACATATTTTCCCTAACAAGATATATATCAGTTCTATCTTTACTTTCCTGACACGCCTCGTATTTGGATTTCCTCGTTGTCATACCTTGTTCATAAACATGAAAGGCCGAAAGGACGAAACACTGACCAAAATTAACTTCAAGTAAGAAAGGGCTCCGTTGCAATCAACCACTTCCTCCCAAAGCACGTTGCTGCGTGTTCAATTAAAACACTCGCCACTGGTGCACGAGTACCACCATCACATGTTGATTCGTAGGAGGCTCGCGCTTTCTTTCTTCATTAGCGAGTCCCTGGTTTATGAAAGCCTCTGGTAATAGGAACCCGTCGGCTTACTCCTTAAAGAAACCCTGGGTTTGTACCTCCTTCTTGTACAATGTCATTCGCTATCACTATTTTTCACCAAAGGTGAAGAGATGAGACCGGACGGTGTGACAAATTGTTCCGGTTTCTAGAGTCAGAAATAAATCGAAGCAAAAATTTGTCTCTCTCTCTCTAAGGAGTTTATTTTGCAATATTTTAGAGCAATGTTTAAAATAATCTAGTCTCCAGAACTGAAGGAAGGGGGCGCTCTCCGGCCCCTTGCGTGGCCACTGTATCTCAAATATTACACTTTGTTCGTATTGTTACATTAATGACAAGTCAAACTGACTTTCTTACAGAGATCAAAACATAATATACAAAAAAATAAACAAAATGTGAACAACAGTTCTGAACAACATATTCTTCAGTCGAACCCTATCACATCTAAGGTAAAGATGATTAATGAACTCGGTCGACTGATGACGCAGGAAACGGAAAAGCCGCATTAATGTGCTATTGTTACGGCTAAGATAGGAAACGAAACATTTCCAAAATCATTTAACCCGTGACTACTGCGTTGTCATGGCAGCGAATTTATTACTCGTTTTGTACACGGTGTCCCAAAAAAGTCACTACCTACTTAAATGAAGGAAGGGCGTAATTACAAGCAAACATTTATTGTGTAATTTAGCCAGGGTGGTATTTGTAGGGGGGATGGGGGATTTCCCCTCTGGTTACTTGTGTCCCCCCTCTGTTGCTAAATTTTATCCATGGGGAGGATATGTTATATGGCATGAAGTCATTATCTCATGCTGTCCCTGGACAGTCAGTAGAATTCCCCCCACTGGAAATTTCTTAAATACCACACTGAATTTAGCACGTATACATGTACTCATATGCATGGACGTCCGCAGGATTTTTTCCAGGAAAGGAAAGGAGGCATATTTTCCCCCATAATAGTGATGAACCCTCAAAAAACACTGCTTCAGTCTGAAATTATCATGTTCCTTCAACGCCCTTATAATAATTAACATACATTACTGTGACTGAAATGAAATTGTGTGAAATATGCACTTTTTAAGTGAACCTTCATTTTCCAGGGGATGTAGTGTCCCCCCTCCGGACGTCCATGCTCATATATATGTCAATGAATGTCAAGACCTACTGCAGTCCAATGCAACTCCACACGACCTCCCATACCCCCCCCCCCCGGCTGCTACAATCACGTAATGTCATCACGTCACTGACCTTAGGTTCGTAAATCTTGGATTTGATTATTTCCCTACATGTAAAAGTCCAAAGGGGGTTAGGTCGGGTGACTCGAGTACCCCTTTCTTTGGTGGACCCACCTGCTCATATTCCTAGAAAGGTGTATTCATGAAAACTGAAGTTTCCACTGAAGTAGACTTCAGGGACACGATGTATGAGACATTCCTTTTTATGCACAATTGTTTGTGGTAATATCTCTTTAGATTCGACACTGATTGTATGTCTCGGTGCACGTGTGCATGTGCCTCTGAAAAGGTGGACAGATTGAGATTGGCACGATTTATGGATGGAAGAATTACATGTAAAAGAAGATTGGTCCTTGCGTTGGTTTCTGTTACTTTGCTTTTTCCGACGGCCGGTTCAAATTCCACTCAAGATTAAAATTCCATTAAACCCCATTCTTTGCCGCAGCTGAGTAAATAAAAAGCGGTGTGGGGAGAAATTAGATTCGTGCGGAAGCCTGGATAGGATTACCCAGCTAGGAAATTGAATCCTCTGAGCAACGTTGAAAGAATGAATTCATGCTCAATTGGACATGAACTATGCATGGACTTGACAATTTGGGATTTTGCGCCGCAAGATCTTTTCTCTTTTTTAATCCCCAAGAGACGCTTCGGATGGAGATGCAGGTTTCCCCCCCACAGCTAGATTTCGTATTAGAAGGCCTAAGGGGTGGATTTAAAAAAAATAAAAAAAATCGGTACCTTGTAGAACAGCGTTGCCCAAACTGTGGCCTGCTATTGCCTTTCTTGTCGGCCGTCTTCGAACTTTTAGAAGCTCCAGTTGCGTATCTTGATGTAAATTTTAGTGTAATTATGGTGTAATACGGCTCGCAACAAATTGCTCAAGTAGTCAAATTTCCCTTGAAGTAGAATCAGAAGAAACGTGTTTTATTTTCAATCTTTGGTGGATATTCTGGTCTTTTGGTGGCAATTACAGTATTTTTGCACTTTTCATTGAATTTTTCTCCTTCATTGTTCATTATAGTCGAACTTTTTCTCCAAAAACTTCATCAAGTTAAGGAGAGAACAAGCGCAAGAGCATGAAAGAAGATGAATATTATTCAATAAAGCCTTAAGATGTACTCTGCGAAACCTCAGAGTCAAAATAGAAAGGTATATGCAATACCATTCATTCTCCCTTCATACCTGCAGTAATTTAAGACAACCAACATCTCCTTGTGACGAATTAAGTACTTTGATAACTATCGCGATTATTTTGTGATTTACGATGCATTAAAGTTTATATTTTCATGTATAAAGTAAATTTATACCTACTCTTTTAGAGAACTCATAGATCATACATTTCGGAGTCTTTCAAATTAATAAAACACAATATTTCGTTGTCTAGCATTACTCTTCCTTTTAATCTCGCTGTCCTGACTATTCTTCTGCTCCATGTTTTGCGAGGGGGGAAGGGGGTTTTCAGAACACGACCAATTTTGCATAAAAAATCTATGCAAAAGACTAGTTGAACGAAGTTAGAATTTGAATCAGAACTTATTCAAATTAATAATGCAAATTATACATTAAATAAGTAAGTACTTCTAGCTGACATTGTGATATCAGCAATCTTAAATGATCTATTGCTGCTGACATTATAGACTGGAAACCAATTACACATCTGAATTCAATGTACTTTTGTCTAACAAGTTCAATTCGAGAGAAACCAAACTCAAAGAAACACGATCGGCCAGAGCGGCTCTTCCATTGGTTTACGCGTGGCCAGCGCATCGAGTTCCATCGCCGCTGTTTTCTGGCTTTCGAACCCGGAGCTTGCTCTCCAAGTAGCTTCCCAACTGTCTTCAGGACATTAGGTCAACGCAGAAATTTTGGGAGCTCCCACCGAGAATCGACAGTTGCCCCAAAGGGGAGAGCGCTAACTATTTGGCTACGCAGAAGTACTAAATTCGAGACAACACATGTAAATTTTTACAAGTCTAATTTTACTACATTAACGTACTTCACAGCAAAGAGTAGACGTGCGCTTGACGAAGTCAGGGGTCTTAGTTTTGTATCCTGAGGAAGGCATGGTCGAAATGACTATGCCTGATTTCACCATCAACCCATCCTCTTCGTTGTGATTAACCTAGAGATGTAAAAGCGGCAAAATAACAAAAAGCACAAACAAAAAAGTAAAACCTTAATCAGCAGTAGAGGATTAAAGGCATGTCAAGATCTGAAACCTGATAACCTACACACAACTGGGTTAAAGTCGGAAGCCCGCCATATTTCGCGTGTTGAAGTCATTCGCAACTTTCACCCCAAAACCTAGTTTTTGTTTTGTCACCACGAACAGAGTTCCTGTACTTGGAAAAACATCAAGTACAGGTAATTTCGTGATACGCCTGGGCGTAGGCACACGATATGCTTTGTTGTGGTGTTGCATTTCATTTCAGCAGAATTGAAATTTTCCTGAAATCACTGCCTTGATTAATTATCAAGGCAGGAACTTCCTTATATTAACATTTTCGTCTAAGAAATTATGTTTCGTCTGATAACCTTGTTTTAACGTGCTTTTGTTAAGCTGTGTCACGCGAGTACATCTGTGTACGAAACAAGATCGATTTCATGGAAAGTTGGGGAAATTCTTTATTACAATAAGGACAGCACTGGACGGGTCAAATGGTAAAATAGGGGTGACGGCTACAAGCGTAACGCAGAAGGGAAGCAAGTTTCGCGAAAATGGTATTTGTCCAACTCCGAAAAGGTTTCTTACGAGTTGCTTCTTTCGCAGTTTGACTGATTTAATTTATTTTTCGCCATGTTTTGAATAATCGCGACGATGGGATGAGATGCGATAATAGATGGATAAATGAACACATACGTACGACACACGAGCTCCACGGAAGATTGCACTGGCCGTACTACCAGAGGCCAGAGCCCCGTTAGTCTGCAAAATGCAGTCCAGGGTATACTACGTGGAAGAGAGGTTGTGGAAGTGTTCGGAAATAAGTGATAGATATAAATTTTACTTGCAAATGCAGGACCCCCTCCCTTTAATTCGCGCCTCGGCGGAAGGACAATGCAGCTCTGATTTCTGGTGGAGATCGTGGTATTTGGTTCCGTCGTGGGCTCTTGGGCATTGACAACCGACATTTCTCCCTCTTGACCTTTACTTGATTCACTGTGGGCGACTAACTTCAATGTCGACAGGAATACCGAGGTGTTCTCGCTTCTATTTACAGCAGCTGTTTTCTTTAAGCTCATGTTATCCAAACCAAGGTTTATATTACAACTCTCTTTACGCACTCAACAATAAATGTGTCTGGAACAAGACCATTGACCAAAGAGGCAACGTAGTAACTACGGTTAGCTAGTTCACACCTCAAACAATCTTTAAAAAACAACAACATGTAAAATGAATTTCAAATTACAAAAAAGCAATTACCATTTTGTAAAAAATAACAAATTTTTCTTTAAATATGAAAATGGTATCTTGAATCTTCCATACGTAACAGAAGAGTCACGTAACTGTGTAAGTACTTCACTAATTCGAGACAATCTGAACGAAAGAAAGAAGGAAACGGACGTTTGGTGGTTAGCAACGACTTTCGAAAATCTCTCTTCTCTACGCTCTTCAAAATTAAAAAAAGAAAAGAAAACCCTCTGTGTAGAATTCTTTCTACAGCATTGTAAATCTTCGCAAGTCATACCTTAGCTGCTGTCTAGATATACGTAATAGAAAATAGGTTTACAGCACAACGAATCTATTGCAAATATCTGTATTGGCAGAAAAAAACAACTCACGAAGATTCACTTCAGTGCTCAAATGAAATTCCAGAGTCCACTTTTCAAAATTCGAAATATTATAGTGATATTAGGAAGCAAGACAAATTTTAGTTTCTTTAAATTTTTTTTATTATTATTTTTCTGCACAAGCTAAAGTTTACGAGAACATTTCCTGACCCTCTTGGCTCCAGGTCTCTTCGAAAAAGCCTTCCCCCAACGGGGTATAGACGTATAGAGCGATCACAAGGAAAAGAAACTTCGGCCAAAAGTCTTCGCGCACCTTCCCCTCCATCGGTTCAACTCCAGCCATACTCTACCCCTCCCCTCCAGCGGGAGTACCATGCACAGGAGTCGCAGGCTCTTTTACCTGGGGTTCCACTATACGCTGGTCAAGTCGTCTGCTGGGCCCGCGCATGGGTGCGGCCATATTGGCAATAAACAACCGGTTGCTACGGTCGTTGCTAAGGTCGGTAACATGGCGTTGGCCATAGAACGTTGCTGAGGTTTTGGAAAGATGAGCCGAAAACAATGAAGGAGGGAGGGTTAGCATGTAAGGAGAACCACTTTCGTAGTTTCAGATGCATAAGACAAGAAGGCGTCGTCGAAGGAAGGGTGCAAGCAAGCATGAAGGAAAGAATATGATGTTAAGCAAAGCGATACTTTGATGTCGCACGTGTTGTGACTAGCACTTTTTCGAAAATTTTGCAGTGGTTTTCTTAATAATAGCTTTGTGTATGTGCGAAGAGATGTTTATTACCTTTCTTTATATTTACGTGAACCAGATTAAATATTTTACATAACCAATGTAGCCTCTATTCCTTTGTTGCGAGCCTATTACGAGGACAAAAGGGTTGAACACAACATGTGCCGTTTCCTCTGTCCATCATTATCTTGTTATTATTCCAACTTATCACTTTATCATGTTCTTTTATGCAAACATATTAGAATGAAAACGATTTGTTGTAGTTAATAATGGGCTCCCAAGCTGAAAACACCTTCAGGTCGATCAGTAGGCTCCAGGCGCCAGGCATTTATCCAGTAGCGTAACTAACATGCTCTGCGCCCCCCCCCCCCGCGCTACTTTCAGTTCTTTGCCCATACTCGTTTAAAAATATACAAATATATTTCTTTTCTAAAATATTAATTCACGCCAACATTTATATTAGGTATATAAAAACATGAAAATGCATACATGTAATTTGAATCAATGTAAAAACTGATACGAAAGGTTAAGACAACAGAGAAACTGTAAAAAATTATATATTATAATTATATATGAAAACAGACTGTTATTACAAAAATTACGATATTGTCAACTGATCATTAGCAGTCCTCTGCATTTTTTCATGGAAGCAAATTCTTGTTCTCACTCCTGACATTGTGCTTCTCAAACAATTTTTGATGAATTTTAGCTTGGAAAATCATTTCGACGAGGAAGATTTTTTTCTTAACTTCTCTTTTCAGTTTGGCAAAAATTGTAAGTAGGGCGAAAATCAGCGTTGCCAGCATGTCGCCTAGTCTACCCTTCGGCTACGCAAACCTTCAGCTAATGAAGTTTTGTTTCTCTAATCTGGTAATCCACTTTCTGCTTGTGATTAACATTTTCCGTTTGCAGTTGTAGAGGCATAAAATATAATATGTTCGGTTGAAAATATATTTTAACGCCGAAAGTAAACCTTATATGAACTATAGGTCTTTCTTAGTTTATCATCCTTACTGCGCCCCGAAGCTCGTGTGCCCCCCTCCCCCGCACCCGTGGTTGCAGGGGTGTTATTTACGCCACTGCATTTATCACATGTTCAATCTTTCGTTCAATAGTCCTTAATGCACACAGCGATATGCATAACTCGGAAAAGGGGTGAATTTCCAAGAAGCTGGAAGATAAGCTTCTAGGGGAGAGATTTCTTTCGTATTGCTGTCAGTTTGCCATTGTCAGTTGTGTTGTGTTCCTGTGATAGAATAACTTAATTGTTTTAACGTTATTTTATTTATCTCAATTCCTCATAATCTACAAATTTAATTCCAATTTAAACTGTAGGTCCAGTCCCGATTAGCCTTACTGTGCATAAAGTGGACTTAAAACACCAATCAATAATAATAATAATAATAATAATAGTAATAATAATAATATACCATTGTTATCTTCATATGCATTTGTTATTGTTGATATTAGTAGTAGTAGTACTCGTCCCTATTCATTTGTGGTTGCTGTTCCGGCTATTGACTGAACTTTACACACTCCCAATATTATTACTACTACTATTAAAATATGTCAATGGTCTGAATACCCCTACAAGAATGCATTGTAGTTTTTGAATACCCATTAGTGCAAAGGCACGAAATATGTCTAATGTGCACAATGATTTTAATCATACGCATAGCAATAAGACATATCTGACCACAGACAAAAAACCATACGACTTACCCGTCAACAAGCCGGTGTAGCTGAAACCGAAGAAATCGTAAGTTGCCGGTCACTTTCATGGAAAGTGCCTGCTTTTGTTCTTCCATTTCTTCTTTAACTTGTCACCTGTAAGCAACCTGTATTTTATGTACGTATTCTTCTGAATCTAATCTTTACAATGGTGTAAGATACATATTACCATTTTCGTTGAAAAACCCTGTCACTAAGAACAAAAGGTATCCCTTGCGGTCCGTTTCCAATACTAACTGCATGGGGAAAGTACGGACAGCGCGTTGTATATTGCCAGGTATACCGTTGCTATAGCGACAGCGCCGGAAGTGACGTTCACTAGACCAGCGTATAGTGACAACGTCATCGCTTTGTAATCAAGAGTCTAGGCTCGATCTCCGGTGGAGGGTCCAGTATCGATAAACCTTTGCATAAAGAGCACTTTAAAAAATCTGTGGATGAACGGAAAGGTTAAAAAATATACAACGATTAAAAAAATTAATAACATCCCTCGTTTCTTAACTACGACGATCATTCAAATGTAAATTGATGCGTATCTAAGTGCATGAATGGAGAGTTTAAGAGATGCTGAAACTTTCCCTCACCCCCTTGAAACCGTAGACCTAACCCTGCCTCATCTCCCCTTTGATGGACTATGGGAACTCGTTTCGCAGTTTTACAGCCTCCAGCACCGAACGAGACCGAACAAGCAATCTATTTACAAGTTTGGAACTCACCACCGTCGACGCTCCTGCTATCAAGTGCAAACAAATCCTACTGACACGAGCAAAGAGGTCAACGCGTGATCCGAGGCCCTCGACACGCTAACGAATGCGGGAACTCCTGAAAGTGTAACGGAACAGATGTTCAATGCCTTCGGCCGTGTGGGAAAGCGATCGCCCCAAAGGTCAAAGAAATATATTGGTCTTGAATACTCAAGCACCTACGCATTTTATTACATCTGTTTGACTTCCCCAGCGGCGCGTAATGAGAAAGCTGAAGAAGGAAAAACCATTACGTTGAGAGTTGACATTGTAGCTCGACGTAGGTTCGATCCCCATCGGTGTGTCAGTGTGTTCGCTAGAGAAGAGCTGCTTTCTCGAAACGTAGTGTTCGAGTAGGTAAAAGTAGAAATTTAATATTGAAGTTTAAGTTTACTTTATGAACAGATAGGCTAATCGAGACTGAACCTACATTTTGATTTGATTTTTTAGGGTGAGTGGTGACATGATGAAATTGATGGACAGTCACCAATAATACCCATGCCCAGGGCGGGATTCGAACACGAGACCCCTGATGTTGTAGCTCGCTGTGCTAACTATACTTCGCCACCACGGACGTCGGCGGACATACAGTCTGAAGTGGAATCCGAACCACTACGTGCCTCCACTGGGGATCGAACCAGAGGTCCTCTGATTACAAGGCGGCTACGAATGGATTCAATTAACATTGCATGCTCATTCGAACATGGTTCAATACGTAACAACGAACATATCTGTACTAGCTTCCTTTCAAACTGTTCGCAATGTCTATATTCTCCATACACAATGTACTTCTAATGACTTACTAACACATTAAAATCACAGTTTAGTGTGGATAATGTGTGAATTGTGTTATGTCATAATTGATTATCAACATTCAATTGTTTGTAAAGTTGCTTACGTATGAAAATCGATGTTCAGACATCTTGAAATATGTCTAAGTTATGTATTAAATCTTTGTTGCTGTGAATCTTCGTAATGATATCTATTTCATGAAGTACCTACGTGTGTGTAACTTGAAGGGTCAAGGGGGAAAAAAACAGTCAAGTCCATTTTGTGACGTAAGCGAGGTAGTAATGTCATTTCCTGCCATGTTGATGCTCTGCTGGACTTACAACACAATTTCTTCCGTTGTATACATTTGAAACTTCCATCATCAAAGCTCATGAAGGGTACAGGTGGAAAAAATCGAAACAGAAAAAAACATTTTCTCGATGCTGTTTTACGTATGTGGGACCGTGACTGTGGAGATGTAGTGCCAACCCCCAGAATCGCATGGAATCAAAATCTAAATTGTCACCAAAAGTGGACTTCGATTGTAATTCCCCTGTATCCTTCATGTGTCAATTTTCTGGGATCTACCTTATGTTCCAGCGTCGATCACAGACCTATTTGAAAGCAGACGATTCCATGCACCACTGAAGTAAAATCACAGAGGAACACGTCTTTCTCGATATCGACCGAGTCCCGGGCATATGAAATCGATTCCGCATTCATCTTCACCCTAAGCTACACTTTTAGGAGACCTTTCACATTAGCTACCATGTATTCCTCAAACGTCATGTGTTTCCTGAACTCGGCGGGCCATTCGATATCTATTATTGAATCTCACGGACAAACGGACAAATCATGACAATTTATGTTGCAATAAGTTAATACTGAACAGGCGCCCTCTAAGAAGCTCATTTCCTTCTCTGCCAGCGGATGATGAATGAATATGCTAACTCGAATACGTATTTATGACTAGTGTAAAGACTGTTTATGCGACACCAATTTCCTACTAGAAATCCCGATTGACGCTAGACCAGCTACATTTCGTCATGGCTGACCAACTAATTTGCGAACTACATTATGGTTCTATTGAGGGAGGCTACTGTATGATTCAGATAAAATTCAAGTACAATTCCAAGATTTCAAGGCGAATTTTTATACATTCAATTATGTAATAAAAATTAATTTGTGTTACTGCTGGAAAGATTTTGGCGAAAGGACATGGGAAGGTATCAGATGATAGATAATAATCAATTGTACTGATCCCGGGAATCTCTGGAGCAAGCGAAGGAAGAAAAAAAAGTCCTGTGCGCAAGTAACGCTGGAGAGGGGTTGTCCAATGAACGCGTCAGAGGGAAAGTGAGGGCATGGAAGGGAAAACTCATCCTTGATCCATAGATTCCCGAGACAAGAGTGTAAATGGACTCCACGCCGACATGAAGCGTCAGATGCAAGAACGGAAAGCCGCGATAAATTCCCTATTAAAGCAGGAACGATTAATTAATTAAAAATAAAATCATACTAAATATTTAAAAATAGAATCATAATCGACTTCCACGTGTCACTTCACGGTGTCAATATACAGTAAATAACCAGGAGAATATCATTGAACGTGATCATTTCGGAAGTTCTGGGATCCTTGTGTGGGCTGACATTATGATGGGCTCTCGTACATCTCTCCACGTCTTTGCTAACGGGATACCGGGATGTGATTATCCAACAAGAAGTCCGTCTATTCTGGGCTGGAATGGGACCTGCTTTCCTGTTCATGGACGATAATGTAAGGGCCCATATTGGACCTTGTCAATGAGTCTTTGGAATCAGAGGATATCCGCAGCATAGATTGGCCAGCGAGTTCCCCCGACATGAACAAAATTGAACATGCGTGGGACATGCTGAGGCGACGCATCCCCCCTCCTCCCCCCTCCAAAGCTGCGCACAGCATTGTTGCTATTTCTCAGCAACAGCTCAATACTCTTAGCCGCAGTTCTATGGCACTGTATTGCTGTCAGGAAATACCATATTCGCTAGTAACACTTCTGTGGAGCATTTCGATTTGTCTTTGTGTGAAGATGTACAAATCACCTTGTGGATCTAAATTTGCTGTTTTCCATTCTTACAATTGGTTTCCGCCACGATTGTTGTTTTCTTGTGTTTGTTATAGTGTTTTCAGTTGTATCTCACATTATGCAAACCAAATTGGTGCACCTTAGATAGCCATGATTCTTCATTTATGGATATGAGTGCATGTATAAATGTAGAACGAAATTAGTGTAACATAGTGTAATGTTCTGCTATTGTTCAAATGGTAAATGTAACAATAATATAAATACAGGGTGTAGTCGTTGATGATGTCGTGGACCCCAAGGGAAATTGCGTACGTTCTAGAGGCGATTTTTGCTTCTGAAGACTCGATCATCACAGCACAAAGGCGATTCAGACAACACTTCAATAAACACGATGCACCATCCCGGAAAGTGATCCTTCGTGCAGTGAGGAACTATCGGGAAACAGGAAATGCCAACAAAAAAAAAAAAAGTCCCATGGACGACCTCGACAGTCTCGTTCGCATGAGACAATTCAACGTGTTGCAAACACCATGCAAAAATGTCCAAACAAGTCCACCCGTCGATTGTCTCAGGAAGTGAATGTTCCCGGTAGTAGCGTCCACAGGATTCTGAGACGAGCCCATGGCAACTCTCCGCCAACACTTCCCAGGACGCCTCATTTCACGATTTGGTGACATCAATTAGCCAGCAAGATCACCAGATCTAACACCGACAGACTACTTCCTTTGGGGTTACTTGAAGGAGAGAGTAAACGCCAACAAACCCCGAACAACTGATGCACTAAAGGAAGAAATCAGAAGGGAAATTGCAGCCATTCCAGAAGACATGCTCCACCGCCCCATGCTGGCGATTGAAAAGAGAGCCCAAGAATGTTCTTGTTTTAATGTGGCTACCTGAAGGACGTAATTTTCAAAACTTAATGTAGTGTGCGAAACTCCTGTATTTTATGTTATTAACCACAGTTTGCAGTAAATCTTCTTATTGCAACTCCAGACATTTGTATTTAAAATGTGTCCTATCATTATGGGACACCCTGTATAATACTTCGGCTATTAAAGTTCAAAAAAGTACCAGTACTACGTAATCTGTGCGATTTAAGTGGAAGTAACTTTTTCTATTTCTCCAAAGCTGAAGCAATGAAGGTGCGCATCGATGGCATCTTGGATTCAAAGAAATACGGTATGTACGAGTATTAACAATTTATATTCCTTTTAAGCAGACAAGCCATGCTATTGTAAAAATCAAAAGGCAATTCTTGATGAGAATTTGTCTTAGGGGTAAAGTGCAAGTAATACGAATTTCAGTGTGCTTTGTAACGAGTCCCAAAAACAGAAATTTACTTCTGATTACATTACAGGAAATACCTAGTACGGTGTGAAGTATGCACATTTCGTCGAAATCTTCCAATTCCATAAATGAGGCTACCCAAACACTGCAAATGCACCGCGTAAAATAACGAGAACAAACAAAATAAAAACACCGTTAGGTATTAAAAACTGACGTCCATGTTTGTCGGAGTGCCACAGATAAGCCGATTAACCAAATCTCCATACGTGCAAAATAATCCCCTCGATTCCGTGAATTGATAGCTCTCGAATACATATTTTCCTGTTCCATGTGGGGCAGTCATTTAAGCTGTGACGTCAGCAACGGCTGGTTTTAGGCATAAAAGCTGATGCGATGGAACTTCACATTAACTAAAAGCAGCCGATTGGTAGGAAGTTAACGTAATAAAAATTCGCGTACGTGAGCAAATGTATATTTTGGTACACTGATTACGCTGTAAATCAAATCAAGTATTAACGAGTTCTGGGGTAATGTAAAATTACAAACAGGGGATGGTAAAGGAGTGAGAAATCGATTAATTTATGAGATTCAGAATTCAATTGTTTAACTTTCAGTACACGGTTTACGTGATGATATCTCGTTAGAAACATTTAACATCCTGAATGGCTGGTTGGTTGTTTTATAGGTGAGCAATACGTGTTGTTAAATGCGGAAAAAGCTTGTTAGGTTGTTTTAATAAGTATTTTTTCACTTTCTTCTGTCTTAATTTTAGAATCTAGACAAGGCCGCAAATATTCCCTCGCGACAAAAAAGCAGAAGAGATGAGCCTCTAATATGAAAATTTCGTCTAAATAAGCCATGTCAAATTCAATTCGTAAGTAGGGCCGCATAACGATAATTCCAAAACTCTCCGGGCGTACATCGCGAACCTCAAGGTTCTGGCGCCCGGACCTGCAGAGAGGATAATTATTATTGTTCGTAGGACTTGTGTTGTGTCGTCCATATGTCTTTGTGATCGTCCCTTCATACACTTCATCTTATGACGATTCATCTTCATCGCGATTAGCCAAAAGTGGCAGAAATGCGAAGCAAAATTAATCAAATCAATCGTTAGTCTGCAAAATGAAGTCCAGGGTGTACTACGTGGAAGAGGGGTTGACATTTAGATGTCTTCAGAAACAGTCATCCCTTACAGCCCTTTTTCCTTTCGATTGATTGATTCATCCATTGAATTAAAATTGTTGGGTGCTTCGGCACATTAAGCCATTGTGCACCCTTCAATGTATATGGGGATATATCCCCATATCTAAAATTCTTACTTAAAAATGTAAAACAAGGGGTGTAAAAAGCCCTTACTTAAAAATCTAAAGCAAGGGGTGTAAAAAGCCCTTACTTAAAAATGTAAAACAAGGGGTGTAAAAAGACCCTTGATTAAAAGTCCAAGGTTGTAAAGGGACCTGCACAAGAAAAATACATTAAAAAGCAAGAATAAACTAAAAACTTTTTCACAGACAGTGGAAGAGTCCGGCTATTTTCAAAAAGTTAAAAACACTTGATAAAACTCGGTCGTCATCCGACAACAGGTATGACAGACAGCCGGGAAGATTAAAATTCTACCTGAGGAAAGGAAATTTGGCACATTCAACAAGAATATGACGAATAATAACGTTATAAAACGGAGACTATATTTCGAGGAAGGTTGCATAATATGTGCATATTTCTTTTTTAGTTTTGTATCTCAGGGTAGCCACTCTAGGACTATGATAAAATTCAAGTATAATTCCCGGTTTTCAAGGCGAACTTCCCAAAAATTCAAGGGTACAAGCAGATGTTTTCTCCATTTCAACCTCACTTACTGTCTATCACCACACGCACACATAATATACACACACTATATATTATCAATATAAAAGGTCTGTGTGATTCCAATGTATCCATAAATTCTAATTCAATTCAATTAAATGGTACCATGTTTAAAATATTTAAGGTGTGGAGTTTACATTTGCAATTTCACATATTCAGACTCGAAATACATCTACAAACACAAGTCAAAGTGTTATGTGATATACTAATTTACGAAAAATTGCTAATTGTATAAGAATTTCAAACTAAAATTTACGAAATCAACTTCTTGCAATAATCTTCCGTCTGTCAGAATTCGGTTTTATTTTTCATGGAGCTCTCATTTTCTTTCACACAAAAAAAGAAAAGCTAAACTGTAAAAAACTTGCCTCAGCGATTAACTATGGTCTTATGTAGCACATATATACAAATAATTTTAACTACTGGATATGTAAAAATTTAAGCTGCATTGATCTGTACGTTTTCTTTTTTGTTATAGAAAGCCTATGCTTTAAACAATAAATTAATAGTGGTACATAATCGGTTAGGCATTAAAAACTATTTAGATGTTTCCAATATGCGCTCTAAAACAGCATTAATATTGTTCAACTGTTCTATCAGACAACAATACATAATCAAATTGGATGTATACATTTACTACGTATCTGTGATATGTTCCATGGACACTAATCATTGTCATAATGCCCGGTTTATTGGTTACATTGGTTTTGTCGAACAGCTAAGAAGGACAATTTATATCACAAATAATTAGCATTTGAATAGACTGTGAGTACGTATAAATTCAATGGGACTTGGATTAATAAAAGGTTGCAATTTCTCACGTCTACGGAGAAAAATTCAAGCAGAACTCGCGACTAATTCCAAGAGACAATAACGCCTAATTCCCGGAATTCAATGAATTCCTGTCCGAGCCACCCTGGTATCTGCTATTTTCAAACTGGAGACTTAAAAAATCCAACAGAGATTTCTCTAACCACGGGATGAGACTACGAAGTGTCGTCTCGGTATCATCCTGCTTCTCTGCACCATCTCGCCTAATACACTTCAGAAAGACCGGAAATACCAGAACTTAATGTACGCAAATTAAACTTCTATCTTCGAAACAAATGAATTCAGTGTGGTAAATGTCGTGTTTGTGATCGGAAGGTTCGCTGAACTGATCATGCATGCATATCGACCAATAAATGCCAACAAGCTTCCGCTCAGATCTAGAAGTAGACAGCACGCCGACGGAAATTATGGAAGACAAATTATAAACATGCAAGACCCGATTTACGAACACGACAGAAAATGCCAATGAAGAACCTTGAGGCATGCACCAAGTTGGCGGCAGAAACTAGTCGAGGTAGGCAACTATACTCTGTCTCAGGTATCTGGAGCAGGCGAACTAAAACAAATCTATGCGCAAGTATAGCAAAAATTAGTAACATATGTATTAATTCTAACATTAAACAAACACAACCCAAAAATTACAAGCAAGTGGTAAATGTTAATAGCCACTTACAGTAGTAGATTTGTACTTGAAAGTAGTTCTGGAGTATTTAATATGAAATTTCTACTGTAACTGTCTGTTTTTATTCAGTATACAAAACTGAAGTATAGTATGTCTGCAACAAATTTTAATTTTTTGTCATTTTTGATTTGTTCATAAACATACTTTTAGTGCACTACTGCAAAAGATGTTGATTTCTCCAGAACAAAGTAAATTTACCTGATATATCCATGACTTTTCAAGAAAAAGTAAATTCCCTGACTCGTTGAAGATATCCAGACTGGTAGACACCCTGTGAAAAGGGTTGGCCGATTTCTTTCAACTGCGATACCAGATATCCGGCTAGCTATAAAAATTCAGGTAAAAACCTTAGGATGGTCACAACATTGGCGACTTGCCTACACTACTCACTACAAAGGGTATCCACCATGGTATGTTTTCCTTTTTTTATTATTTATTTTTTATTTTTAGGAAAACAATCATGTAAAAACAGTGAACCTTGTTGATGCAAGTAACTAAAATACTTCGCGCATTTGATGCAGGAAGAGAAAATTACTGTTCCTTTTACAAAAGGAAAGGAGAAATTTATAACTCTTCCTTTGCCAATAAATTACATTAAAATGACGCAGTACAAGTTACTGCGTCAATTTATAATTTTAAGATACCTCATGCCTGTTCTCTACATAAAGAGGTGGTTTAATATCAAGTAAACTTTACAGGATTACCATGAGCACTTAACATTCGTCCGTGGCCATTTCAGTTGCTGTAAACAGAGGCGAGCGCAGGTCGATGTTCGTAACAGCGTTGGCGATAGTCGCCTTAATATCCGCGGCAAACTATTTTCCGGACCATTTAGCGCATCAAGTAACGTAAAGGTCAAGAGGGAGAAATGTCGGTCGTCAACGCTCGAGAGCTTCTACGAGGCAAAATACCACGATCTTCATCCAAAATCAGGAATTCGGATGATATTAAAGGGGAAGATGATGTTCCAGCAAAGTTTGCTGCAAGTCTACTTTATGTACAGATACGCAAATCGGGACGGTATCTGCAGTTTGAATTCAGGACCCGTGACGCTGAAATGCGATCCTGTAGGGAATCGATCCCTCGGCTCGGGAAATCGACTTCTTGATTACAAGGGCACCACAGTGTTAGCAACTATGGGGTGAAATAAAAGAAGTTGTACGTCAAATGGTACTGCTACAAATTCCTTTATCAAGGCTCTTCCACTCAGTTACTAAAATGTTCTGCAACTAATTACAACTTATAATGTAGAAATAAAACAGTTGCGTAGACTATGTATTCGATCTGAATAAACTAAGCAAAAACTTTGGAGATTCTTCACATTCCAGTCATCATTTGTACTGCGTTTCTGTCCTGGGCGTGGTAATAGGCCTACCAATTCATGATAAAAATAACTTCATTTCCACAACGTTTGAGCTAAATTGCTCAATAGTGTGCTCCAGGCGGAGTTAAGAGGGTTGCTGGAAAAGTTTCTGCAAACTACTACCACCAACAGTGGCTGGTGTTCCGCTATTATAAAAATCGGAAGAACCACTCACTGTTGGGTGTGCTGCTAAGCAAATTATCCCATCTGACCCGTATATATTAATCTTGGACTCGTCTGACCATATGACACTATCCCAAAATTCCTGGTCCTTGTGGATGTGGTCTCTCGCGAATGAAAGTCTATTCCTGCGATTCACCTTATTTACATATGGCCTCTTTCGTGGTATTCTGCCATGATATCCATGCTTCCACAAGGCACGTCGGACAGTTTGATCGGACATCATCTTGCCAGGAACATTTTCTACTAACGGTCGTAACTGAGGAACACTTAGTCGGGGGTTTTCTCGCACTCTTTTTAAAATAAAGCGTTCATCACGTTTATTCAACAGTCTCTCTTTTGGTTTTCTCAGCACATTCTGTGTTGAACCTTCCTCTCCAAAATTTGTTTACTATGTATTGAACTGTGGAGTGTGATTTATTGACTGTTTGTCCAATTTTTCTTAACGAATAACCTCTAAGGGCCAAATTCATAATAAAATCCTTCAGAACGGAACTAAGTTCCTTCACCTCCTTGCCCACTTCGAACACGCTGATCCTACAACAATACCTACGCCAGCATTCCGCTTGACGGGGAGCGCACCTGCATGTTCAAACTTGTTACGAAGTTGCAAACTGCACGAAATCGCCCAAATAGCGGTGGCGCTGTATGCCAGGAAGATTGAAACTCTTGCCTGTGTGAATAACAATGTTGCATGAAACAGCGTGTTTTTCTATTTTCACACAAATTATATGCTCTGTTTATACACTTTGAACATACATTTCTATTGACATTTGTTGGTGAAACCTTCATTAACATTAATTTCCAGGTATATATGAAAATGATTATATTTACTAGTAGATATGACATTTTTTCTTCGGAAATTCTGTGTGTACGAATAACAATGTTACATACTGTATGTATAAATTCTCATGAGGGAGTCAAGGGGGGAAAACTGGCATCTCGGTGAGGACCATTTTTGTGGATAGAATGCATACGGATTTGAGCTGTTCTTGCAACGCTTTTACACCACAATGGAAGTGCTTACTAACTCAAAATGTATGGAATAAGTGCAAACAAGTGTGGTGTCCACAATTTTATGTTCTGTTTAGGCCAAGAATACTTGATACGATTGCAAACAAAAGTGATAAATTTATTTTATTGATAATATAAACAAAGAACATACAAGTTGAAGTTCTTCCAGCATGTTATATTTGTGATGCAATAATAACCTTATGTTCGGGGTTAAGTGATGTGCTTTTGCAAGTAAATTGGCCTTACAGGATCATCTTTTTTCAATACAAACATTCACGAATATATGTTTTACAAGTTGTACGGAATATTGAATGTATATTGTGCTAAAGAAGAGCAATAATTTCTGGCTATACATGCATGTAAAGGTGTAAGCCAAGTGACTATTAACATAATACTTTATCTAAAGAAAATTGAGTTTAATTGAAACGTCATATTAGTTATTGTATATCAAGATTTATGACAAAAGGTTTACAGCAAAGTTGGTGTAATCAGTTACACTCATATTGGTATTAAGAAGTACAGTGAATTAAACAATGGAGTCCTGTTAGATTGTTTACTTTTTTTTTTATTTACAGTCACAAATTTTCTTGAAAGCATGTTAATATCAGGAGACCTCTAATGTGATATGGAAAGTTTTACATTTATTATGATGATGTAATTTCACATTGCAATCACTCATATATTTTATTACATAATTTAAGAATAGTTGTCAAAGTTGGTGAAATATCATTGTCCTCAGCACATTCTCTTTATGTGGGTCATCATAATATCATTAAGTTCAATGCTAATCATAGACAAATTTGTATTGTGACACAACTATTAAATTGTCATCGTATAATTCTGAAATAGTACACAGATTTCTCTAGGCTGATTAATTGGTTATTCATAAGAATAATCTATATAAGGACTTGAATAAATTATTTTAAAAATTGAATAACACATCTGTTTGATATACGTGTATAACATAAAAATATTTATCTTAAATTCAAGTATTATTTAATAAGCTTTTTTGAACATATTCATGCGAACTTGGTTTACCTTGGCCTTTTGATCCTGGAATATAATATTGGTAAACAATAGCTATTCCATTTTTTTAATTTGAATATGCAAGTTATTATCTTGATCTCATAAGATCTGTTTTGTCTAAAAGCAGGTATTCACCTTAAATAGAATATATATGAGGAAAAAAACGCTTACTAGAGGAAGCTGTTGATAATCATTAAATTTAAGTGATTACATAACTAAGGTCATGGCTTATAATTCAATTAAAGAATTATCCTAAATAAGCATCTCAACATTAGAGTTGATCTTTTAAGTGACTTGCACTATTTATTGCCACAAGGGACTTGTGAATTTTGGATTATCTTATTGAACTTTATAATACATTTAGACTTATAGGTTGATGACCGTGGCTCGTATCCGGGGACAAAATTTATTAATTTTGAGTTATCCTCTAAATTGTGAGAGAAATTCTGAGAGGATTAAAAAACCTCTGCGTGATGATGGTTTCTGTAAGAGTTTAATTTTTTTATAGTAAGTTGGACTTCAGGGACTGAATATTGTGGTTGGCATTGGAAAGGATGACATATTTGATTTTGATAACTTGCAGAATTCGAGGCATCCATTAAGGAACCGTCATAATTGCAGAAACTTTTCCAGCAGCCCTCGTATTACTTCAAATTTACATCCCTCATTGTGATAATCATTCTACAAGAGCAGTTTTATAAACTCAACTGGAGTTATTCTACATCACAACTGAAACTTTGTGATACAGCCGCTGATTTAAGAAATTGGCAATTAATTGCAAGTCAAAAATGACAAACCAGAGAGCACACGGAGTTTATATAATTTCATTTCAGTAGCACATTGTTATGATACACTTCTCAAAAGAAAAAGTAGTCGGTATTATTCAAGGACAGAGAACGTTTTAGTTATAGGCAGAATGGATTAATTTCTTCCAGTTATTTTTAGTACAATAACAAACTCCTCACTTACGGCTTATTTCTATAGTGACTATTTTTCGCCCAAAATGTAACCTTTTTTAGTGTCTTCTGTATTGGAGAATTTAGCGGTCATCCTCATAGACCATGGGTCATCCTTACGTGGAGAATGACTACACTGACAAATGCGTGCGGAGAGAGGGGTTAAGGGGATTCAACCTCCTCTGAAATACCTTATAGACGCTACTTTTATGACGTTAGGTAAGTATGTGTGTGAAATCATGACGTCCGATCATTTTTCTGGGCACGACCTTGCTTCCTGCTATCATGTTATGTTATTTTCACATACTGCTTTTCTGGAGATGAAAAAACTGGGCTATGCGGAACTAATCATTAACAGTTCAGGCACTCCATTACATTTTTATTCCGTTTTATAACTCGAAAATAAAACTCACTGATCAATTTAAAAGAAAGAGATGCTTTGCTCTACAGGTTTATATACTCGTATATTCTATCCACGCCGTGCACTTCCATACATAGTCGAATTATTACCTCCTTGCTCATGACTAAAATTTCTATATTTCCTCCACAAAAAAAAAAAGGAGCAGGAGGAACGGACAACTATAGGACGCTTATTCTCAGCCTTCCTTCTCGATAGCGAATGTTTTCCATTCATGGTGCCCGCAGATGGAGACTTCGCTCGCAGCAACCGCTGATTCAGCAACAGCTGCTGCAGCTTTCGGCCAGATGGTGATGACGGCGAGGCTTCCACCGCGGCTGGAGAGGGGATACAGCGACGATTCCCAACGCAAGAGCGGATCAGGAAATTAACCGATCTGAAACACACGAGATATGGCGACATTCATGTGTTTTCGATTACAACTATCCGTCACCTCAGTTTTTTCCATAGTGACGCGCATTAAAAATTGCAACGTTATTCTTACGTAGAAGAAAATCTGTAACTGAACAAGACGCTAATATGTAACTGGTATTTTTGAAAAATTAAATAAAGGGGGGCCTGCGGACATCAGAATAATCTCAAACAATCTTTCCCTTCGCTTGCCCAAATTAAATTCGTTGATGAAAAGATTCTTTCGTGAGTTGTGGATAGCATTCCAAGCTGTCGAGAGCTAACGTCTCCCTCATCTTCAGGGTAGAAGATGACAGTGACGTTAGCTCACGATAGCTTGGAATCTTTTCCACAACTCACTAACGAATCTTTTCATCATTCGTCTACAGGAAAGCTTCAAGACTTACTTCAAATTCGTTGACTTTTCTTTTTCGCTAAATTTTCTACAATAGTCTTGAAACATCTGCAAGCAAAAGCTGTTAATGGGGGAAAGGAGACTGCAACTAAAGATGAGACGAGACAATCTTTTCAAAACCGAGATGAAAACTTAGTGTACGAGACTCTCGGTCCCGTTCAAATCGTTACCTAACTAGAATGAATGACATTTGAGAATTGTACCTAGGTACTTATTATCGGATTAAAGATTTTGGATACTCGAGTTTGAACTCCAATTAAAAATTAACCAGTAGACCTACATAAAAACTATTTTCATCAACATTTAGCTTATTCAATTCTGCGTTAATCTATAGTAACCAAAGTATTTTTCGATTTTTATCGTCGTCGGTTTTTTTTTTGTTTTCCCAAACGAAAAAACTATATGCATATTATACATTTCAACAGTCAAGACTATACACAGACCTCACACACGCAAGACTTTTCCTAGAATCGTCTCTATACCATTCCTACAGACAACCAGTAAATTAAATTTTATTACAAGGAAAAGCGAAAGGTGGCTTTACACAAACACACACACACTGGCGTAATATCTTCTCGAGGTAAGAAAGATGAAGATATGAACACACTTTTCTTCGTATTCCGTCAAAATTGGAACTGTGTAAAGTCAGCCATCCACGAATCTTGACCCTTCCACTACGGCGACGCGAGAAACCTTCATTTCCCTACTTCTCGCATTTAGCCATCACGTGGCACCGCCCCTCCTCAGATTCTCCATCAGAAATCGATCCCGGGACTACTTGTGATCACGACAGGGAACCACAGAGCCAGCTGCAGAAAGAACCAAGAGGTTCGCTAAAGAGATTTTCTTGTTTCTAAAGGCCAGTGACTTGACAACGAACTTCGGTCGTGTCCGAAAAAAATCGAAACAAACATCCTTCCAGAATGATCTCGCAGTTCAGTCTTGAAGCCTGGACTGGAAAGGAAAATATTTCGAATTACATTTCGACTGCAGCGCTTAATACGATCAGCAGATAAAAGTAAGAACAAATTAATCTGCAACATGGTTTACGATTGTGTTAATCTTTTTCTTTTTTTCTCGCGTTAGGAAACCACATAGCTTTTAAAAAGTTCTTAGACTTTCATGATTTCAAACAAGCGAACGAGTGTGCAATGTCGCACACTGCATGCTGCTGGCTCGAGTGCTCCTTTAAATTATCGCTTCCGAACGGTACTAGGTGACGTCACTTCCGACAAGCCCGTGCTTCAAGCCCGCTTTTTGGACCTTTGGAGACAGCCTTGGGCTATCATTACTAGATTGAAGATCGATAAGAACTAAAAACTCTCAAAATAGGCAAGCAAAAAAGGCCTTCAAAATTCATGAACATCAACCGATTTTTCATCATTTTCCTGTATTAAGCACTCAAAAATCAGTTATATTTGAAATAGACACTTGCATAGGTGGTGGGGTGTGCCTGCTTTATCAAAGAGAATTAAAGACAGATATTTCAATAAGAGAAAATAAGCGGAAGTTTTGTAAGAAGTTGAAAATGTCATTACTTGGTACAAACGTGTGCATTATCGCTGATGAAACGAGTGTCTATAGATTTTCCATTTTGGATCTCATTAGAGAAAGAAGATATTTACTGAATTATACTCTGTGCTACAGCGCTTCTTCTATACCTGTCACAAGCTGAACGTGTGAGAGAGAGCTTTCTCCAAGCTTACCCAAGTTAAAACTAAATTAAGAGCAGCTCAGAAGCAGAATAGATTGGAAGTCCTGGTCTTGCTATTTGTGGAACAGGAAAAAGCTTAGTCTATTGATGTAAATGAAGTTATTGATGAGTTTAAGAACATTGTACATTTTGACAGACGTCTCTTGTTATAGATGACGTGTATTTTGATGTATTTGTTTGCATTTATGAACATTTCATGTGTGTGTAATTTCTATGCAATTTGATGTTTTTCTGCTACATATATTCTGAAATTTTCAACACTGTCATTTAGTGAATTTATATTCCATTACAAACATCAGTGCAGTTAAAGAGCCAAGTGATTGTGTTGCAAAATATGCTATTAAAAAGGTACAAGACCTCATTTTTTTTCTTTGTGCACACCCAAATATAAAGTTCTAGCTACGCCTATGGACACTTGTCACTTGTGAGTGCAATATCGTGTGCAATGGCTGTCCAAAGGGGGTTGGTGGTAATAACCCCTCACCCCTTTGGTTCAGTATTCCTAAAAAAAGAACGTCAAAGCTAGAAAAATATATCAAAATGAGGGCGGACTACTTAAAGAAAAGTATGCGTAACCTACCCCTTCGAAAATCCTGGGCACGCCACTGATCGTGTGAATTTGATTTTCAACAAAACAGCCTACATTTTCTGGAAAAAGGTATTTAAAGCGTCCAGTGGGTTGTCTTCACTAACTGGCCTCCCTTACAGCCAGCAACACATGCTGCGTCCCTCGCACACAGCCTCTTTAATATGAAGGATTAGAACTTTACCCTTTTCTGCACTGCATACACAGACCGATGTTATGCAATCTGATTGGTTGTTGCAGATGCATTGTCCCACAACTAGAGTGCCCTCAGATTGGCTATTACCACCTGATGCACGATTTATGGGCCGCGCGATAGCACAAAGTTGGAATTGAGGATCATGATCAAAAGAAGGATAAAAGCTCGAAATTGAATCTGAATATGTAGATATTCAACTGATTTTTCATAATGTTCTCACTCTAGACACTCAAAAAGGTAGTTATCTTCGAAATAGACATTTATGAACAAAATTGGCAAAAAAAAAAGTCACTATAAAAATCATGTAGTCCTCTGATAACTGGCCTGAAACAATTTTCAAACTTAAAAGTCTACATTTTGTGGCCAAAGAGGGCAAGAGGGGGGGGGGGGACAGGGCAAATGCTCTGCGCGATCATAACAAATACAAAATGTTAAAACTGGTTATTTTTAGAGCAATCTTACACATCTAGTAATAATTGAATGTCGAAATAAATACTTCTAAATATATATTGAACAAAGGCTGCAACGCATATTCGATCGAAATTTCCACCATCATTAAACTTATGCTTAAAGAGTAAATAGTTGAGTTAGATTGAGTTGGTGTTTTGTGTTAAGTCCACTTTATGCACAGATAGGCTAATCGGGACTGAATCTACAGTTTAAAGTGGAATCCGAACCACTATGTGCCTCCAGCGGGTATCGAACCTGGAACCCCTTGATTATAAGGCGACGATGCTACCACTGCGCCATCGGCGAGGCCTTTTAAAGTGTAAATAAAGAGGCGGAGTATCGCAATGTTTGTTAGAAACATTACTATCGGAAAATATATTTGTGCGAGGAAATTAATAATTCTTTATATGGGTTTATTATTATTATTATGCTTAGTTATAGTTAGTGTTAATAATAACAGGCATTTACAACGACTCAAAAGGGCATTACATTTCCTTGTACGTACATGCGTTTCCTATTTACGCCACAATCTAGAAGTGAAATTCCTCCCCGGCAAAGCAAAATTATTCACTATAAACACACCATCTGCAGTGAACTAATTGGTTGCAGCCTACATCATAGTTGATATTCAATATGTGCACGATGTTTTATATCAGGATAAAATACGCACATGTAACACACAAACGCCTACTTTGAATCCAGAACACGATATGGCGTCCTCAAATTTCATTACATACATGCAAGGGACATGTGGTCTGAAAAAGCACACAGTTTTGATAGGACAAAATCGCCTATGTACTGAACCCTCCAAATACCAATGTATGTGGTTTATATGGAGTAACAAAATTCAAATTGAAATTCATAAACGTACACTCTCTGGTACTCCTGCATTCTTCAAAGGAGGTTCCAACAATGGATTAAAAAAAAAAAACTCGAAATATTGAAAAATATGCGTTCAAGCATATAATTACCGTCAGTCCACTTTATGGACAGAAAGGCTAATCGGGACTGGACCTACAGTTTAAAGTTGGATCCAAACCACTATGCGCCTCCATCGGGATCCCTTGATTACCTCACCACTACAGGAGCAATGTCAACTTTCTAATCACAAGGGATGCTGGTTCGATCCCGGTTGTGACACATTGCATAGTGGTTCGGAGTCTATTCTAAACTGCAGGTCCATTGTCGATTAGCCTGTTATTCAGTCACATCGCGGTGTGGAGGTAGAGCGCCACACATTCTCGACCTAGGCCATATTGAAGGTGACGTGATCAGCACCACGGTTAGGCCGTCATTAAACCCCATGGTTGTACCCATTGATTACAGGCTGGGTGATCCTCAGAGTCTGTGGCGATCAGACACCTGACAGCAGAACAAACTTTGACTTTGGGAACAGATCTCAACTCTACCTAGGTACTATCAGGTGGTCAGTTAATTACTTCTTTTTCATGGAGGAACCTGAAAGCTGGTGTCTTCCTTCACGTTACCGTTACAACTCTTCACGAGTCTCATTGACTCGCCATTGTTCCAGCTTTGGATAAGTAATTCGCCGATCCTCACTAGTTCCCGTTTACTCGACACAAAGATAAGGAAAGGAACAATGCCAAATCTAGGTTTAAAAATTCTCACAGAACCTCTTTCTGAGATGAACATCATCTAGTGTGGACCACCTTTTACAATTCAAAGAGTTAACATCTGCCAGTGTCACAGAATTACTATTATTATTTCAATTTTCTGTAAAATCTCATTTCCTCGCCCATCCAAGTCTTCTTTATTCTAATAAAATATAACAGGGTGTCTACCAAAATAACAAATCCAAATTCTTGACATTTTCATATTTTTTTATTAACACACTTCCTACTTAGTAACAGTTGGAAATTAAGAAAATAGATATTTTTATTCAATGAAAAACCCCTACCACAAAGCTGGTTAAGATGAAAACCGAAGCTGTATTTAACAAGATATTTAGACATACTTAAAAAATACTGCTTCGGACTTCATCCTGGATGGAGAATGGCCACATTACTTTTAATATTTTTACAAAATTTCACACATATAAGGATGTTAATTCTTAAGAAACAAAGCGAAAATTTTTAACCGCAACTAAATACAATTTCAGATTTCCAATTATTCAATTTTATCAAATCCCAGTACAGGTGTATAACAATGTAAATTAACTATACTGCAAAAACAAAATAGGAAAAATTCTTGACCACAAGCATAATTTCTTGACTGAGACACCCTGTATAACTACATACTAAACAGTTCTGAAACTACTTCTAGCCTGTTTTCTCATAACCTTTAGGCCTAAATATTTTCAAAGAATTTTATTTTAAAAAGCAAGTGTCTTGCAGTAAAATGAGTCTGTACAACGCTACTGTACTGCTTCATATATGTTTTATTTCAAGTATTTTTAACTTTTAGATTTAAAAAATAAATAAATTGTTGAGTATCAATTAAAAAGTAACGTGTTTCCTCTTTAATATAATTTTTCACTAATCAAACAGTATGCTTACATTTTGCAAGCAGTGCCAACCATTTGTCAAGAAATCAAGCAGGCTGGACACATCGTTATCCACAGAGCAATAAATGGAAAGCATTTAATTGTGGTCGGTTTTCAAGACACGAACACCAAGAATTTTCTTAACACATGCTTCTTGCTGCTACCGTTACATGTTTACAGTGTCGTTTCCATGGTTACCCGATACGAATTCCATTTGCCACGGCAAGGGCAAGACGACGCTGCTATATGCCTTCCAGGGTATATAATTGCCGCTCAGACCGCAACACACACGCGTGCAATTTGCAAATTGGAACGAGATACGAATCCCCGCCAGAAACAACGCAGCATCAATTAGCAATATTTCAACTCTCGGAGTTGCCGGAACGAATCAATACGACGCAGTTTCGCGAAACGATGGGAGAAATAATTGCTTCTGAAGGCACATTTTTGTACGAAGACCAGAGCCGTGTAAATTCGTATTATTTCGCCAGTTCTGTTGCATCCACAGTACTATATAGCCAAACGTCACCGGACACCCAAGTGAACGTGGCGGTAGTGTCATGGTCTGGGGCTGTTTTTCCTGGTTTGGGTTCGGGCCATTAGCTTTGGTCAATGGCAACACGAGCAGTGGTGTTTATGAGGACATTTTATACAATAGCATGCTGCCCACACTGTGACAGCAGTTTGGAATGGGCCCTTTCTCTATCAGCACGATAATGCCCCTGTCCATAAAGCAGGGTCCATTGCATCCTGGTTTGAGGACAATCAGATGAATGTGTTTAGCTGGCCCGCTCAAAGCCCCGACTTGAACCCCATAGAACATCTTTGGGATGAACTGGAGCGTCGGGTGCGTGCCATACCAAACTCGACCGAAAACCACCCATAAACTCTTCACGAGGCTACAGGACGAATGGAAAAAAAAATCCACCAGCAAAAGCAATATACCAGAACTTAGTGGAAAGCCTGCCCCGAAGAGTAAATGCTGTAATAATAGCGAAGGGAAGTCCAACATCTTATTAGTTACCTGGTTGGTGTCTTTGGAACCGACGACAGCGGTGGATGTCCGGTGACTTTTGGCTATATAGTGTAGTTAAGAGTACCGACAACGTCACTTGCAAGATGAAATTTTCCATTTACAGCAAATCCTCGTTGAAGACTTAACAGTGTTACCCTCCAAGTGATCCAAAGTGTAACAGTACAACACACTGTTCCTTACGATACTGTAATTGGTGAAAAAATCATCGTAATTCTCCCAAAGCGACAAAATACTGTGGGTCATGGTGAGATCGGTGCAGGAAGACGGGAAAATAGCAGGGCCATATTTTTACCTAACAGCAGACCGGCCTCCGAGACACAACAAATGACACTTTTCAAAGGACCGACATCTCAACGGTCATGCCTCAACAGGGAGGTGTTGGAATATGGATGGCTAGGTACGGATAATGGTGTGATATTAAGTTACTGATATGGTGAAAAAGACAGCTGTATAGGTACGGAGAACCTTCTGAAATTCGGTGGACTTAGCCACGACTCCTCCGTTGAAGGACCACTGGACAGACATCACCTGCCTTCTTGCAGTACTAGAATTTCTCACTCAATGTGTCACATGTGAAGGTGTGGAGGAACAAATAAATTGAAATAGATCGCTGTTTGACTGTTACTGAAACCTCCAGGAGCAAGTCTCGGTCCCGTTTCTAGAAATATAGTTGTTTTTGTTGATTTCAGTGTAAAATGGCCACCTGTGCTGCACCTGAAATTTTCTCAATAAATGAATGAGGAACATTACAACGTCTTTCAAAGCTTGCAGATCAATAGTTCTGAACCACATTTTAGTTTGACACCTAGTTCCGATGTTAGGAACCACTGAAAAAAGAAATTTTATGCTGAATACATGCAACCAGATTGTACAGATTCATAACTTCAACACTAATAAATTAACTTTTAAATTACGATACAACCTATCTCTAATTAATCTATTCAGGTATACTCTGTCCCGGGCGTCTGTGGAGCAAGCGCACGAAAACAAGTCCTCTGCGCAAGTAGTGACTCGGGAGGTTCGACCAATGAACGATTGGGAGGGAAAGGGATTTTATGAAGGGACAACGCGACTGCGGCTGCAAGCCTCTTGAGACAGACTGTAGTTATCGTCTTGGCATGTCTGAATAAGTCACACGGTAGAGTAATTTTGGTTTTCAAACATTACACCTTGTAGTTACCTAAGTCTTGTTTCGATTTTACATAAATCTGTCTCGTTCTCGGTCTTGTCTCAACTTGACAGAGTTCTGTCTCGTTGTCGTCTCGATTTTGAAAGGCCCGTCCCGATATTATAGTACCATCCCAGATTTAGTTTTTCGACCTGAAAATAATTTTGGAAGAAAAGATTTCAGGAACGCTTTAAAAAAATCACTGCATAATCCTTCCATCCCAAACTGGACACTCCGATAAGCAGGGTCGAGTGAAAAGAAAAACGCCGGAAAAGAGCAAATGAGATGCGATAACGAGGAGGAGTTAAACTTAGGCGGCGGCTCCCCAAACGTAATTAACCGTCGCTTCGGGGCAAATAGTTTATCTCGGCAATCAGGGACGGCGGGAGAGGCGTTGCAAAAAGCGCGGATTCAGCGAAAAGCGGAAAATGTCTACATTTATCTTACGCGCAGCAGATGTGCGGATGCGTTGCACGGAGCGCTCTTTCACGGAGAACAGGGCATTTTGAGGGAAATGAAAATCTCCCTACCCCCTTATCTCTAGGAGTGTCATGGAAACACAAGGTAAACGTTCTACTCGTTTACAGTGCTGCAGATGATATTCCTTGAACACAGGCTCGTAGAGAGAATCGATATCCTCTGTCAAGCAAACCTAATTTCAAATTATTAAGACTACGAAGATAAACTGTGTGTACATGGGTGTTTGTGTACGGGTATATACTTGCGTGCAAAATTACTATGCGCGGTGTCTTTTCTGCAGGTTCTTGTTAAAAGAGACGAGAAGATTGCAATGACTAGGGCTGAGCCGATGCCGATATATCGCTATCGGCCGACACTAATGGTAAAGTCGATGGAGCGCGCCCACCAGCTGCAACAATCACATTCAACTCACAGTGTTGCCACACATCTACTCTACGCCACCTTGATCCTCCGCGCACAAGTACCTTCCCACGATCTCCACATTGAAGTTCCAAAGTACGGCAACAGCGTATCCGCAGTCATGTGACTGAGACTCCGCGTGGAGTAGACGAGCAGAATGACAGCTGCGTCCATTGACCGAAGTTGAGTGTGATTGGACGAAAACAACTCGCTCGCTGTTTATCCCCACCCACGTTCGTGGTGGCGGCTTTCTTCAGTTCTTCGACGTTAACGAATTAAATGCGTGAACTTTACCGGTACCAGACGATACTTTTCCCACATTTCGGTCTATTATTGATCCTGCAAAAATGCCGCGCGACACTCACGGAGTCTAATTATCCTAGAATTTATGCAAAATTGATGCATATTAAAGAGGGGGGGAATACTTGTACACTGACATTAATCAATGTTTTGAACAACTTGTAATTATTATAATTTTCAAGCATCAGTAGCCCTAGAAATTATAATTAGATGAAACTGATGTTGCCCAGGGTAGTAAAAGTTCGCTTGGACCTCTAGCCCGACGCAAGCGAAATAGTTTTCGAAATTAGCTCTACTTTCGAAAAATCGCTATCATATTCCAAATTCTAAAAAAATTACACCTGCTTAGAATTCGTTCTACAGTATTCACGTGAATCTTTGTGTCCTTTACTTTCGGTGCTCTCTAGATTTTCACAAGAGTTTAATAGTGTTACATAACCACGAAACTATTGTCTGTGACGTATTTCCTTGCGGTCCCTAAATTACGAAACGAACAGAATACAGATAAACGGAAAACTTTTGGTATTTAATACAAGAAGGGGAAATGTAGCAAAACCATGAATATGAAACGTATCGATTCATTTGGATTATTTTCTCTTTTCTGCAACTTTTGGCTAGTCACGAAGATGATGATTGTCGATATGATGAAAGTGATGAAGGGCCACTCACAAAGAACACCCACGACCAGGCCGGGATTCGAACCGTGACTCCTAGCGTCGCAGCCAGATACGCTAACCACTCCGCCACGGAGGTCGGAAAAACTTTGAAAATATGGAAATTAGGAAATTTATGTAAAGACTACTAAAATATATGCTGAAAGCTTCCGTATGTAAAAATTATGGAAATAAATCTCGAGTTTATACATCTCAATTTGCAAAGATAATACAAAATAACACACAGCATAGCATCATATGAATATATGTACACAACTATGTATGTATACATAAATCCGTTCCTTAATCGTTACAAATACTTATGTAGCACGTTACTAAAGCAAGTACCGAAAAAGTAACGCGTTAGAAACTAACTATGGTGCGGTGTACACTTTTCAATCTTTGATTTGACTAGAACTGTGCTTAGCTCTATATACCTATAACACAAACTATCAGTATTGCTGCAAATAGCAACACCACTTCCATAAGCAAGGAAAACTTCCGGCAAACTCTAGCACAACGCAGGAGGGAGTCCCCCCCTCATTTATTCAGAGCCGCACCTCATTGCAGAGGAAAGATTGCCCTATCCTCTTGGTAAGGTCTTTCGCCCCGGCACTACCCAAGTCTATATCGATCAGCTGGATTTCCGACCTAGAGTTCATCACAAGACCGACGGGCTCCGGGGTGGGGGGAGCAAAAAAGGAGATTAAGAGGGCGCGTAAGGGGGGTGATGGAAGAGATGGTTTATTCCTGCTCTGCATTCTGATTCCGCCGAAAAGTCTGCTCCGACTTTCGCGCCACGTTCCCCGCTACACACTCCCAAACAACCAGCGGATCAAATTCAAAGAGTAGGGAAAGTGGTGCAACCTCTCTTGCACGTGCGGCGTCGAATATTTCATGCAGCCGGCCACCGTGGCAGAGTGGTTAGCACAGCGTGCTGCGATGTCAGGGGTACAGGGTTCGAATCCAGGCCTTGGCATGCGTGTTATTTGTGAATGTCCCTTCATCATATCATCACTCGTCCCTATCTTCGTGATTGGTGATAGAAATGCGAAGTAAAATAAACCAAATCAATCAACTATTTCATGCATTTGCACGTGGGAGATTGCAGTACGTATATGCATACTTGCCGCTGGTATTCACACGCCTGAGTTCCCTCGCATGGATTCCCAAGGGGAAAAGACTGGTCTCAATAGCCGAGCGTGTTGGTTGATTGAGTTGGTCTCTTAAGTCCACATTATGCACAGTAATGCTAATAGAAACTGCACCTATAGTTTAAAGTGGGATCCGAACCATTATCCCATCGGGGATGAATCCGAGCGTGATGGGTTGGTACGTGATCTCGCCAGCCTAGGTTCCGGGTTCGAGTGTTGGCTTGTGGGTCTGGTGTGAGGCACATGCTAAGAGCTCTAAATCTGACCCTCCTAACCTAATAATACATATGTCGTTAGGTTAGGAGGGCCAGGTTTAGAACTCGCAGTATTTACTTTTGGCCTATGGTGTGTGCCCGCACCAAACCTCAAAAACAGCTTATAACGAGACGCGTACTTCGATTGAAAATAGCCCGGCACGTAGCCAGGGGGGCTAAGGGGGCTGATGCCCCCTCCCCCGAAATATCTAATTTAATGTTATTTTTATTGTTAACAACAGAAATAAAATTATAACCACAGTAAAAACTACATTACATTGAAAAAAGTTTAGTACATAATAGAAGAACCAGGATTTATTTTTATATTCTACCATATAATCCAAAGAATAAATGGATCCACAGCTTCCAAAACTTATAGTCTTCTTTGTGACAGGTCTCACCTTGTGAGTAAAATTTACCACCAACTGTTAAAGCCTTCTTTTTTTAAGGATTGTGTAAAAGTTAATAACAAAATGCAATAACTATGATTTTCAGTACACTAACTGTACAGTACGAAATAAGAAAAATAATGGACAATAATTGCGTTAGATATTCACTGATACGGTGGATCGAGTAGCAAAGTCTCTCCATTTATGTAATAACCACAATAAATTTGGATTGAAATTGGTATATTTTTAATAACTTATAATAGTTATTATTGTAAAATAAAATTATTATTATTATTTATACTAATCAAGATTTATCTATGCCCTAACCCCCTCTACAAATATTTCTGGCGACGCCCGTACTGATAAGGGATGATCCCCCCCAGAAATAAAATTCTGGCTACGGGCCTGAAAATAGCACTGCGGGTAAGGAGCATCTACACACGGAAAAGTATATTTATCAGCCGAAACAACAAAAAATGCAAACAATCTGTAGCTAAGCAAAGGTTTAAGTGTACTATCGAGAAATATGCAGGAAGGTGGATAGAAAACACGCACCAACTAATGCAATAAAGTATAGTTCGACTCACTTGCATCACTTTGGCGTTACCTTTACATATGTATACACAAATACATCAAATTGTCACCATGTTCCTTGAAGAAAGCCCAAAAACATGAAACAGATTTGATGCATTTAGTTTTCTATATATACTCTTTGGACAGAAAAAAAGTTTGGAGTAACCAAAAAATAGTATGTGCCAAACCAATATTTGTGTTAATAGGCGACAAACTAATGTTTGTTCACCAATAGCAAATTGTTTTTGTCATCGTGGACATTTGTTTTGAGCTACCAAACATTTTGGTCAAAAATTTACAAATTTAAGAAAGGTTACAAAACTTTTCATTCATGGTTATCAAAAAGCATAACAAAACATGATTTGTTCATTGAAAGAAATCCTTTTGTGTGGGGTATTCTCGATGTATTTTCCAGTAAAGTAACCACAACGATTATAAAAACAGCACATTGTTTTTATAGCGATCGGCAGAGCCCATGGAATACTACAGGCCCAAATCAATCAATCTATCTATCTATCTATCTCTATCTATCTATCTATCTATCTATATCTATATCTATCTCTCTCTCTCTCTCTCTCTCTCTCTCTCCCCTTTATTCGCTTTTTGGTTATTCCAACGACGATATAAGCAAGAAAGAACCCATGTTCTGGGTTCCTAGAACTATCGGAAGCAAGTCTAAGAGTTCAGTACTCAACGAGCTCAGCCACCGAGGTAGGTAAGGCATGCAGATTGCTAACGGAGAACTTACCTGACAGAATATTTCCATCTTAGCTTGTTAACATCTACTAACGTTGTCCTTCGAGACTTTCTCGGTAAAAGTTGCGTCATTATGATTACTTTCACAGTATTTTGCATTAAACACACTGATTATTATTTAAACCCATTGCTTAGCCGAACGGTTAGCGCTCTTCCCTTTGGTGCGAAAGATCTCGGGTTCAAGGCCAAACTTTCAGTTTTGACCCACAATGGTGAGAATAATTGTGGAACTCCTTAAATTGAAGAAGTAGTGGATACGGTTAAAGAAAACTGAACAGCAGCGATGGTGCTCGATGCGGCGACCACGCTACTATACTCTGTCTCGGGTATCTCTGGAGCAAGCGAACGAAAACTAGTCTCTGCGCAAGTAGTAACGCGAGATGGCTCCACCAATGAAGATGTGAGAGGGAACGGGGTTGCGTGAAGGGAGGAAGCGACTGCACTTACCAGCCTTCGCAGCAGCCTGTACTGCTTCGCTCTGCCCACTCGATTTCCCCCGCTTTTCTGCCGCATGCGCGGTTAATGCTTCACAGATTCCAGAGACAGAGTATAGAGTGTTGTACAGTCACGGACACTGCCGAGTTGTAACGATTCCATTTAAAATCAATGTATTCATTACAACTCGGCAGTGTCCGTGACTGTACCACACTTAGTTTCTAATTTAAAACCAGCACAATGCGTGATGTGTACTTTCATGAAGCAGTCTAACAAGGAGTCTGCCTTGGTGGCAAAGTCAAGGTTCTCTCTCATCTTGCCAAAGCAAATTCCTTGGCTTTTCCAAGTTACTTTTTTTTTTTTGGTGGAAATACCAATGCAATGAATGGATCGACTTGCAATAAACATAATATTTTCAAGCATCATCTTTTTTACGTGGGACCACTTGCATCAAGAGCCACTGTGGTGCATTCGGTAGGGTGTCCGACTGTCCCGTGGGAGACCCGGGCTAGAACCCCGGGTGGGTGGCTTCAGGGGGAATTATTTTCCAGCGAAGTCCCGGCATGGAGCGGTTCTGAGGTTCACTCAGCCTCTAATAAATTGCCACCTGGGGGCAACCCTCAAGGCACCTCTCAGATCTCCCCCACATTCCATCATGGTATACAATCTGTAGAAGGTAGCGTTACCATTACCTTTTACCAGTTGCTTAACATTTAGTTTATAAACATGTGGAAAATCAGTTTCTACGGCAAACAGGCCAATCATATTTCATAAAATCAGATTTTTCCAGTCTTTTACATGGCTTTTTACAGATATAGGTCAATTCCCTGACTTTTCCACATTTTTGTTTTAGGATTTTCGGGTGATCGACTAACATCACACCAGCTACGATAAGTGACGCTAAAAAAGAAACGTACAAATAAAACACTGCGGAGACTTTTTATCTTTTATTTATTAATGAATGGCACGTAAAGGCAGCAATTCCAACATTACAAATGGTACATGAATTCGCAAATAGCCGGAATATAACCTGAGTTATCAGGTACGCGATGTTTTCTTTATATATATATATATATATATATATATATATATATATATATATATATATATATATATAACGACAAACCCACTTCATTTCCTTTACCCGTTCGTTTGCTCGATTGATTTTCTACTTTTTATATATATATATATATATATATATATATATATATATATAAAGTAGAAAATCAATCGAGCAAACGAACGGGTAAAGGAAATGAAGTGGGTTTGTCGGTGCGAGTGTTTCAAGGAAAAGTTGAAGGAAAGAGGAACGGACTCCCAAAATGTAGAATCATCGATCTTGAGAGAGAGGGGAAACTACGACTAGTAGGAGACATGAGACGTGAGCATTAGCGTATAAATATTTGATCGCCCAGGTTCGATGGCATCTTTGCGGGCGAGGAACGGAAAAATAGAAAGACTAAGAAAGAAAAATTCACGAGGGGAATATTGTTAGTCGAGCATTGCACAGCCAGTTTGCAGCCGCGGATCGGTCATCACTTATTCATCTGAGAGCTCGCCGGAAAGCCACGTTCCTGCTGCTCCGCAAACACTTCCGAGAAAATGTCCTTCCGCTCGCGTTACCGCTCCTGCGAAAATGCTTTCAGGAAGTTGGGGTCCACTGCTACTGAAGATTTAAGCCAATCGCACTTAAGACTCGTGGACAGTTTAAACCTGCTGCTCAAACTGTGTGGAAGCATAAACCAAACTGTTTTCTATTTTATGAACTAGAAATTTAAACCCACAACATGATTAAGTTATTAGGAGCTTTAAGAAATTCATCTGCTGAATTCTAGTTGTTTTATCCACAGTACGAAGTAGTTCGACCGACTGAGTTTGCATCTTTTCAGTTTTGAACACATGGATTAAACACTTAACCCTCTACTTTCAGAAGTTTAACCCATTGTAATGGAAGCTTTGCACTAGAACGAATCCAGATGTCAGCAAGAACGGCTCGTCAAATTAGGTCAAACAGAAGTCACCTGTTTGTCACAAGTCACAAGTTTGAACTTCCGAGTCAGAATCTTTAAGAAGTTTAAGCAAATGGATTGACAACTTGTAGAAGTGCCAGTCAGGATATTTCAAGCTTAAAGAAGATGAAAGCCATTAAATGCGAACCTTTCTTGTTACTCTTAAGAATTCTCACAGGTGACTTCTGTTTGACCTAATTTGACGAGCCGTTCTTGCTGACATCTGGATTCGTTCTAGTGCTGTGTCTATAGGAAGGCCAACGGGGACAGTACTCCTAATTACCTCAAATATCCTACAAGAAACAAAAGATGTAAATGAGGCCACATAAAGTTGATCACCAGATCGAGAATGTGTGGGGTCATCTCTCCACATGTTAATTTCATTAAAAACCCTACAATCATCCTCAATTTGGGATAGTGTAGGATCTTTCTCTCTTTAGAAGGTGTGTCGCGAAACATTTTGAAGTTGTTCGAATGGTGTTAGGGATGTTAAAAAAAAAAGTAGTGGATATGTCAATTCCAGCAGAGCCAAACCAGTACAAGCTAAAAATTAGGCGAAACCAAGGCTGGCTCGGTGGTTCAGTTGTAACAGCAATGCTACGGTAAGGCAGATATCTGGGTTCGAATCCTGGCCGTGACTGTATTTTCACTGATTTTTTTTCACTTTCTACGTGTCCTTGATCTTACAGTAAGTACAGTCGAGACAATGAGGGGGAGGGGAATTAACTACCGCCCCTCACCTACAGGGAAAACTATCATTTCTGTGTAAATGAAGCTGAGCGTTGTCCACTGGGTTTGAATTCGTATTTTAGCTTATCTCACGCCTCAATTTCATCACATCATCACTCATCTCCATCTTTGCAAATTAGCCAAAAGTGGCACAAAAAGCGAAATAAAATAAAGCAAATCAATCTCTTTCTTCAGTTCTTCCCAATTTTTTTATTAGTGTAACTCGATACTGAAATTGTCCCCATCCCCTTTCTTGGGGAATTCAATACCGTGACTTTGATCACCACATAAAACCATGAATCAATGACAGAAAGCTAAGAATCGAACTAACGAAAATCATTACAATACTCTAATAGGAATACATTACAAGCACTCTTTGAACCGCCCTCCTGGTGTATTTTTTAAGCGAGTAAGCGAACCCCTATTTAATTATACACACTGCTCTCAGTTACACGTGAATGCTGATCAACAGAGTTTGGTTAAAGCTGTACACAAATTGCGCAGTTCGCAGAATCGAATTCACCATTACCCCATTTGATTAGGTAATTCGGCGTTTTTTTCTTCTTTCTGCAAATCCACGCCTTTGACAAGCGGGAGAGTTTTAATGGGGTAGTTTTCACGTTCAAACAGTGGAGGTAAAAACCGTGTGGAATTTCTCGTGCAAGAACGAATCAACGGGTTGAAAGGGGGGGGGGGGGAGTACGTGCAAAATTGGGCTTATGAAATTTCGCTCAAAAGTAATATAGGAAACGTTACCAACGTTTAGCTGTTGCTTCGACCACTTACACTAGGGAATTCATTCAGTTTTTTAATGCAATGATTTTTTGTTCATCAAAACTGGTCGACGCTCAATCCAATCGATACCGTTTAAAGTGGTTGCTGTGTTAATAATTTGACGTTTATACGACATGATTAATCATAAATGAGACACTATATATTTAAATTAACCTTTACTATGGAACCCAACGTCAATTCATCTAGAAGAGCTATCTGAGCAGTAAAAAAGCGACAGAACAATGTCAGTTATGTAAAGAAGGCCTCATTTAGCCTGAAGTATTTAGTTTTGCATATTTATTTTATGCCACTTTTCTGATTGTGATGAACGATAACAATAAATTTATAAAGAGAGACTGTGTGTGGTGACACGTGTATGATTTATGTACTACAGGTTTCCAGACTCGAGACCCGAGACAAAGGAAGGCAAGACCAATAACGAGACGGGCATTTACAACTCGAGGCGAGAACGAGACACTGTTAAATCTCGATACCACCCTTAAGATCGAATGATTTATGAATGACACACCCAGGGCTCGAACCTAGGGCCTCTGGCTTCGTAGCACGTCACGTTGACCAGCCTTCTGGAAGGCTGGCTGAGTAGGCCTATTCCAAAATATAATTTAACAAATTCATTCCATACTGGGATTCACGCAAGCCGCCTCAGCACAGGATAAGAAATTTGCCGAGTAAGAAGGACAAAATAGGCAAGTATACCATGTTTGCTTTCAGCAGTCCAAGTAATAAAACAATGAATGGCATGCCTGGTATCCCGATTCGAGCCACATTTTGACACTCAATTTCCATGGGCCGGTTCATTCTATGCAACCCGCGAAGCAGGACAATTGAACGGGTTGCCTACATGCCAGGATTTCACAGCTCGAAAATTGCCGCACCTTCGTCATTATACGACGATACGACATTGAAAACACATGACGCTATTGTGTTTCCGGTTAGCAGTTCCGACATCCACTAATATACTAATTAGTAACCTTAGAGATATATTATTAGCGTGATGCAGAACGATTAGCACACGAAAATGTGTTTTATTACTGTTAGCTTTCATGCATGAGTATTTACTATACTATTACTCCCTCTGTCCCATAATAATTGTTCGACATTCAAACTGTGACATTGGTGTATACAGAAGTAAATGAAACACGGGAATGTGTCATACAACGTTATTACTCAAGGATCAGTACAAATTGGCCAATCAAGTATCCAAAAGAACCTAAATAAAAAGTTACCATTTTGGCATACAGGACTATAATTATGGGACAGAGGGAGTATTTTACATGTCTACCTCTTACTACTACAAATGTCACGTATTCTTACGTATGGTACAGAGACCAAGAATAGATTTTTAAAGTCGAGACTTTCTGTTCGAAAGTTCCGTAAACTAGAATGAATGTAATACACACGAAAATTCTGACTAATTCAAAACTGACATTACTATTTCAGTTCTTCGGGCAGGCCTGAAACAAGGGATGGTTCTGTGATTATTTACAGCCAGGTTGCATTTGCAGCTCAGAACGAGGCAGGTCTCTGTAATTCGAGGTGAGAATGAGGGACACCCACTGTTACGATCGAGATTGTGTTTGCATCTTGATATTTACGACGACTTCTTCACTAATTTAGGTTAATTTCGACGATAAGAGAACGAATACAATAAAATGTCCTTCCCTTGCCGCGAGGATTCGAGATTCCATCATGAGACAACTAGGAGGGATAGGGGGTGCTTGCTCTTCACTCATCAGGACACTTGTTGAGCATAATTCATTATCTTTGAGTGTTCCCCTCAGATATGACTGGTTATTCCATTTTTTTCTATTTCCTTCCTTACATTCATGGTGACGATGGCGATAAAAAATCAAATAACGTATTCTGATAGACTCGGATACAGAACTTTCAGAGCCATCATGTCAATCGAACACAATCGCTCTGTCACTGTGGCGGTAAGGTTTGACTGATTTGCAAATCAAGGGTGCATCAGCACGTTGGCAATTTGCGCCAGTCATATAATATGGGGTTAAGACCTTTAACAGAAACAGGGCCAGGGGCCTTCACTAAAATATACTCTCTTCCACAACTCGCTCAATTCCTAAAACCAAGATTACGACTAAAATACCAGAAGTTGTCCGAGAACTAAAATCTCCATTCCCTAATTATAAGTTGGGATTGTAACGCGACACTCAACAGAGGATTATACTGGATCTAGGCCTAAGCGCCAGAGCCTTGTTAGCCTGCAAAATTACATCACCTGGCTGATATCCCGAGAAAACAATCATTCGCAGTCAGGAAAGCTTCAAGAATTACTTATCTCTCTTATTTCCTTATGATGGGGGAGTAAAAACTTCTCTACATTTTAAATGTACTATACAACCAACAATCAAGAATTTGTAAATTCAGTGCCAAAGATGATTATATCTCTATACTTCATATCTTGTTGCCCACTCCTCTAATAGGAGAGAGTCGTACAGTACCGGCCGTCCTACAGTATCGGCCAATTGCTAGTTCGGACATTTGACGCTACATAGTAGTAGTTCACGGGAGTAGGAGGGAAGGGTATGTATTCGTGTGCGCTATAGTTCGGGATCATCCCCTTTCACGCAGTAGTGTGAGAGCTGTGCCTGTGTTACTGTGAAGAGTCAAGTGGCTGCGTGAGAAGTTATTTCTAGGGCCCTAGTATTCATGTTCGAGGTAAGTGTTTGATTTTTATTGTCAGATTCAGTTTATCGGTATTCTATAAGGATACGAAAATCTGTAAATAGTTTAGCAAATTGATTATAAACAACGTCAGTCCTGCAGTAGTCCTGCTTGCTTTTGTTTTCAGAGTAAGATGGCAGACGAGGAGGGCATGAAAGCGGTTGTAAGTGAGGTAATGACAAACAAAATGACAGCAAGACAAGCAAGCAGCTAGTATATTTTGTTTACAAAGAAGCACGTTAGGAGATAGATTGAGAGCTATTCAACGTGGTATGGATGTGGACCTGACACCTCAGATGGGCTGATATAAGAAGACGTTTGATGACGAAATGGAAAAACAATTACTTTTGTATATGAAAGACTTGGACAAAAAGTTTATGCCCCTCAGTAAATAAGAAGACACAGAAGACAACTGTAGAAACTGCACAATGCATAATTTGTCGAGTCCTTTGTGGAAGATTGAGTTCAGTGTACCGAAAGTGGAGTTTGGCACATGTTGAATGCGTAGACCAAGAAAATATTTTGTATTTTTTTGACAATTGTAAAAATGTGATTTCAACTCCACTTTAACGGACTTTATTTCCACATTTGTTAACTACCACACCTTTGTACACATAGTTTACAGTTTCTTCATAAAAGTGAACTATTTATCAATAGTTACCACCACCTAAAATTAAAATATTGACTGGCCGATACTCGACGACAATTTTTTCACTCATTGAAAATTCAGCTTTTCATTTTTTGTATATATCTTGTAATTCTGAAAACATTTCAGAGAAATTACACCCGTGTTCCTTATAGTATGCATTGAGGTATCACATTACTATGTTCAATCCGACTTTCTATTAATCCTTTATCAGTTATAATCAATAAGCTTAAGGTGGCCGGTACTGTACGACTCTCCCCCATTAAGGTGTATCAGACCTATATCTCTCCACCGGCGATCGAAGATTAGGAGAACTTATTTGATGCGCTTTACAAGTACCTAGGTAGTACATGTGCTTGTTTGCACAAAACTATTGGGAGTGACCTAATAGGCGCGATTGATTGCTATCTTAAACTGGACTCGTTTGGATCTGTAGGAATGGGGAGAATTCCTTCAGGAAAATGGAATCAACCGGGGAAGTTAATAACATTATTTTGAGTAAATCCTTTCTCTATTCATATCAAGTTTGCTCTGACTCGAGCAAACGCCATTTCGCCTTTGGCCAAGTGGCTCGTAAAGAAAATTATGGAAGCCCAGCCTTTCATCTTAGTGCGCTTAAAAGGAATCAGCTCTCTCCATTTCTCTCGAGCCATTAGCTGCAGCATTTGATTAAAGAATATAACTACGGTTTGTTCTCTTACAATCTCCGTTTTTGGTAGTAAGAAGTGGCTCATCCGCTGTCTCATCCTCTGGAACATTTTCGTAGCTAATAATGCCTTACACTGAAGGTTAGGAGCACATAAAATGAACTGAAATAGCTTTGATAAGCATGCACACTTAGAACTTACCGTAAATTTTACTGTATTCTACCGTAAAAATTTAAGTCCCCTTGATAATTTACAAAAACAGGAAGTATTCGTTTTTTATTCTGATCTATTTCATCATGCATTAAAGACTGATTTTACTTACTTTACTTCGGTTTTCTGGCTCTTTAGGCTAATCGCGAAGATGGCGATAAGATCGATGAAAACATATATGGACAGAAAACACAAGCCTCACAGAGGATTATACTAAGTGTGAGTCCTGACGCCATAGCATTAAGATAGATTGATTGAGTTGGTGTTTTAAGTGCACTTTATGCACAGTATGGCTAATCGGGACTGGACCTACAGTTTAAAGTGGGATCCGACTCACTATGTGCCTCCACCGGGTATCGAACGCGGGACTCCTTGATTACAAGGCGACGACGCTACTACTGCGCCATCGGGGAGGCCCATTAAGATAGAAAATGATTATACATTGTAGTTGTGCGCACATTAAATATATTGTTAAAAACTGATCACTAAAATTACATTAATTCGATTTATTATTAATGGACGTTAATACTTTGAACACAGTGATGGTCATTTTTAAACTGGCGGTCTTGAACCGTCGTTACAACTTTCTACAGACTATCTCTCAGAGTCCTTCCTTAAGGCTCTAGAATTCAGACGATTTCACATTGGATATATTACAATAATTAGAACCCAAATTTACCCCCACTATTTACTAGTTTATACAAAAATACAAAAAATACGCTACAAATGTACATAATTGTATTAATTTCCTCGGGATCTGCTGCGTGAAGAAAAAATCGAAAAAAAAGTATTATTTTTTTTTTGTGTGTGTAGAATTCATGACCTTAGCTAAGGAAAATAAAAACTACAACCTTCCTACAGTCACACTTGAGAGAGGAAAGGGGGGGGGGGAGAAAAGGAAAGAGAGAGACTACACAGTTTGAAAGTCTGCAAGATGCACGCATCGAAATCTACTCGACGCTAAGAAAAACTTGGGAGTGTGCCTGCCTTTTCATGACGCCCACTCGCTGGTGTGAATGTTTGCATTTATTAACGTATTAAATTATGTGCACAATCCGGATGATCTTTCTTGTGGATTTGCGTTCTAGTAAATCCTACAAATTTCATTTTCAATTTATCCATACAAATCTGGTTAAATTCATGAAAACGTTTTGCCTTTCTAGACGTTATCATTCAAATATTTTTCTGTCTCTCCCTTGATTTCTTCCCCGGTTTCCTCCACCAACGTAAGACAATTTCAAAACTAATTCTTCTGGTTATTTCATTTTGAAGGGATTCTGGAATCGCGGCATTTCACTGCTTGGAACCTAGCACGAGAAGTCGGTTGCAGTTGGAATGTTGATGGAATTTCTACGTAAGCATCCGGATGATACAAGACTGCGTGTTTGCAATGCAATCACAGCTCAGGAATAGAGGTTTCATTACACGAGCCTGCAAAATTTGGGTCACTGAAAAGTGCCTAAAGGTTATGACTGATTTTTATGTTGTTTGTTGTGCTGATTTCACATGTGAATCCTCTATCGCGTAAGGATATTTTACAATCGGTTCGAATATATGGGGAAAGAGACTATTTGAGTGCAAATATGGTACATCATGTAATTTTTACAAATGATTTTATTGAAACCATCAACCAAAATTCTACCAGAATCAGGGGTCGATTTTCAAACATTTTCCATTGCTAGCCTGTGTTATTGTGACGATCTTGGGAGTAGATTCACAAACAAGAGGACCCATGGTACAAACGATTCCTTTTAGTAATGAACGATGAATCCAGTTTGGAGCACAATAATAAACACATTTAGTACTTGTTCTTCCATCTTGCAATAAAGTGGTGTGTGTAAAGCTAATAATTTCGTGGTCTAATAATTTCTATCCGCTCTTCTCAATCTCTGTTCCTTTTCCACGACTCGGATCCGAAAAAGCAGCACGCGCTAAACATATCACCCTGCTAGCCTTCATTAATAGAACGAGTGACTGTTTAATCAATCAAGGCCAAGGCGTGCAGCAAGTATGTACCACAGAACAAAACCAAACTTTTCCTTCTCTTTTTACATACTGCTACAAAAATAGCCACAGCTCCCATTGTGGATGAGATTATTTTCGGAGTGCAGACATTATGACCGAATTCCATGAGTGTTACCATGACAACAGCGGCGTTTATCTCATCTTCATTGTCTTCGTTTCTCTTCTGCGACGGATGTTGTGATGTAAGCCTCATGAAGATATCAACACGAATAAATAAGTACAGAATAAACAATATTTAATTGAACATAAAGAAGTCCAGTATTCGACCTTAATGCCTTTAGCATCCTGTGGTACACAAGTCTCCCCTAGAACCTCCTTAGTGCCTGTCATTCCATTTTCCACCACTCTTAACCATTTGTACTCTCCCACATTCACACTGACATAACATCTTTAATCTTTCTGTTTAATTATAGTCATATTCTATGCAGTTATACAAATGATCTAAAACTGCCCAATTCCTTCCCCACGAGGAAAACTAGTTAAACTACATGTCTGTCTGCCACATGCATTACAATCTCCATTGCTTGGCAAATTTTAATTTTAATTTGTAAAAAAAATAATTAGCTCACATTTAAAGAGTAAAATAAGGTATAATATTTGTTTCTGCTCCTGCCACTGTTCTTAGAACGAGAAAGCTTTATTTTGAACGAAAATTAACTCCATTACATGGTGGTTAAATGCGAGAATCAAACGTTATTGCACGCTTTCCAATTTTCTACCATTATTTCCAATCACGTTGTAGTTTACCGAAAAAACACCCTTAATTCTGAAACTTTCTCACAGCTAACTAAGTGTAAGAGACTAGGAGCAGTGGTGCCCCCTAGGAACATTTTCTTGTAATGTGGACGCAGATCTTCACTGAAGAAATGCGATGTTTCTACCGCAATATGCGGACACCCACGACTGATTTCACGTTAATGAAAAGGGGAGGGTGCTTCTATGACACAAGAAGCAGGAGCCGGAAATTCGTTAAGAAGAGGGAAGGGGGTGAGAGATGCTCAAAACTTCACTAACAACCATCCCCATAGACAGCTGCCAGTTTGCATTTTCTGCGGCTCGATCGCAAGAGGAAAAAACACGCCGATGGGGAAAATAAGAAGAAGCGAGTTCCAAGTTCCACGGCTCATCTCCCATTAAAATCTCGCTCACTCAAGGAAAAGACAAACTTTGTACTTTTTCCAAAATTACTCGTACACCAGTCAAACACGAAATCCGAACCCTTGGCGCGTCGCTAACTTTTAATCTCATCTAATTTGGTTCTCAGAGGCGGCAGTTGTTAGGGGGAGACCCGCGAGGCGTCGAGTCTTCTTCACGGCCCAAAAGACAAAAAGAGTGTGGATCAAAAAGAAGAGAGACTTCCCTCGCGCAGGGAGGAGTCATTGGAGAAACGTGGAATGGAAACAAATGAAATAAGAATGTTCCTTTCCGCTTCGTTATTACTATAATATGAACTTGGATGGCTCTGTGACGGAAATAGCAAGACCATTTCAGGTTCCTGGCTCTTACCAGATGGAACTGGACGCGCAAGAAGAAAGGAGGTTCGATTTGAATGAGCCTTTGCTTTTCAAACGTTGTGTATAAAACTATCCAACTTATCAGTGGCCGTAGTGTGATGTATCGGTGCGTTCGAAAATCATAAATCAGACTAATTTTTAGTTTGACATCTGTATTGATGGAAAATTTGAACGCTTCCTTGGATCGTTTTCATGCAGGAACGGGCAATATTTATTGATTTTGTAGAATTGGAGCGGTAAGCAAGCCATTCCCCAAAACACTGCTTCCGTTTGAAATTATCGTGTTGTTGCAACGATCCGTGGCTGTCTCACTTGCAATTATCAGTCCTTTATAATAATTAGCAGTCCAACATATAATTTTAGGCTGATGATCATTTTAGTAGATTTTAAATACTAGTAGATTAATGCCTAGTATCGACTCAGTTCTTCTGGCTTCATTTTACAACCTACAGTAAATTTGGGGGGGGGGTCCTGTCAGGGGTACCCATCCCCCAAGGCCAATAGCGCATGCCCCCTCTATAATAGTACGAGGATAATTATCTCGTTTTTGTTATTTTCTTGTTATTCTTGGAATCGTAATTTCAGAATTGAATGTCTGTTGACACTTTTCAGAAGGAGTCTGAAATATTTGGCTGAACTATTCATCTGAAATTTCCCGAAGTCTCTGAAGCAGTTCTTGGGCAAGAAAGAGCAGAGGCTAAATTGTGATGAGGGTTCTAAATACTTTGATAACTGCACAGTAAAACTCAAAACCTTTTCACAGATAAAGAGTACAATTAAGGAAGTCTCCTTTTCAACTGCGGCTAGAAGATCATTTGCTTGGGATGGTTCACTCGGACAGTTTCATTTAACTGAAATCAGATTTGTAGCTGGTATATCACTACCCAGTGTGAAACTAAAAAAAAAAAAAAACTTTTAGTGGACGTTATTTTCAGAATCTACAAACAATGTACATAGAGAGAATTTTCTATACCTGCCACATCAAGTGTCTCATTGTAAAGTATGCTGAATTTACCATAGTATTTTTTTTTTTAAAAAAAAGAAAGGAATTTGGGGGTTCCGGACCCCCTGGACCCAACCCCCTGGATACGCCTTGTCCCAAAAACTGTGTATACACTCTTTGAACGTTAATAACAAGAACACCAATAACAGCAAATATGGACTTTTTTTTGTGTCCCATACTTTAAAGTTTCAGATATCCATTGGCAGTAATATACATCGTCTGCAACGGTGTAGAACAGATCGACAAATAGCAGATCGACAATTGCATCACACATGTCATTCAGTGCCTGTGGCTTCATAGCTTACACACAACATTCTCCACAGTGCCCCACACGTAAAAATCTAACTGTGTTAAATCAGGAGATCTGGGTGTATATTCGACATTTCTTACGCTGCTCGAAAGAAAAAATATTCACTTCTGCCATTCTTGTCTACACTAATGCCTACTACCTGGATGCTGTGACGAACTAAAAACAACAGAATGCTTACATGCGATCACACACACTCAACGTAGACATTGTAGCTTCGAATGCAAAAAGTCCATTTTTATCCAAATATGAAGTTAAAAAACAATAATAAGAAATAATAGAACACTTACCAACATCGTATCCACGGAAGACCACGTGTCTCAGGCTCCACTTCAAAGAATATTTACAGTCTGAAAAATAAAATAATGAAAAGTACCGTTTAGTTTCTTATCATTAAATATTTATTACACGATTTATTCCAGTATAGTTAGTCGTGCAAAAGTCCAAAATATGGAGAATTATACCAACCGAGTACTAACATTAAATTTTATTTTACGTGGTTTGTGGTCCTTTTACATGAAACCACACACGCTAAGGTTTTCTCAATCGAGCATTTATGTCCATAATATTTTCTAAGACTTACGTATGTTTAGGAATATGTAACATAGTCACGTAGTGCAGTACCAGCAGAGTTTGGAACAAAAATATGTGTAAAAAGAAGGAACTAAAACCAATGAAACGTTCAAGCCCCATCCGCGATTCGAACCTAGGGTATATAAAAGATGGAAAATCACGTCGTCTATCTCTCCCCTGTTCTGGTTTCCATAAAAATGAGCAGTGAGGTATTCTATCTTTGTTTAATGGATACCTTGTACTCATTCGGTGTTCCTTAAATGCATTTAGTTTTTTCAGAAATTCAGAATGTTAGAAAAAACGTCAATCAATATGATTTTTAATAGTTACATATACACAGGTTCTATATCCGGTGGAGGTTCATAGTGATTCGGATTCCACTCAAGACTATACGTACAGTCCCTATTACCCTATTTGTTCTTCAAATGAACATAAAACAAAAATTTAAAGAAATAAACATATATACAAAAAAAATTGTTTCAATGAACAGGTTTGATTGAACTACTTGGTATTTATTCAAAAATTGGTAGACTTTATTGAGTTCGGTAATTTTTATAATTTTGTTTGGTATTAGTAAATTCTAAGCAAATGATGTGCACGATTACTAAAAGAGTTTGGTTCTAGTGAACTACGTAGTATTTGTTTGTCGCCTATTTAAATAAATATTTGATTACCAGAAAATATTTTCTGGTTATAGCAAACATACATTTTTCTCTGTGTATGCGCGAAGTTAATATTTAACAACATTTCACCATATTTTGCTACATATTTAGGCATGCAAATATTTTAGAAGTTAATGCGACATAAAACCGTTAACTGCAAACACTTTAAAAAATGATTAATGGTCTTGACTTTCTACCACTGTACTTGGTTTCTTATAGTTCTATTTCAGTCTTCATGGTAATGCATTATCATGTGACCATATGTAGGTACTGTAGTCCCGCCCCCTCCAGACACACACACAATGTTTTGTGGAGCACAGTCAATATGAGGGGGGGAGGTAATGCTCGGGAGGATTATTTAGCGGTGGCCATGTAAAAGTTAACCGGGGTTGACACTTAGTAAACTGAAAATTATTTGTGCATATCATCCATGCTTTCATTTCAATTTGCATTTACACCGTCAAAGAAGGTGTGCCTAACCAGACAACACCACCAGGTGGAGCCACGGTCACCGCTGTATAATCCTCCCAGCCATTACCGCCCATATTGACTGCGTTCCCCAAACACTCGCAGAAATAACTCGGATTTTCACAACAGCAACCAATATTCTCGTTTTACTTCATCACTACGATTTTTTCCTCGAACATAGCTGCTAATACAAAGAAAAGCAATTCAAAATTAAAGTAAAAGTACATGAATATCCAACGACATTTACAATATTGGAGTGTCTGAATATATTTGAATGGAAGGTAAAGGTGTGGTGTAGTGCTTAGAGATCTCGACTGGGCATTTAGTGGTCCCAGGTTCGAGTCTCCTTACGACGTGTTCTTATTTCTTAATTCTCCTTTTATTAAACAAGAGCATTGTAACATTCTTTGTAATAGCAGTGTAGAGTGGCTACATTGTTCTGCATCTGGAATTTACTAAAAAAATGAAACAAGTAAATGAATTGACACATGTTCAAAGGTATATTTTAACGTATAAGATCGTGACTGTAACGATAATTGTGTACTGCTTCAAAGACATTGACAAATATTAATGAAATAACTATTTATATTTGTGGTAATTCAGGACATACTAATGTTATCCTTTTCCCAATCCCGTTCAATGCAAGGCTACCTCCACAAATATCGAATGAAAAGTTTTCATCATGTGCAATTCTCTATTAATCGTTTCCGCCGATTCGTACTACCTTCGTTTTCTTTGTTACAAACAAGTATTCTTTGCACATTACATGTAGGAGGAGATTTGCATCTACATTTCACAATGGCCAGCTCTTCCTAGCTATTCTCAAGAACGAAGTTTGTAGGTTTGTGGTTACAGTTGTAGATTGTCAACCTGATGGTTGTAGGTTCAAATCCCTCCGGTGGGAGAAAATTTTCGTAAGTTTTGGACATATCCCATTGGGTTCATTGTCCACGCAGTGTGAAACGGAATGATTCTATTTGGAATTAACGATGGGGGAGGAGAAATGTTAAATAAGAAAACCTCCATTTCAACGAACTGAGAAGTGGAGAAAAATTGGATAATTCTTATAAATATGAAAATTACATTCAAGTTTTTAGTGGTATAATCGCAGGTAGAATCAAAGACCTTACGTGGCAGATTTTATCTCGCTCTGAACTCAGCCAAAAGGCATTTCGCACCGATCTAATACATTCTCCAATTCATTTTAAAATATTATTGAATGTTTCATGTCGATATTTTGATCAATGCATCAATTCTTGACGCTGAGACGATATTTTCTCGTCTCCTTTCTCTCCTCTCCTTCTCCTTCTCTCCCCTTCTTCTCCTCTGCTTATATGTCATATCGCCTTCCCTCCTGTTCTCGTCTCTTGTCTCCATCCCATTCTTCTCCACTCCTCTTATCTCCTCTCCTGTCTTAGATTTCAGACTCCACTACACTCTTCACCTCTTCTTCTCGTTCTTCTCATGTTCTCTCTTTTACTCTACTCTCAACTCCCCTCTTCTCGTCTCTTCCTCTCCTCTCAAACCTCCTCTCCTCTCTTATCCTCTTTGCTCCATTTTCCTCATCTCTCCTCGCATCTCTTACTTTTCTCCTCATTACTTCTCCTATCTACATTTGTCCTATCTTTTCTTCCCTACTTTACTTTTCCTCTTCCACTTTCGCTCTCTCTTTTCTCCTCTCATTTGTTGTCCCTTTTCGTTTCCTCTCTCCTCTTTTCCTTTGTATAGACTCATCAGCGATGAAATACTAGAAAATCGATTTTCTTTCTTTCAGAAAGTATTTCTTATTTGCGACAAATGTAATACTGATATTCTTAGAGTTTTATACAATAATACCGGGTTTTATTCCTTTCGCGTATTTCATAAATATCTATTGTGTATATGGCAACCCTGAAATTGATCCTAACTCTAAACGCAACCAACCAGCAGAGCCTTACGTAATTTGGGTTGCCTAGTTTAAAATGTCGTTGTCCTAAAACTTTTGAGAGACACTGTACATGCTAATGGCAATGGTAGTACTGGGAACGGTAAATGTAACAATAATGTAAATGTAATTCCACGGTATTGCTCAAATAAAGTATCGGTATTGTGTACGTATATTTGTGCGCCTTAAATTGGAAGTATTCCTCCTCCCCCCCCCAAAAAAAAGCTGAAACACTAATTAAGGTGCGCCTTAAATTCAATGGCGTCTTGGATTTGAAGAAATGCGGTAAAAAAACACAATAGAGACAAACGGAAATAAGCCACCCTTCAAGACATCAACGCATGCGATCTCTCACTAGATATGGAGCCTTCCCGGTGGTGAAGTAGTTGTAATCAAGGGGGGTCCAGGGTTAGATACACATTGGTGGTACATAGTGGTTCGAATTCCACTTTAAACTGTAGTCCCAGTCCCGATTAGCCTGTCTAGCGCAAGCAGCCTTTAAATAGGTAATTTTGATTGATTGATTGATTGAGTTGGTGCTTTAAGTCCATTTTATGCACAGTATGGCTAACCGGGACTGGACCTACAGTTTAAAGTGGGATCCGAACCACTATGTGCCTTTACCGGGTATCGAACCCAGGACCCCTTAATTGCAATGTGACGACGCTACCACTGCGCCATCGGGGAGGCCTATAGCTAGTTTTGAAAAGCATTTCTTGAAGTTGGGTCGCTCCCGCAAATAAGCGAATGTCTGGCGTAAAGACAACAACGGCATCTATTAAGACTTGCATACTTAGTACTTATTAATGGCAATTGTATATAACCTGTGGTATAACAGTCTGGATATATCAGATTCTGAATAGTACCCATGAAGCATATCATGGTTGTTAATGTAGCACCAACACGTTATTTATTGCAACCATCGTTTTACTGTGAATTTGGAATACTAATGGTCGTATTGAATGTAAATTATACACATAAAACGGGCAATTTTATGACGCTTTTGGGAGGGAGAGAGGAGTTCAAGAGTGTAGAATGAGATTACTTTTGTAACATCTCCGGTTGTTACGCATTTGCAGCTTGGAAGCGAGTTACAACTCCCGAAGCGTCCAATCAACAAGACAGCCGATGACGTCATCTCAATCCAGCACCTATCGCTAACACACTGTACTGTTGGTAGGCTCACTGGCTAGACTCGTGCAATCAGCTGGAGATGTTACGAAAGTAACTGTACTATACCAAGAAATGCTCGGCGGGTGTAAATGTTAAGGGGATTTCGAATTGAAAAAGTTTAGGAAACCCTGTCCTAGAAGTTAAATCCTTGAGTGAGAAAATAAAATTGAGTTTTCGTTTTGCGAACTAAAAGAGAACCGGAAATGGGAATAACAGCCAAGAGAATTATCACATATACTCCAGAGCGGAGCCTCAACAGTGAACAAGCAAGCTACTGCATAAACCATATCGCTTCCCTTCACACCATCCCAAATGGCCGGTGAGGTTCTGCAGATAACGCCTTAGCCATTGTTTCTCTCCCCTGTGAATAACGAGCTTCAGTGTTCAATTTCTGGCGTGGCGTGGATCCAAGGATTCAATTGCTTTGCGGATATTGAGCTGAAAATACTGTATAAGTCAACGCAAAAAAATATCTGCAAAGGTGAAAGCACGCGGGTGGTTATTCACTTATGTTCCTTGTCTGGCACAAACAAGGGGTTTTCCGTTACCAACTAAATAAAAATAACCATGGACAGGCTGTGAATTTACGAGTGTGGCAGGAAGGAAAGTGTAAACGATGGCATCCCATTTCGCTTAATGACTTATCAGCACCTGTCAATCAGATCCGACAGCTGTCCCGCCATTTTAGGCAAAATGGGATATCCCAGTCTCCGGCTGGAAGGAAAATATTGCAAGTAAAGTCCGCTTTAGACGAAAACATTTTTCTTAACATTTATGCCATGACCAAAATGCTACCCTGTAAAGTGAAAAATCTTATGGCATTTCAGATCCCATGGCATATTTCATGGTATTTCTCAAGGATAGAACCCGTCCTATTTCCGTAGCATTTTTCGTAGCATAACCAATCAGAAGCTACCTCTAGGTCACGAGTGCAGTTGTAATGGCGGCCGCGTGAGATGTAAACAATGCATCACTTCACATTTTTTAAAACCGATAACTATTAAACCGAGAGGAATAACGTTTCGTGTAAAACGTGATTAGGTACTAAACAATGGCGCTGCTTAAATACATACTTTACAAAGTTTACTGTATACGTATAGAAGATTATTTTAGTTGTTCCAAATTTAAACACCGTGCACTAATCATATATGGTGTAACTCGACGGGCCTCTCGTGCTGTAAATGTTATACATTGTAATCGCAAAAGCTAGCCGAAAATTTACATGAAATGCTTGCGTATAAAGTACTATCTGCTATACGATTTTTGGAAGCTTTTACATAGCATTTATGCTAGCAAAACTGCTAAAGGAAATACTTTCGTCTAAAGCCGGCTTTAGGGAAAAATTGTTACGGTGATCGACGTAAACACCAAACAATTCCGAACATGTGTCTATGCTAATTACGAACAGTCACATGAGCCAAATAGTTAGGTGTTGTTCCTAAAAAAAAGCATTGTCACACAATCTAGCAGCCGGGGGGCGTTTGTCGTATTTTCTGTAAGGTAAAAGAAAATATACACAAAGCATAAAATACCCTAACCTTATCCTTTTTCTATTGATTGGACCGATCGTTGGATTGGATTGGATTGATTTGTTGTTTTAAGTCCACTTTATGCACAGTAAGGCTAATCGGGACTGGACCTACAGTTTAAAGTGGGATCCGAACCACTTGTGCCTCCACCGGGTATCGAACCCGGGACCCCTTGATTACAAGGCGACGAGACCGATCGTTTGATCAGGTGTGTGTAGAGTTAAGGCTTTATTAACAGAACAGAGATTGTATCTCCCTGTTGAGAAATCAATAAATTTCCCTCATTTGAAATATTTTCCTTAGGCGAAATGGGAATTGGCTAAAGCGGTATCCCGTTTCGCCAAAATGGCGGCCCGGTCATAATTTTTTCCTGTCAAGCAATTAGGAAAAAGGGGATTAGGCGAAACGGAACTACAAGGTGTATAAACATTGACTGCACTCCGATCACAACTTATTGCTAGCTACTTCGATTTCGATACGAATTAAATACAAAAAGAATTGGAAGACTAGTGCAAATAAGGCAAACCAACAAAAATGTGAATGAAAGCAAAAGAAAACAGTCTGACCAAAAAACATCGAGCAAGTCAAAATCCATTAACTGTAGAGCTATGATAGGAAGAATAAACACTTTCGGACCACGTATGAGATTTGTGCATATTTGGGCTTTGCATGTATGGAAAGAAAGTTTTAACAAGTAATTTCAAGTACGACTCCTAAGCTGCTTTCCTCTGTTCTTGTCTCATGTTTTTCAATAATCGATACTACCACTTCGTCGAGGCAAACGCTGGATCAAAGACATTCCTGTACGTCAAGTAATTGTTCATTGTTAATTACTTCATAAGGAACGCCTTGTCGCAAAACAGGAGCCAATACAAGAAAAATATGACGTTCCCTGGGTATTCAGTTATCTCCATGGTCGAGCACACCGAGGGCTGCGGGTTCAATACTGGCCTGTGCGTTCTTCTGGGAGTATCCCTTCAACAATTTCAAGTAATAATGTAATCATTATTCATCCTCATCGCAGTGGTTGACCAAATGTGGCAGAAAAGCTACTTCAAAATACGAAGCGGATTTTTAGGTGCTAAAAAACTTTTTAAATATTTATTTTTATGTTAAAAAAATAGCGGAAATACAAAAAGTCAAAAATATTTTCATTCAAAATGACCGACTGGCCCACACGTTTTCATGTTCACATACAGATCTAATTCCTTGCACAGTTTTGCGGGAGGTAGGGTTTCCGTAATGTGGATTCATCGGGGGGGGGGGGATGTGCACTGCAACAAATGTTCTGCTTACATCTAAATAATATTGCGAACACTTAGAACGTCCTTCTTTTCAACATATTGGGGCTAATATTAGCACTTGTCGTGAACGCACATTTAAAGCTGTTCTGTATGAATTGCCTTGCCACATGCTTGACAAAACCAAAACCAGCCATAGGAATCGGTGTGTTGTGGAGTCCCGAATAAGATAGTAATTTAGTAATTTACCGCATATTTTGTCTATTTTATGAATTAGCTCCAAAATATGTATCTACTTTTTCATGTAATTTCCCAAGAAATATGTGTTTTCCGTGCTAAAGGTAAAAATCATGCTTTTTTTTATGTGAAATAAGACTTCGCAGATTATATTGCAGCCGTTATGGTCGGCACTCCTACAGACTTTGGCCAACTTCCAAAGTAACAAGATATATATATATATATATATATATATATGGGGTATTCCACACGGACTACATTTTTGATATTAAAGTAACTATTCTACTGATAGTTAAACAGATTCTTACAGTTTCTGTGCAATGAAATATGAAACTTAATGTTACGTTGATTAAACATAAATACCCTTAAAATACTTTCCCAGCTTTGTAGCTATGAGTGAACAATTTTGTGTCACGGGTGGGACAAAGGAAACTGCCTCTTCACGTAATAAGAAATTTATTTTAATTTCTGTGAATTGTCAAATGATGAAAAATAAATTATTTAACAAAGCGAGACCTTTGAATATTCTAGTGGAGTTTAGGAGGAAATGTAACAGTTAAAGGAGAAATTAATTGTTTTTTGGTGTCGCGGGTGGGACACGGTATAAAACACAACTGAATCAAAAAGTTAAAATAAACGAATAATATGCAAAATATCTATCCAACAGACAATATTAGATTGCATTTAATTTTAAAAATTGAGGATCTTTTCACATGGAATGCCCCATATACACATAAATGTCTTTACCTTAAAATCCGATCCCTAGCCACAACTTCAAAAAACAAACGCTTTGTATCAGTGTGGTGGATGGATGAGTGGTTTTTTTACCCCCTCCAAAAATTGTGCATAATCTGCATTTATTGCTGCCAAACCCTGCAGGGAAAGTCTCGACCAGGTCGATAGATTGCATCTGCCCTGGAAGCATCAGATTTGAGAGCCCGGAGCCGATGAGACAAACTAAAGTTAACTCGACTTGACAAGCAGGGAGATGGCGCAAGCTGCAAAGCTTCGGAGGAGGTTTCTGATCCGAGATAAACAGGAGCTGCTCTGCGAATGGCAATGCTCACTAATGCCGCCTAATGGTTGTCTAAGCAATTCGCTCAGGCGGGCGATTACGCAAACAGTGTCGATTCTAGGTAATGTCAAGAGCAAAAGTAGAATCAGTTACACGAGATAAGTTTGATTATTTGTCTGCTGATCAGTGCTTCGTACGACACATTACTGAACAAATTTGAATGGTTAATAATTGTTCCGTGTGTAATATTCGGTGGCTTGCCAGCAAATTCTAAAGAGTATCCGAAAAAAATAAGATAAATCCAAGATCTTTGTGCCACTTCTATCTTTTTATACAGGGTGTCCAAAAAGTCATGCAACCGAGATTATGAACGTACGTAGCTTTTGTACAAAGAGCGATAGAGACATGAATCTTACACTGCGTATTAACTTTGTCTATGTGGATTCCTTTTAAACATGAAAAATCATGCTCTACATAAACAACGAGTATGTGGAAAATATTACTAAGGCGTAAAAAGTTTTTGTGCGAAGTAAAAACAAACCTGGATAAAATAACTGGTTTTCTATATAATTTCTTTTCATTTTATAAATTACAGAATATATACAGTAAAACTTCTCCTAACTGGCACCTATAAATTACGGACATTTTTAAATTCCTCGGCAGAAATACATGGGGTTTAATGGCAATATTACTTCTCAATAACAGACGCGGACACTGAAAACTAACTACCTCTTCAACGCAACTAAAACTTCTTAATAACGGACAGCCTGAAAGAAAACGGTCGCAATTCCTGGAATTCGACACAACAATGGCCAGTATTTCGAACTAGCGTGCATTGTTTCATGTTACACCGAACGTATTTATTTTTAAAAGTGCAGACAGTAGACAGTATTCTTTGTGCTTATCTTGAGAAGTGTGTCATTTTGAATGCAGTAATTAACAAAGGATTGCACTACGTGTATTGTATTTTCTTTTTTGAAATTTGTAATGTGTGTAGGGATACTTTAGTATATTTAAATTCACCGTATGTAGTACAGTATTTTGTTCCTTGAATGTAGGGAAAAAAACATGTTATTAAAGTGTGTACTGTAATATGCTTATCCTATGTGTAACATCCTACACTTTTTTCTGAATAGCGGACACTTCTAAATAAGGGACATTTATTTTCCCCCCAGGCCTGTCTGATATTGAGAAGTTTTAATGTATTGGGGTAATTGACATTCATTAAAAATATAAATATGCTGACCAAGGCAGTAATTTATTTTATTTAAAACATAAACTAAACGTAACGTTTCAACCTTCTAGCAACGTCTTCATCAGACTCTGTATCAAGTACAAAAGTAACAAGATACAAAAACAGGGCATTATATATACACAAAACATTACTCCCTCCAGACTATTAGAAAGTAGTTCTGGAACATTCTAGCAGGTGGCTATCCTTTGTGAACTGTACTTTCACCTAAAAGGCTAAACATATTTACTTCCATATAGAATGAGGTTGGGCTTTATATCTCACGCTCTTTTTCCTTCATTTTCTTCCTTCTCCTCTCCTCTTTCTCTCTTGTCCTTTCCACTCTTTCTAACACCTTCTTCTTCTATCTTAGGAATAGCGAAGAATGCAAACAAGATAAAGGAAAACAGAGAAGAGGAAGAGGAAGGGATTATCTACGAAGTAAAATGTAAAGAATGTCAGAGTGTGTACATAGGAGAAACGAAAAAGAGACTGAAAGATAGATTGAAACAACATAGGGATGATGTACGACTTAAGAGAGGGAGAAATGCGATATTTAAACACAAGTGTCACGAGCCGTAACACAAGAGAGAAACAGGACATGACAGAGTGGGATGAGGCTAAGCAGATAGGAAGGGAGAAGAGAATGCTAGTGAGAAAATGGAAGGAAGCCAAGGAAATAGAGAAGAAAGGTGAAGAGGACACAATGAACTGGAATGGGGGACTGAAGTTAAACAAAGAATGGAAGAAGGTGTTAGAAAGAGTGGAAAGGACAAGAGAGAAAGAGGAGAGGAGAAGAAAGAAAATGAAGGAAAAGGAGCGTGAGATATAAAGCTAAACCACATTCTATATGGAAGTATGTATGTTTAGTATTTTAGGTGAAAGTTCAGTTCACAAGTGAAAGCCACCTGCTAGAAAGTTCCAAAACAACTTTCTAATAGTCTGGAGGGAGTAATGTTTTGTGTATATATAATGCCCTGTTTTTGTATCTTGTTACTTTTGTACTTGATACAGAGTCTGATGAAGACGTTGCTAGAAGGTTGAAACGTTACGTTTAGTTTATGTTTTAAATAAAATAAATTACTGCCTTGGTCAGCATATTTATATTTTTCATAATCATTGAAACAAGGCTTAATGGTGTTTTAATTCATTAAAAGTATGTTTATTTTTTTTAAAAAAAAAATACGAGGTGTGCTGGCAACATTGGTCGTGTCAGAAGGCAGAACCAGGTGTCCCCGACATCTATCTATGTTATTCAATCAATGCCAAGATTGAAAGACTTGAAATGTATCGTACAAAAGCTAACCTTCATAACCTACCTATATACCGGTATTTTAATACATATGTAATAGGTTACAGGTGAAAATATCGTCGCTCCTATCTATGCGAAAGATCTGTGTGCAGGGTTTTGAGAAAACGACAGCGACCTCTACAGCTCCAATTGTTAAAAGACTTTCAATGGAAACAAATTACGCTTAGAGCAGAATTTAAGCTATTTAGAATTCGAAAAACAATTCGTGCTTTTGAGAAGATAAAATATCGAAGAATGACTTGAAAAAAAGAAAGAAAAGAAAAACCAGGTAAAAAACAACCAAAAATGCACACACGTGGAAAAGGGCGACGGTAGTACTCAGTGACGAATTTATCTTCTGAAAAGTGCTCTGCGACTCAAATCACTTCTTGAAGTTGTATACACGACATTTCCGTGCTGTAGACTGTTGAAGTTTAAACTTCATTAACCGTGCAGCGATGATAACTTTAAGCGCACGGTTGTCAACTCGTCCGGTATGCACGGTTTTCTATTTAAGAACTTGAAACTCGCCAGACATCTAGACAATACCGCACCATCCGCATGGAAGCCGGCTCACATTTGACAGCAGGCCATCGTCACGTTCCAGGAACGTAGTACCTCGGTTGTTTCATCTAATTCTGCTGCCAGATTGGAATTGCGTAGCACATATGTCACAGAAGTTATAAAGGCCGTACAAGAAATTAGAAAACTTAAATTGCAAGACCGACGATGGAGGTCGTGGAAAACATGTTCACTATTCTTTCCACTCTGTATTAGTTCCTGTCATCTATCTACTTTCAATAAATTCGTCTTGGGTCTGGAACCTGACCAAAGTAATTGGGAGTCTTGCCCAGAAAGATCTTCTATATTCTTAGTTGAAGTTCTGAAGTACGGCGCCAAACTCAATATTGTCGACCCAATGTGCTATGGCAAGATAGTACGAAGAGGGCTGCCTACTGAATGTGCTGAGCTTATGTATTTTAGGGTCTATCTTTACTCGATTTCCCATGCAGCCACTTAGGAACCGAACCAAACGGTTGTTTGCAGAGCATCAGATAATTTTCAGCAAACAAACTAATTAATCGCAAGATTTGTACAAGATTGCGGTGGATGGGATATAAATTTAGGGTTTTCAAGCGTATTCAAGGGAAAATCTGCATTTCAGCGACACCTGACGTAAACAAGAGTGCGGTCAAAATAGAATCCGAGATGGATTCACATAAGTAGGGCTCGGAAGTTTGAAAACCTAAAAACGAAAGCCTAATTTTTCATAAAATACAATACGTAATTTGATAAAATCTGTTGTTTGGTGGTTTAGTATCGAAGCAAAGGGGAAAAGCAATTAAGTGGTAATCTGTTTTTTCCCCCCATATTTTTACCTCATTTAATTCTATCAAATGCATTAAAAATTCATGAAACAACTGGGAAGAAGAACAATAAACTTCTAGTAACTTCTCCCATAGTTTACTTACCTATTACGTGTGTAATTACTAACAGTGACATTGTCATTCGAGAAGAGAATTTTGTTAGAAAAATTTATGACCTGTATAAACAATATAAATTTTTTCTCAATGAAAAATTTTGCATGCAAGAAATAAATTTAAAATATTACGTATATATTTGAAGAGGAAACGAAAAATTCAAATCATAAATAATATTCCTTCATCTTTGTAGCTGCTGGCTTTTAATCAAACTCTTTTCCTTCCTTTCAAGTGAGGCATCAAAATATCACTCTGATCTATAATTAACGAAAATATTCTCACCGTGGGAAAAAAAACGAAACAAAAAACAACAGAAGTTTTGTATGTACTTCATCAAAACTGGAAGGAACTGATAAGCAATCTTTCTGAAAAGTTTCAAATTCCACGGAAACCAATTCGGCGCAAATAAAAGTACTTGTAGAAAGGCGGCGCAAATAAAAGTACTTGTAGAAAGGCAAGTCAGCAATGTTTCGATGAAAAGCATTCCTACAGCCGATACCTGTCAAAAACCATGAATAATTTAGCAAAAAGCACAATCTGAACATGCGGTTGCAGTTAAATCTATTCCATTAGAGTTTTTTCTTTCGTTCCTTTTTGGGTTCTATCTAAATTTGCGCAAAGCAGATCACTCCGATTTAATCCCAAACCAAAACATGTCAAAACTGAATCTGGTTTATTTCAGGCAGAGATACTTAAAACTCGGAGTCAAGTTTATTTTCGGCTTTCTTTGCCAAAATATTGTCAGTCCTCCAGATATATACAGTGAATACGAAACAGGCATGTTCTTTGTATAACTTACTTGTGCTGGAGGGAGATCATTCGAGTAATTTCGAATTTACTAAGCTACCTACCTACGTCATTGTAGTCACGGACACTTCTAGATTGCAATGATCCCATTGAAAGTCAACCCAATAGTGTCCGTGAATATACGTCGGGCAAAAATATAATAACATACACATTTTTAACAGACGCTTCGAGACGATACTGGGTCTTACTATCATGAAGAATTTGGTCAAGCTTGAAAATTTCACACAAAGCAAATATTCCTTATGGTACGATTTAAGATATACCAATAGGGTTACCAACTAACTATTTACGGATATTTCATATATTTGGTTTATCGTAATTCACTTGATCCAATTGATATGAAGTGAACCAATTTTGATCTAAGTGACCATTTTTTTAAAAAATATATATATATTTGTATATTTTTGTTCTCTATACCTACAGTTCAAGCTGAAGGACATTTTATTTTTTATCATGTCTCGTTTATAAATGGCGGCCATCATGGTGCATAGTGGATTTTGATTTTCCGACCTCAATCATCAACATCGTGCAACGTAGCCACAACTGGAACAAGAATCATTCTATTCTAATCAGCACACTCTGTACTAGAATCCATGTTTTTTTATAATACTTTCTGTAAATCTTTTTCTTACGCGTCGTATATGTTAAATAACCAAATTACAGAAGTGGCAAGTGTGGACCTATGGATCTTGATTCATACTCAAGATACAAAATACGTTACTCTCTCCAGAGAGGGAGTGAACGGAAAGATCCAGAGGGAGGAAATTTCTCTTCTTCGCCTCTAAAAATGCCAGACTGGGTTCAACACAACAAAAGCTTAGATCAGTTAGAGCGAGATATCACGTTAAACAAATTAAAAAATAAAATGGTTGCGAATACTCACGTTTCATGGAAGACTGGAAAATTTTCTTCGACTAACCTTATACACATATCACTCGTTAAATATTTGTTCCCAACATTGAATCTAGTAATAATTAATCAGGTACACTATAGAATGTTAACATATGCATATCTTCAGTACTTCATTTTACTCTTCACATACACACGCATGCACACACGCTCCCCCCTGCACCCTTTCGAATGTTACTTCAAACATGTTACTGGACGCCAGCTTGTGGGTCATGTGCCCCGCTGCAAAACTGGCTTCCACAATTGGCGCAAGGATGATCATTCTCTATCACAATAATATCTTCGTCGCCGTTCGCTGTGGTTGGAGACAACTCCTGTGTCAATTCCTCCATTTCGCCTTCATTTATGTCAATCGGATTGAAGTGATTTCCAGTCATGGCATCGTTCTCATTATAATATCCAGGTGTTTCCAACTTCCCCTGGTGTTTTTGGCACCACCTGTACAGCGTCGATGGCGACGGCAGAGGTATGCCACCGAAGCGAGCTAAGTAGGTATAGGTCTTTGTGGACATGGAGCGCAATAACAGCGCCTTCTTGATGTCCATGTCGCTCCAGTGGACATGGCGACGCCCGGACACAAGTATGTCGATCTGTCCGGGAGTGAAAACTTTCTGGAGAATCCGACGGACTTCCTGGTTGACCCGCTCCTCGATCCCGCCTGTTCTTTTCAATGTCTCCACTTCCATCTGCAGACTTTTCACCTCTGCCGAGGCGTTCATCTCAAGCAACAGGTACGACTGCTTAATGCATTCTCTCTCTGAGTTACTCTCTTGCAGTTTGGTGTTGAATTCAACCACCAGCTCCAACAATTTCTTCCTCTGCTGCATCAAACACGTCACATTATCTTCCGAACTGAGGTTCTGGTTCTCAGATTGTTGATGCCCAACGCCCGATGGGAGAATGGCTTTTTCAGACGGGCTGTCATGTACGTCCTGACCAATGGCCCCAACATCTGATAAATTCAACTGAGGCGGTAGCAGCAATTGTTGGGGAGTACGCTGCGACAGTCCTCCCCAGTTTCCAACAGGAGGCGTTCCTCCCCAGTTTCCAACTGGAGGCGGTCCTCCCCAGTTTCCAACAGGAGGCGTTCCTCCCCAGTTTCCAACTGGAGGCGGTCCTCCCCAGTTTCCAACAGGAGGCGGTCCTCCCCAGTTTCCAAGCGACCACAGTCCTCCCCAGTTTCCAAGCGACCACAGTCCTCCGGAGTTTCCAACTGGAGGCGGTCCTCCCCAGTTTCCAACTGGAGGCGGTCCTCCCCAGTTTCCAACTGGAGGCGGTCCTCCGGAGTTTCCAACTGGAGGCGGTCCTCCGGAGTTTCCAACTGGAGGCGGTCCTCCGGAGTTTCCAACTGGAGGCGGTCCTCCGGAGTTTCCAACTGGAGGCGGTCCTCCGGAGTTTCCAACAGGAGGCGGTCCTCCCCAGTTTCCAACAGGAGGCGGTCCTCCCCAGTTTCCAACAGGAGGCGGTCCTCCCCAGTTTCCAACAGGAGGCGGTCTTCCGGAATTTCCAACAGGAGGCGGTCCTCCGGAGTTTCCAACAGGAGGCGGTCCTCCGGAGTTTCCAACAGGAGGCGGTCCTCCGGAGTTTCCAACAGGAGGCGGTCCTCCGGAGTTTCCAACAGGAGGCGGTCCTCCGGAGTTTCCAACAGGAGGCGGTCCTCCGGAGTTTCCAACAGGAGGCGGTCCTCCGGAGTTTCCAACAGGAGGCGGTCCTCCGGAGTTTCCAACAGGAGGCGGTCCTCCGGAGTTTCCAACAGGAGGCGGTCCTCCGGAGTTTCCAACAGGAGGCGGTCCTCCGGAGTTTCCAACTGGAGGCGGTCCTCCGGAGTTTCCAACTGGAGGCGGTCCTCCGGAGTTTCCAACTGGAGGCGGTCCTCCGGAGTTTCCAACTGGAGGCGGTTCTCCGCAGTTTCCAACAGGAGGAGATCCTCCGCAGTTTCCAACATGAGATGGTTCTCCTAAGTTTTCACGCGACGACGGTCCTCTCAAGTTACCAACAGACGGCCCTCCAATGTTATACATCCGTGACTGTCCTATGTTAGTAACAGTTGTCGAACTTCCCATATTAACACCGCCAGACAATCCTTGCGTATTAACATCCATTTTCATATTCTGAAGAAAACTATTGGGGCAACTTGGCACATCAATGTTCCGGGAAGACATCACGACGCGGAAAGGCATCCACGAACCATGTAGTAACGCGAATGACTCCGCTGGATTATCACTAATGAGTGAAAACGTCACCCTATGCCTGCTGAACACACACCCCTTTGTCCACGTAATGTGACGTCAACCAAGCTCCTTCGCCAATCGTACGTGAAGAAGATATCGCCACTGAAAAATGTTTCCGTCGAGACAAAATGTCAACAAAGAGCATGTTAATCGCAACAGCACTGACCTTTATGACCTGCGAACTGCACCCAGGAAGAAAAAGAAGTTACTGGACATCGTGAGAATGGCATCCGATGCATCTCGTATTACCCCCAACACGACCAATAATACTCTGTAGGAATTTCTCTTGCCATCTAGTGTTGCGCAATCCTAGTGCGTCCAGGTCAGACGACACTTCATATCGCAGACAATCAGTGCTTTGTAAGAAGAACTGTATAGATTATACATATGTGGTAAGATGCACCGGGGACATTCCACTTAGGTAATTAAAAAAAAAAACAGACATAGTATGTACGATCGAGATAACACGTGCAATGAAAACACATCGAAAAGTTCTCAATTTTTTCCTCCGAGGGACTGCGACGGAACCAGAAGACTTGCTAGACCAATGTAAAAAACAAATTTGGAAAACTGCTAGCTGCATGATAATATAAGTCATGCGTGGATTATAGTTATTAATCATAATTAATTCATTAATAGATATTTCGGTGAGCCGACACCGATTTTTATTTTTGTTTTTAAGCGTCGCTTTTCTTCCACTTTTGGTTAATCGTGACGATGAAGATGAGTAACACGATAAAATTCATCAAGGCACACTTACAAAGTTCTGCAAAATTCGAAATTTTCATAGATTTTTTACCGATATTGTGTGAAAAACGAAAATATAACCTAGTCAAATATGAGCTTAATTTAAAGCTCTCGCTAGATATGTCTGTCGTCTACTATCTTTAAACATGATGACCATTTTCTCAAAAAAAAAAAAAAAAAAAATACAATGCGAGACCAATCCTTCAAGTTATCATGCAACTATAAAAATTGCAACTCAAAAGCTTTGCATTTAAGGCGGTTATCAAAAATAGAACGTGTGTGATTATACTTTTATCACCACTCCTCTACTAAACTATGAAATATTATTTTAAAAGTTTTATTGCAAAATTGCGGACCAATGAAATTTCTAAAATGACTCAGTTTAATTCCTTATAGTGCTTTGAAAATGTATTCTAGACCATTTTGAAATTTTTAAAAAAAAAACATTGTAGAGCATAGCATAGAACCTGCAACATGCGGAAAATAATTTTTTCACCCCACCATCTTGAAACAAAATTATTCAATTTTGTTCACAAGTTTCTTAGCTGCAGAAATAATTTTACCTAAATGATTCTAAATTTACAGCAGTTATGTGTTTTCTTTATTACCTATATGGAGTAAAATTTACACACACATCTTAAACCGTAGGATCCAGAAATGGACAGAAATATTCGACAAAATCTCACCACTACAAGCGGGCTTCAGGAAAGGGTACAGCACGGTAGACAACATATTCATATTACAAACACTAGTACAGAGGAAAATTAAACAGAAGCGGGGGAAATTATACGCATGTTTCATTGATTTTGAAAAAGCATTTGATAAAGTTCATAGGGAAATTTTGTGGGGAAAATTGTATGAGAAGGGAATGTCCGCGCGCATGATCAGAGCACTGCAAGCAATATATGCGAGGGTAGAATTCGGAGTAAGATGCGAAGGAAACCAAGTCTCGGCACTGCAGCCTTCGCTCAGGGGACTGAAACAAGGATGCATCCTATCACCAGTGCTATTTTCACTGTTCATAGATTGGGTAGCGCATGAAATTAAAATGGATCAGGATTCTATCCCATGTATAGGAGTGCAAAGTATACCAGTCCTTATGTATGCAGACGACATAGTCATCTTGTCCGAGACAATAGAGGGTCTTCAAAGGGGCATAGACAGCATATATGAGGGGTGCATCAAATATAAAATGAAGGTAAACATTAAAAAGACAAAAATCATTGCTTTCAAAAATGGCTACATATTTAGCAGACAGGAGACATGGACGTACGGGGGGGATTTAATCGAGCGGGTTAAAAACTTCACATACCTGGGGGCATCACTCTCCATGACAGGGAGTTGGACACACCACATAAGGGCAAGAAAAACTAAAACAAAATTTGCAATAGAACAAGTCATAAGGACAATAAACAAGGCACCTCAAATGCCTTTCCCGGTCATTCAAAACCTCTATTCATCAATAGTATTAGGTACATTAAACTATGGAATAGAACTGTGGGGGTTAAGGGGGGGACAACACAATAATTGGCATACAAACAGAATTTTATAAGAGAGTAATGGGCGTAAGTAGAGGCACGGCCAACTGTGGGATTCTTAAGGAATTGGGACTGAACAGAGACACGGTACAAGCACGGATGAGGGTTGTTAAATATTGGATGCGATTATCACAAGAGGGCCAAACTACGCTGAGGGGACAATGTTTGGAAATACAGACAAGGGAGGAAAACGTTTCCAGCTGGGGTCTGGAAGTGAAAAATATCTTATATAATAGCGGAATGGGTTGGGTATGGGAAGAGGGAGGAAGGGGGGGGCATCTCATCAGAAAATCAAATCAGAAACAGGTTACTCGACATAGACAAACAAGAAATAATAGCAGACTGCCAAACAAAGACCTCAATCAGGGAACAGTTAAGAGTAAGAGAATGGAGGAAAGCGAAATATATCCAGGTTGTGGGAAAAAATGAAAGAAGCGCGCTGGCATGGTTCAGACTAGGGGGATGGAAACAACTAAGAAAGATAAACGAATCAGGGGAAACGATATGTCCTTTGTGCGAGGGGGAGGAGACGGACAAGCATATCCTACTGAACTGCCCTTCTACACGTGACCTAAGGGACAAATGGATGAAAAACTTAACAGGCAGGGAGGTGATAGAAGTGGTAGACGACAGAATAAAGATAAAGGAAGCGGGGCAGCAAGTGGGGAAATACCTGGGAGAAGTAATAGAACGGCGGGGGAAAGCTATTAGAGAAGGCAGCGAAATGAGTGATCATGCTCCAGACGAGCCATCTTTATAGTGTAAGTGTGTGTAAAGCAAAATGTAGGCGTGTTTTGGTGATAGTGCAGGAAAAGAGAAGTGAGGAGAAAGACTGGAAGAAGAACTGCCGAGGGAGGGGAAGAATGTGTATATAGGGGACAAAGTAAGAGACAGCTTAAACGAAAACTAAATGTAACAAAATAATGTAGAAAAATCAAAAATATGTAGTGCGTACAGCCTATGGCTCGCACAAAAAGAAAATAAATAAATAAATAGTTAAATAAATAGTTAAATAGTTATCATGGTCATTAAATAGATGAGTTATCCCCCTCTGCCCATCCACCCTAACTCATGCTCCTCCTAAATCATGCACCATATTTTGATAATTTTATTGTCAAATTATAGTGCAAGTACATAATGCTCCTGTAAGTTTCGTGCACATTGTGGTGATTATGAAGATGCACGACTTACATGGGTATAGAGCTCCTAACCAGACATAAATAACATTTTACTGCATAGGCAAGCAACCCATTAAGATGAGAAATGACAAAAATCATTTAAATTGTGTTCCAATTTAATTATGTCACAATTAACGACATTTCAATAAAATGTACTCAATTCTCCTTTGTAATGTTTAAACATGCAAAAATGTATTGTATCAATTGATCCTCACAGTTGAAACTATGATGTGCCATTATGGTTTTCCCCATATAAGGAAGTGACTGATAACCAAAGTGCTATCACATTTCAAAATTCTAAGCTTTGTTCACCTACGCTGCATCAATCGATGCAAACGTTTTATCTAAAAATTTCTGATACTTTTTCTTTTTTGTTTCTTGGATATATGATCTTTTTATTTGTGTTAAAAGTTAATTTCTAGCATGATTTGAGGAAAATAGCCTGGAAAAAACCAATATGACTACTACTACATTCACTATTTTTAGTATTATAAGGTCTGATAAAGCTTTTCTTTAAAAGTTTTCCAAAAACATTTGACAATCATAGAACCTCGCAAGTGTTTAAAGCAATAATTTAAAACATTTTCTGAAAAAAAAAAAACACATTGGGATTTTTGGTGGGTTTTTCTGAAGAAAAAAAACGCATGGGGAAAATTGGGCTGGGGCCACCCGGGCCAACCCTGTAGTTGCGTGAGAAACAGTTTTTTTGTTTTCAATTGTAAATTGCAGAACTTTTACATTTTCAATTACGATAATTCCCCCTAGAATAACAAAAGAAGTCTCAATTTCTTTCAAAATTGTAGGAAATCTTTCTTCACTGTCTACAATAACTGTTGAATCAGAGTGGGTAATGGTTTTGTATATAATTAATTTTGACACATTTTGGGGGGATTAGCATTCGTCATCGAGATAGTGTGACAGTGAGTTCGTAACCAGACCCGTAGCTAGAACTGATCTCCGGGGGGGGGGGGGGGGGGGCTCACGGGTTATCACGGGGGCTTTGCAAACCAAGTTTATTTTTTTAAAAAATTAACAGTATTAAATGAAGATGTTTGTCTCGGGGGGGGGGCATTAACTTATATAAAATTTATAAATATCATACAGTACATTTTTCTACATCTTTTAAACAATCTCTTTAGGTGTTAATTGATTGATACTGAAATCATCCCTTACAGTAGTGGTTTCCAAACTTTTTAGTTTCACGGCGCCCCTAGTGTTTCAAGATTTTCCGTGGTGCCCTATCTAACACTAGCAACGCCCAATTACTGTGGTTAGGTTGCTTGCCTTAGTTAAAAAATATACACATATTTCAAAATCAGAAATATTTTACATGTAAATAGTACTAAATAAGCAAATATTTGGAACAATCATTTCAGTGAAAATATTGTAACATTTTGTGGCGTCCCTAATATCCAGCACAGCTAACACTTTGGGGACCACTGCACACTCAATACTACTTTAGATGATACAGATATGTATATCACACACAAAAATACGCACAATATTCAATCATATTGCCTACAGTACATTTCACGCTCGGCCGAAACAATGACACTCCCCTTTGTTCCCAAAACTTGCGAGCTGTTGACCTTTGATGCGGATGCGAAGGGAATTTGCATGATGATATCAAAGTCACAGATTTCTGTCTGAACGGAAGGTCACAACAGGGACAGTGAAGGTACAGATAAAGAAGCCCCTATGAAAGAACTTACAAAGTCTAGGTAATCTTCTAAATAATTGCAGCTACTTAGACTTCTGCTCATAAACAAGATGAGCGAATGTAATAGCTGCTGTTCATGTTCTGTGGATTTATCCTTAAAGTTGTGAGCTGTCTGTCTTCATTTTCACTCTTTACTGGAAACAAATTATACAAAATAGTTTTAATTAATGTCAAGGAGGCTTATGGCAGTGCGCCCCACCCCTCCTTGGCCCCTGCCTGGCTACGGGCCTGTTCGTAACAAGTGACAAAATATCCATCCACAACGTGCAGTCCATGGCAACGTATAAAAATTAACTTTGCTTCTAAAGCCTGAATCACACGGAACTGGATTTCCAGTAGAAATGCCCTAGTTGGCGCAGGACTGGCTACCCATTTGCTAGTTTTCGCCTCACACGACACTTGTTGTTAACGTACTTGTCGATAGACTTTTGTTCCCACAAGACATTCCGCAGAGCAGACAATTTGTAAAGATGCGAACAATTTGAAAAATGTTGTAGAACTACTGCTTTGTGATTTTATTAAAAATTTAAAAAAGAAAAGTATTGTCTATAGATTGGCTCGAAAAAAAATATGGTAATCAATGCGAACCGAACAAGCTTTTTAATTAACTCGGGTATGCATATTCATACATGAGATTCGCAGGAATCATTCACAAATTAAAAAAAAAATCAAACATTTAATTTAATATACTTGTAAGTTGTAATAATAAGGATTTTCATTTTCGGCTAATCATATTTGTTAAGTACACATCTCACCGCTTTGCATAAATACCTAAATATTAATGAATGAACACGAATGCACCACACGTTATCTATTTCCCTTTTTTTTATCGAGAAACTAACAAAAACAGCCAACACTCGGAAACCACAGACAAAAAACTCTCCCTTGCAAACTCGCATATTATCTTCACATGGCCAAACTTTGCTCTGATTGGCTGTTCCACAGAATCCAGTCGAGGGAAGCCAGAGCAATGGATGATATTCAATGTGACGTCAGCGGCTCAGAGCATGATGGGGAATCAAGCCAAATCCGCACGTGGTCCGGCTCAGTCCGGCAAACCACAGCAAGCGTGAAGCGAAGCATATGCTGCGTTCATGAAAATGACCCGATGTTTAACATTTTCAATTGTATTATTGTAGATTTTCAAATGTAGTTTCCTTTTGGTGAATTAATACGTTGTGTGCAGGTGTGTGTTGGTGTGTATGCCATTGTTTATGTATTAATTGTGAGAGAACATCATACATTCAGGCAGTTTCGTCGGTGGTTAAGATGGCGTGATTTTTCCAATCCGGGGTGAAATATGAATCGCATTTTAAAGGCAAGTACTAAGTGGTTCATGGCTAGCGTTATATAACTTTTATGTTTCTCTTTATATCCGCATGCTTTGCAACGCGCGTGGTTGCTGTACGATCTACGTTTACAAAAAAATGAAATGCTGCTTATCAATCAGCGAATGCGTTCGCAGCATGCGTATATACTTTTCAGCATATCTTCTTTGGCTGTCTTAATATACATACGAAAAGTGACAATGATACGTTACGGCCTTAAAAATATAGTACACAATTTTGTACTTAGGAACTTTTCTATAAATTATATTTTTCACGAGACAAAGTTTAACTTTGATTCATTTTTTTAAAATATATATACATTTCTTTTTTTCAATTCCCCTCCACCGGGAATCGAATTTTGGATCCTTCAATTACAAGGGGATAGCATTAGCCACTGCAATCGGATAGGCTCGACTGATTCCATGAGAAACAAGCTCCATAGTCCTGTAATTTTTTTGTATGTTACGTAGATTTATACAACGTTGTTCTGTGGCAAATAGCATCTCTTTAGATACTCTGGCATTGTTACGAGTCTTAGCAAAATATGAGACTACATTTGGCATGTAATCGTTATATTTGTTTGTACCTTGAATCACTGCCACAGAAGCTGTAAGCGCAATGCTTATCAAACGTGTTTTCAACACGCTCCGAATCGTTTGCCGGAATCATGGCGGCGGGCATATTTTCGTGCAATGAATTGTGAGGGAAGTTGTTCGCTGAATATCATCCATTAGAACATGTCCTATTCCTCCAAACCAGTCAAGCAGCCAGTCAGGCAGCCATCACAGCGAAGTCCTCACAGCGCAGGTAGCCAGTTCAGCGCCAACTAATGAACGAATCATGCGAATCTCATGTATGAATATGAATAGCCGAGTCAGTATGTATTAATTACCATATTTTCTTTCGAGCCAATTTCTAGTCTACACTTCTATTTTAATTATTTTAATAACACCATTAGCTATTCTCCTACAACGTTCTTCAAATCGTTCGTTCATAATTTTATCTTGTCTGCTCTGCGCAATGTCTTATGCCAACAAAAGAATAGCGACAAGTACGGTAACAAGTATCGTGAGAGACAAAACCTAGTAGCTGACCCAGTATCACACAACTAGTCCAAGTCCAATTGGAAAATACAGAGGAAATCTAGCCTCGTGTGGTTCAGGCATAAGGTGGGATCGCAACTACTTAACGGTGCCTCCATTAAATATTCTCATCCTCAATTAACGGTTTGCAATACTTCATAATAGTGGTGCTCCGGGAGGTAAGGGGTGATCTTCGCAAAATGCACCCAGTCAACCTCACTTCCACGTACCGAACCAAGTGTCTCAGAAATACTAATACAGTAAAACCTCGTTCCCCACCTAGTGGTTGCAGGACCTTGTAGTTGGTGGTGGGGCTTGCGTGCTCTGATGATTCACTAGGCTATACCGGCGGGAGCATAGCTACTGGCAGGGTCTCCCAGGCCGGGCAGGCTAGTGAAGAGGAGCCAGACTCAGAAGCAACCTATTGGTCAACGGCTCCAAAGCCGGAAGAAGATGGACGATCATCTCAACGGCGGAGGAGGCGGATGAACCAAGAGGAGTAACACCTCTTTAAAAAACCATGGTTCAGCTGGCTCCGGCTGATAGTACCATGTAAGGGCCCCTTGCCAGGGTTACGGCGAAGTCCTCAACGGCAGATGCGGCGGAGAAGGAATCCTTCGGTACGGCGCAAACGGCGGAAGATTGATTGATTGATTTAGTTTATTTTACTTCGCGTTTTGTGCCTCTTGGCTAATTTGCGAAGATGGGGATGAGTGATGAAATGGATGAAAATGGACATTCACAAACAACCATACCCGACCGGGATTCGAACCCGGGACCCTTGGCGTGGCAGCGCGATGTGCTAACCACTCGGCCACAGGGTCGGGCACAAACGGCGGAAGAGGCAACCCATTCTCTTGGGAGTAATGAAGAAAAAACACTGCCTTGTGGTGAAGAGGGATCTTCAAAGGTTAAGGGAGAAAACCCCTACAGAAAATCGTCCTGCTTGGAGGTCTAGGTAGCAGCCCTATCACCAAGATCGGGTGCTGTGGGTTAATAAGCCGTACACCTTAAACTTCACTATTAAAGAAACATCCACGAAGAATAGCCGGACTGACTCTAAGATAACGACTTTTGGCATGAAAGGGAAAACGAGAATTGGGTGTTGGAATGTGAGAACTTTAAGAGAGAGTGGTAGACTTCAGCAAGCAGTAGCCCAAATGCAGGCCTACAGGTTGGACATATTGTGGATCAGTGAGACAAGATGGAAAGGATTTGGAGAGATGAGAACTAAAGACGGATTTACATTCCTATATTCAGGAAGAGAAGAGGAGGAACAACATCGGGATGGTGTAGGTATTCTCTTGAGTAAGATAGCAAAGAAAAGCTTATTGGAATGGAACCCTGTTTCTGAAAGAATTATAACTGCGAAGTTCAAAGCAAAGGTGAGAAGCATTAAAATAGTACAATGCTATGCCCCAACAGAAGTTTCAGACATAACAGAAAAAAGGGAATTTTATTCAAAATTGCACCAAGTACTAGTTCATAATAAGAAAGACATATGCATCTTGATGGGAGATATAAATGCAAAAATTGGATCAGATAATGAAGGAATAGAGCATATTATGGGTAGACGAGGAAATGAATGAAAATGGCCAGTTATTTGTTGACCTTTGTGCAGAAAATGACCTGATCATAGGTGGAACTGTTTTCCCCCACAAAGATATCCATAAAGTGACATGGGTATCACCTGATTATGTGACAGAAAATCAAATTGACCATGTTTGCATTACCCGTAAATGGAGAAGATCCCTTCTAGATATAAGAAATAAAAGAGGAGCCGATATTGGTAGTGATCACCAATTGCAGTCTTTAAACTTCGTATAATGGCAGCATGTAAAAAGTTTTCAAAAATGGGAAAGAAATTTGATTTGAAAAAATTAAATGATAAAGATTCAAGAAATAGATTTGTATTGGAACTTAGGAACAGGTTTGAAGGTTTACAAATGGAGCAAGATGAAGATATAGAAGAAAGAGAAGAGGATACAACAGAGAGAAAATGGAAGAAGACCAAAACTAATTTGATAGAAATAAGTGAAAACATTTTAGGATATAGGGAAAGTAATCAGAAAGACTGGATGTCAACGAACACATGGGATAAAATTAAAGCTAGAAAAATGAAGAAGGAAGAATTAAACACTGCAAAAACAAGAACCCAAAAGAGTTCGCTACAAAGACAATATAAAGATCTTGATAGAACAGTGAAGAAGAGTGCTCGAAATTATAAACGCAATTGGATAGAACAGCAAGCAAGAGTAGCAGAGGAAGCAGCAAGTAAGGGTGATTTAAAACAACTTTATCAAACAACACGCTTACTATCAAAGCGACAATTTAAGAAAAATATACCAGTCAAGGATAAGCTTGGCAGGCTGTTAACGGATAAACAAGAACAAATGAAGAGATGGAAAGAGCACTTTGAAGAGGTATTAAATAGGAACATCAGAGAAAATGACAGAACGAGAGAAATAGAGAGTGAGGCTGAAGAAACTGAAGAGAGTACAGAGATGAGAATTTCAGACCTTCCTCCTTTAATTCAGGAAATCAAACTAACACTTAAGCAACAAAAGAATGTGAAAGCAGCTGGAATAGACCAAATTCCACCAGAGATTTTGAAGGTAAATGTAAACTTGATGGCAGAAATATTATATGAAGTGTTCGCGGCATTTTGGGAAAAAGAGAAAATGCCAGAAGATTGGAAAAGGGGTCTTATAATAAAAATTCAAAAAAAAAAAAAGGCGATATGACAAATTGTAATAACTGGAGAGGAATCACGCTGTTATCGGTCCCAAGTACAATACTAACTAGGGTTATATTAAATCGCATTCAAGATAAAGTAAAAGCCAAAATTAGGAGAGAGCAAGCAGGATTTCGTTCTAGTAGATCCTGCACAGATCAAATCTGTACATTAAGGATTATCATTGAGCAATGTATAGAATGGAATACTAGATTGTATACCATCTTTGTAGATTTTGAGAAAGCCTTTGATTCTATAACAAGGGAAAAAATGTGGCAAATATTACAGAAGTTTGGAATACCACTTAAGATAATAAGGATAATCCAGGAGTCATATCGACAATACAAGAGTCAAGTTATTCATGAAGGAGATGTTACAGAACCCTTTGAAATAGAATCTGGAGTGAGGCAGGGATGTATTCTGTCGCCTCTTATTTTTCTTCTCGTAATAGATACAGTAATGAGGGAAACCGTAAAAGGAAAAAGAAGAGGAATGCAATGGGGCCTTATGGATAGATTAGAAGATTTAGATTTTGCCGATGATGTGTGTGTGTTGTCAGAATCTTATAGAGATGCAAAAACTAAATTGGAAGATCTGGTTGTAGAAGCTAAAAAATTCGGACTGACATTAAATAAATCAAAGACTAAAACAATGCGAATAAATGCAAGAATCCAAGATTATATTCAACTACAAAATGAAATATTAGAGGATGTAGACAATTTTACTTACTTAGGAAGTGTAGTTGCAACAAATGGAGCAGAACATGATGTAAAACAACGCATCAAGAAAGCAAATGGGGCCTTTGTACAACTTTACCCAATACGGAAAAGTAGGATTATAACTACAGAAACAAAGTTAAAGATTTTTAGAAGTAATGTTAAATCAGTATTGCTGAATGGATCAGAATCCTGGAAAGTCACAACTGAAATCACAAATAGACTACAAGTTTTTATTAACAGATGTCTCAGGAGAATATTAAATGTACATTGGCCAGAAGTAATCACAAATCAAGAACTTTGGATACGAGCATCAGAAGACCAGATCAAAAACCAAATTAAAAGAAGAAAATGGAACTGGATAGGACACACACTAAGGAAAGCAGACAACACAATTGAAAAACAAGCACTTTATTGGAACCCTCAAGGTGCTAGAAAAAGGGGAAGACCCAAAAGTTCATGGAGACGTACTGTTGAAGAAGAAGGAAAAGTTGGAAAGAAATGAAGAAGATCGCATGCAACAGAGTGAGATGGAGACACTTCGTGGATGCCTATGTTCCAATAGGAACTAAAGGAATTAAGTCAAGTAAGTCAAAACCTCGTTAATCCGGACCCTGATAAGTCAGACTTCGCTTTATCCGAAGAGGCAAAAGGAAAGATAAGTCAGACTTCGCTTTATCCGAACAGACAAAAGGAAAAAAAAAAGGGAGAATGCAAGGTTTTAAATGAGGCTAGAAGTCAACAAGAGAACTTCCCAAAGAAAAGGGAGTCAACCACTAATGAAATTCTGTTTCCCGCAGACTTTGTACTGTATAGTGTATTTAGGCCTATGCCCTTTAAATACACTATAATAAACGTGTTTTGTTGCTATAAACGGAGTTTTAATGCAAGTTCTACTGTTCTTTTAGGATATTTAAGTTCATCCGGACTTTCGATAAACCGGTCAACTTAACCCCCCCCCCCATTAGTCCGGATTAACGAGGTTTTACTGTAGTTATATAATGATACGTTAATAATTAATACTGAATTGTTGTTATTACATGAATAGGTACAAAGACTATACAAGAATAAAGATGTAAAAGCACGTATTCATTGTATAGATTACGTGTAGTTAACATAGCACATACTGTAAATACAACTGCCTTGGCAGGGAATTATTGTCAAAAAGAGAAAGAATGCAATATTTAATGAATAACCAAAACGAATATTAAATCCAGTTGACGAAAAGTAAAGTTACTGATTAATATTTTATGCATATTGTTAGTAGTAATGTGCATAAACGTTTCGGCGGGCTTCGGTGTCAGTTACTCGTACACACTTTAAATATGTCCATGCAAGTGTCCCGAAGAGGTGTTTACGAAAGTGGAGCAACATTCGTGGATTTTTTTTTTTTTTTCAAATGAGGTGATACGAGGTCACGAAGCACAATGTTTTCAGAGACCGTACGAAGCACGTGGGGATGCAACACTGCCTTATCGATGGGTGGGAGCGTTCCACAAAGGCAGGAAGACTCGTTAAGGATACACCGCTCCCACGATGACCGTTTTACATCTTGACAATGCAAGGTATCATAATACAGAATTGTCTGTCAGAATCTCCTTCACCCCGAAATGAGCTAATGTGATTATTATCTCTCTGCAAAGATAAAGGGGGACATTGCGAACGAAACGCTACAGGACACTGCAGAGATGGCTGCTCCAATGCTATACAATGTCTCCCAAATGTGTGGCAGAAAGCTACTGGGAGGAGAATACACTAACGCTAGCTTACCCATAGATTAAGAAGGGTGGCTACTCTAGTAGTATAATTCCCGGTTTTCAAGGCCGCCTCTCACCACCCACACAAATATATTAAGAATAGAAAGGGTGTGTGTGATTCCAGTGTGTCCAAACAAATATAATTCAATTAAATTAAACGGTATAGATATATTCAAAATATTTAAGTTGCGGAGTTTACATTTGCCATTTCACATACTCAGGCTAGAAATGCAGTATATCTACAAACACAAGTCACAAATGTTACGGTTTATATTCTAATCTAAGAAAAATTGTTAATTGTATAAGAATTTCAGACTACCTAATCATCTTCAAGATATCTTATCTAGCGTGTCAGACATTGTTCTGCAAAGGACACTAACAAAGTAAACGGCTTGAGAGAATTCGGTTTTATTTTCCACGCAGCTTTCTTTCCCTTCCTCGATAATAATAAAAACTAAACTGTGAAAACCTGCCTTAATAAATATGTATAAATTGAATGGGATGTGGATTAATAAGAGAGAGGGGGGAGGGGCAGATGCCCACAAACTTTTTATGACGAAAAAATCAAGAAACTATATTGTTATTGAATCACTGCTTGCTTTCTTTTTCATACAGGTGGAGTTATATAATAATGATAATAATTGCAAAAATTACCATCATTAATAAAAAAAATAAGAACCAATCATGACATGAGTATCACACATTCTTTTTATCATTCTCTAAATTCTTTTAAAAAAGCAGAATTAATGTTGCATCAATACTTTTTTTTTAGATTACATACGTGCAGTTATATAGTAATTATAGTAATTGCTAAAATTACCATCATTATCAACCAAACTGTTAGTAGCATAAGTGTCACGTCGGAACACTTTTATTTTGCATCCTATGCACGTTATCTTTATAATTTTATGAACAAAAGTAATGCAGAAACATTAGGAACACTCTAGGGAACAACGTATTTTCACTTTTTGTAAAGATATTCACAGTTGAAAAATCGAAAAACCCGAGATTGTGGGCTTGGCAACTCCCTTTCCCTCGGGTAAGCTGTAGGGTTACGAGAAATATAAGCGGTTTTGGTGTTTGGTATGAAGTTGATTTGAAAACTGAGGACATGTCAATTTTTTCTTTATACCAAACCTTTGTAGATCTGTCATCTTATGTATAATCCTGTCAATTTTGTCTCGATATTTCACATGCATCGCCTGGAAATCGAAAGATATGATATAGTATAGTATCTTGACCGAGTAGCACGATGATAATAACGTCAGGAGACTTCGTGATAATTCTAAAAATAAAGAAAGGCAAAATGACACATTAAAACTACAAATGATAAATTGATTGGTTTATTGTACTTCGCTTTTCTCCCGCTTATGGATAATCGCAAAGGTGAGGAATAATGATTGATCGATTTGGTTGATAAATTAATTGGCTTATTTTATTTCGCTTTTCTGCCACTTTTGGGTAATCCGGTAGATGAGGATGAAATTGATGAAGGGACACTAACAAAGAGCACACATACTCAGAACGGGATTCAAACCTGGGACCCCTGGGATCGTAGCGCTGTGAAAGCGACAACGAGATTGGCCAAACTTCGAACGAGGGAGAATTCTTATATTAAACCTCCCTTTGTACATATACTTTAAAAAGCGAGCGGTTTTGCCGACAGACAAGAGCGTGCAATCACAGCATACTCTGAATACCAAAATAGTTTCCAAAGAGGGAGGCGCCATCTACGAAACTAATACGGGTCTTCCTTCTCGTATCCTTGTCTCCAAAAGCCCCCTCTCCTCCACTACCGGCAAGGAACGCCGAGAGAAAGGAAGTGTGAGAACCGAAAAACTTGGAAAAACCGGGGCGGGTTGGGTCCCTCGGCGAGACGGGGGTGGCAGGGGGTTGCGAGGAAGAGGCAATTTTCTATTCGGTCTTCACCGTGGTTGCAATATTTCATTTCATAAACGGGGCTCTGGATGCTTGATCTGGAAGCGTTCCCTTCAGGATGGGATGCGGAATGTCTGGGGAAAAGGGAAAGAGGAATCGCTGCACGAAAACCAGAGAGGCGGTATCAAAACTCTGAGAACTAATATCTGAAGAAGGAAAATAGAAGATGCATTGGTCGCTTTCTCAGAAGTTCGATTGAAATCAAAGAGAATGAAAACACCGTTTCCACGGTACATAGTAGCCTCCCAGATGATGTAGTGGTAACGCCATCGCCTTGTACTTGAGGGGTCCAGGGTTCGATGCCGGTGGGTGGAGGCACTTTAAATTGTAGTTACAGTCCCGATTAGCCCATCTGCGAATAAAATGGAGTTAACTCGACGACACGTAGTAATAGCGGGTCTTGTGGTGAGTCTGCGGAGTTGTCCTGTCAAGGAAAGTGAAAAAAAATATGACATTGACGAGTAAAATTAATTAATTTTCTGGATGTTGATTCAGTAAATGAAAATATCAAACAGTGGTTCTCTATAAACATCCTTTCTCAGTGCTCGGATAAAATTTGAAAATGTTCTGACGACTGGTTCTCGAGATAATCGTGACCAAAATTACCCCATAAGCTTACTGGAAAAATGGTCAAATCTTCGGCGGGGTAGGAGATGCCCTTAAAGAAGAGAAGCCAGAGAATATCGCCTCCCCCCCTAAATTCGTTCGCAACCGAAGGAAGAAAATTTATTTATCCTAAGAAACTTTGTACTACTGTAGTTATATTTTTAATATACATCAATAATGTTCAATTAGATTAATTTTAAGGTGTAAAAATAATAACTGTACAGCAGGCAAGTCAAATGATTTGTGAAAAGAATAGACATCCTACAGCTGTAACGTACGCATATTTACAGATTTCAAAATAAAAATGCTCTTCAGTACTAATAAATATACCCTTAATAGTGCACTTTATTGTTACTGTAATTCTAACAATACAATTTGTCATACTATATGTACTGAAATAGCCCATTCACCTCTACAATTTCTTCAAATAAAACATGCCCAAAGCTGTGGCGGAGTGGTTAGCATAGCGTGCTACGATGCCAGTGGTCCCGGGTTCGAATCCCGGACTAGGCATTTACATGGAAACAATAGAATTAAAAGATGATAATGAAAGTTATGAGTAAAGTAAAACTTTAATGCAAGCTCTGAGGTATAACAGATTTATTTTACCGCCAAAAGTTTTGGCCCGCTCATTCGATTGGCCCGCTCATCTCACGTCAAAACACACCAGTTTCGATAAAAAACTCAAATGTTGTCAAGATAATTTACATCTCGCGGAGTACAGATGCAAATAATTATACAAGGTGTTCTAAAGCTTAATTCCTGTTATTTTAGTGGGCTTCGCATTTAGGAAGAAAAACAGGAACGTGGCTCATTGATCTCATGTCACTGTCGTACCAAAAGCGGAGGTACTTTTTAGTGCAGTGGTGTGTAGGTACTTTGTATTTTTTCGTCGCTTTTCTGCAACTTTTGCTAATCGCGACGATGAGGATGAGTGGTGATTATATTAAATTGATGAAGGGATCTCACAAAGAACACCAGACCAGGACTCGAACCCGCGAACTTCGGTGGCGATATCGAAAGTTGACAACTTACAGGGCTCAGCCACTGAGCCGGTCCAGTAAAGTGTAGGCTATATAAAAATATGGAAGTAACAAACTAGAGCGGAGAGAAGATTCGGAGTACATTTTTAAAAAAATTAAACAAATTAAGATACAAATATTCTGCTTATCAATAAGGGAAATATACTTCTTTGTAATCTGCAATCATAAAATCAATCCATTGTTTATTTATTTAGTTTATTTGACTTCGCTTTTCTGCAAATTTTGGCCAATCGCGAATATGAGGATGCATGATATGAAAAAGGGACACTCACAAAGAACACACATGCCGGCCCCGGTGGCGGAGTTGTTAGCACATCGCGCTACGGCGCCAGTGGTCCCGGGTTCGAATCCTGGCCTGGCATGGATGTTTGTGAGTGCCCATTCATCAATTTCATCATATCATCATTCATCCCCATCTTCACAAATTAGCCAAAAGTGGCACAAAATGCGAAGTAAAATAAAGCAAATCAATCAACAAAGAACACACACACATGCCCAGGCCGGGATTCGAACCCAACACCCCTGGCGTCGTAACGCGCTCTGCTAACCACACTGCCATGGATGTCTGCCCAATCAATCTACCCGAACCCAAGAAATGCTCGTGTTGCTGTTCTTGTCCTGAACAAAATAGTTTCCCCATGTTCGTTTCCTCAAAAGAACCTCCGTAGTGCCACTGGAAAAAGTTCCAGCTGCAGAATTCTTACGTGGGTAGTTATTTTAATTTGGCCGTGCGGGCCGGAAATAACCCGCCACCCAACACACCAGAGCAGAGACTTCGACCAAGTTGGAGAACGTCTGGTTTGGTTATGCTGCGGGAGGATAAATAAACAGAACCAACAACTGCATACAACTCATTTCGACTTGCTGGGCTGGGAACAGTGTTGCCACAAACTGAGGGCCAAATTTCTCTTTCACGATCAATATCTCCCTTCATATAAAGATTGATTGATATGTTGTTTTAAGTCCACTTTATGCACAGTAAGGTTAATTGCGACTGGACCTATAGTTTAAAGTGGGATCCGAACCACTGTGCCATTTGCCTCCACCGGGTTTCGAACCCGGGACCCCTTCATATAAAGGAATCGTGTAATAATAATAATAACGAAAGTAATAAATGTAATAATTAGTAGCAGCAATAGTTGTATTATTATTCCCGTTCACCCATGCTTGTGTATGTGAAAATCTTAAGTTTGTTGCATCATTCATTTTCTCAGCCGGCCCCTGTGGCGGAGTGGTTAGCACATCGCGCTACGACACAAGCGGTCCCGGGTTCGAATCCCTGCCTGGACATGGATGTTTGTGAGTGTCCATTCATCAATTTCATCACATGACTCATCCCCTTCTGCGGCAATTAGCCAAAAAGTGGCACAAAAATCGAAGTAAAATAAAGCAAATCAATCATAAGTTCATCAGCAATCCTTTTCGTCGCTATTAAGCAAAGTAAAGAAAATATAAATACAAATGGAATGGACATAATAGTCTATATTCAAAGCAATAGAAATAAGAAGTGACAAGGGGGGAGGGTGAATACGAAACTGAGACCTAACGTAATCTGTACTAATTTTAAAACCTGATGTATTCAAATTCCCTGGTTTTTATTAGTATTTTTATCCAATTTACTTCTTCCATTTTGACTTAAAATTCGGTCCAATTTTCCCTGAAAAAAGGGAAATTTCCCTTCATGTGGCAACACTGGCTGGGAAGGGTCTGCTTGGGTGGAGTGTTTCTCAGACGAACACGGCCAGACACGGACCCATAAGAGGTCAACGAGGCGGCTCCTACAAAATCAAAATCTACTGAGGAAAAACTAACAATAACAATCGTAAATTAATTTCATGCACAGACCAGGACAGAAATGAACTATCATCTGGAGTGTAACAGGGAAAATGACATTAGCTTATTTGGGGTTCCAAGATATGCGAATAATGCATGGTCTCTTTTGATCTTCAAGCAAGAGAATTGTCACAATCGTGCATCCATTGTAGAAAAACCCGTTTACACTCACTACCTCAATCCAACCACAAGCCATTGTATTGCATGAAATTTTCTCTATTCTTGTCAGGAGACAAAGTAACAAAGGAAGGCCATTTCCAACGGGCACGTAGTAAACATTTCTACGAGTCGCACATTATACAAAGTACCGCATAATAAGACTAATCTTCTTTTTAAAAATAAAAATAGCAACAAAAAATATAGACCCATGGGGATTCAACAAACGGATAAGAACATGGAAGAACCAAGTCTCATCTACTCAGACAAGTAAAAGCTGCGGTAATGAATCGGGCGATTTTAAATACTCCGCAGTTAAGACAAAATAATGCATAATACATACAAAACATACATAAATTATAACAAAATGAACTAATTTATTGACTGAAGAAGAAAAACCAAAAGAAAATACAAATACTGTCTTTACATTGTGATTTATTTTAATATAACATTAGTACGATAACCTCCATTTCGTTCCAGACACTCCATCTGTAACGTAGTAATTTGAGCCACCCTTCTGGCGGGCCAAGGAATATCCCCGTTATTGTTCTTGCAATAAGCTTTTACAGCAAATGTGCGCTTTTACCATAACTAAATGGTAAAGCAGGGGCTGCAAGATGGCAGTAGTCACTGTTACCTATTAGCTATATCAAGTGTTGGAAAATTGCCCGATTCATTGCCGCACCCTGTACTTTAAATACGTGGCGCATTCGGTACTAAAATGTAATTAACATTGAAGTTTACTAACAGGAGAAATATAAAAACCTCGCCTATATGTATGTATGTATGAGTGTGTGTGGGTGGGTGGGTGGTGTAGGTTAGATTCCTATTCTTATATGTACGTAATTCTTTCTTTGTATTTTTTATTCCCTTGTAATTTATATATATTTCAATGTAGACTACTAACTTCCACATTCAAAAATTGTGTAAACATGGTCAAGTGGAAGAAAAAGCTCCAGCTTCACAGCCTTAGTTTCGCCATGTAAAACAATACGAAATAAATAAATATGCGGTGATACTTCTGTCCATGAGTCTGTGCCTGGTGTTTACAACTGAAACGTCTAATGTATTCCATAAGTGTATTCCGATTCGTAGGAAACTTCTTTTCCCCTCGGTTCAATAGTTATTAGCTTTTAGAAATATGAAGTGATACATTGTATACATCGCACTCGGTTGCCATACACCTGCACTTGTGACTAGAGCTCGCTTGTGATTGGTTATGCTACGCGAGATGCTAAGAAAATTAGGACCGATTTCATATGTAAATTATGCCATGAAATACGCCCTGGCATCAGAATGCTATAATACTATAATACACGTCAGAATGTCGATCGTAGTAGTCATAGTAAGTGAAATGCCAAACAGCACAGTAATCATTTAATAAGAATTGCTTATTCTTATTAAATGATATAGTGACAAATGCGGGTCTTACAGATTGAAAATGAACGAAGTGGAAATGTTACGTCGATCGCATTGCTTCATGCACTTATTCCCATTAATGTCCTGTACATAGAGTGAAAGTTTGTTAAATGTGTGATGCAAAAGAGCACCCTCCCCTCATGCAGACAAGGATATTTGAAGATTGAAGAATGGGGAGAGGGGGGGGGGCATTTACTGAAACCAAGAACGAGACACTTCCGCTAACAGGCGTTCTCAAAATCAAAGCACTATTTCAGATTTCACGCGGAGATTATAGGAAACAAATTTTGCTGTACGATGCTTCCTGCGTTTTGTTCCAGTACATGAATCGACGAACAAATCTCCTTCCGTAACAGCATCGAAAACCGGAATTTCCGTAGTGTCGTGGAAGACAATTATCCAAGACAATCAGCAGGGGAGATGTCGTTTATACAATTACAGTTTAATTACAACATAAAATATGCACGAAAGAAGGAACACATGAAGACGCCTATAGACTGCACATGCTAACTTCTGCCGCCATATCAAGGAAATAACGAATTTGTCTCATAAATTTTAGAACCTCTGAAAGCCCCTCCGGCACATCAAGGTATCTCTATCATGGGAGCCGGGATTCCAGACACAGGCAGCGATTTCTCATAGGGGACGCAAGGGAAAGCTCGATGGCTTCAAGCAGTAAGATTGAAAGCTGAACAGGGAATAAATATTTTAAAGATTTTGCTAACAGAAGGAATGTGTTATGATACTATTTGTCCAAGTAAATGCATGGTATGGTGATAGAGGAACAAAGGATACTGATATTTCCTATCCATCAAAGCAACATTTGTGCCCATACCTTATATATTTCACTAGCTGATTGGCCGGCGTTGCCCGGGTATTTATATATCCCAATCTTCTATTAGACAGGGAAAAAAAATGAATTCTAACTATAGTGTTGCTTGCTGAAGGGTGGGTTCACCAAATAATTTAGCGACTCCGAAAACTATGGATTCGACACTAATGTAAGTCATTTTTGAAATTTTATTTTTCTCCCCCTCTCATCCCCATGCCGATAGGTGATGAACTTTGAGTTGAATGGCATTCGTTGTGTCACTTTTCATCTCAGCGACCCTGAAAACTATGTATTCCACACTATACTGCGTTTGTTACAACCTGTCCCGGTTCCCGCGCTAGCTGGTCGCTGGCTTTTCTCCGTGCTGGGGAAAGTCAAAGTCAGGCAGCCAATTAAAATACGTAACGTCGCAACAGCGTCTACGTAAGCGCCTCTCTTCTGGCTTTCATTCGTTCCTCGCTGTCCAGCAGACGATTTTTTTCTCGTTTCTCATTGGCACCGAAACTGTCGAGCGATCGATAACGCGGGAAAAGGGACAGGTTCTAACAAACGCGGTATAATATCGGTCGTTTTCGATTATTTTTACATGTCATTCCTTCCCAACCCCACCACTAGGGGTGGCATGGGTGTCTTATCCCCCCCCCCCAACAGTATTTCTTTCCAGATTGCAAGTTATATGTGTACCAAGTTTCGTTGAAATTGCTCCAGGCGTTCGAGAGTTATGGTGGAACATACACACATACATCCATTAATATATATATATTAATTAATAATATCCCCAGCAACATTATTGATATTATAACAATAATTTACTTCTTGGTGATACTTTTGGTCAATGTAACAAATATTTCTAGAAGTTTACAATCCCCAAATTAAAAATTGAACTCTCTGCAACCCCCTCAATAAAATTACAACTCCGACACGGTATAGTGAAATAATCTTATCTTCGTAACGTACCATGTTTGATTTTATGCAGAATGTTACCAAACAACATTGTAAGCCTATACCACAACGTTGTCTATTACTATCTATACTATCTATTAGATGATTGATTTCTGTGTTCGGGGAAATCGTAGGAGATATATCAGTATGGCGTAAGAGATAATATTTATAAATCTCTAAGAACCTGCCGTGCAAACCACCATTTTCAAAACCATGTTTAACAAATTCTGTAAACCCTTCAGGGTTTTCATCTGCATTGGACGGTTTATATTAAAAACAGTACAAGTTCGACCGTATCACTTCCATGCTGTCATTGCACGAAATGCTGCAGTTTGAAGTGAGCTATGTATAGTCAACGAATTTACGAGCACATGGCATTCATTCATTTTCACACTTCATAAACCGCAACAGAAACTTGCCACTTTATTCGAATCAATGGTGGAAAACACAGCATAAATACTGAATGCAACTGCACTCAAATGGATAATATCGGTTGAATTGCATTCGGTGCAACAATGCAGCAGACGCGAAGGAAATGCAATACGTAATTTCCAATGGGTTTTGCTGCATCTTGCAAGCAGGATGAAACGTTCATGCTTTCTGCTCTTGCTTTAGTCTTGACGGACTAATGTACAGGGGATGGACAAAAATATGGAAACACCACGACATCGAACCGGTGATGTCGACGCATTTTTTCCACTTGAAATCGGACACGATGCGACATTCTTTTGTTTTGCGCCGTGAGATAGGATCCTGTCGGACTGCTAGTAGTCGACAGTGCGCTGTAGATAACGTGCAATGCAGTTGATACTGAATCATGTCGGAGCTGACAGTGTTTCAAAGCGGGCAAATTGTTGGTGTCCGCCTTGCAGGCGCCACTGGTACCAAAGTAGCCATGTTATTTGGCATATCGAGAGGGACTCTATCCAAGATCATGATGACATAATAGTGTGTCCGGAAAGACATCATCAGATAAACACCTGCGTGGACGAAAATGTACACTGAGTTACAGAGACAGAAGGACACTGAGGAGGATTGTGACCATGTTTTGCATGGAGAATGGTGCAAGATCCCATTATCCACCCAGGACTTGTATTTGTCCATTCCTCGGAGACTGCAGGCCGTTTTGGAAGCTAAAGGTGGTCCTGCACCTTATTAGCTACAGTATTCAGACATTTCTTCGCAGGTGTTTTCATATTGTTGTCCATCCCCTGGACAAAGGGTTGCAGAAAAAGAATTAACAAATTTTGTCAGTGTGTTATAGGTCCACTATACCGAGTGTTTCATAAGTAATTGAGAGGTTACAAACACGTTTTCCACGTAAAGTATTGAACTTACGTTAATGAAACCAGTCCAGAACGAACCAGGAACTCAGGTTTTCTTTTTTTTACACCCACAAATGTTCAATGTGTGCACCACGGGTGACACGGTACACATCGACACGATAGTCTAGTTCTTGCCACACTCGCATCAACATGGACCTGTCGATAGTGACTGCGATGATACGCTCCCTTAGGACTGCGATATCACGCGGCATCGGTGAGACGAATACCCTGTTTTCGATGGAACCCCACAAAAGAAGTCACACGGTGTAAAGCCCGGTGATCTTAAAGACCGAAACATTGCACAAAACACTGTGAGTGATGTGGGTGATTTGAGTGTCGCCTAGCGGCAGGGATATGAACTCTCAGCTTAACAAAACGTACACGCACAAGCTATGGGCGTTCCTCGATCGTTCTGGACTGGTTTCATTAACGTATGTTCAACACTTTACTTGCAATACATTTTTGTAACCCCTCAATTATTTATGAAACACCCGGTATAATCAGACTAATCAGGACTGTATTTGCAGTTTAAAGAGTGACCTGTGCGCTACAATGCAATTGAATCTACATTTTTTACGTTTACGTTACAAAGTTTTGATAAAGCGTAATTGCTTTCTTTCCGATGTAACGCCCTTTCCCGGGGTTGCTCACTTTAAAAGTAAAAAATGAGAGGCAATAAGAATATCCAATTTTCAGGCTCGCGCATGCACACCAGAGAGAGCCAGCGATCATTAAAAGTCATAATCATGCTCCGCGAATTGCCTCTTCTTTGCCGACGAATAATTTCTCATCATTTACGCTGGCGGATTTCTCCTCCCCGTCCGTATCTCATCTATTCGGCGGGTCTGGAATTTCACGCACGCTGCCGATATCGACCGATCTTTCTAAATTAGTGATACATCCACGAGGGCGCTTCCTCAACTTTTACAGGCTGCTGAAACATCGGAAGGAAACACTTGTAACAGAGTAATCTCAACGAAACGTGATTTTCTCTCGAATTTCAAACAGCGACTGAAGATCGTGAGGTATCATTTTATTATTACGTCACTCGTCACCTTTATAGGTTATGGAGATAATGAGAACGAGTAATAAAGCTATTATATATTAACCTTTAGACGTTTTCAGATGTTTTCAGTGTTATTAGCCTCAACGAGAAGCGCGTTTTCGGCGCGGAAATCGAAATTCTGTGCCGCTTGAAATTACAATATCTTGGAAACTACGAATGGTAAAGTTACAAATCTTTTCTCGTTTTGTTCATTCATGCTCATAAAAAGCAACTGCGCATTAGTAATTAAAAAAATGACTAACGGTTTTAAAAATCAATTTGTTCCTCCGGAGACAACCCCGGTACGGGAGGGTTGAAAAAGGGGTTTCTACTTACTGTATAATCCCGCTTATTTCTTATTGTTTCTGGTAAAAAATATTTTAGTATGTAAAGCAACACAACCATCCACCAACGCTCCGTGAAGTGCGGCTGATTCGGTCATCTGGACATCATCCACAAGATGGTGTTATAGGTTAATTAATGAGACGTACAGATCTTACATTATGATCCAAAGCCGCTTCCAATCTGGAAAAGCTAAGCTTTTGGCCAGAAGTAAAAATTGTGTCCATGGGTATATACTTGGTATATTTATTTGTTGGAGAATTCAAGTTGATCTGTGAAATGTCATTGATTACGAAATAATATACCTAGAATAATCGTAGATGTTTCCTTCCACAGACAAGTTACAATCATTAAAATGTAAACAACAGTCACGTTTATACCTATCGTCCCTTTTCGCAACTCATCGAATATTCACAGCTTGCTAATTTGAATTCGTGTTTCGAAAGGCCTATCTCCGTGGTGGACTGGTTAGCACAGCGAGGTACGATGTCAGGGGTCCCGGTTCGAATTCCGGTTTGGGAATCCTCATCTTCGCCAATAGCCAAAAGTGGCAGAGAAGCGAAGTAAAAAAACACCAAATCAATCAACCCATTGTGTTTCAAAGGAGCGTTGAACCCGATTATCTTTTCACTACTAGAACTGACTCACCTATGAACGCGCAGGGCGATCGAGGAATGCTACACGATATATGAAAAAATCATGATTCAAATAGCTTTCCTAACGTTAAGGAACGCTACACGTAAGTGTTGTTACTTGCAGATAAGAAACAATTCAAAAAGTCATCTTCCTCCAAGCTGACTTTGGACGGAACGTAACAAGAGACATTTTCCGCCGGGTAATCGCATTTCCCGAGGGACCGATTACCGCGACCAAGTTGCATCATTGTGCTGGTCAGGCGAGAGAACAGCTTCTTGCAGATCGATGCCCGTCTCCAAATGACAAAATGAACTCGCGGATCGACGGATGAAATTACCGCAGCAGAAGTTCTTGCAGTCACGTGGAAGCAAAAGCATCAACGACGAGAGAAAAATAGGGAATTTTTAACTTTCTTCCGATATATGCGCTTGAAGCGCAAACAAAGACACAACATCGCACTCCTCGAAACATTCTTGTCCTGATAAGGTTGAAGATTTAAACTCCTCTACTCATCTGTAAATCCCTATGTCCTTGAGATAGAGAATAGAGCAGTTACTAGCTAGGGATACTATCGACACAGGATTGGCAGTGTTGCGGTCTCGCCGCGTAAATAAATGCCTCTCTTGTTCACGGTCTCGTCGTCTCGTCTCGAAATATATCTATAGAACAGGGCTTTCCAAAAGTCCTTGCCACATTTAAATTCACTATAACTTTGTAACGAACAGAGATGTTTCAGGGAAATAAAATTTGTACTTCACAGCAGTTTTTAGAGTTTTACCTGGCAACACTGCATGTCTGTCGTCCTCAACGCCACACCTCCAACTGGGCACCAATCACAACGATGCATTCCTGCAATCTCGTCCTGAAACCCAGAACGGCTTTCCGGAACTGCTCATCCGAAATGTTCGCGATGACTGCAGATATCTTTCCTTTGAGGTCATCCAGATCTCTTGGCTTTTCCGCGTACACAGCCAAATGTCACACGCAGCCAAATGTCACACGCACTCAAATCTGGCGACCTTGCGGGCCACGATGTAGGTCCTCTGCGGCCTGCAAGAGCGAAATGGGCTGGACGTGCACACCAACCTTGATACCGCGTGTAACCAACTGGGGAAGGAGGAACGTCTGCAGCATGTTGAGGTAGGTAGTACCTGTCACGGTATCTTCCTCGAAGAAGAAAGGCCCGATTAGTTGATCAATCGACACAGCGCACCACACATTTACTTTTGGGCTATCCCTATCTTGGGTTTGGAATTCGCGCACCAAAACGCACGATTTCAGCTCTGCATACCACAGAACGCACGCCTTATCCTGAATCGACGCCATCTCGGAATCACCTGATCACTCGCAGTCATGTGATACTCTCAACGTGCAGTGTTGCCAGGTTCAACTTTAAAGACTGATGTCCAGCACAAACTTTACTTCACTGAAATATCTCTATTCGTTACAAAGTTATAGTGAACTTAAATGTGGGAAGAACTTTGGAAACCCCTGTACAAACAACACATACAACATGTCACAGAAAAACATTTCACAGCGTATAAAGATCATCAAGGTAAACAGCTTTCCCTAAAAACATTTTTTCTCTCTCTCTTTCAGGCTGGTTTCAACGCTACCAGCCCTCGAAAAACTGAATTTTACCCTTCACACACACACACACGCACACACAGACACGCATGCATCAAATCCAAGAGCTGGGAAAACTTACGCATTACACGTAAACCAGAAAATTGCAATTGCACTTCGTTGTGGGCTATGATATAAAAAAAAGTTTAATTGTAATTCACCTTTCCACAAATGTTAAATATCAAAACGTGTAAATTAGAATAGAATGGAATATAGGTTTATTTCAGTATGAGCCTTTGCGGCTGTACACACATTTCCATACATCAATTTTTTTGTGGTTTTTTTTTCCAATTTCTACGTGTAAATTAAGTCAGAAGAGGAAGGAGAGAAAAATATATTCCTTCACCTTACTTATAGAGATGTTTATTACCTAAAGAAAAACAATTTGGAATTGCATGTACTATGTAATCTCACAATATGCTCCACGGATAGCTACTAATCAGAACATTGACATGTTCTGGGTTTATTAGTTACAGATCTGAATTTGAATCTGAATTCATTGTAGTGTCCCAAATAGTCAAATCGAGACAACATAGGAATTTGAAAGACATTTTAGTCCAAATGCATGTTACGGGTGGGTCACTGAAACAGCTATTGTTATTTTTTTCAAATCGCATTGAAAGACGGACAAACTGATCGAATTATTAAATATCCCATTATACAAGAACCTGGTAATTTTTTTGACAGACATGCCCGTTGGATACGGGTAGCTTTTGCAGATTATATAGTACGCTAAAAATCGAACCACACAGTTTTCTGCAGAGCTGTAAAGCTCTTCCTACGTAATCCATTTGCCTCACGGAGTGAGACTATCTGGAAATGTCACCAATTCCCCTCTCTCCCTTTTTATGTTCACTTCATGCAGAACTTTACGGGTCATTTCACGAGAATATATTACATATGTCCCGGCTTTTGTGATTCCAGGTTTTCATTGCCCTCAAACTAAGCTTATTACTTCCGGGACTCCTTCATGGATTTTAAAATAATAATAATAATAATGCACAAAGGCATTTCCGCAGTGCAAGAAAATGTCTGCTTTTAGTCGAGCTTCGTTTTAAGCTGCGAGCGTTCATTTTCAAAATGAGCAATTTCGTCATTTGCGTACGCTCATTTACTTGCGCAGTGTGACGCAGGGATCCCAGTGTATTTTTTTTGTGAGGCTGCTAAACGCTATCCTGAAACATAGCCGCAGAAATAGAACATCCCGATGTTCATTTGTTTCACATTTCAGAGTCTGTGCCAGGGAAATTGCTTTTTCATTTGTGGTTTTTCGTAGCTCCTTTGCACTGTTAGCAGTGGAATACCAATGCATATTTTATTAGCGTGAATACATAGACGGTTCCCTTTTTTCCTATATTTATTTGCACTCTTATATTTTGCAACCGAAGTTCGTTCACTTTCATTTACAAACATGGACATCGCCCCCGCTCCCTCTTTTGATCACGCCATTTACTGTTACCCACATCCTGATCAGTTTACGAAGATTTCGTGATAATATCCGTGAAGTGAATCGTCACAATCACACCCAAAAAGGACAACGTAGATAGTACGGGAAGGGCGCCATGAAGCTATATATCCCACTGCCTTTTTCAACTAACCTAATCCCAAGCTCCGTGATCTAATCAGAATTATTTTTTAAAAAAAATATTACCACTCCCTTTCTAACGGAAATATGCACGACTGCTGAGCCAATTTGGAAAATTTGATATCATAATTAGAGACCGGATTTTAAAGGGAAGTCCTTTTTTTTATTTTTCAACACACGGATTATGGAATAAATAACAACAACGTTAATTATTATCTTCCACCAACAAGATTACATGGTTTTGAAAAAGGAAAAAAACATAACGGATGGTTTTGACTTCCCTTTTTCAGCCCACATTCCCTTTTTTTTCCCCCTTTTCAAAAATATTTTCCTTTCTGGTCCCTTTATTGAATAGTTCTTCGACCTACATCCCCCCCCTTTTTAAAAAAACATCCTCCTTGTTCCCTTTATTTACAAGATATCAAATATTTTGTACGATTGTTTCTTTCCCTGAACAAAACTTTCAACAATTGTCAATTTGGTGCAGTTTAAAGGAAACAAAGAACAAGCGCCTTCTCTCTTCCCTTCCCTCCATGAGTGTTGGGAACACGTTGCAGCAATTGTTGAAACAATGCGATCTGGGCTTACGCAGCACCCAACGCATTGTAAGCGGCACGCCTGTTGGGTTGAAAGTGTACTTATCTGCTAGATTTACACTTCTATTGTGAAGTTTTTTAGAATAGTTTTAACTTAACAGTGTGTCAGTGACAACAGTATTGAATATCAGTGAAATGGCGAAGCCAGGTACAAGTGGCAGCAAGTTATGGAATACGGTAAGCTGTTCTAAGGAAGATTTCGTCGAAACGGATAAGATTATTCGCTGTACTTTTTACCATCAAACAAATTAAATAAAAAAAAGGACTGGTTTATTTTTGCACTCTACTAAAAATATTATTTTAAATGAAATCAAAATATATATATATATATATATACCATTCATATATAAAAAGGGACACCAATACGAAATTTAATGTAGCCCTTTTTATATATGAATGGCATATATTGCGCTTTCATTTAAAATAGTATTTTTAGTGGAGTACAAAAAACTATAGTCCTTTTTTCCCATTTTTTGGCAATAATTTTCCCTTTTGTCATTTTTAGAGGAAAGTTTTCCCCTTTAAAATCCGGTCTAATCATAATTCATTGTACTTCCATTTCAAAAAAAAAAAACACGTTACATACACGTAGAGTTCAGAATGTAACAAAATAACTTGAATTCAAAACCTCCGGAGTTCTTATTCGGACACCCTGTATATGGTATAAAAGTAGCGAAAGACTAAACCGCCGTAACAAGAGCGGCTGGAGTGCCATGGAAACTGCTAAATAAGCGACGCGTGTTGCTGAAGCATACTGTGGGGAGGGATTTAACCTGATGTCAGGAACAACCGGCTGCCTGAACGCTTGGAGGAGCCGCGGACCGATTTCGCCCACAAGGTTATGTGCCAGAGGGCGTAGCAGGAAAATCGCTGGCCGAGTCTGAAAGTAGCCTCGGGTACGTATCACTTGGATTTCTGACAATCAATGTAGAAACGTGTCAATAGTTGAATCAATGATACGGCTCACATTGCAAATACGAAATGATGAAACCTCTACATGTGTTTGTACCTTTTGTTTTACGCAGTATTTCCTGGCTTTTAAGTTAATCGCGACGGTAAGGATGAAATGGCGATTAGATTAACCTGATTAAGGGGTAGAAAGGGACGTCCACGCTCAAGCCAAGACTCGAACCAAAGTCTGTCGGTTGCGAGATCGGCTAATTAAATGCGGTTTACAAGCTTGTAAGTATTCAATATTGCGTTCATCCATTCCCTGATCATTTATTTAGGTTTACAAAAATGTTACTGGTTTCAAGATACAAGATTTGTTTTATTTATGTAGTCACAGACAGAAGTGGATTGAAGCACACACATAAGTAGAAGAACTTGCAGCTAGACAACCCACATGGCAAACTGAGGTCCAGTTTATAATCCAGAAATCGTTGTGTGGTTGTGGACATGACAATTCACAAGGAACCGAGGTGATTTCCGTGATAACGCAACGCTCCTTTGATATCTTATTTCTAGCATGGTTGTTATTCTTTGTTACTCTTCGATCTTCTCCTCCAGAACTGATATTAACTGTACTGCTTGAGTTTTAAGTTTGATTTGAGTTTTGTTTAAAAGTTCACTTTTATGCACAGATAGGCTAATTGGGACTGAACCTACAGTTTAAATTGGGATACGAACCACTATGCAGGGGTGTCCACATGCGTCATGGGAATTTTTTGGGGGACAAGATTTTACACAAATTCTATATATCAACAAACAAAAAGGGGGGGGGGTCGTTTCTTTGACTCGTTATTGATATTTAGTCACGGTTATTATGTACAATTTTTCTACCTACCTGTGGGTAATCGCGGCGATGGGGTTGAAATGAAACGCCACCTCTCATGCCTTTACAATCTGTTTGGAAAGGTTGTTGTTAGCACTATTACAACGTTAGAATATAGTCAAGCAGACAACTGTCAAGAATAAGGTTCAGTACATTAACAATGGCAGTGAGCCTGAAGAGTTTTGTACGTTTTATGTTAGCAAACATGAAAGTGAGCCTAAGGTACCTAAAATAAACATGCTTAAATATGTCTGCAAATTTTATTAATCCAAAATAACTTAAGTAAATAATTCGGCATAATGAGAGGGGCAAGGGGAATGTTCTACTTTTGGGAGGGGTGCGTCATAGGCCTTGGGGGGGATGGGTACCCGTGCCACTATGTGCCTCCACCGCCTAGATTGATTTGATTTGGTATATTTTACTTCCCCTTTCTGCCACTTTTGGCTAATCGCGAAGATGTGGATAAGTGACGATATGATGAAATTGATGAAGGGATACTCACACTCCGGGATTCGAACCCGGAACCCCTGAAGTACACGGAGGTCGCCCCCTTGATTTCAATGTGACGATGTTACTACCACGTCACAGGAAGCCCTAACTGTATTTCATAACAATCTAAAAACAGAAGAAAAATGTTTTTTATCGTGACAACACAAAGTCAAACGATTTATGCAATGATCAGTTCGTTGGTATATTTGGTTGCCTACCTAGCAGGATTAACTGGATAATAAGTTCACATTTCTACACTAACAATTGTCTTGCCTCCTCCGTCGAAATTTCCCATGATCAGGTTTCAAAGCCGCATAAAGTAACAAACGTTTCACACACACACACACACACACACATATGTGTATGTATGTATGTATGTGTGTGTGTATATATATATATATATATATATATATATATATATATATATATATATATATATATATATATACATATATATAAAATTATAATAATAATTCAGTTTGGAAAATTAAATCGACGTAATCCACTCTGAAATGCCCTGTATACTATTTATCAATAAAAACTACGTTTCACTACAACAATGTTTTACACATCTGAAGAAAAGTTGGGGTTCAAAGTCCACTTTATGTCCACGTCCACAAAGTCTAAGCGCGACTACAGTTTAAAGTGGGGTCCAAACTACTATGTAATTGCCTCGCCATCGGGAGGGGCAACAAGTCTCAAAAGAAGATAACGAAACAAGAGCCCTTGGAAAAATGATAATACACTAAATCAAAAACCGAATATCATGATATCACCGAATATCATGATATCACGGGTTAAAAAGTTTTGCCCGGAAAGTTAAACGTGAAAAATTGCACGTTACCATCCGAAACAAAAAAAGTTAAAAAGCTTTCCTCCAGGGGAGAGCCTGAAGGCACAGCGAACGATACGCTTAAATTATTCAAAACAAATGTTGATAAGATAGTGATTCCTCCTCTGCATTTTCCTTGCAGCAGAATGAATAATCTCGTTATCAGCCAGCAAGGGAAAAGAGGGGAGGGGGTCGGGTTGCCGAGGTAAGGGGTTAGCCGAAAGCAAACTCTCGCGCCACAGACCAAGGGGAAACCAAGCCAACGTCAATTTCTGTAATGCGACCACCTAGTGGGGATAACATGCTGTTCCGGCACGTACCATCATGGGCAGATTGTAGCCCAAATGCCCAACCGTCTCCACTTGAACTTGCGGCTGATTTCACGATAGCGGCGGACTCCTTGGTCTCTCTCTACTAGAGTAATGGAATGGGTTCAGATCAAAGCGCGATACAAAAGCAGGCTTTAAACCTCTTGACATGAAAGAGTTTGTATGCATGACGTAATTATAATTACTTTCGGCTGCAAATTCAAACGTGATGGCCCAACCGCGATATCCCGCTGCCCAAAATTACATTATGGCGCCTTATAACCTCACAATGGCCAGATTCTAGCGAGTCAGTTGAGAGAGCATGCTATAATTTGAAATTTCGTTTGGGGAGGTTTTTCTTCAACTCCAATATCGAAACTTGTGTTATAAACATGAATAATAAGCACAGTGAGATTTCAAACGTCGGTAGTCGAGCGCGAAGAGTGGTTGACCCACGATCTTACCATCAAAGGTTCCGGGTTTGAGTTGATAAAAAAATACACAAGCTAACCTTCTCCATGCGTATTGCACAGTATTTGTAGCCATGTGGGAAAGATCGTATTGTCAGCACCACGCTCCGGCCGCCTTTGTCTCAACGGTCTTCCGGTGATGTGCTAGATAAGTCAGAGAAATTAATTAACCTTTCACTTCCTCCCCACAAAACTTTGATAAGTCAAGGAATATTGAATAAGGTTCCTGTAGTTGCAGTGGCGTGGTGAGACAATTTTCACAAACGCTTCTTGTAAATCGTAATCTGATGCAACAGGAGCTTGTAATTAAAAATAAATAAAACATACAGTTTTAGAGTACTACGCGGTAAATCGAGTTATTAAAATAAGACAATATGGCTGGAAATTTATTTTAAAAATATCTGGAGAACATGGAAGAGCTAGGGAATTTGTTTTGGTAAAATTTAAAGGGAACCGTGAGTGAAGCTACGTAATTTGTATTTTGGTAATTTTGAGTCATTTTTTGCCTAATTGGAACATTAACAATAATGAATGACATTGGAATAAATACACGGAAGAACAAACACAACGTACATCAAGCTCAAGGAAAGAAATAGCAAAAACAAAACAAAAACTCAATAATATCCTGGGGTCATAAAATGACAAACGATATTAAGTGATAAAACATAGTGTAGTAATATCTGTGCTCAGTGCATTTCTATACTTATTTATTTTGTGATATTAAAACGCAACTATAATATATTGGCCACATTCCCTACAAAACATGAAAACCCACCGGGGCCAGAAATAAAGTTGCTCTATTCAGACTCCTCTCGAATCCGTTTGAAGCAACGGATTGCGATGAAGCTTGGTAGAGAGGGTATGGGCCCCACGGGGAAGCGAATGCTGACGAAAAAATAGTTCAAATTTTCATCATCAGGTTGAAATGTGGCACTGAACAACATCTCGTGAGACCATTGATAACGATGTCTTACGCTTCAAAAGCTTCATTCACGTTGACGAGGCACATACTGAACACTGCTGTACCCACATCAACTCAAATTATTGGTTGTTGTTACTGCAGCGCCTCAATTTCAACCTGGTGGTGAAAATTTGAACTTGTTTCGTAAGTCTTCGCTTTCCCTACCAAGTTTCACTGCAATCTGTTGCTTCGAACGGGCTTCTGAAGGCTCCGAGTAGGGGATTTAATTTGCAACGCCACATTTCAACCTGGTGGTGAAAATTTGAAATATTTTCACAATCCTGCCCTTGGCGGAGTGGTCAGCTTAACTCACTACGAAGCCAGAGATCCCATGCTTGAACCCTAGGTGAAGCATAGATGTATTGTCAATTTCATCAGTTTGTAACACCCCTGGTTTATTTAAAGGTACCAGGACATTAAGAGCATACCCTCGAAAGTACGCGGGTGGAGGCGGGCTACTTCCCCCTTTAGATATGTATATGTGTTTCAAAAAGTATTATTTTATACTCACTCAATATGTTCTGCACTACTGTCTGCTTCATGTTCTAATTACGTATTATATCATGATTCATTCCATGAACTAGTGTATCTTGTATATAAATTAAATTCAGAAGGAAAAGCTTTGTAATGAGATGTAGTGAAAATGTGATCCAATGAAATGTATGATAAAGTTATAAATGTATACATTCTAAAGGTCAATAAATTTATCTGTTATAGTTTGTAACACCAAGTAATACTTATTACGAGACCTCGTCTGATGTTCCCCAGCACCCACTTCTTCAACCGATTCCAGTAAGACCCCCCCCCCCCCCCCACCCATCGTCTCGAATTTACTAATCTCCACACTTCTTACTAGAACTTTACTAATCCAGGGTGATAAAGAACTTTTAACAGATAGAAATTAACAACCTCTTACCACTCCCAATTAATAACTTTGTCAACTTTAAATCCCTAACCTATTAACTCTTTTATTCCATTTCATACACCTTACACTATAGTATTAACCTTCGATTACTAACCTGTTCTCACTAACTTTAAGATCTTAAAATTAATAATTATAGATCTAACACAATAACATTTTAACCCTACTAACACTTTTATATGTAAACCAACGATTATTCTGGTCTCTGAATAATTGGTCCCTTTTCTGGTATGATTTAATCAATGTATCTTGTATAAAAAAATGGAAATAACGAAGGATAAAGAACAAAGATAAACGGGGGATTTCGGTAAATATTTCGCGTAACTAACGTTCCGGTATAATTTAAGGTACCGGAACAATAGCGCATACCTCCGAATGTATGGGGGTGGAGCAAGACTATTCTTTCGGGGGTTCCCCCTTTAAAAGTTACTCATCTTCATCGTCGCGATTGCCCCAAAGGTAAAAAACTGACGTGAGAAGAAACACCAACAATTTAAAATTGACTGCCTTAGGAGTTTCACATGCTATTTCATTTGACGCAAGGATTCTCCTACCCAGTGGCGCAACCATTGCCCGCCCCAACCTTCGACGGAAGTCAATTCTAGGGGGGTTGGGGGCATTGATGGCCAAGGACACCTGCAAGGGAGGCACAGAGAAGCAATTGCCCCCTTCGATTTCAAATTTTATTCAAATAAAAATACTCCGAACGATGTAAATGAAAAAAGTTGTGAAAGAGACAATGCCATGGCGTCCAGTGAAATTATTTTCGCCCTAATAAATCTATATTGTTTTCAATTGCAAAAATTGGATCTAAAAATTTTCTTGGCAGCTTCGCACGCAATATAATTATTTTCCGTAAGGGATTTAAGTAATGTGTGTTGTATTGAATAAACTTTGAATACGTACACAATTTAGTGTTAGCATGTTGCATTTGTGTAAAACATATGTTGTACATGAAAGATACATGTTATATGTACAAAAATAATTATATTGCATAAATCATTCATTTTCTGCCAATCAAAAATATAGTTTGTTTGCTTATTTTCCATTATTAATGTGAAATTGACGGTGTTCAAAAAATATTTCAAATAGATTGTTCCAAACAAATGCTTTAGCACCGACTTCTACCCCTTTTTTGCGTAATTTATGAAAATTCAATATGCTGACCAAGGCAGAAATTTAATTTTATTATAAAACACAAACTAAACGTAACGTTTCAACCTTATAGCAAGGTCTTCTTCAGACTCTGCACCAAGTACAAATGTAACAAGATACAAAACAGGGCATTATATATACACAAACATTACTCCCCTCCAGACTATTAGAAAGTTGTTCAGGAACATTCTAGCAGGTGGCTTTCCCTTGTCAACTGCACTCTCACCTAAAAGGCTAAACATATTAACTTCCATATAGAATGTGGTTGGACTCTTTATCTCACGCTCTCTTTCCTTCATTCTTCTCCCTTCTTCTCTCCTCTTTCTCTCTTGTCCTTTCCACTCTTTCAAACACCTTCTTCCATCCGTTGAACTTCGACAAGGAAGCATGCTCCACTCAGCTCTCCACTCCACGCGCGAGTACAATGCACAGGACACGCGGTTCTGCGCAGGTTCTTTTGCCTGAGGTCCCACTACACGTGAAAGAGAAGTTGAGTGATATCAGAAATGGTCACACCTTACAACAAAGGTTGTTAAAGGTCCAGGAACTCCTAAATTCTAATTGGTTCTATAGGGTTCCGCTGCAGGACCGGAACCTAGTCTCTCGCACAATTCAAATTCGGTACAAGTTGCGTATTGTTTCATTGAAAAAAGGTTCCTGGACCGTATTTAAATTCATCAGGAAAAAAGGTTCCTTGACCGTACATAAATTGATCCGGAAAAAAAGGTTCCTGGATCGAATTGAAATGCTTTACAGAAAAAAGAAGGTTCTTTACGGTTCCCTGCTGATTTAGCTTCCTGATTTTCTGTCCCGGACCGGAATTGATTTATCTTTAATTCCTGGACATTTAACAACCCTGCTTACGACCCAAAGAAGATGAATAATTAGATGAAGTTGAAATAACACTCACAAAGGAATGTCCATGACAAGCGTGGGACTAGAACCTGGAAATATAGTTAGTCGAGCTCTCAATGCTCTCAGCAACGAGACAAAGAAAAATTTGACAAATCCGCCAAATTTTCCACGAGAACCATTCACAATATCATTATTATATTCTCTTCCAGCCACTAAAAGAAACCACAGGGAAGAAAACTCGATTCGTAATATTTCAATGCACGTATCTACGGACCGCAGACCCCACGCATCTGCAGGAGGGGCCGCTTGCCAAATTTTCATGGGCTACCAATACCTACTAGAGGAGCTCCTGCAAAGCCAACAAGAATGCCTTTCCATTCATCATTTTTTAACCCCCTCCGCCCTTGACAAACGACGATCGCTGCCGCATTGAAGAAAAATAAAACGAAATAGGTTTCCTCGGATCGGCAGCTGCTCGCCTCCGCTTTCACGCGAATGGGCCTTGCACTTGGTTCCTCCTCCTGCACGATGTTTACTGCCACTGCTTGGGTTCCGGGGACCCGGGTGGCCGCTCGAGTAAGACGAATCGCCCGGTCGATAAGACCAATCGCTTGGATATTACGAATAGGCTTCACATTGTGACTTGTGTTTTTTTTTCTTCGTCTTCTAAGGTTTCCCCCTTCGATATCGTTTCGACGAAGTTGAAAAGAAGGTAAAGTAAGCTGTCGTGACGAATGATACCAATGCATCTTGCACCGACAGAGCATATCCTGCACGATAAATTGCTTCTGGTGAACGTTACGTGCCGAATGCTAATTTTATAGCAGTGGATACAACGCTTCTACAGGAGATACAAATTAAGGCATTTTTTTTTTCAAGTCAGGTGTCGTCCAACTTCTGATGTCTAAGGGTGCGAAAACACTGCACATTGGTGAGGGAGGGGAAGCATACAGACAGACAGAGACACACACACACACACACACACAATATATACATACATACTATATATCATTAAATATATGCCACTTAATAAATAATTAAATTATACAATTTACAATATATTACATCGACTATCCTTCATTCAAAATTCGATTGCAAATTGAAGATTTAATACACTACTTAATACACTACTAATGCTATAAACAGTGATTTGCGTGACTAGGGGGAGGGACCAAAATTAAGACATATTAAGAAGATAATAGTTTCCGATATAACATGCACATGTAAATGCTATTACGTGTTTTATTTATATATTTATTAGATCTGAGCCGATACCACCATTTGCCGATACCGATACTTGTATAATTCCAGGATAAAATAACAAAGTCTAGTTAACGAGTCATACTAACTCGTCAAAACACTAGACAGGTATCTAGAAATATATAACTTGCGGAGCCAGTCTGAGCCAAGTGTCTCAGAAATATAATAATAAAAGTGTTTCTATTTAATCCGTTAATATAATTTTTGGTCGATTCGCAATAATATGTAAATTAATTAATTAGTACTTAATTTCTCCCATGCGTATGGAGTATTGTTGTATATAACCACAGACTAAGAAACTGAGGAAAGATAACGTTAATACCTATTTTTGATAGAAGAATGGCTGCTGCTGCAAGTGATTATGACCGACATAGACTTAGGCAGAGTCCTTTGATACCTTGGATATATGGTTAAGCTGGAGTGAAATGTCATTAATCCCTGTTGCACATTTGTTTCTATTCTCTAGGTGTCTTCCAGTTCCCGTTGACGATTTGCTACTGCAAAGGAAAGACGTGACAAGGCTTCTATTGGAGCCGCCTAGGGGTTTGTCTTGAATGGGATTTACAACTATAACTATAACAATCTCGTCCATTGAAAACTTCTAGGCGTATTCCACGTCATCGTACAGTAGGGTCGAGATTACTTTTCTGATAGCAAAAACATTTTTTACATTTATTGTGTACCTACTGTTCATTTATTTGCTTATTATTTGCATTTACTATTGCGAAATGCTCAGTTGTTTATTACTTCTTTTTACATACTTATGTGTGCAACAACGTTTCTTAGTTTTGTTTGTGCGTGTGGCAGATTTCTATATACATTCTGTGAGTGCTCATTTCCCTATTTTCGGAAGCGATGGATCGGGAACACCTGACCCGGAAAAAAAACACTTTCGTTAGCCTATCAAGAGCGATGGATCGGGACAAACCACGCCCACTTTTCGGGAAGCGATGAAACGGGAGTAAATCGTTCACTCCACTCTTACAATTCTGCCTGGTATTGAACTCTCAGCACATGAGAATGATTTTCTACACAATAGTTTGCCCACGCGACGTGGTGCGTCAAAACTAACACACGAGTACAGTGCGCGGAGAAACATTTCGAATCATGCAGATCCTGTACAGTCACAGACAGTTTTGGGATGTAACAAATTCATTCAGTGCATTGCTTACAACCCGGAAGTGTCCTACCCTTAAGGAAATGTTTCCACGACCAACAAAATTCGCTCGAAATGGGGTGTGAAAAACTCAGAAGGGAAGGAAGGCATTTCAGAAATCTGTCATTCCACCAAAACCAAATGAAACTGTGTCTTATAAAAACAATAAGAACAGAGTGTAGGGATGGCTCAACAAAATTCAATCGGACAAACCGAAAACGATTGTTTGGTTGATTTCGTTATTTTATTTCGCATTTCTGCCACTTTTGGCTAATTGCGAAGATGAGGATGAGTGATGATACGATGAAATTGATGAAGGGACACTCATAACTAACAGACATGCCCAAGCCGGGATTCGAACCCGGGACCCCAGAGACCGAGAACGAGACAAGTCTCTAGAAATCGAGACGCGACTGAGACTTAGTGCTCGACACTCTGGTATATTTGAGAAAAATTCTGAACCATATCAAGACTATTATTAAAACATAAGTTACAAATGTTCTTATAGACATTTCAAAGTCTACCCATCAGTGATAACTGAGAGCCTGTGCTGAGTGGTTACAGGGTGAAATTATATTTTTCTGGTTCGTAGCGTCGAAACGAGGGGTCAAACAGGAAAAAGTTATTTAAAAAAAAATTGAAAACTAATGAGGCTCTGGCGTCTGGACTGACAGCCAGTGTAATCTCTGTGCGTTGTCCTTGTGTGTTTGTCCTTTCGTTCCTTTCATCTTATCATTATTCATCGTCACGATTAGTCAAAAGTAGCAGAAAAACGAAATAAAATAAACTAATTCAATCAATCACCGAAAGCCAGTAGTATCTGACCCCGCCAGTGGCTGTCGCTATTTAATATTCGCAATTCATTTGTATGTACTTATAACTAATTTGCACGGGTTTTAATTAATTTGCACGTACTTAGAATTCATTTGCAAGTACTTAGAGTACTTTACATTTATGTATTTGCATGTTTATAACTTTTATGAATATATATTTATTTATTTTATGAAAAATATGTATATAAAAGGTAATTAGAGGTACTAAATGCTATGCATATGTTTTTATATTCATTACTACAAAGTATGTAATGTATGAATCGATAATATTAATGTTTATAGTATTGAAAATAAGTTTTCTATGGTTTATGAACCGCTATGAACGGTGGTAATGGCTGTAGGTACAGGTCCAATTACGATTGGGGACGGTCCCGGTACTCGAACCCGAGATATGTAATGTTATTAATTAGTACTATGTAATAATGTATGTTATTATGGTATGAAAGACGATGGTTTCACACGCTAGACAGAATACGGTCTTTGAATCTCAACTCCGCTCTGATGCCAGACAGAGAGAATGAATTAATATTCCGCGCAGGTAGAGGAGAAAGGAATTTGGGGGAAGCGCGTTCAAGGTCAAATGACGTCAGAACAAAGGAAGAACCTGATTCACCAATCAGAGAACGCGTCGGTAGGTTTTCAGAACCGGTTTTTCCAAGGTTAACCAGTACGCAATAACAGGGGAAAGCTATGCAATACTGTAGGGCAGGGGAGGGATTCAACCAGACAACAAAGGATGTCTGAGAATGTGCAGCAACGGTCAAATTTCTGAAGCTATGCGTTGCTTGTAGAACCGGTTTCCGCCGCCAATTAATATTCAGCTCAGGGTTGCCCCAAGGCACAGGACGCTTTAGCGCAAGGTTTTTTTTATCTGTACTATGAAGAAGGGAGAGCTATCAGGGACGGGGCCTACAGTCTTCACCATTTGCTTTTATCATGGGGTAACGAACCTAGGACCCTTTGATTATTGATTTAGGTAGTAAATGTATGTTACTGTGTGCTATTTAACTTAATTTTGAGTTTATTTTTTACCAAACTTTGACTTTATGTCAAACATTTTCACAGCTTATCCTTATTTTTACAAAAATAACACTATTTGTACTATTCAGGCAACATTTTTTATTAAATTTTGGACTCGCAAAGATATTTTTTCAACTTTCAATTTATTATTTTACAATTTTATGTTAATTTTTTACCAAAATAACACTATTTATACTATTCAGGCAACATTTTTTATTAAATTTTGGACTCACAAAGATATTTTTACAACTTTTTAACTTATTATTTTACAATTTTATACCTATTTTTAACCTAAATAACACAATTTGTACTATTCAGGCAACATTTTTTATTAAATTTTGGACTCACAAAGACATTTTTTCAACTTTTAACTTATTATTTTACAACTTGATATTAATTTTTTACAAAAATAACACTATTTGTACTATTCAGGAAAGACTTTTAGTTACATTTTCGACACACAAAGTGTGTGTTCTCAACTTTTTTTGTTTATTTCACAAATTTATACCTATTTTTACCAAAATAACACTATTTATACTATTCAGGAAAGACTTTTAGTTATATTTTCAACACACAAAGTGTGTGTTCTCAACTTTTATTTGTTTATTTACACAAGTTTAGGCTTATTATTACTCAAATAACACGATTTGAACGTGTTTTTATTACATTTTACACTCACAAAGATATTTTTACAACTTTTTAAATTATTTTACAATTTTATACTTATTTTTACCAAAATAACACTATTTATATTATTCAGGCAACATTTTTTATTAAATTTTGGACTCGCAAAGATATTTTTACAACTTTTTAACTTATTATTTTTCAATTTTATACCTATTTTTACCAAAATAACACTATTTATACTATTCAGGAAAGACTTTTAGTTATATTTTCGACACACAAAGTGTGTGTTCTCAACTTTTATTTGTTTATTTCACAAGTTTAGCCTAATATTTACTCAAATAACACGATTTGAACGTGTTTTTTATTACATTTTGGACACACACGCACTCACACACACACACACACACACACACACACACACACACACACACATCCACACACACACACACATCCACACACACACACATAGAGAGAGAGAGAGAGAGAGAGAGAGAGAGAGAGAGAGATTTTTTCCAAGTTTAGGTTTCTTTCCACTCAAATAACACAAATTAGATTACGTTTAAATTAAATTTTGTACACATGAAGTGTGTTTCGTCAAGTTTTACCCTTTTATTTTACAAGTTTAGGCTTAATATTACTCAAATAACACAATTTTATCCAGCAGGGAAGGATTTGTTATTATATTTTGGATGCACAAAGAGATGTTTTCAACTCTTTTACTGATTTTTTGCAGGGTATGTATTATTTTTTATTTATTTTGTTTTGTATCATATATACATTTACAAATTTTTAACTTAGAGTTTAGTATTTATTTAAATCTTTTCAAAAACACTAAAGAAAAAGTACTTTTAGCTAAAATGTAAGCCACAGAATATATTATTATTATTATTATTATTATTATGGTTTACTGATTTTTACTATGCTATTTTTGGTTCTGTATTTCTATATGTATTTATTTAGGTCAGGTTACGCCTGCTACGTAGGAAAGTTTGTTTATTTTAGAGTTTGCTGAGTATTTTGTTACTCTTATACTAGGTAAAGTTTTCTAAATATATCAGGTAGAGCTCCATCCATATACTTTTGTTTTTGCTGTTTGGAGATGATGCGATCAGCATCACTCTCCATCTGCTTTTTATTTTATGTACCCAATATTATTTTCAGGCTTAGTGAATTCTAGAGCCTATTTATGCAGGAGAGAGGGCTTGAAAATTTTGATCTCAGATAACCCACAACTATTTGTCAGAGTATTTTAAAGGATATTTTATATTTATTATGTGCCACTAGAATATCAAAGCTTACTTAATTTTTATGTCTGTTACGCTGTTATTGTATTTCTAGCTAAGGTTTACTGGATAAAGTACACGAAATGTTTAACATTTCAACTATTTGCCTTTATACGAGGCCAAATTTTTAGTGTAACGAAAATTATTGTGTGTCTATAAAGACTGAAATCCCTTTACCGATGGGTCCATAACTGGACGCTTACCAACATTGTTCCTTTTTTTAAAAAAATATAACCATTTGTCAATATATTGACAATTCACAGGACAAGACGAAGTTCACAGACGACTGACTACATATATGAACCATAGGTCCATTTGCTAAACTTTTTTTCTATGCTAGAAGAATAATTTAGCCTTATAGCCTTTTTCAAAATATTTTTGAAGTATTACTGGTTTTTTGGGTGCATCAACACTTGGGTTATTTCCATTTGGTTTATTATACGAGGCTACAATCACTATTTGAACACTGAAATCCTCTGATTGAAACTAAAAGCTTAGGCTGTAACTAGGGATTTAGTATGTATATCGACAATTTATAGGACAACACGAACTTTACAAAGGATTGTAGGTGATGTAGGCTCACACGCCAGAGCTTTGTTAACCTGCAAGAAGCATTTACAGCTAATGCTACGAGGAAATGAGGTTGATTTTTACTGTTTCACAAGAATGCTATTTTTATACACCCAATATTTGCTTTTTCAAGTGACTACATGTACCAGTAGCACTTACAGGCCAACTCTAACTAGACTTCGACTTCTTCTATATCAGGTGCTAAATTTATGTGTGTGTGGATGTGTGTGTGTGTGTGTGGATGTGTGTGTGTGTGTGTGTGTGTGTGTGTGTGTGTGTGTGTCCAAAATGTAATAAAAACACGTTCAAATCGTGTTATTTGAGTAAATATTAGGCTAAACTTGTGAAATAAACAAATAAAAGTTGAGAACACACACTTTGTGTGTCGAAAATATAACTAAAAGTCTTTCCTGAATAGTATAAATAGTGTTATTTTGGTAAAAATAGGTATAAAATTGAAAAATAATAAGTTAAAAAGTTGTAAAAATATCTTTGCGAGTCCAAAATTTAATAAAAAAAACGTTCAAATCGTGTTATTTGAGTAATAATAAGCCTAAACTTGTGTAAATAAACAAATAAAAGTTGAGAACACACACTTTGTGTGTTGAAAATATAACTAAAAGTCTTTCCTGAATAGTATAAATAGTGTTATTTTGGTAAAAATAGGTATAAATTTGTGAAATAAACAAAAAAAAGTTGAGAACACACACTTTGTGTGTCGAAAATGTAACTAAAAGTCTTTCCTGAATAGTACAAATAGTGTTATTTTTGTAAAAAATTAATATCAAGTTGTAAAATAATAAGTTAAAAGTTGAAAAAATGTCTTTGTGAGTCCAAAATTTAATAAAAAATGTTGCCTGAATAGTACAAATTGTGTTATTTATGTTAAAAATAGGTATAAAATTGTAAAATAATAAGTTAAAAAGTTGTAAAAATATCTTTGTGAGTCCAAAATTTAATAAAAAATGTTGCCTGAATAGTATAAATAGTGTTATTTTGGTAAAAAATTAACATAAAATTGTAAAATAATAAATTGAAAGTTGAAAAAATATCTTTGCGAGTCCAAAATTTAATAAAAAATGTTGCCTGAATAGTACAAATAGTGTTATTTTTGTAAAAATAAGGATAAGCTGTGAAAATGTTTGACATAAAGTCAAAGTTTGGTAAAAAATAAACTCAAAATTAAGTTAAATAGCACACAGTAACATACATTTACTACCTAAATCAATAATCAAAGGGTCCTAGGTTCGTTACCCCATGATAAAAGCAAATGGTGAAGACTGTAGGCCCCGTCCCTGATAGCTCTCCCTTCTTCATAGTACAGATAAAAAAAACCTTGCGCTAAAGCGTCCTGTGCCTTGGGGCAACCCTGAGCTGAATATTAATTGGCGGCGGAAACCGGTTCTACAAGCAACGCATAGCTTCAGAAATTTGACCGTTGCTGCACATTCTCAGACATCCTTTGTTGTCTGGTTGAATCCCTCCCCTGCCCTACAGTATTGCATAGCTTTCCCCTGTTATTGCGTACTGGTTAACCTTGGAAAAACCGGTTCTGAAAACCTACCGACGCGTTCTCTGATTGGTGAATCAGGTTCTTCCTTTGTTCTGACGTCATTTGACCTTGAACGCGCTTCCCCCAAATTCCTTTCTCCTCTACCTGCGCGGAATATTAATTCATTCTCTCTGTCTGGCATCAGAGCGGAGTTGAGATTCAAAGACCGTATTCTGTCTAGCGTGTGAAACCATCGTCTTTCATACCATAATAACATACATTATTACATAGTACTAATTAATAACATTACATATCTCGGGTTCGAGTACCGGGACCGTCCCCAATCGTAATTGGACCTGTACCTACAGCCATTACCACCGTTCATAGCGGTTCATAAACCATAGAAAACTTATTTTCAATACTATAAACATTAATATTATCGATTCATACATTACATACTTTGTAGTAATGAATATAAAAACATATGCATAGCATTTAGTACCTCTAATTACCTTTTATATACATATTTTTCATAAAATAAATAAATATATATTCATAAAAGTTATAAACATGCAAATACATAAATGTAAAGTACTCTAAGTACTTGCAAATGAATTCTAAGTACGTGCAAATTAATTAAAACCCGTGCAAATTAGTTATAAGTACATACAAATGAATTGCGAATATTAAATAGCGACAGCCACTGGCGGGGTCAGATACTACTAAAGCCGATAGTGTAGTGGTCCGGACTCCACTGTAGGTCCAGTCCCAATTAACGTTTCTGTGCATAAAGTGATCTTAAAGCAACCTTCGAGTCGAGACCAAGACCATGACAAGTCTCATCTCAATACCATCCCTAAGGTATATTTATTTAATGCCGCATACTATTTAAAAAAATACAAATTTCTACAAATTTAAGTTCTATTCTTTTCCCAAAGATTTGGAATGTCAGTAAAGTTAACACTTTCCTAAAATACAGAAACTTTTTTGATATTTCCATTTGCTATACGAAAGCGGTTTCGCGAACGTTCCGCTTCTGCCATCTATTATTCAATTCCGCAACTAATCACAACCCAGCAACGGCACATTGCATTACTAGATTCCGAAAACAATTATCCAACGCCTCAGTTCTCAAGAAAAAGCAAAGTTCAGAGAATGAGCAGACAAAGATGGAAGCCTGGGGTGTGGTTGTAACTCAAAAATAACTTGTTAGTGACGTCATGCCTTGTGTCACTTCCAAATGATAAAAAAACTAGGGAATAGCCGTTTCTTGCTCCCCTCTCCCCCGCCGCCTTCCCTTGTAAATCATATTCAGCTGACACTTGTTCAATATATTCGTCGAAATGAGCTAAAAGTGTGGTGGGAACTGGACTTCACGCCGGCTTCATTTCAAGGGCGAGACTGCAGAACTCTGCTTTAACGGGTTCATGGACCGATTTCTTTTCTTTTTAATTCCTTCGATACCAGCTGCAGTCAAGATGGTCCTTCTGAACTAATTCTGCAGTCTTCTCTCCTTCATGTAACGTGTCGTATACATTACAGCGCGAACAAACACAGTGCTGTCCCTAGACGGCCTGGAGAGAGGGAGAGAGAGAGGGGGGGGGCAGAGCAGCCGCTATTCCTTGAAATATTTGACTGAGGAAGTCTTGGAAAGGTTGAGTCACGGACACAGATATGAACTCGCACGAATACGTAAAGCCCGATTCACATGGAACTGGATTTCCTGTAGGAATGTCCTAGTTGGTGCTGGACTGGACTGCATTTGTAATAATAAGGATTCTTTCATTATCGGCTAATCATATTTGCCACGTATAAATCTCAACGCTTTGCATAAATGCCTAACGAACTGAACACGAACGCGAATCATTTCAGTTAATTTTTCTTTTACCGAGAAGCGAAGAAAACAAACCAACACTCGGAAACCGCAGACAAAAAAATCCATCTGCAAACTCACAAATTATCTTCACATGGCCAAACGCTCCGATTGGCTGTTCCACAGAATTCAGTCGAGGGAAGCCAGTTGCAATTAGAACATAGCCTATTCCTCAAAACCAGTCAAGGAGCCAGCTCAGCAGCCATCACTTCCGGTCAGGCAGCCAGTTCAGCGCCAATTAACTGGAAATCCAGTTCCGTGTGATTCGGCCTTAAGTTAAAACGAGCAGGTTGGAACATGTTTACGGTACCAGTTGTTTTAATACTGGCATGACTCTCTCTCACTCTCTCTTCTTGTCTGTTACGTATTGTCGTGTGAAAACCAGTGGAACGTTAAGTCCAAAAATAAGGTTTTCGGTTTTGTTTAACGAATCTCCTTTGAAGAAAGCTATTTAGCTATTTGTAGTCTTATCGACATAGCTCCAACTCTAATCCTTAGTGGAGTATCTCCAGTTTACCGACTGCTTTTAGTAAAGACATATTCCTGGAGTTACGCCCGTCTGGTTCTCACACGACGGTATAACCTACACCAATTGTGATGAAGCCGTGGATTATTTTGGATTTTAGGGTGGCCTTTTCATTTCTATTACACGCTGCCGCGATGGTTTGTACAGTTCATACGCCATCGGACCGGTGTCCGTAGAGAAGAGATCAGCATGACGCAATACGAGGACAAAGGTCCAAGGTTCGAGACCTGGTCAGACATGGATTGGTTTATTTTACTTCGCTTTCTGCCACTTCTCGCTAATCGCGAAGATAACAATGAGTGATGATATGATGAAGGGACACTGAGAAAGAACACCCTTTCTCAGGCCGGGATTCGAAGCCAGGACTCCTGGAGTCCACCACCGTCAGACATGGATGTATCACTGTGTTCGTCAAATCACTCATACTCAACGTCGCGCCTAACTCAAGAGGTAAAGTATACAATTTGTTTTACACTGTTTTGCTGTTCAGATAAGGTACCGCCCTCAACAAGAATAACGAGTTAAACAAGGTAATACACTTTATCTGAAGAGAAGTGCACTTCAGAAGTACTGCTATTTACATTATAAGTGCAGTGCATTAGTATATAATTATTTCTAAGCTTAAAAAAAACTATTTGGTCTTAACAGAAAATTACACTAATTAAATTTCTAAGTTTAAATATTTGTCCCATAAAATATAATTATAATAATTAATCATAATGAAAGCAGAAGGCTTCGGAAACGACTTTGTTGAGAATGTCTTCAGTTTTAAAGAAATCTGGTTGATATTCCAATTTATCAAACAAAAAAAAAACCAAAAAAAACAAGGCCTCTCCACATTGAGTGAGGTATTTATGGAACTTGAGTGACTCAAAGGAGTTCACTTGGTGTAAAGTAGCATGTCATACTATAGAATCTAGTGTATTCACCTAGAAGAATCCACAGAACAGACGCGTCACTCCGTGTGAAGCTTATCAATCATTTTGGCCACCTCAATAAGCGTTCCATACTTTCAATAGTCGGTACATTGTATTACATGTGTGTGGCCCACAGAAGAAGTGATGGTGCCAGAGGGTACAAATGGGAGGAGGCGCTGCCACAATCGCTCAGGAAATCGGGAAAAAAGATAAATAAATGCTTAAGATATTCCTGTACCCCCAATGTCTCCCCCCCCCACACACTTTTCTGGAGCAGTCACTTCCACAGGAGGAATATATACCAATACCAACATTGCAGAGAACACCACTATTCATTCAGGACCAGTTGATCACAAATCACTGCATATTCTACAATGTTTAACATTAGCTAACATTTTTCAGATTTTAAATTATTTTTTTGCAATATTCCTTGATATTTAATCCTATTTCCCGTACTTCCCAGGAAATCAAGTGTTGAATCTGAACTATGACATTCAGGCGTACCTATGCATCGTAAATAGACGCAAACGAACATGTACACAAAAAGCAATGTGTATTAGAAAAACATGAAACATTCTTAATACGATAAATACATCAAGTATTTACAAACTAACTTGAAGGTGCTTTTCTTAAATGCTCGAGACTATATAATTTCGGTAAACAAAACATACAAAGTAGGCAATAGAACACTAATCTGTTAATTTGTATTTCAATGTAGGGCTCCTGCTTTCACACCACACTAATCACTCGACCACAGAAGTTCGTTCTTTTCCTTTAGGGCTGTAATAATACAGATTTATATCTTAGTTATTTTACGTCGCTTTTCTACCTATTAGGTTAATCGCGACGACGAGGATGAATATTGAATAGCTGAGATCGATAGTGAGGTATAGTAGCGCCAAGCTTTCTGAAATCTCGGAAAATATGCGAACTACAAGGTTTCCCGTAATTTAGCCGAGCGACAGTAGCGCCACTGCTCCCATGACAAGGTGGTGGATCTACAACACTTTTACCAGTATTCGAACCTCAGACGCTTCGCAGCGCTCACGCTGACAAATCCGCCATAAAGGCTGGAATTAATGTCTACAGTAATTAAGAAATACATACGGACTTCAGAATTGTTCGAATATTTCATGGAGTAAAAAAAAAAGCGTGTTGGTTAATGAAAAGTAAATGAATCAATATAGTTGGTGATAAATCTGAAAACTTCACCGGAAGGTTCGAGTCGGACGATATGGAAAATGCACAACTGGTGCGAAATTGTCCCTCATCCACTCAATACATTACATTCGTAAACTAAAACGACAATAATATCCAGTGTTCCCACGTGTTTGTCTCTACAAAGAATTTGTAAGCGCCAAAATGTGTGTGTGTGTGTGTATGTATATATATATATATATATATATATATATATATATATATATATATATATATATTTCGATATAGGTGCTAGGCAATACATTTTAGTCGCTCCTACAATACTACGAAACAAATCCCAATGTACACAAATGTGCATCAACATCCTCGAAAGGAAGACATTATGAACACACATCGTGCCCATGTTGGATGTAACACTGACGATTTGTATGCTGGGACTGGCGAAATGAATCACGGCCTTTGGAGGAGTGTGGAGAGGGAAGGGTGCGACAAGAGATGGACCAAGGCCTGGTGCCAGACAACAAATGTGACGACGTACCCTACACAGACCAGCATACGAATTATCGCTTCCCCTTTTACGGAACACAGCTACCGGTCAGATCGTGGTTGTTAACGGTGGATGCACACGCAAGGAACACGGTGTCTAAATTTATGTTTCCGTTCCTTCAGGAACAATGAAAGATATAGAAGTTAGAACTGTATACATGTATTTCCCAGCTGCCCAGGAAAACTCTTATACTTAACGGCTCACCAACGAAGTTCCCAAGTACGATTGATTTGATTTCATTCGGTTCATTTTACTTCGTTTCTCTGTCACTTTTTGGCAAATCGCGAATATGAGGATCAGTGATGGTGTGAAAAAATTGATCAAGCCATGCACAGGCCGGGATTCGAACCCTGGGCACCTGGTGTCGCAGCGCGCTGTGATAACAACTCCGCCTGTTCCCGGGCTTCAGTCCCGGCATGGGTGTTCTTCGACAGCGTCGAGGTAAAAGGAGAGAAAGAGAAAGCAAAGGAAGAGGAGAGAAAGACAGAAGAAGAAAGAGAAGGAGAGAGAGGCTATGCGAGAGAGAGAGATTATCTTTCTCTCTTTCGTCTTTCTCCCTCTCCCTCTCTTCTTTCTCCCTCTCTCGCTCTCTCTCTATCTTTTTCCTTATCTGCCTCATTAAAGAGAGAGATAAAAATGAAGGATGGAAAGAGAGAGATAGAGAAGTTGAAAAATGGGGAGAGAGAGAAAGAAGAAAGGAAAAGGAAGAAACGGAGAGATAGGAGGTGGAAGAAGGAGGGAGAGAGAGAGAGTTTCCCCCTTTCTTTTCACTTTTCTTTGGAAAGAGAGAGAAAGAGAAAAAATCTTTTCTCTCTCTCTCTCGTTTATTTTACCTTCCTCCCATTCTTTCTCTCTCTTTTGGGGATGGCTGAGGGGGGGGGGTGCCCCTCTTGCCCGGTGGAGAAAGAAGAGATCTTTCTTTCCTCTTAGAGAGAGAGAGAGAGAGAGAGAGAGAGAGAGAGAGAGAGCTCTCATCTCCTTTCGTCGCATCTCAAAAGTAGAAGAAAAGCGACGTAAAATAGCCATATATTATATCCGTGAGTTTTAGCAGTCGCGAAAGCGAAAGCGCGCCATCCGAATTCCAGAACGACACTCTGATGTGTAGCGAAATACTTGACTGAACCAAGAGGAAGCTTCCTTTAATAGTGACGCCAAAAAAAAAAATAGGACTGTTTATAAATCCACATTATGCACAGATAGGCTCATCAGGGCTGAACCTGTAGTTTAAAGTGGGACCCGAAGCACTGTGTCATGTAGGAGGTGGTAATGTTACCACTACGCCATCTGGGACGCTAGAGTTTCAATATTCGCACCTTTCTAACCACTTTAAAAATAATGGTGACAACTGTTATGAAAATTAAAGAGCCTAATAATACAGCGCCGGCCCCCTTGGCCGAGTGGTTAGCACATCGTGCTTCGACGAGGTCTCTGGTTAGAATCCCGGCCTGGGCGTGGATGTTTGTATCCAATTTATCATATCATCATTCATCACTCATCCCCATCTTCGCAAATTAGCCAAAAGTGGAACAAAAGCGAAGTGAAATAAAAAGAAAAAAAGCCATACCGCGAAAATGCTCAGAAATATTCTCTCTAATCACTGATTGGTTAAATCAGACACAGCCAAGAGTTGTAGCACATCATAGCTTCACATACATATTAAGGAGCTTGCAAATTACTTTGTACACGAAAGCAATGTGAAATGTTCTGTACTTACATAAATACGTAGCTCTAAATGCCAATATACATACCTGAAAGAGAAAAAGGAACAGTTATTATTACAGTTAGGCAAAATTCAACTACAATTCACAATAAATTTTCCAAATGTTGCGACTGGTTCATTCTCCACAGAGAGGGAGAGAAAAATTGTACTGCAACAATGTTGATGCCCTTTTGGTATATCAATTTACACAGTTAACGTATAATTTTGATTTCTAGCGTGTTTATCTTCTCACATTTATAGTGTATTGCACGTAACAGTAGCAGATAAAAGCACCTTATAATGCATTTCTGGGTATATTTTGATGCACTATGCACTTTAATGCGTTACTGGAGTCAACCTATTTGCATGAATTGACATAATTTGGTCTCTCTCTCTCTCTGTGTGTGTGTGTGACAACAGCCACACTCTAGCGTAGGTGCATTACTGATCTAGCGGCACTCGTTCAGTATGTCTACTTCCCACAAGCGGGTCGGTTAGCGTCATAGTTTGCCAGCAAGTCTAGCCGTCCGTGCCGTGTCGTTAATGGCATTTAGACAGCCAGTCTCGCATTTGCGCAGTGCTTTTTTTAGTATGAATAATTCATGAACAACTATTGCAGCACAAGTCAACGTGTTGTAAGTTGCAGATGCCGTGATGCACATTTTTTTCCATTGGGTTAATAATACGGGCTTAATTGGCACCGGAAAATAAACAAGGACCCCTGTGTGAAGATTTCTACATTTTTAAGCTAGCAACAAACCGTCCCACAAAACTTATTACCCTGTGCTTCTTCATGAACTCAGCAACAGCGTATGACGCAAATGTCGAGTTCTTTGGTTAAGAGGATGTTTCAGAACAGAGGGTTCGTTTAATTCTAGAAGTTTAACCTACATGAACCTTACTTAGGCCCGCTTTAGACGGAAGCATTTCCTTTAGAATTTTTGGATCCCATAAATGCTGTATGTAAATGCTTCGAAAAATCTTATAGCAGATAGTACTTTACACGGAAGCACCTCACGGAACATTTGGGTTAGCTTTTGCGATTACAATGTATATACGAGGAGTATTCGGAAAGTAAGTACCGAAAGGGTGTAAAAAAGAAAGTAAAATAGTTTTGTACCTTTTTTATTTTCATTGCATTCTACAGGCCTTAAACAACTTTTCTACTTAGTTTCCACCATTTTTCAAGCATTTGTCGTAGCCTGGCACAAGTTTTTGTATCCCATCATCATAGAATGTTCCCGCGTGTTATGAAAGCCATCCCATGCACTGCTACTTCGACGTCGTCATCCTAATCGAAACGCTGACCAGCAAGAAACTTCAGATGAAGAAAGAGATGAAAGTCACTTGGTGCCAAGTCAGGGATGAAGGACGGATGATCAAATTGTTCCCAGCCGAATGACTTTTATCAAATTATTAGTTTGTTGGGCCGTATGCGGACGGGCATTGTCGTGAAGGAACACAATGCCTTCGCTAAGCATTCCGCGTCTTTTATTTTGAATTGCACGACGCAGCCGGATTAATGTGTCACAGTAGGCATCCTTGTTTATGGTCTGTCCTCTACGCAAGAATTAAACCAGCAAAACACCCTTTCTGTCCCAGAACACGATGCACATGATCTTGCGGGTTGAAATTTACTGCTTGAATTTCTTCTTGACTGGCGATGGTGTATGACTCCATTCCATGGACTGCTGCTTCGATTCAGGAGTCATGTGCGACACCAATGTCTCATCACCAGTGACAACATGGCTCAAAAAATCGTCACCTTCCTCTGCATATCGCGACAAAAACGTTAGCACACTGGGAGACATTCTGTTTTTGTGTTCCTCTGTGAGGTTCTTCGGCATCCACCTTGAGCACAATTTTCGATATTCCAGGCCATCTGTCGGAATTTCGTAGAGGACTGTTCTTGAAATTTGTGGAAATTCCATTGAAAGCGACGATATTGTGAAACGTCTGTTTTCATGAATTTTCGCGTCGACCGCACGCACCAAATCCTCTGTCACAACAGATGTCCGACCGCTCCTTGGTTCATTGTGAACTGTGTCTCGACCTTCTTTAAACACCCGGAGCCATTTCCTCACCATCCCTTCACTCATTGCACCCTCTCCATAGACCTCACACAGTTGACGGTGGATGTCTACCGGTTTCACGTTTCTTACATTCAGAAAACAAATCACAGACCGGACTTCACAGTCGGCGGGCCGATTGATTTTCTTGAACATTTCAAACCTTCAGAAAACTACTAGGAAAAAGCATGACCTGCTCCCACGAGTGCCTGTGGCTTACTAACGGATGATGGACGTCAGCGATAAGAAGCACGGTCGCGACTGCAGCGTTACAGCGGCAATATTTGTAAACGGTACTTACTTTACGAATATGCCTCGTATAATATATACAGCACGAAAGGCATGTCGAGTTACACTATCTATGGTGACTGCACGGTGTTCACAACTGAAAGAACTAAAATATTCTTCCGTACGTGTTCTACATACGTTATAAAGTATGTATTTAATCAGTGCCATTGATTTGTACCTAATACCGTTGTGTAAGAAACGTTATTCCTACTGGTTGAATAGTTATCAGTTTTTAAAAAATGTGATGTGATAGATTGTTTACATCTCACGCGGTAGCAATTACACCTGCACTCGTGACCTAGAGGTCGCATCTGATTGGTTATGTTACGGAAATAGGACTGCTTCTTACGAAAAATGCTACGCAAATAGGACTGATTCTATCCTTGAGAAATGCCATGAAATATGCCATGGCATCAGAAATAACATAAAAGTTTTCACATTACACGGTAGCATTTTGGTCATGGTACAAATGTTAAGAAAACTGCTAAGAAAATGCTTTCGTCTAAACTGGGACTTACTTAGATAAAATTTTACTGTACTGAGATTTCATTTTATTGAGTCCAGTAAAACCTGGAAGTTGGGTCTATGATGTGAATTCTATGATTAAAGAGGGAAGTTTCTTGGTATTATAGAGAGGAACTTGATTATAGTTTGTATTAGGCACAGTGTCCTAAAGTGGGGGAAAATCAGCACCTGCAACATCAAGGCCTCTCGGATGGCATGGTGGTTATGTCGTCGTGTTATAATCAAGGGGTCCCGGGTCCGACACCCTGTGCAGGTTTGAGCTCACGTTAAACTTTAGATTCAGTCCCGATTAGCTAATCTGTGCACAAAGTTGCCTTTAAACTCAAACAGAGAATGCAAGAAATTATGTTTTAAGTCCACTTTATGCATAGAAAGGCTAATCAGGACTGGACCTAAAATTTAAAGTGGGATCCGAACCACTGTGCAATGTGCTTCAGCCCGGAATCGAAGCCGGGACCCCTTGAGACTTGATATACATCTCCCGGGATTCCTTTAAATTTCAGATGATTTTGTTACACGGGTATTATCAAAACATTCCTTGAATGGTGCTCGTACAATCCCTAGAAAAATTGCAGTTCTTGTTGAATCCTTAAAACCCGCCCTAAAAATCATATATACACGTTTTTGGTAGGCTTGCGGTTTATGGTAGATAATCAAGAGGCAATACCCGATGCAAGGCTGTTTTCAGGGGAAGGTGTAAGGTTTTCAAAAAAGCTCAAACAACGACATTTTACTTTTGACTGTACAGTAGAATGCACAGGTATTTAACAAAGTGTAGTACACAGGCCGTGTGTATAATAATCAAAGTAGATCCCACGACGAAATGCAAAATTCAGCCTGGCAGTTAGTGTGTTAATAACAGAATTTTTATTATGAATTATTGATCCCGTGAAATGGTACGGAGCATTGGCAGCTTGAAAGGTATGGTGTTATTTCCTGTACATCTTGCATCGCTGTTGGATTTTGAGAGTAAAGAACCAGGAGGGTCTGCTTTCCTACTCGTCCTGGTAGCAGTGTTTATGAAATGTGGATTGTTATCATTGCGGCACTCTGGGGAGGCTCGGGGGTTCTATTCTTGGACAGCCGAGTGTTTCTTATGAAGAACCAACTTAACCAAACTTCCGTTAGGGCCTCCCCAGCCGGAGGTTCACAGAGATTAAGGGGCTGTGCCGAAACACAGCGTAGTGCAATTTGGAATAGGAATTTATGAAGCTTCTCCCTTATCCTCGACCATGCAAACAGATCAGACGGGGTTCTCTCGACGAGTTCCGGACTTCGCTCAATATCGTTAGAGCAACTGGGAAATAACGAGCAGGGCCGGCCCGAAAAAAAGGTGCGGGGCCTGGGCTAAATAAATAATACACATATCGATTGCTGCACCAGAATGCATCGATTGATGCACTATAGTATGTTTATGGCTTCTTCAAAGAATCAGATTAACATCTGATGCATTTGGGTGCATTTTTGTATGTCGTGAAAGAAACACCAAAGTGCATCATTTGATTCAAGTGAGGATTTGTTTCAGTCGAGATGTACTTCAATGCATCAGTTGATGCGTTTTGATGCACCAGAATGCATCTTTTTTGATGATGCACAAACGTTTCGTCTGAGCTACTCTGTCAAATGATGCACTTTGGTGTTTCTTTCACGACATACAAAAATGCACCCAAATGCATCAAATGTGAATCTGATTCTTAGAAGAAGCCATAAAACACATTTTAGTGCATCAATCTATGCATTCTGGTGCATAAATCGATATGATGCATTTAGTTTTCTGTGTAGCCTATTTCAGATTCAAATGAATTCCGAAGATCGGGTTTGTTTCTTTAAGTGTTGTTTTACGTTCACTTTGTGCGGAGAAAGGCTAATCGGGACTTGGCCTACAGTTCAAAGTGGGATCCGAACCACTATACTCCTTCCTGTGAATCACTGGAGCGAGCGAACGAAAGCAAGTCTCTGCTCAAGTAGCGACTAATTTTTAGAGGGGGCTCGACCAATGAACGCGTGAGAGGAAACGTGATTGCTTGGAGGGGTGGAGGGACTACAGTTACCAGACTTTGCAGCAGCATGTAAGTGCCCATTCGCTTTCTCTCCTTCCCTACCTTTGTGCGCGGCCTTGCTCCAGAGATTCCCGGGATAGGGTATATGTGCCTCCATAGAGACCTTGTTGTTCAGCCTTAAACATGTTAGAGTCATGTAAAATAAATACATATCAGTGCTCTATTTTTCCCTGTCGGTACGCCGTACCGGCACGAGCAGAAATAGAGCTTTAAAAATTTGTTTGAGAGAGAGAGAGGGAACGTGAGTATCTAATTGAATGGATGAACAATCACATTTATGAACGTTCAACAATATTTTGTGTAGTTCGTACGGTGAACACAAACTGAAGCGAAAACGACAAGCGACACTCGTCACTTAGTTTTCAAACTGAAGTGAAAAGCGACAAGCGCCACTCTCGTTTCGTTTTCTCAATAGCGTGTCGTCTCGATCTATTGGTAGCGCATACGCATAGACTGCATTTGTCACTATTTACTTCGGTGTAAAACTCCGTGTTTTCTGTCGCGTGTCGCTCCAGTCAGAAAGCTCTCTTACAAACTAGCTTGAAGTGTACCTTCCTTCCCAGAAAAAAAAGCACTGCACATAATTAATAGTATATTTCTTAAACAATTTATCTATGATAGATATTATAGACTTCTGGTCTTGACATCACCACCAATTGGATACTTTTCAACTCTAGTACTTAACCGTAATAAATAAAATCAAAAGAATTATGATACATAAAAAAATTTAAAAAATGAACTAATTTCAATACATGGACGCAAAGTAAAGGCTCTGAAAATTATTTGCTCAGCGATCGTTCAGAAACAATGACCTTCCTGATAGTGAAGTGGAAAAAAGCGAAGTTGTTAACGTCACTGTGCTTTCAAGTGCACTACTGCGTGGGTCAAAGAAAAAAGTTGATGTTGGATACTTCTTAAAGGTAGAGCTAGTGAAAACATAATTTGCGAGTTCCCCCCGTATTTATTAGCCAAACTAGCACACAATTACTCATTCATATGTTGTGCTTCACCTACATGTCCTAGCCACGATAGAATCACTTCACTAACCCTGCTTCACCTACATGACCTACCCACGAGAGAATCACTAACCAAGTCAGCCAGCCATACGTGGGCGGAGGACTTAGCCAACAAAATGTTAGATAAATCCATGCAGTCTGAAAAAAATCAGAGATATTAGTTTCTCAATCGGTGCCCTACAAACTTGTAATACATAATTTAGATCTGGCACGTGGCTTTCTAACGTCCGGAGCTTCTAATTTTTTGTTAAACTATATCCATTATCTTTAAAATGTAAAAATACCTTTCATTTCCAGAGTGTCTGTGCTTTATGAAGTAATGACATGTTGGTTATGTACCGACTTCTATGTCGTTTCAAAGCTAAAGTTTTGCAGTTGGAAAACATTTTTGTGTTCACTTTTCCAAAGTGTGCACCGGGGCGCCCTGGGGCGCCGAGGTTGGCTTCCAATATTTCCACTGAAATGACACTTACTTGTTTGTTGTTGTTAATTTGGTGTTTTAAGTCCACTTTATGCACAGTAAGGCTAATCGGGACTGGACCTACAGTTTAAAGTGGGATCCGAACCACTATGTGCCTCCACCGGGTATCGAACCCGGGACCCCAACACTTACGTAGTACTTGTTAGTCTACACATTGTTTTATATATCACTGTTCCAAATATGTGCTTATTTAGTACGTTTTACGTGCAAAATATTTCTGAATTTGATATATGTGTTTATCTTTTAACATAAGGCAAGCAACCTAACCACACTGAGCGTTGCAAATGTTAGAGGCCGCCTACATTGTGACTCGGGCGCCGCGGAAATATCTTGAAACACTAAGGGCGCTGTGAAATGAAAAAGTTTGGGAACCCCTGAGTTACAACACAGCAGCAATGGGAGTTGATGTCTTGGCCAGGAAGGGGCATAGGCCGTCAAAGGGCTGTGGGCTCTGCGAGTGCTGTTTATGATTGGTATTGTCAATAGCAATTCTATGCTATCCACTGCAACTAGTATGATGTACCTTTAGTACGCATACTACACGACTGCATGTATTCCAGTTGTACTTTGGGGGAGGAAATTTAGAGAATGCAATATGCAGCTCCTTCACCTCTTTGAAGTTTATAGCAACAGTGGAGATGCACGATGATCCAATGAAATAAAATGAGTCCAACAATAGAAATTCACACAATATTTCTATAACCATGTAGTTCTCAGAAACAACTAGAACCACAAATGTTCAATTACGTGGACGTGAAATACCACCTTCATTCGATATGCTCTCCAATGTACCATCCACGTAAATTTTCCAGTTGGCAAGAATTACTTAAATACTACAGAAAGTAGGCAGCATATATATATAGTAGGGTTGAGCCGATACCAAATGCATAAATTTACGAAGAAATTTCCTGTAGAATAGTCAAGAATTACATCAGAATATTGAAATAAATGTTATGTAATCAGAAAATCAAGCTTTTCGTGCCAAATTAGTGCAAAATGAAAATAAAATTTGAACTTTGCATAATTTCCAGGGTAATAAGACAAGGCGAAGTGTCGGCGGCATTTTTGTGGACCCCGTGAAAGACCAATATGCCGGTAAAGTATCGGCAGATGAATTTCAACCGATACGACTGGTATCGGCCGATACCGATACATCGGCATTGATATCGCCTCAGCCCTAATATATAGCGATCGATGTGACGTGTCCATCTGTCCTTCAGTAGCAGTTGAACAGCCGACAGTAACAATCTACATAATAGGTGATCCATACAATAGGGGCTTACCCATTTCTCAGTCCTTCCCAGGGAACTGATATTCCAAAACTTGGATTGAACATTTAACGAAGGTCACAATAGAATCAAATTTTCTTACCTCTGCCCAATCATGTCCCCTCGCATCCCGTGGCGGTTAAACTAACCGTAGAAATGAGGGATTCCCATTACATCGATCACAGCTAATCGATTTAGCATGGATTCCATTAGTGATTTCATTTTGCCAAATTCCTATCACGATTTCTTCTTTTATTTTTGTTTGGGCTTGTTGTTGTATTGTGTGAGAGACGAAACAATTCCAACACACATCAAAAAATTAAAATAAAAAACGTCCTGAACTAAAAAAAAAATAACAAAACAGTTTTTCTAGTCAAAAACCTTCCCCCATACAGTCTATTCGCCCCCTCTATTGATTCAAGTGCTGAAGAGGACAGTCTAATTCTGGGAGAGGAGCCAGGTGTGTGGCTAGGAAACTTGACCCCCATAGGTTGTTGAAGCAGACAGGAAAAAAAGTGATAAACTAGCGGGTCGTAGTAGCCTGCCTCTCCCTGTCGCAGTTCGATTTTCAATATAGGGCCCACGGTGCACACCCAACGCAAGAACTAGAAGTAATGGCATCTTCCTTCATCGTCAGTCTGAGGATATAAAAAAAAAGGCACCTACTAGAAGTGATGGTTCGTTAATAGAGCTTTTGTGTGCAAAGCATTCAGGTCGCAAGGCGTGCCAACTAGAGCTTCTTTCTTACAAAAGGTACCTACAGCAGTGGAAGCTTTGTTAACATTTGGATGTTGGTCAAGGAATTTGTGGGACGTAACTGTGATTTTTCCTCCCTTATTTACAGCTTTATTATATGCCCGAGACCGGCCACGAGTGGGTCCACATATTTTTTTTTAAATACAGGGTGTCCCAAAAGGTACTTTACAACTTCAATGTCATATAACGGGACTTGTAATTCACTTAGAGAAACTAAGTAAGTTTATCAAAAAGTTTTGTTCTGTTAGGTAATGAATATCTTTTCCAGGTGGCAGGAGCAACATAATTTGAGAAATGGAGTCTGCACAGGAAAAGACGCAGTGTGTGGCTTGGTTTATTGAAACCATGTCAGACACCCAAGTCCAGAGACATTTCAGAACGCGATACGGGAAACCACTGTCGTGCGAGGGGTTTGCAGCTCCTGTGATGCCATCCGAATAGACTTTGCGGTGAAGCTGCAAAGCCTGTCGAATTCTTTCCGCATCTTCTTCACTTGCTCTTGGCCTGCCTACATGGTGCTTCAAAACCACACTGCCTGTCTGCATGAAGTTGCGGTACAATTATCTTATGGATGGCCGAGAGGGTGGTGGTTTCCCGTATCGCGTTCTTAAATTTCTCTGGACTTGGGTGTCTGACTTGGTTCCAATAAACCAAGCCACACACTGCGTCTTTTCCCGTCTGTTGGTCCTGCAACCTGGAAAGACAAGGAAGTTATTCATTACCTAAGAGAACAAAACTTGTTGGAGCATCTTATAAAACTTATTTTCTTTCTCTAAGTGAATTACAAGTCTCGTTATTTGACATTGAAGTTGTAAAGTACTTTTGGGACATCCTGTATATTAGACGTGTTCATTAGTCCATTTACACAGACCTCCGCAAACACCATCATATCTAATTGTATAATACACACAGCGCCATCTGTTTTGTTTATAATAAAGTGCAGAACCAGGGTTTTGGGTTGTAAACGAATCAAAATAAATAACAAATCTCCCTTTTCACCGCTAAGGGGTTGAAGTTTGGAAAATCTATTCTTACTAGATGTTTACGACATAAAAGGAATACACCACACCCCTAAACTTTCAGAGGTTTGACTTGCGTACATGCTGCCATCTAGCGGCAAAATTTGAAATTGTTGGCAAAATTATTCTTTGATCGTATACGGATTCGATTTGAATTCAAGGTTATGCAATAAGAACGGTATTTAACAGCTTTCAATCGTCGTTTTGTTGGGTCATGAATACACTGTATATTTGAATTGTCTTAGTGCAATGCAAAGTTAATTCTGAAAATCAGGTAAACAGACATTTATAAGCATTATTCACGAAAATAAGCAAAATAAACTATGTGCACGAACCCATAATACCCTGACTTTAACTTATATTAAGTCATTCTTATGACATTTGTAGCAATAAAGAAAAGGTATTTTGCCTAACAGCGAAGACCTTTATGGGCTCATCATGACACTGAGTATGAAGGATACATGTATGAAATATGCCATCGTGCGGGAAAGCAAGTTTAAATCTATTCATAAAACAAACGATAGCGTAAGCCCCATAACACTCGATATGTAAAAATGGTATTTGTACTCTGTCCCGGGAATCTCTGGAGCAAGCGAACGAAATTAAGTCTCTGCGCAAGAGGTTACTCACTCGAGAGTACTCGACCAATGAACGCGTGAGAGAGAAAAGGGATTGTTTGAAGGGGCAACACGATTGCAGTTACCAGCTGCTAGCAGCAGCGCGTACTGCTTCGCTCCGCCCACTTGCTTTCTCCCCTTCTCAACAGTTACGCGCGACCTTGCTCCAAAGATTCGTTGAACAGAGTGTAGTGATAAAAGTATGGATCTTGTAGTTTAAAGAATATGCTGTAAAAAAAAAGGAAAGTGCTCCCCTGTGCATAGCACCACGCTATGAAGGCGTATAGGGGGTGTGGGGGTAACGCCCCACACTTTCTTGATCTGGTCGTGAGTGGGGGTGATGTGATCAGCATCACGCCCCTGACCGCCTTTACCCCCCAGGGTTTCCCCCAGGTACCCATGTCATTCGACGCTGGGTGGACGCCGGGATTGCATCCATCGTTAGAAAAGTTCCGGCTGGGGATCGAAGCCGGGACCTTTAGCATGGTAGTCAGTCGCGTTACCGACTGAGCCACCGCGGCCAAAGAATATGCTGCTGTACGTAATTTTAGACAAGGGAGTATTATTCGTACGCAATGCATTATTAATATATAAGGAGCGTATAGGATAGCTACGCTTTCTTGGTTCCCATGTAGCCAAATGGTTAACGCTCCCGCCTTTGGCGTGAACGGTCCCGGTTCCATTCCCTTTAAAAATTTCGGCGTTGACCCAGCGTTGTGAGGACAATTGGGAAGTTACTTTAAAAGAAATATCGGGCTCCGGTCACGAAAGCCAGAAAAACAGCGGCAATGGGATCAGATCAAGACCTTCTTGAGGTTCAGGCCGCAGCGCTTAGTCAAGGCGTCATCATCTGGAGGCGATCGTCTTAACGACGTAAACTCATTGTCGTATTATTATCGTAGAGAATTAAGGTATATTTGTTTATTTTATGAAGTTAAAGTTAAACATATTTACCCTCCCGACGAATATAGTTAGAAGAAAAAAGTAGAATATTGAATATATACACCAACATTTTCATTCAGGAAGTCACTATGGCCACCACAAAAATTCCAACCATAGCACAAAGAAAGAGTTGAAAACCGTTATAAAGTTCCTAGTGGAAAAAGTTAAGCATTGTATTTCTTTGAAAAATATTATCCGGAATATTTGTCAGCTACAGTAAAACTCGTTACAGCTTTTCTATGAACTTTGTATGTAAAAATCAAAGAATTAAATCAAAACCCCGCATGTTAGGTTCACAGTAAACTTGCCAACATACCTAATCAATTAAATTTTCTTTAACTTTATCCAAAATTAATCAACCAGATAATGCAGATATTCTGTGTAGCTATACAATCTCAATACAAAAACTTAATTTCTATAACCTCTCAGCAAATGCGAAAGAAATTGGTACAAGGGCAATGTTACATTTATGTGAATAAAGAATCAAGACTAAACCTAAATCACTTGTCACATTGTAATTTCGACCATTTTGACTTTATTGAAGGAAAGATAATAAACAAATTGAATCTTTTCATTGTCGTTAGTAAGATCTCGATCTGTGACAGAGTTTCAACATTTTCATTGAAAAAAAAATAATATTTCGATCTCAGTGTTCATTTGGAATATTTCCTTACACTATGTTGCACTCTGTTAATAAAATCGTGAAGAATGTTAGTGAATTATGAAACATTATAACTGATTTAATAATCAAAATTACAAACATCGAAGCTTCACAAAGACAAAAAATAAAATAACAGTTCACATGAAAAAAATTTATGAAATTTATTACACTTGTAGTTCATATTAACATAGCTGGTAATAAAATGTTTTCTGTGTAAAAGCATTTGTGTTTGAAACATAAGTAATAGGTATATTCCTGGATAATTTTACACACGAATAATTCATCGAAGTTATTGTTACACATCGTACCCTTGTATTTGTATTCATAACATATATTTCATTAGCCTCCGATTAGCCTAAAGAAGCATAAAAGCGTAGTAAAATAAGATTTTAAATTTACACATGTATCAATTTGGCCCAGTTGTATAGGTTTCTTTCATTAAGCATATTTTGAAACTGAAAATTTGTGTAAATTATATGAATATGTTATCGAATGCTTGCATAACATTTACACTAACAAACTGCTTTGGTAGACATGACTGTAATATTTTAAACGTTGACTAAATCTTGAAACAAATTATTTTGCAATCATAAGCAGCAACGCATCTTAACGTTGAAATGCAGCGTAAATTATTTGATATTTCTAAAAAAATGTTGACAAAAGATAAAACTTGACCAAATACAAGAGTATATTAGATGCCTATTCCGGACACATGAAATCTTTACATCATGAACTATTTCTGTTACTTATTTGAGTATAAAACCTTTGTTACATAACTTGTATTTTTTCGTTGGGACCTAATCACATGGACTTGCCCTACACATTTCTCATTTTCAGCAACATCTTGAAGACGTGTGAATGTTACTCTTACCTCTTTCATCATAATTGCCTCTGCAACTGAGCACACAAAACTTATACACCATACCTTTTTTACATTCAAGCATTTTTACACGTCATGTAAACTCGAATACAGTTGATAAATTTTCATTACAATTCCATATTCACTAAGAAGGGCCAACATTGATTCCCAAGAAGCAAATAAAACATGGCGGCTATCTCGCCTCCAGTTGCTGACGTTTTGTCACGTGACCAGAGCAAGCCATCAGGCTTTTAGATAGAGAAGGTAATGATCAGATGCGCTGACCAAGCGTCACCCAATGAAAAGGCGCTCTGGCAGGCCCTGGCCCTTCGAGGGCTGTTGCGCCACAGAGTTTAGTTTGGCTACGCTATCTGCGCACCTCGAAGCACAGATACTAAAATACAGAAGAAAAATGATTAGAAATTGTTCATTATAATAAGAAGATAGTTCTTCAGGAGTTTGGCTTCTTTCAAGCTTTAGCGAAAAAACACAGGCAGGTGTGTAGCTTTATGGGCGTGTAACAACCGTGGGATTACACTCAAAGATTGCCATTTCCTTCTCTTGAAAGCTTAACAGTGTATCTTCCATAGGTTTGTTGCCATATTGAATATAAATCTCTTGCAACAGTTGAGTAACTGCGCATACAGACAGATACCTTATCGATTGGAACACTACGGTAAGGCGAGATAGCCTATGGTTCCAACATAGCTTCCGTCCCACTGATATTTGTATAATGTATACCATCACGGATACATAAATCTCCACACACAAATTTATGATGGACAATTTACGAAATATTCACTTGATTTGATTTACTTGGCATCGCGTTTCTGGCACTTTTGGCTAATTGCGAAGATGAAGATGAATGCTGAACAGATGGAAAAGATAAAGGGACAAACACATAGCACAAAGCACGCAACACAATTTCCACAGAGGATTATACTGGACATGGTCAGACATCAGAACTCGCCTTCTAATCAAGTGGTCCCGGGTTCGATACCCGGTGGAGGCACATAGTGGTTCGGATCCCACTTTAAACTGTAGGTCCAGTCACGATTAGCCTTTCTGTCCATAAGGTGGACTTAAAACAACAATTTAATCAATCAGAAACCTCATTAGTCTGAGTGAACTACGTCGAAGTGAGGCTGGCATTCGGGTGGCTTGAAATATTCAACTCCGCTCCTTGGTACATATACTTCAACTTCTTAACAATTCCTTAGTTTGACAAGAACTCAAATAAACCTCAAACACAAAAAGGAAACTTGTTTCTTTTTCTAAAATAAAACAAAAGAATGAGTGAGTGCCCTTAATCACCTTAACGACAACATTAAAAAAAGGCACTAAGCTTCCTCCTAGATCCTTTCCTACCAGTTTGCTATTCTAGGATACCAGAATTTTAGTATCTTATGAATGGGCATACAAGGAACATCCGAAGTCAAGCCGAAAAACGTCTACGCAGCGCATCTGGAAACGTAGAGAAAGATATAAGAGGGTGTGGGGCAATGGAGTTGTCAGTTCGTCCTGACTACTTTAGCTACCATCAATCTTATTCTCTTGGAAGGTAAGAGACTCAATTTATTTCCAAAGACCAAGATTTCTTTCTGTTGGTCAAGCCGAAACATCTTTAAAAACTTTTACAACTTATCATCTTCCTATACCTGCTCCTTGCTGCCCAGCAGACGATTTTTACCTCGTTTCTCATTGGCACCGAAACTGTCGAGCGCTCCCTAGCGCGGGAAAGGGGACAGGTTGTAACAAACGCGGTATAGTGATGGTTTTTATTTATCTGCGGTGTTTTTATGATTTCTTACTTTCTTGCCTTTTCGGAAGAGTGTGTAGAATGATCGGCGTCGGCCACTTTGCTGGAGTGGTTAACGTAACGTGCTTTGAAGCCAGGGAACGTATATATGTATCTTTCACTGTTTGTCCCATCTCTATCGGTTCTGGAGCCCAGCCAGGCTCTAATCAATATGTGCCTGGGAGGAAACTTAAAAGGCGGGAGAAGCGTGGTGCTGATCACTTCTCCACTATGGTCGACATTAACAATATATCGGGCTGTACCTCCGCACCCTCCTGTGCACTCGAATGGCCCGGTGCAATGGACAGGGGATAGGTTTACCGTTATACTTACGTTAGCTCAATATTTTTTCGATTTTGATTAATTTATATATTTATCAAGGTAATTGTGTCAACCAGCTAAACCGAAGCACTTGCCTTTGAATTATAATTCAATTGGCGACGTTGGGATAATCGCAAGCACGAGGATGAAAGATCAACTGATGAAATAGCTAATGGGGCAAACACGTAACATTTCACACCTTCCCTGGGCTTCGATCCTAGTACCCTTGGCTTCGTGCCGCTCTAAGCTAACCACTCCGCCACATAGCAGTAGGCGGTTTATGGTAGATTTTGGGAATACAAACCAGCAGAGTATATTTTACTTAGAAGTGTGTTAATGATAAAAGACATCCGCGTGCGTGACAACGTAGTGCTTCCCACCTCTTAAGCTGTGGCTGAAATTCAGTTGGCAAACTTAGAAAGAAAGCAAAAAAGAACTTCTGGGCTGTTAACATTCTACAAGCCACAGAAAAACGTAAATAACGCCGACATGTGAGAGGAAGTGGAACTAAGGTTGACCTACTGACTTGAGAACATTTCTACGTGAAGGCGCTAATGTGTTACAAGCACCAAGAAAGTCACAGATGTCTGGTCACTTACATAAGCGCCGTATGTCCTACTCAGTAGGATGACTTGGCACTCACAGAACTGCACTCATTTGTACAGTCTTTCCTAGAAAATTTCTACTATTTCGGTGAGGAGTTCAAGACCCTTGAGTTTAAACGATGACGACATTTCATGAATGTTGTTTACCTAGTTGTTCTAGCTTCAATACTTCCGGAATTTGATTGCATCATACAACGAGGGAAAAGTAAAGTGGCTTGATGAAACCAAAAAAGATAAAAAGATTACATTTATTTTCATGATTACATTTATAATTCATACAAACTGACTAGGAATTCATTGATATCAAATGTTTTGACAGTTCAGGCAATGCAGTTAATTGTTCAGTCAAAATAATGTTCCTTACAGGTGTAACGATATTGATATACTGACTATGGAACAGTGTAGTAGTATGTTGTTCCGATGACGAGGTGGCAAAGTCCTGATCTTGTAATCAAGGAGTCCCGGGATCGATACCCGGTGGAGGTACATAGTGGTTCGGATTAGACTTTAAACTGTAGGCCAAGTCCCGATTAGCCTACAAGTACATACAATGGGCATAAAACAACATTTTAGCTAATGCCAAAACACCTAGTTAATGGCAACTTAGTGAATTCGGAAAAGACAGGTGGGACAACCACTTCTGTTAAAACCACTACATCGCAGACAATGGCTTATTCATGAAAGATCTAAAGGTAAAGTGCTCCTCTGTGCTTAGCACCACGCCATGAAGGCGTATAGGGGGTGTGGGGATAACGCCCCACACTTTCGTGATCCGGTCGTGAGTGGGGGATTATGTGATCAGCATCACGCCCCTGACCACCTTTACCCCCCAGGGTTTCCCCCAGGTACCCATGTTATTCGACGCTGGGTGGGCGCCGGGGCCGCTTCATGAAAGATCTGCCAACTATAAATAATTTATTGGCATTAGGGTATTTGTAATTCCTGTAACGTGAATCATGATTACAACGCCACACTGGACTGGTACTTATTAATCAGATGACGAGAGGTTTCCCACTGCACGAACGCGACCGACGAAGGCTCCTGCCTCCCTTCTTTCCGCCCCTCTTACAATGCTACAGTAGCCTCTCCGATGGCGTAGTGGTAACATCGTCGCCTTGTAATCAAGGGGTCACGGGTTCGATACCAAGTGGAGGCACATAGTGGTTTGCATTCCACTCTAAACTGTAGGTCAAGTTCCGATTAGCCTATCTGTGCATGAAGTGGACTTAAAAGAGCAACTCACCGAGAGCGCTCTTTCACGAATACGGCGGGTTCACCAGGCCTGATTTAGATTAATTACAAAACTGTAACTGAGGAACTAATATTCCGAACATTTAACTTCAGTAAATTTCTATTTAATAAGAAATTTCAACGTATATTCAAATTCCAGTTTGATACAATAATACATACCCTGTTAACAATAAATGCATCAAAATATTTCCAACTTTCACTTAGCCTCAATTCAATTTCATTCAGTTCTAAGACCAGTCCAATCCATGTCCACACCCTCACGCACGTACTAATTCCCAATGCAATTCATTTAAACGTGTAATGATTGATTGACTGATTTTGTTAACTTTACTTCTGCTTTCTGCCACTTTTGTATAATCACGAAGATAATGATTGAGTGATTAATTGGATTGGTTTATTTTACTTCGCTTTTCTTCCACTTTTTGGTTAATCGTGAAGATGAGGATGAGTGATGATACAGTGAAATTTATGAAGGGACACTCACAAACACCCATGCCCAGACCGGGATTCAAGCCCGGGATCCCTGGCGTCGTAGCAAGCTGTGCTTTCAAATTGCCACGGAGGCCGGCAAGATGAGGATGAGTGATGTGATGACACTAGAACATTCATGCCCAAACCGGGATTCGAACCCGGGACGTAACGTCTAACGATTATCCTGATATATGTTTAGGAGCGATAGAACTAAGTGAAGATAATGTTGTCTCATATGACGAAATAAGATACCCGACCCTGCGTGGTCGCCACACTTAACGACCCTGCGTGGTCGCTATATTATTTAAAATATTTTGTTAGAGGGATATCATTTCCGTAACATCTTTGGCTGTAATGCATTTGAAACTTCGGAACGAGTCATAACTCTCGAAGCAGCCAATCAACAAAGCGAGCCGCTGACGTCATCTCAACACAGAACCTATCGCTAAGGCCCCTGCTCAAGCTCTACACGCCCACTGGGCTCGCTAGACATACTCACGTAGTCCGCTGGAGATGTTCCGAAAGTAATTCGACTATAACAAGCTAGCATATATGGTACACTTTTGCACCGCTTCTTGGTGTAGTGTGTAGTGTTCCGGCACCGTTGAATTACTAAGACATGTAACAGAAACAATCAATCATTAGACAAAAAACTGGGAACTAGAATAATTTTGGTGTCGTAGACTTTCCGGTCTCGATAAACAACCGATGCGTTTAGTCTCGATTCTTTTACTAATCTACTCAAAGCAATGTCTGTCTTAGTGAACGTCTTGGTTCAAATTCAAAATCAAATTGGTTCCAGGGTTCCAATCGTTGGAAGAGAGAAAGAAGTTCACCTTATCGATAAATTAAATCTTGATAATCGAATAGTACCTCCTTCCTGCCACGCAACAAAGCGGATAAATCTAGACCTGAGGCACAGCAGATGAAACTAAACTAATTTGCGCCCAATGGTTCTCTCATAAACGAATTTTGTATGATACGATCGACGCCACCGTCAGCCCTGGCTCACAATTATCACCGGTCAGCAGCTCCGACCCCTTGATACAAGTCGAGCTCTCCAGATACAAAGACTGTGCCAGGGCCAGCTGCGGAGAGACCACATCTCTCCATTTTCTCTCTTTCATGGGCGTCATTCTTCTCCCTACAGCGCCATTATCCGCGGCTCCATTTAGCACTTGTGTCCTTGCGGGCCACGAAGAATAAAGGGTCGAGCTGATAAATGCACTGCACGGCCATTGTGAGGATCGCTCTACAGTGCGCTGCTGAAACATTCGACAGCGTATCTAAGGCCTTGCTGCGGTCAACGGTCCTGCGAAATTCGATATTAACCAATACTTGCGTGCAAATTCCGCAAATTTCTGTGGGCGCTTAAATGAAACCCTTCCTCTTCACGCAACTATTTATGTGCGCGTATAAAACTGTGATCGTCCGGAAAGCAAACTATAACCGCGGTGGAGAACACGTAATTTCCGAATTCGTTCTCACTCGTTGAAATTGTTCCCAATTTAAGAAAACCTAGATTCATTACAGGCACGGTCCTAAAAAGTGATCTGGCTTCCTCCTTGTGCAATAAATCCTTAATTCTCCTTATCTGGTTGCAAAGGATAACATCTTCAATAAGCAAACAAAATACTAGTAACAAAATGCCATTCGTTGGAACATTTTCTTAGTACAGTAGAACGTCGTTTATCCACATTAATTGGGACCGAAGGTTATGCGGATGATGATTTTTGCGGATAATCAAACATGTGTCTATTTAACATAGAAAAGCACGTACAGTACAGGTTTATTTTATACATACAGAACACAGTACTACATACGTATACAGTACAAGAAAACAAAAGACGTGAGAAAATGAGAACACACTCGTAATATACGTACAGTACGTGCCTAAATTACAGTACTGTACCTGTACTGTGTTAAAAACTAAAACACATCTACATCCAATGTACAATTGAAGAAATTGCTTAAATTTTGTTCAAAACTGAATCTTGCTTTTTTGAGTGTGCGGATAACTGACGTTGCGGATAAACGACGTTCTACTGTATTTCCATTCAGGCACCCCACATGGATAAGAAAATTAAGCATAAAAAAGCAGATACCCGAAATAATTACAAGAAACATGAAACTTCGCACACATGTAGTAATAGGACCAAACAACATGTCGAAAATTTCCCAAATTCTAGCCTGTACTACAACCTCCGTTCCTATTATTCGGCATTTAGAAAATTGGCGTGGAAATACAGTGACTGCAGAGAGCGAGGCATTGCACAGATGCCGGCATTTTCGATCCATAACGTCCCGACACACTGCCTGAAGCTCACGTTGCAGGTGTAATTGATTGATTTAGTTTATTTTACTTCGCGTTTTGTGCCTCTTGGCTAATTTGCGAAGATGGGGATGAGTGATGAAATGATGAAATTGATGAATGGACATTCACAAACAACCAAGCCCGACCGGGATTCGAACCCGGGACCCTTGGCGTCGCAGCGCGATGTGCTAACCACTCGGCCACAGGGTCGGGCTGCAGGTGTAATTGTTGCTCGCTTATCAGTACAGTTCTATTCGTTTTAGCGTACAGTGTAATTTCTCTCTGTTTAATTTCAGTGAGTGTGTGCGCGCATGTTTGTCCATCTCTGATAGACACACGTACGTTACTTTCTGTGCAATTTCAGTGTGTGTTTAATAAGATTGTGGGACCATTGAAATGACAAAGAATTCTTATGACTGACTTTTATGTTAAAACCGAATCACGTCGAGACGTTTGTAGGCAATTTTCACAGAAATTCCCTGGCGTTTCAGTTCCAGGTAGAGAAACAGTTAGGCAACGGAAGAAAGACTCGGAACCCAATGTGCTTATCACGCGTCACCAAATGGAAAAGCTGTTCAGGCAAGCCCTGGCTCTTACAGGGCTGTTGTACAGTGTAGTTTAGTTTTACTCACACACAAATGTTTGTGATTAGCAAAGACGCAGAAAAGGGAAGTGTGAGACCATTGCACTGGCAAGTAAGTATTTGAATAAACAACTCCGTCACCTCGTACTTATGCTTATCTATCGGTTTCGGTTAGCAACCATGCAGAATAACGATTAGATTAAACAGACGAACAAACGCAAAGAAACACCTACACCTGACCGGGGATCATACCCAGAGCCTTCGAAGTTGAGATCATGAGCAGAACAAAGTGAAGATTGTTCAACTGTCGACTCCATCCATTGAGAAAGACTCACATCTTAAAAAAACTACTCTGACCTAGAGGCAGTGCCTACCAGTGACACGAAAACCCCAAGGACCTCTTCCAACCGTTACCGTACATGCAACGTTATAAGCGTGTGAATAATGGCGCAGAACTGGTCTACATTCGTGTAATCAGATAATAAATAACATTACAAAGGTTAACTTCAGTGAGAAACAACACTTCAAGTAATTCAACACTAAAGAATTGTGGAGTGCTTCCCACGATAAGATGTGGAAGACGGTTCACATCTTAGAAAGAAACTCAAGAAAACACGAACTGTAGTGCACCATCCCTCACGAATTCGACGGTTGCTCTCCACTTTTATTATTGAAGGGCTCGGTTCAAAACGGTTGCTCTCCACTTTTATTATTGAAGGGCTCGGATTAAAACTGTTGCTCTCCATTTATTATTGAAGGCCTCGGTTTAAAACATGGTAAGTGACATTTTGGATATTTTTGAGTTACAAAGTCAAATGTGCCATCCTTCAGTTTTCGAGTGAAATTGCCATGTCATGCAATTTGCATTGGACTCTTCAGTGACGATCCAAATCTACGTCATTTTTCTAAAGGAGCGGTATTTACTTACAATTTACTTACATGACCACACTAATCACATATTGATTTGAGAGTTCGACGTTCCTATTACTGAAGCACAGTAGAACGTCGTTTATCCGTACGTCAATTATACGCAACGTCAGTTATCCGAACACTCACAAAAGCAAGATTTCACGAGTGTTTTCTCATGCCTCTTGTTTTCTTGTACTGTATACGTATGTAGTACTGTGTACTGTATGTATAAAATAAACCTGTACTGTACGTGCTTTTCTTTGTTAAATAAACACATGTTTGATTATCCACAAACATCGTTATCCGCATAACCTTCGGTCCCAATTAATGAGGATAAACGTGAATCTACAATATAGAATATCTAGTACTTATTAGTAGTTGCAAAATGTATTGCATTGAAAACAAATTAATTTTGTAACTATGTGTCCAAATTATCTCTGAAGTTCACTTGAAATACCCACTTGGAACGTCCAGAAACCTTGTCTACTGTAGGATTATGAGATTTAGTTTACTGAATTGAAGGAAAGTGCTCTTACTACAACTTAAACGATTACAATTCTTGCCCTAATTGATCCTTTGCGACGAATTTGGCGCATGCGCAGTAGTGTAAACAAAGATGGCGGCAAGTAGTGTATCTGTTGCAGTGGAACAGCGGTGTATAATGAAATTTCTCGTGAAGGAGACGGTAAAACCTGCTGAAATTTGGCGTAGGGTGTACAAACACTGTCACGGGCAAGAGTGTACGAATGGTGTCAACAGTTCAGTGAAGGGTGGGAGTTGGTAGCAAATGAACAGCATGGACACGTTCGCCCAACTGCAGTCACTCCGGTGAATATCGCGCGTGTTGAGCAAATTATCCTTGAAGACCGGCGAGTAACAGTGCGTGACATAGCGCATACAGTCAATATCAGTGTTATACGTGGGGCCGTTCGGAAAAAAAAAAGACCTGGAATGTTATCGAAACATGTCATTCTTCACCATGACAATGCCAGGCCACACACGGCCCATTTGGCTCAAACTAACACTGGCCAACTTGCACTGGGAGGTTTTACCACACAGTCCTTACAATTCAGATTTAGCCCCCAGTGATTTCTACTTGTTTGGGGCTCTTAAAGAGCATTTGGGTGGAATGCACTTCCAGACAGAGGAGGAACTCAAGTACGCTGTCCTGCAGTGGTTATGACACCAACCTACTTCTTTTTACGTGAAAGGCATCACGGAACTTCCAAAACGATGACAACGGTGTCTGGATGTTCAGGGGAATGCTTTGAAAAACTGACCTAGTTTCGTGCTTTTATGTATGTATATTTCCTGTCTAGAAATAAAAGTCTTGGTCAACCTTGAACGATCCTTGTAGTTTCGAAGCCATCGCAACATTAAAAATTAACGAAGTGTTGACTTCCATTAATATAATGACATATATAGAAGGACGAACCAATCGCGTTAGTATTTGCCAGGACGGGCTACGCCTGGATGGTAAACCCCTAATATGTAATACTCTCACATGTAAATCGTATAACAAACATACTTGCAAAGCGACTGGGCTGTCTCTTCAATAACCTATTGGTCAGTGATACGTGCAAATTCTTGACATGAACATATACAATTAACCACATGGTGTTACTAAATTGCAAGCATAATGATGTCGTTTAAATTTACTGCATTCTATAATACGAGTATTATACATATTACACACACACACACACACACACACACACACACATATTACAGGGTGTATCAGAAATGATAGCGCAAACTGAAACGTTGAAAAGTACACAATAGTAGAATCAAAAAGGTCTTGAGCGCAAACTGAAACTGTGAAAAAAAGTACACGATAGTAGAAACAAAAAAGTCTTGGAAAACATTGGGTCGCAAAGGAACCGCTTGCGAGATAATTGTGAATGTATGGTTACGATCCGCCACTGACTCGATTGTTTGTACACATCGTATGCTTTTCACGTGTGAAGTGCCATAGTCCTACTTAATAACAAATAGCAGAATTAAAAGGTTCACCTCGCTAGACATTAAGTGTCTAGGACTATTGTACTGTACAGTATGGTACATGTTCGGCAGTGTTCAGTTTTAAACAATGAAACCTCGGAATGCGCAACGAGACAAGCGCACAATGTGTACAAACAATCAAGTCAGTGGTGGATCGTAACCACACATTCGCAATTATCTCTGAAACGGTTCGTTCGAGACTTCATGTTTACCAAGACCTTCTTGCTTCTACTATCGTGTACTTTTCACCGTTTCAGTTTGCGATATCACTTCTGGTACACTCTGTATATATAGAACATAATATATATAATATAGTATAATTCTCGTGTTTTCAGTTGTTTCGATCTGCCTTATGGAATTCTAAGCAGTGTAGTTATAGTTCGTCTTATTCCAGGAATAGCAAGAATAATACGTATTACTGAGAAAATTCAGCCTGCTCAACATTTTACTATTCTTACTAGAAACCCTGTTAATAATATTACGACACTACAGCTATTCTCCCCAGCCCCCGAGAATTTCCAATTGAACTTCTTTCGTCCAATGAATCGCAGTAACATTCGGCCCACACAAACGAAAAAAACACGCAGTTTCATTCCCTTCGTGTATTCCTCCCATTTCATTACAGCCTTATTCTGAAAGCTCCATTTACTTTGGATTCCCTTTTCCCCTAAGTCTGATCGTTCTTCCGCTACTGTGGATCCTTCCTTCATCAACGCAGAGGTCTCCGGCCATGTCTTCCCTCCATCCCAGCCCCCGGGACCCTTCCTGCCCGATCCCCCTCTCGACGCAAAAACCCGGGTTATGAGAGGGAAAACAACCCCTGAACCGGAGGGGTGGAAATGCGCGAAGACTGAGGAGCTTCCGTATTCTTCTCCTCTCTTCGATCTCGCCCACGGTAAGCTTGCTGTATATGTGACATCAACCGAGAAGGCTAATCGAATGTTTACATATCGTAACGCAACTCCCCTTTGTTGCGTTTGGGATCGAACCAAGAACCTCTAGATTTAATTGGGTGATGTAGCTATTCCTCATTCATCCCTCAGGTAGTTATCACTCGCTTGGCCTAAATGTGATAAATGCAAGAGGTTACCTTTTAAGGGAATGGCGATAGAAATTAGCTTAGATTGGATGTGGGTTTTATACTCTCCATGACTGAACCGATATGGATTGGTTAAGGAAAGGATATTACTTGCCTTACAAATATATGGAGATTGTTCCTAGCTTGTCCTCTCAACTATCACTTGTCTCTTGTCACACACCATCGTCCAATAGTCGTTCCCCACTTTGCTCCTCTCTCACAATCCGTGGTCCTTACTCTCTCTCGTATTCTCGCCAACTGATCACACCTCCTGACAATTCCAACACTCATGCCACATACGACTTCCAAGTCAATCACCCGACCTTTGCCTGATTACTTATTCAGCATTCCTATCTCTGTTTCCTACTATGCTAATCTAAGACTTTACTTTGTACCCAATACCTTGGGTACGATACGCTCCTCTACCCCCTAAAGAAAATCCTTTGATTTTCACCTAAAGATGAAAGATTTAAGGTTGTATTCCATATCGATCCTTTCTATGGAGAGATTTTTATTTTTATTATAAAATATAGTGTACTAAAAATATTGTAATAACATACCATTACCCAGAATATATGTAAATGGAATAATATAGGTCCTGAAAATATAGATATATCACGAGTCCCGATAGAAACAAAGAGAAGAAAAAAATACATGTCTGCGTAAAGCATATAAAAGGTAAACACTGGCACGTGAGTTTGTTATGCTAACTTGACAATCTGCTCGTGCGCGTATTCATTGAGAGGCTTACGCTACACATCTGAGTTCCAATACTACATGATGACGTAGCGAAGTCCGTGCATAAGCATGCAACACTCTGACACCACGTGAGAAAATTATAAAAGCATTGTTCCACAAGAATGGATCTTGTCAAAATTTATATCTCAATGACACACTAGCGAAGTAGTGTAATCGATCCTGCAAGCACTGACACTGTACAACACTGTTGTGTATTTGGAAGTTAATATTCACAAAATCAGCAACGTTTGTGATACTCATCCGAGTTACACTTGCACACATATGTCATTATCGATGTAAATTTCACCGTCTCTTACTTTATTGTATCATTTAAATATCGCTGTCGTTTTTATTTATAATATATGTGAACTATCACAATAAATATTTAATTAGAAAATTTGAAGTTAATCAAAATATATACACTGTATCAATAACTGTCCTTGAATAATAATATATGTACATGAATTTATGTATTTGAAAATAAGAATATAATAGTGTTCGATAGATAAAATCACAGCACTAACATTTGTCCATAAAATAATCCTTGAGTTATCCTGATTCTCATAAAGAGTTCAAGTAAAATACCATAATTTTACTCTTGTTATCATCACTTAATAGTCTCTGCGTATAGCAATGAAGTTTCTTCTTGAACCAAACCACGTATATATGTATATATTAGTTCCTTGTGGCCGTGAAAAATGTTTTTCACTTTGATGCATTAACTTTGCAGCTACAAATATTGTCATTGAAGAAAAATGTATAGTAGAGGACTGCATATCGTGGAATTGTGAATGTGAAGTATTTAGTTGTATGTAAATATTCCTTCAAATCGATGTATGCATTATCAGCGTTGAATATCAGGTCTCACTACTACTTGACTTTAGTAGGAGTTAATTAGAATAGAATGAAGGAGATCCATGTTAAACGATTTGGTGCTTATCAACTGATTTTGCTGAACTGCGTAATTAAAATGGATGAAAGGTCTAATTGTAATTCATGTTTCCACGTGTCGAAAAATTAAAAGAAAAATCTCAGAAATAAAAATCTTGAGAAATTCTCAAAAAAAATCGTAGGACAAATAATTTCTCTCCGTCCTTCAGGTGTAATTCGTGTTGATTTCTTATTTCTCCAAGGTTTTAGCTGGTGATCATCTCTTGACGTTGACATCTGTGAAAAAGTTGAACTGAGGACTATTAACATGGTTTCATAATATTGTTAAAATGTTCATTTCACCGTTAAAATTTGAATTATCTGTGAGGCAATTCAGGTAGGTTTTGGAAAGGAAATTTGCTTCATATACCGAACAGGCATTTCCTCCTGATCGTTGGTGTAATGTTGTGTGTGTGAGAGAACTTAATATGTCGGTATGTGTAGAGGTTTTGTTGAGACAAGGGCGCCTCTAAGTCACCCTTATTTTTAAAAAAAATAGTGCTTGTAAATATTACAAGTATGAAAAATCTTGTAGTTGAGGGTTGTTACATTTTAGGAAATGGAATTTGAAAAGGAGTACCGATTCAGTCATAACATTTACTCTTACTATAAATTACCCAAATTCTAATTAATGCCATCCTTTACACACCAAATATAATTAGAATCTTGAGAAGAGAAAAATAAATAAATAAATATAACTACTAATAATTACTAAAAGCAATTGAACTTTATATATGAATTGAACGTAATATTGTAAATACTCTTGAGAGTGTTATGAGTGTATACTGTAGACTACTGCAAAATTTAAATTACGTATAATTGATTTCTGAAAATATATGAATACTTAAATTAACTGAAAATATTTATAAATAACAATTGAATTGAATGAAGTACTTTAAATATTACTAAAAAATAATGTGTTGATCAATCGTCCTTCTGTTTGTATAATATTGATAAAATATCGTCATTAATAAAGAGTAATTGTAAAATACACAACGTGCTGATAGTGTTCATGACAATTGGAATACGTAAAATAATATTCTAAGAATCAGAAATATCGTTGACTTTTATAGACTCTTTCTCCCCTAATGATATTGTAATCAGCCTAAGAATATTAAAAATATATATACAATTGTGTATACAAAAAAATATGGAGACAAAAAAAATGAAAGTTGACAATTGGTAGTGTTTAACTATATATATATATATAATCACCTAAAATTAAATGACATAAAAATGAAAACTTAATTGCAATTTATATTCCAAATGTTGCCAGATGAAGAAATATCGTTCTGAACGGACATAAGGTTGAATGTTCTTTTGTATCCTTGAAGTCGATACCCTGAGTTGAAAGAATGCTCTGTCGGCAGTTTATTCAGTTCGCCGGCTAATGTGGAATGTGAGATATCTGCTGTTTAATTTGCAACGTGTTGGTTACTTCATGTTAAGAGAGAATGTTGCTCCTGCCGATGTAGGTAGATATCGTTGCCGCAAGAAACAAATAGAATGCCTTACTTGCATATTTCTTCAGTTGTTCGGTCTTTCTGAATGTAACTCAAGTTTCCCCATTGCTTAAGGAGGAAGGACATTTCCGTTGCACCCCGGTTGAACTTTATCCTTTTGCTGACTACAGATAATTTACCATGAAGACGTTCGAAGCTGATTTGCGATATCGTTTTCAGAATGTGAAATAGACGTGAGGGAAATTTTAAGTGGGAATTTTACAAGATGGGAAATTTCTACCATGCGGAAAAAAATTAGGAAGTACTCTAAGTAACTTGATTATAACATTCAATAAACTAATTGAGTCATATTTGGGATGAAGTGTTCCAAATTAGATGGATCAATGTAATGTATATGTTTAATGAAAGATATTTTACTTCTTCAAGACTGTCTTAATTCATCTCATGACTGTGTCGTGAAATTGTTAATAAAATCTGACAAGTGGCTGCTGATAACTCATGATCGTAACTGTATTTGTAAAATACTACTTATTTCTCCTATGCTCTTAATTGACTTATTACTCTTCATATTAGATTTGAAATCTAGCTTTTATGTAAAGTTATGTAAGAAAAATATACAAAATAATTAAATCTCAATGTAAAATGCGTATAATTATAAAGGTAATCTTAATATTTATATTATTTCCATGTGATACATTTTATTTAAGCTTTATAAATATCAAAGAACTCAATATGTTCACTATTCTCTTCGTTATTATTATTATCTATATTATAATTCTTATTATCGCAATACTTATTTAGTTATTATTGATCTGTAGCTCATTTAATTGAATAATTTACTGGCTGTATGCCTAGTCAGCTCTTATTATAACTGTTCTCTTTATTTAACGTTATTTAAATCTTATAAAACTGATAATCTCATATTTCTGTCATTTATTTAGTTATTAAAATTATAAATGTAATTAACTTAAATTTAACAATTGAAATATTAAAATGTATACTTGTTTAAACCCTATTTTGACTAACCACGCTAAATCATAGAGAATTTTAATTCTCATTTTCCTTACCGAATGTGTTTAACACATTTTATTCATAAAAAATACTAAAGTCTATTATTGACTTACACTATTTATCTTTTGTAGTTCACAAAAGATTATTTCCATCAGTTCTCTGCAGGCCTACAGGAATCTGAGGAAAATTCCTTGCGCGCAATTTATATTCATCACCATTCCCTTTGTTCACTATCCGTGAATACAATAATATTAATTATTATTATTTTTGCGCGTTACTGTACTTGTTGTTCATTATTATGAAACCTCGAAGTCTACGTGTTATAACTAATGATTTTAGTGTGGTAATAACTAGTTTTACACTTCCGTGCAATTATTAAGGGCTAAACAATAATATTTCACATAATTTTAGTGTTTGTTAGTTTAAAAAAATTTTGCAAAATGTAAAATTTATTTAGTGCATCAGAGTACTGAAAAGGAAGTTACGTACAGGGTAAAAGGTATGTTCTCACTCATTCACTCCTGACTGTTCCTGTTCTTCAGTCTCATCCTCACCATTTACATTGTCATCGCCGCTACCGTATTCCGAAGCATAGTATTTCTTCAATCTCTGGACCGAAATTGAGTCTACGACTGTCTGTCCTCGTTTTGTCTTATATTCCACTTTGTAAACATTGGGATTTTCTTTTGCTATAATTTTACAAGGTCCTTTATATACTCCCGAAAAGCATTTAGCGGTGTGTACACGATGACTACCATCGTATACTAGAACCAATTCTCCTGGCGTAAATTCAATGGACTGATGACGTTTATCGTAGTACTTTTTTGCTTGTCGGTGGCGTTTCTGTAGAGACTCATAAGCTGCTTCTCGTGCTTTTTCGAGAATCTTGAATCTCATCTCGTTGTTTACATTCACACTGGGCGTTAAATGTAGTCCGCTCTCCCAGACTAATCTAGGCGTAAATCCATGAAGAAGAAAAAATGGACTGTTCTTCAAATTCTCCTGGTAATTAACATTGTACGACCACACGGCCGATTGCAAGTATAGAAGCCAATCTGTGTGTTTTGAGTTCACGAAGTTTTTCATAAGACCCTGTAAAATAGCATGTGATCGTTCCAATAATCCAATTAAATTGTGATTAGCTGCTGGAGCGAATTTCAGATGGATTCCACATTTCTCCGATAGTTCTTTAAATAAACTAGCTGTGAATGAAGTACCTCTGTCTGTATCTAAATGAGACGGACATCCGTAGCGTAAAATTACATTTTCAAAAAGGAAGTTAGCTGCTGTCTCGCTTGAAGTATCTGCTACTGATTGAGCAATTAAAAATCGAGTACCATGATCGATTGCACTTAGTATATATTTATGGCGGAGCAAACCACTTGGTGGATACGGTCCGCTAAAATCTAAAGCGATTCTATCGAATGGTTTCTGTGAGTTGAACGTTAAAAGTTCTCCATATGGTGCTCCTTTTATGCGCTTATTCTGCTGACAAATTACACACTCCTTGACCATTTTCTGAATATGGTTCTTCATGAATGGAAAGTAAATCCTATCCAACGCATTCTTGTATGTTTTAGTGAAGCCATAATGTGCTCCTCCAGCTGGTAAACTATGCAATGTCTCAATAACAGTGTTGCGAAGTGACTTCGGTATGCATAATAATTTTTTAGTCGTAGCTCCCAGTTTATGTTGTCTATAAAGAAGTCCATTTTCCATAACATAATAACAAGCTTGCCTCTGCAGGGAGGGGTTGGGTGGGTTGTTGCCCCCCTCGTCTTCTTTTCCTTCCAAAATATTAATGATATTTCCAAAAAAAAGAATCCTCTCGTTGGTGTATAGCAACATCAATTGTCTCATGTAACAATAACAATGTACGTGGCTCTGGAAGCTCCTCGTCTTCTCCCTGTGGATCATGTTCTGTTTCTCTGCTGATAGCATCCGCCATATTTTGTGTAGTCTTACAGTGAATTGGCGTAAAATCGAACTCGGCCATCAACGTGTACCATCTAAATAATTTGTTTGAAAGTTGCGTTGAGGAGCGAATGAATGTGATTGCTTGATTGTCGGTAAATAATTCGAAATGTCTCCCAAGTAAAAAGAATCTGAATGACTTAAATGCGTATATGATTGCCAACAATTCTTGCTCGATGGTTGAAAGTCGAGTTTCATGGTCTTTTAAAACTCTACTGCAATAGGAAATAGGCTGAAAATCACCGTTCGCATTCGGTTGTAAAATCACCGCGCCAATAGCCTTACTGCTTGCATCCGTATATACCCTTACTTCCTTTGATGGATCATATGCCATTAATACAGGAGCTGTAAGTAAAGCCTCTTTCAACCTCTCAAACGCAGTTTGCTGTTCTTCCCCCCAGAGAAATTTCTTCTTTTTTCCTATCAATTTTTGCAAGGGAAGTGCCATCTCGGAATATGATTTTAAAAACTTCCTGACATAAGATGTTAATCCGAGAAATGTGCGAACTTGTTTCACAGTTGTCGGTGTCTTATATTTCTTGATAGAATCAATGATTTTGTCATTGATCCGATAGCCAAATTTCGAAATTTTATGTCCTAAAGCAATGATCTCAGTGTAGCCGAAGTGACATTTTTCTATTGCAAGTTTCAATCCCGCGGCCTGTAAACATTGTAACATTTTCTCCAGAGTTACGAGCATTTCTTCAAAGGTATTTCCGAAGCAAAATAAATCGTCCACATAATGCGCAAAGTGATTGGGATCTAAATTTGAGCAAGCAAGGTGAATGCAACGAGTCATCGCACTTGATGAATTGACGTGGCCCTGTGGCACGACGTTCATTTGATACTGTGACATTCCTGGTATTGTAAATGCTGTATATTTCTTACTGTCCTCGGTGAGAGGAATATTAAAGAATCCGCTCTTCAAGTCCGCCGTACAGTAATATTTCTTGCCCCCCATATTGTATAATATTTCATTGATGTTATTCACACCCAGAGCGTCAAATACAGACGAAACATTCAATCTGCGATAATCCTGGCATAATCTATAACCCCCCTTTGCCTTCTTTACAAGGATAACTGGAGAGTTAAAGGGTGATTTTGTAGGAGAAATAACACCTTGCTTTAATAAAGTCTCAATCTGATCTTTAATTTCATCACGAAGGTGAACTGGAATCGGGTAGGATTTTAAGTGAAATTCTGTGTCATCTTTTAGTTGAATTCTATGTTTATAATTCGTGGCTCTACCTATATCATCCTTTGACCACGCAAAAACATGTGGATATTTCATTAAAACAGCCAAAAGTTGCTCTTTTTGCTGAGGTTCTAAATTCGGATTCACATCAAACCGACTAGGGTCCGCCCGTGCGTCACTGACGTTCCCTAACTCTTCCGTCGCAAAAACCTGTGCCTGTTCACCAATTTCATCCTTATTCTCATCATTATTGTTACTCATGATTGGCCTATCCCATGTTTCAGCTTTCCCGATAATAGTGCCTTTCTTAATTGTAACATTATAATTTAAAGGATTTGTAATCCAAATGAGATTCGAATCCGGATTAATAATTGCTCTGGCAACCATCAATCCCGTTTTCTCTTGAAACTGTAGGTCCGGTTCCAAGAGTGTCCTATCTTTGTCATATGAATTAGCCAATTTCAGTGGAATGCATAAATGTGTCCTGGGTTTCACTTTTATCTTTTTAGCAGCTACAAATTCTGGTTGCAAAACATGCTGTAACAAATGGGAAACTTTGATTGACACGTCAAAAGCTTTCTTATTCTCATTTTTAATTTGGTTTCTAGGAGGTGTGCCAAATCTATGCAAGGTAAGCTTATTTTCCTCAAAATCTAACTTAGCCTTTTGTCCCTTCAAGAAATCATTTCCTAATATGGTAACTTGATTAAAATCCTTAACGATTCTAAATGGATGAACAAATGTTTGGTTATGTATAGAAAATGGTAGTAACACAATTTCCTTAACCGTCAGTTGACTATTAGTGACCCCTCTAATCGCAGTATTTATATTAAATCGCTTGGCATTGACTGGTATGTTCTTATCTCCCGTTACCGAAATTTGACTTCCACTATCCAGGATGAACTGTCGAATTTCCCCATCTACTTTCACATTGATGTAAATCAAATCTTCAGAAGGAAAAGTAGAGACCGTTAGAGTTTTCCCTGATAGCCCTGCACCTAGGCCCCCGTCATATGCAGGTCTTACTCGTTTAAAATTGCTTCTGTTATTACGAAAAGTAGAGTAATTTGCATTAAGAACCTGATTAGTATGGTTATTTGGATCTTCGCGCCCCTGTTGTTGCTCCAAAAATGGTCGCCGCGATGAAGATGAATAATGCGAAGGCTGAAATCGAGGGTTACCGCCATTGCGCCATCGCCCCCTATGCGAGCTTTGCGACTGTGTGTCGAGATTATTATTGTGGTTATTATGCCAAGTATTTCTATTCTGAGCTCTATGATTACTATTATGATAATAGGTTCTCCTATTGTTTCTATTTCTAGGAACATTTTCTCTAAGTGGATATGAGAATGATGACTCAGTGAATGAATGTTTTTTCCGATGTTCTGTAAGTGCATTTACTTTAGCCTCAAGATTCTGAAATTGCAAAACTAAGTCTGACTCATGAGACTGGAGTCCCGCGTTCGACTGTAATTGATCAAGATCTTGTTGCAGCGCATTTAATCTTTCCTCGATCTCCCGATTAGCCTGAGAATATGTTATGTCAACATGACCATTGACCGTGCGCTGCAACGGGATAGCTTGCTGAGTCGGCATGTAGGCTCGACTCGATTCAGAACACGACAGAGCTTTCATTGTCTCACATTCAGTTTCTAGAATTTTACGTTTTTGCACAAGATATTTGAATTGTTCAACATTTTTCAGGTCTCGTAACATTTCATGCACGGAATCATATTCCCTGTTATAAACTTCTTTCATAAAGTTAGGTTGTAAACCCCCTCTTATTTGCTTAATTTGCTCACTAATGTGCATGGCAGGATCTAATTTTAATAACAATAACTGTTTTTCTCTCACATATTTTGAAACAGGTTCATTTTCCTGATGGAAGCGTAATCTGATTTGTTCTTCTAATTGAAAAGTGTCACCCGGTTCCGTAAATTCTTCCACAATTTTAGTTTTTAAAGTTACGAAATCTATATCCTGTGCTTCCTGAGTTCGACTCCAAGTATTGAACCATTTCAATGCTGAATCACCCAAAAATGCCGGTAGCATTTGCCTTTTCTTCGAGTCATTCCACTCATTAAGAATAGCTAAACTTTCAAATTTATCAATGAATTTTGATACATCCTCGTGAATGTTACCTTGAAACTGGATAGTTTCGAGAATGTCGGGGTGAATAAATCTAGATTGCGCCATGATTTTATGATTAGCCTATGCGCAGGAAAAATGCTTGATTAGCTTAAAATTAGCACTAAGTTGCTTGTTTTCTTTTCTCATCCCCCCGTGGCTTTGACAGGACATTATCAGCAATTCAATTGTTTACTCTCCCGGAAATTTGATAAGTTAGGTTCAACAATCGCGTAACAGAGTGACGACAGTACCGAACACATCTTTAAAATATTTAACCAACCTTTATGCAACATCCTAATGTTAATTCTCATCTTTTCACAAGCCAATAGCCGAATAACCTAGTTAAAACTCTACTCTTATTTATTTGTGCCTTGCTGCGTAGCATATTGCTAGGCCTACCTTTTGCTTTCTTTTCTTGATATTTGGTAACAATTGATAATTAACACAACGTGAAGGGCTAACAAGTGAAAATTCCGGCGCCATATCTCCCGTACTTAATTTGAAAAGCTAGAAGGCTCTATTATTTTCATCATATTTCGGGATCAAATAGATGAAAATCGCAGGATTTCACGTACTGCAGTGTTTTCGCATCGCATTTGCAAAAAATGGATGAGAAGCCCTAAGCAGCCTCCACCACGTAACGCAACTCCCCTTTGTTGCGTTTGGGATCGAACCAAGAACCTCTAGATTTAATTGGGTGATGTAGCTATTCCTCATTCATCCCTCAGGTAGTTATCACTCGCTTGGCCTAAATGTGATAAATGCAAGAGGTTACCTTTTAAGGGAATGGCGATAGAAATTAGCTTAGATTGGATGTGGGTTTTATACTCTCCATGACTGAACCGATATGGATTGGTTAAGGAAAGGATATTACTTGCCTTACAAATATATGGAGATTGTTCCTAGCTTGTCCTCTCAACTATCACTTGTCTCTTGTCACACACCATCGTCCAATAGTCGTTCCCCACTTTGCTCCTCTCTCACAATCCGTGGTCCTTACTCTCTCTCGTATTCTCGCCAACTGATCACACCTCCTGACAATTCCAACACTCATGCCACATACGACTTCCAAGTCAATCACCCGACCTTTGCCTGATTACTTATTCAGCATTCCTATCTCTGTTTCCTACTATGCTAATCTAAGACTTTACTTTGTACCCAATACCTTGGGTACGATACGATATCATGCGGAATTTACATAAAACTTGCGTAACGATACACGCAAAAAAAAGTCTCAGCATATTATTCTGTGAAACCGAACAGCAATAGTGCAGACGATTTTGTTCAAACCAAAATAAACTTAACTTCCTGTGTGCATACTCATACACACTGACGACTGCTTATGACATCACTAACACAATTCCCCTGATGTCATCCTCGAGCAATATACCAACCGCAGATCCGAGGGCATAGACTATCCTTCGTGTCTACTCTCTGATCACGGGTAGAACGATGGGGGCGATCTGACAGGTTTTCGCCTGCCTAATATTTTTGAAAACTCAAATGCACTGTCTTTTGATGAAAAGATTCTCTCGGGCTATCGACTAGGTGAGTTGTGGAAAAGATTCCAAGCTTTCGACAGCTAATGTCACTCTCATCTTCAGGGTACCATTCATTCTTCATTCCTAAGTTTCAAGACTTACTTCAGTTCTGTCCTTCGTTTACCAGGCACTAATAATATTCTTTAAAGTTCTATTTAAGTCCACTTTGTGCACAGTAAGGCTAATCGAGACTGGACCTACAGTTTAAAGTGAAATCCAAACCACTTCGCAATGTGTCTCCATCGGGTATCGAACCCGGGACCCCTTTATTACAAGGTTCTAGAACATGGAAGTTAACTTAGTTCCTGTTCACAGTATCATATATTGTTTACATAAAACGGCGCAAGTGTAAATTAGAATTCATTTTCGGTGAGGTGAGAGGTTCCAGATTGAAATTCGCCTCTCCTAACTGTAACATCTGGTTCCGCCACTGTCTGTATTATATCTGTGGATCAATGCCCATCGTTGCGACCAACCTACGGCAAAATAACCATCTAGTAACGCCCCATACTTAACGCATCACTCACACTGATTATTATTAAGTGTGTGCATTGGAGGGGATATTTGAGAATCGTAACTATTGATAGGCACCATCGACAAATTGGACGCTAATAATATTTCCAATATTACTCAAATATTCGACGAATAATGTGGTAGTCTCCCACTTAGACAAGGTAAAATCATTTCTTAGAATTGCGTGATTGACTGGCTGGCTTCGTATTCAATAGGTTTCCAGACTCGCTGGACATGTCACACCTCCTGTTTGGCCCAGAGGGAGAGATGGGAAACTCGGAAGTCTCGATCTCGTATCGATTGATTGAATAACTGACGTTTCCTTTAGGTAAGCTTTATGCACAGAAAGGCTAATCGCGACTGAACCTACAATTTAAAATGGGATCCGAACTACTATGTACCTCAACCGGGTATCGAACCCCGGACCCTTTGATTACAAGGCGACGTTACCACTACGTCATCGGGGAGGCTAGGTCATTAAGACACGCATGTTTTCGAATGTTATATTTCTGCATTACACCTCGTTTCGGCGCTACAAGCCTAAGAAAAACGGAATTTCATCCTGAATATATAGGAAACCACGCGGCGCAGGTTCAAAATCGCCAAATGAATTGACTTTTCAATTACTATAAATAAAGCATACGACTTATCTGTAAGTAATCGGGTACATATCCGCTCGGTACATCTCAAAAAGTCACATTCAATGTCGTACAAAGTTTCGAACGAGACCGAGAATCCGAGATACTAAGTCCCGGTCTCGTCTCGATTCTTGCAAGGCGTGTCTCGAGACTTGTCTCTGTACCAAAGAGCAAAGCAAAAACATAGAACGTCAGAAACTAAAATGTAGCCTTGGAATTACGTAGTAACTAGTAACAAAAATCATACTCCCGTCGTCCCCCCACATTTGCAAAATTCCTGGGCACGCCACTACCCACTATCGAATACAAAATTGAACACACGTGAAACTGACGCTGGAGCTTCAAAATATATCCTGTCGCCTGAAAAATTTGTTCTATTTTCAGCTGGAATGCACATCGTTATCTACCCACTCAACGCCCCATATCGATGTCCCACTGATTTCCGAACATTTGCGCTCACTTTTAGACGTTTTATTTCCACGGCGACCGATTCTTCCTGCTAATGCAAAACGCTATGTGGCAATTTCACTATACAAAAGACCACAAATCGTACAATCAGGGGAAGAAATTCTCAAGATTATTCTGTAATTAAATTCTATTACTTGGAAGAGCTAACACAAATATAGAAGTAGTTTGATGTAAATTAGTTAATACAATGTGAGGACCCGCCTGTTTTATTTACAATAAAAGTATAATCTAAAACGTCCCGTCTGTAGTGTTGCAATGCGATTGCTACAGAGAGGCATAGTTTTCTTTGAAGCAGAGGATTTTTTTCTAATACAAATGGGAACAAAGGCTTGTAACGGTGGACAAAGGCTTGGGAATGTACTTGCTGCTATGTTCCATAAAAAGTTTCAACCAGTAGGGAGGGTAAAATATTCACTTCAAGCGGACCTGTGACTTATCTGCATCAAAGCTTTCCCGGTTCCAACCGCTGTTACAACAAAAATTTGTAAAACTTTTATATTACGGACAAGCACGCGATGTTTCTCTCCTTTCAGTCTCATGCTGAGGATTTCATTCCAGTCGGTAGGCGAGTTCGTTTTCGTTGAAGCAAAGCGGCTGTTAGAAGACGGTTCTATTTCAGTATAAATTAAAGAAAAAAGCAACTGCAAATGATAAAAATCTTTAAGGTGTGTAAATATGATAAAAGGGTTGTCAATTCTCATAGAGCAATGTAATATTATGTTATGTTATGTTATGATGGAAATCGACATCTTCAATAAAACTTGAAGGTAAAGAACAATAAAAATGTGCGTTGCATAAATGAAATCATGACTAATGTTACGAAAAATTCAATCCAGAAACCCGTATCCATATGTTCTTATTACCTTCAAGTCATTAACTGTTAAATTTCTTCCACGATGTTTTCCTGTGAATTTTATACAAGGATCCTTAGTGCGAGTAACTTCCACATGAATCAAGATACTCAAAATCGAATTTCAATTTGGATTTTCCAAAAATGTTCGCGTGAATATGATTGGTAGCGTAACCGGTTATCATGGAGTAGTGAAAAGTTCGACTTGCTGCTTACTTTGAAATTGAAAATCTTTTCCAAAGTGGTCCCAATTCCCTGCTCGTTGATCACTGCGCTAGATTTCCTAATAATTAACAGTTTGGCATCCTTAATCCCGAAGGTTTGTTGCCGCAGCAACACGAGCCTTTTCTTCTGTCACTATTCTGTGCTAGAACAATTCAATTCTGACCAAGCTTGCAAATTTTCTTCGTTCTCATTTCCACATTATCTTCCTCTGGGCTTTTCTGCAGGCCCTTACGCTAAGGTTTTCCAAGAAGTATACAATAAACTCCTCTAATGTCACGTAACATGTTCAATCCACTCTTCCTGATGTCATAAATCTAGTAATATTTTGACACGAACGCAGATTACGCGACCTTTTCCAGTCATCCATTTACAGAACAAAACCATATACCTTAGAATGCATAAGAACTGATTGGGGAAACCTGAGAAATAATATCAATGCTGATTTGAAATCTGATATGATATTCTTGCACTTTATTTATTGTGAAAATAGCTTTCCAGGTTCCCTAGATTAACCATTACGGTGAGGCTTATCGAGTTTTTGTTTTAAGTCCACTTGATGCACATATAGGCTACTCGGAACTGGACCTACAGTTTAAGGAGATATCCGAACCACTATGGCCCTCCACCGGGTATCGAACCAGGGACCCCTTGATTACTAGGCGACGACGTTACCACTACCCCACCGGGGAGGCCATATTACGGTGACGGCATACACAGAGACCCAAACCTTGAGTCTACATTATTCTTTGGAAACGCGTTAGAGTAAAGTACAACGGAGGTGGATATTATTTCACTGAAAGCAACACTATGCATATATCTTCAATGCCGTATGTGTGTTTCCTTACTTTTTCAGGAGTGGTCAATTCACCTTATTTTTTGATGTGGTGCTCACCTTGTTATTATTTATTTACAGCAATGAAAAATACAAGGCGAAAAAATCTATATAATCACTGCAACATCTGTACCATACGCATATGTATGAAATATATTCATGGCCTAGCGCTGAATCACAAGATACTCTCTGAATCTGAGGTCAAAACTTAACATTTGGTCTAGTTTGCTTTAAGATAAACGTGAAATGAGTCAACTCAAGAAGAGAAAAGCCGCTTCGTCTGGTCAGCAACATGCAAACGAAGATACTATGACAATAATATTTATACAAATATTTGTGCGTGCGTGTGTTATTCCACGGCAACATACTGTGAAATCACACCAAGCGATAGAGAAGATACGTTAACCTACAATCTAGTCGCACGCAGCACAGCGAACGACTAGCTGAGCACCATTCAAAATGAAATGCAAATTCCCAAAACAAGATGCGAACACGGACCAGATTTACATGGAGATTACAGTAGCGGCTACACAAAAGCTGCCACGAAATTCCCAGACTTTTCAAGCAGTTAATGTACGTAATTTTGCAACTGTTTTTCAGACGTTACTTGGTGGTATTCTAGATATATACTTATATAGTGAATACTATCTAATAAATGTTTGGGGTGGAGAAAACATGGCAATAACCCTACTTTATTTTATTAACGAAAACAAATGTCTGTTGTAAGGAGCTTTACAAACAAGCACATCAGAAATACACCGTGTCCCAAAAGGTACTTTACAACTTTGATGTCATACAGCACAACTTGTAATTGACATAGAAGAATATACATTTTTTGTGTGATACTTGGTGATTCACCAACTCCTAGGGTTTTTTTTTCTTTCTTTCTTTCAGGTATTCAATAAGATGGTGCACTGCCAAATTAGGTTTAGACGTGAGAGATGTCCTGAATAGTTGGATTGGAACATATAGTCCAATTGCCTGGCTTTCTAGATCCCCTGACATTACATCATTGGACTTCTTTTTGTGGGTTTATCTCAAAGACACAGTGTACAGCACTCCTGTCATTGATCTTGATGATTTGAAGGCCAGAATAAGGCTGTCATTGCACAATTGACGGAGTTGAGGGTATGAACAGAGTTGGAATTGTAATTACGCGCCACCAAGGGTGTGCATGTTGAAGTGTACTAATAGAGGCCAGCATAGTCTGCATTTTACCTACCCACTGCCCGCTTGCCCGTGAGGACAGGTATACCTGCTAGCCTGCCCACGGCAACGAGTCGACTTGCGTCTTTACCCGGGTTCTTCGTCTTCCAGGCGCTCTGCGCTTACAAGGTAACTGGGCATTCAACAAGACCCGGGCGCCTGCAAAACCTGCTGGAAGGAAACAGCCCTCCGGCAGCGTGTCGCTCCAGGTGTTTCATCACCACGTGGACAGCTTCAGCCAGTGTTGCCTACTTACGTAGCTCGTAAATCCTACGAGGTCCTAGGAGGAGATCTCTCCTCCAAGGAGAATTTATATACTTAGCGATTTCAGTTCAGCGTAAGCAGTTTTTATCTTATTGCCAGGAAATGCACGCAGTATTACAGCTTCATTTATTTAAATGAATGATCGAGCAAACAAAAATCTCCTCACTGAAAACTAATTGCTTTTCATTGCATGGTGCCTTAACCAGGCACGCAGTGGCGCAACCAGAGGGGGTAGGGTGCATTGCTCACAACCTTGGACGGAAATTAAGTCTAGCGGAGGGGCAAGGGTGGGGGTCAAACATTAAAGTACAAGGAAAAACAGACTAGCAGAATTTAAGAGTAGCAGGGCTAAAGGGTACTCAAGATGGAATTAATTTTCATATTTTTCTTGCATTTTCCTTCCAGACGGCCAAGGGCACCTGCAGAGGGGGAATGGAGGGGTAATTGCAACCCCTTGATTTCAAATTTTATGAAAGTAGAAATATATTATAAAATATTATCCAGTGTCATCAAGTTCAATGCCGTAGCAAAGGGGTAGCGGGAGTCGGCCCTGAGCGCCGAACGATCTAAGTGAGAAAAGTTTTAAAACAGAGAATGCTATGGCGGCCCGTGATATTATTTGCTATTAATGTTGGTTTGTTACGAGTTGGATGAATTGATTATGTAATACGTCGCTCCATGTGAAAAGAAAATATTGTAGATGGAAATTTTACATGCCATATGTCTGTACATTCGGAATGCATTTATCATGCACTTTCTTTCTTTCAAAAACAGTTTGTGTGCTTGTTTTCCATTATTAGCTAATGTGAAATTGACGTGTTGAAAAAAAATATTTCTAATCCTCTGTTTCAACACAAATGCGCGTGAGAACAGACTTCTATCCCCTTTGTGCGTGATTTATGAGGATTATAATGCCTTTCATGCTACTTTATTACTATTATTATGATTGTTCTTGTTGGCACGTTTATCCAAGTACTTGGCCCTACCCCCCAAACGAGGGTAACGGCAATGGCCCTGGCTGGCTACGGCCCTGGTGTTCGCAGTAGAACAGTGTGTTGTTCGACTCGCGACCTCAGCGTCGAACGTGACATGTTTCAGTCCTGTCCTATATCACTATATATACGTATATTGGTTGTTTACGACATATACTTATGGATCCTGTGCCACGGAAAACCTATTTCAATGTGTGTGTGTGTGGGGGGGGGGGTAGCAACATTCGTAAATCTCATTTCATTGGTGATGTGGCTTACGAAGCTTCGAGTTCCCTTTTTTAAGTAGTGAAAATCTATTGCAGTTGGCAACACTGCAGAACGGTGTGGGCCCGGTGCAGTTTCTACTCGAAGCAACTACGTCATGTAGAGGGAGGGGTCTGCAGTTGATGGAAAGAACGAACTGAGACCTACTAGGTATCGTAAGACTGCGGGTACCCGCCGGGTCTACAATGCCTGCCAGGAACGATCTGTGCAGGTGGGCATACAAGCTGCTCAAGCGAGGGTGTTGCGCAGGTTGCATGGCATTTCAGGAGCGATGTCTCGCGAACGGGTCTGCTCCAGGTCTTGTGCAGGCCTTTATGTACTAATACACAATAAAACTTCATGTGTTGGTAAATCAAATGGGGCATGGTATGTTTCATTATGTCAACTGCAAGTTGTGCCGTGTGATATCAAAGTTGTAAAGTATCTTTAGGGAAATTCGAATTTGTATTTTTGTTACCTGATGCTACTTTTGGACAATCGCGACGATGAGAATGAGTGACGATTATGTAAAATTGATAAATAATAACCATGGCCAGGTGGGGATTCGAACCCAGGCAAGGCATCTATTAGCATATCCGGTGGCGACTCGGGAACATCGGCTATAATACACACACACACACATATATACACAGAGAGACGATACAAGCCCGCACACTTACGTGTTCCCAAGGAGCTTTCTTCTATGTCGGTGACAAGCGTGTCGACTCACGATCTCACCACTGAAGAATCTGGTTTCAGTTGCATACGCCGGCCCTAGAGGCGGAGTGGTTAGCGTATCGTGCTGCGACGCCTAGGCATGGATGTTTGTGAGTGTCCATTCATCAATCTCATCATATCATCGCTCATCCCCATCTTCGCAAATTAGCCAAAAGTGACACAAAAAGCGAAGTAAAATAAAGCAAATCAATCAATTCAATGTCATTCAACCATTCATGCTCATCGTCGCGAGTGGCCAAAAATGACAAGAAGCGAGCAGAACAACACAAATATGATATAAGATCTAGGAAAGAACACGTTACACTGACATTTTCCTTGCAGGTTACATTAGAAAAAAAAGTAAAATTAAAAAAAAAACGGGTGCTGTCTCTACTTTTTAGAATGGGATTACAGCACAAGGTCATATTATCACGTAAAAGGTCTTAATACTTAGCACTCTGCTTTTGGAGGGTGCTAATCACAAATCGCTGAAAAGAACTCTCACAAGAGGGTCGTATCTCTACAAAAACGACATTGAATACAAAATAATGGCTCTACACAATAGCAACTAACTCGATCGGTCCACTTGTGCGAGACAATGAACCATCTTAAATCCGTCAGTATCTCGTGGACTAATGCATCTAAAAAATTAATGCATGATTCTTTGAAGCAACAAATGCGTCCTGTATCATTCTGATTGGCCTGTCGGTCCGGCAATAAGAGTTTAAAAAGGCAGTAAGTGGTAAATTTTTAATGTTGTGAGATACCCCCTAAAAACATAATTCGAAACACATTTTGAGCAAAAAAAAAGTTCAATTTCTGTACAGTCGTGGGAATAAATACTTCCCTCATAAGACTAATGCTCTATGGGGGAAGTACTTTTTTTCCACTACTGTACAGTCTATCGGAACTGGACGTACTTTGAAGTGGGCTATATTTATATTCTGGCTATTTTAGGTCACTTTACCTCTTTGATTCGTCGTGACGATGAGGATGAATTATGAATTCGTTAAATGGATGATGGCACAGCCTTGCCTAGTATTCGAACCTGGAACCTCTGGCTTCGTAGCGTACTACGATGACAACTCCGCCGCGGAGGCAAGCTGAAGTGGGACCCGAACCAGTGAAAAAATGCCTTAAACGAGAACCGAACTTGGAATCCCCGGATCACAAAGCGAATAGACACTTTGTAAACATATTTATTACCATCGTCAGGTTACAGATCTACAATACAATTAGGTTCCCTATCAATTAGCGTACTTCCCCTTATGAATCGAGTACACCTAACAGCAAGAGAAACAGTAGGCGAATTGTCCATCACCATTTTCATTTTGTCTGTATTATACAATCTGATGCCAATGAATTGAAATAAAGACGTCAATAAGCAGAGGACAATACCTGTCTCCATTGATTTGCTCTGTTTTACTTAGCTTTTGTATCACTTTTGGCTAATTGCGAAGATTGGGATGAGCGACGATATGATGAGATTGATGAATGGACACTCACAAACATCCATGACAAGCCCGGGATTCGAACCCGGGACCCCTGGCGCCGAACCGCGATGTGCTAACCACTCCGCCACGGGGGCCGGCAACACCTGCTCCGAACCAACAGAATTCCACTCTTTAAAACAGCTCATGGTGTAGAATAAAAAAGGAATGAAAATAGCGATGGACAATTTACCTATTATCTTTGCCGTTGACTGTACTGCCGGAGTAACTTACCTTCCCAAGAATTCGCTCCACGTTAGCCGCCGTAACTCCCAATTGCACCACCTAACACACAGCACACAACCCAGCACTTGCACACACGACACACCGAACTACATCCACGAACTCATTACAAAGACAATGAATCCATGGAGGAGCGACCAGACAGACACCCGTGACTCCCACACGAGAGAGAGAGCGAGAGAAAAAAATTAAGCTCCCAGAGAACACGAGCACAGACACTCGGCAACAGTGCCAGCCCAAATATAAACGTCAGAAGCGGTCAGGAGAGCGGGATGATCTGAGAGAAGATGGCGGCGATGCCAGATCTCACGGCGTTTCGTAACGAGGAAGACGAGAGTCGGTGAGACCCCAAGTCCATTCATCGCTTCTCACCACGTGCAGCAATTGTGGAAAGGGGAAACAGATTACCTGTCCTCGGTGCAGAATTACCTCCGAGAATTAGACAAATTGATTGATTGACTAAGTTGGAGTTTTAAGTCCACTTTATGCACAGCAAGGCTAATCGGGACTGGACCTACAGTTTAAAGTAGGATCCGATCCACTATGTGCCTCCACCGGGTATCGTACCCGGGACCAATTAGACATAAATGAGAGACTAAAGAAGGGTTTGGAAGCCGATATGATGTGATTGGAAACGATCGATATCTCGCGAACAATGGCGTGCTCAACGGGGTTCGTGGGGACCGTAACTATCTTTTGGTCCAGAATTAACTAAAATTAATGGAAATGTAAGAAAATATAATGATTGGTTGGTTTTATTTTACTTCGCGTTTCTTCCACTTCTGGCTAATCGCGAAGATGAGTGACGATATGATGATCTGGGACTACTTTCGTCGTAGCGCGCAACCACTTCGCCACGGAGGTTGCAAATATGACAATTAACAATTAAAATAATAACATATGATTGTATACCCTTTGCGAAAACACCTGGCCATGCAATTACTCTGGAACTGTTGTATCCAAATAAATAAACTCCGTAGCGCAATAGTCTTTTCAGGGCCTCCCCGATGGCCCAGTTGTAGCGACGTCGCCGTGTAATCAAGGGGTCCCGGGTTCGATACCTGGTGGAGGTACATAGTGGTTCGGATCCCACTTTAAACTGTAGGCCCAGTCCCGATTAGCGTTACTGTGCATAAAATGGGACTTAAAAACACCAAATGAATCAATAGTCTTTTCAAGACCAACCCCCGCCAAGCTACTTTTAATTGGTCGGCGCTACGAGTCCCATCGTCGCAGTTTTCTGATTTTCTAGGCCAGAGTCCACTAACAGTCTTTCAAGTTGCTCCTCAATTGTCCTCATAATGCGCAGTCCTGAAATTTTAGCTCCACCGGAATAGAAACGGGGAGGCACATACCGAAGGCGAATGTGGTAACCATTCGGGCACGGGGAATCTTACTGTAGCTGCTAACCAGGCAAAATTGATTGTCTATTTTCTATTAGCTCTTCTGCAAACGTAATAATCTTACGAAGTCAATGTGTATAACAAAATAGTCATTTTCAAAAATGAAATTCGTATTTCATCATACTTTGTTCCATATTTATGTAAATATTTCATGTGCTAACAAGACCAATTAAAATCTGTAAACAACAATGATGATGACACATTTGTTTTGCAAACTTTATTCTAAATCTACTATATGCACAGATAGCGGGGACGAAGAATTAGCATATTTCCTGTTTAGATTCGTTTCTCCGTAACTTTTGGCAGATCGTGGCGACGAGGATGAATGAACATTCGGGCCTCCACGGTGGCGTAGTGGTAACATCGTCGCCATGTAATCATAAATCCCTGGTTAGATGCCAGATAGAGGCCCATAGTGGTTTGGACTCGTTTTAAACTGTAGGTCCAGTCCCGATTAGTCTACCTTTGCATAAAGTGGACTTGGATCCGGAAACTTTGGATGGCGAGATCATTGAGTCAACAACTCGACGCCCTTCCTCTAAGGTGACCTTTCTATGCTGAGATTCGAACAACTATTCTGAAAGGAACCGAATCCGGCCCCGCCTCATTAAGCGAGAGTGTTTGTTGACATAGCAGTAACCCTTTTCCCCATATGACTACTGGTCGAAATTAGTAAGAAGAACCTAGGAGGAGCCTCACCACTGAAATCAATAGCATTTCGCGTGAGAAGGCACAGAGGCAGCAGATTTCCTTCTCTCATTTTCCCCGTTCAAGTTTCGGACAAACCTAAAGACACTCTGGCCTTATTTTCCTCACAATGTTGACAAAGCCTGAAGAGGTGAGTGGCCACCACATGTCCCTTCGATGTTGTTAATTCTTGTAAGGACACATTCGTGAACATGTCACATGCCTCTTCACGCCTGGTCAAGGTTGTGCGGAAGCTAAGGTCCGAATTTATTCAAATTTGTCCCGAACTATGTGTAGTTCAATTTCCATCGTCACGATCAGAACAAAGACACGTGCAGAGGCAGGTATTTTTGTTCTAAGGAACACGGACAGCAGAAACAACGAAACATCATAGCTAATGCTTATGGAAGTGTTCCCACGAGCAATAGGTGACACTGCGGTAGGCGTGTCCCGCGCAGAGGCCGTGAGGGAGCACGTTTTGGGCTCCGGGTAAGGAACGCGCGCAGGTTAGATTCCTATAGGGGATGCGTAACAACTTCTCTCCTGAGATTTCGGCCTGTGTATGGGACCAGTGGCCACACACCATCGTCAGAAAATTGGGGGAGCTACAAACGAGTAGCGTTAACGGGCCACAGAAAATCTACAAGAACGACTGGCGGTTCGGTTCGCAGTGCTGGGCACACGTCACCTCGTAACTGGTTGGCTGGCAGTCGGTAGGTAGACACAGGCCCTCACGGGCTGTTACCAGGGTTTCGGAGCGGAGCGGATCAACGCTCCGACTGTTGCCCACGCTCCGGAGCGAGATTCTAAGAAATGCTTCGCTCCGCTCCGGAGCGGAGCGATGTCTTAGCCCGCTCCGCTCCGGAGCGGAGCACCGGGAATTGGAAAATTTCTCGCTCCGCTCCGGACCGAGGAGCGAAATTTTAGAAAATGATTCACTCCGCTCCGGAGCGGAGCGCTACCTTGACACGCTCCTTCCGGATCGGAGCAGAGGAAGTTGAAAAGTTTCTCGCTCCGCTCCGGAGCGAGGAGCGAAATTTTAGGAAACGGTCCACTCCGCTCCGGAGCGGAGCCATACCTCGTGACGCTCCGCTCCGGAGCGAGGAGCGATATTCTAAGAACTTACGCACTCCGCTCCGGAGCGACTCCGGAGCGCTCCGAGGTTGGATAATACGAGTGTATACAGAAAACTAACGATCAAAGGTTCCGAGTACATTAGTAATTTTGTTTGTGGAATTTGTACGGCATTTGAAAATCGCCAGTTATTGTTGTTATAAAACTGATTATTACTAAAGCTAACGCCACGGAAACAGGCCAGAAAAGATTACGTCACTCACCTACAGTGTTGCCAATAAGCAAGGAATAATCCTTACACAATACACCAGGGAAGGCACAATAACCGCATACGTACAGTCACGGAAACTGCCGGCTTGTAATGAATACATCGACTTTCAATGGAATCGTTACAAGCCGGCAGTGTCCGTGACTGTACAACTCGCAATGTGTCAACTGTGAAGCGTATAAGAAGTGTGGCAAACCTGGAGGGCCAGTGGTGTGGAGGAGGCAAGGGGAAGCTTCGATCTTCACTAGACTGTTTTCGTGAAGAGAGCAATATTATTATTATTATTATTACATTTTCATTATCACTTTTACTACTCTACTACTACTTCTGGGGACATTATATTTAAATAGCAGGTGTGCCACCTGTGGTTTTATAAGTTGAGAGAATGGAACCACTCTCTCATTTCCTGCCAACAGGGATCGCGACTGAAACTCATTTTGATTCAACTTCTGGTTCGGGCTAACATATCGGCCCGACGTTACAGTCCACCCCTCGGGAGAAGTGAGTTATTCCGGAATATTGGTTCGAGTAACACTGGCGAAACTACTGCAGAAAATCCATTCGACCTTCTAAAAGGCTAGGAAATACAGAGTTTTCATATCTAACTTTTTAAAAATCCTGACACTAGAAAGTTGAAAACCGGCTTAACCAAAAATGTAAGTTGCCACATTTGGTTTAATGAAGGTATAAAGTCGAAAATCGGAATGCTGTTTGTATACAGCCGAACAGGGGAATTGAAATAGTATGAAATACAGGGTTGTCATATCGATTCTTTTTCCCAATTTTAAAGGCAGGAAGTTGAAATAGGTATTTAATGGTTACATACGTATAAGTAGTGCTAATTGATTGTTTCTAAGTAACACTTTGTAGGTATGCATTTGTAGCCTCTTTTTTTATCAATTGAATATCAGTTTTTGACATATTTTGACAATTTTTTGTCGATGTTTTAGCGTTTAGCGATGTTTTAGTAAAATTTCCCTTTTTTCCCACTCACACTTGGTAGGTATGCATTTGTAGCCTCTTTTTTTATCAATTGAATATCAGTTTTTGACATATTTTGACAATTTTTTGTCGATGTTTTAGCGTTTAGCGATGTTTTAGTAAAATTTCCCTTTTTTCCCACTCATACTTGGTAGGTATATCACGATCTTACGTGATATAACTTAACCTATCCTTTTTTTTATTACGTGCTAAACTACACGAGAGCCTCTACATGCTTTGACCTACTTTAGAGTAGTGGTGTGTGACCGGTTCAAAGCCATTAATTGAGGATCAAAAAAACCTCAAAAACTCACTTTCTCTCCACGTTCCGCGCCTCGTTTATTGCGCTGACGATGTTTCGCAGCGAAGAAAACAGCACCAAAACATCAAAAACTCACTTCAATTCACTGAAGTGAGCCACAGTGTTGCAAAACCTACGAAAATTTCATCAAAACCTCAAAAACTCACTTTCTCTCCACGTTCCGCGCCTGACGATGTTTTACAGCGCAGAAAAAGCCGGTACGAGTAAATGCACTTTCTCATTCTTCAAGGATGAATGTACCTTATCATAATTTTTTTTCCAAGTCCGGGGCCAATGTTTATATATCGTGACCTTTTGTAAACCTCTCTCTGTCGCACACACACACATATATGCGCGCGTGCCTGTATTGTGATGCAAGCAAACAAACAAAAATAATTTTTTTTTTTTTTAGTAGACCCAAATGGAGAGAGAGTACACCAACCGAAAGTTGGAGGCTCGGTGAGGCTCGCCTTAATGGGTTTTTTTTGTAAGGCATAAGCCTCATTTTCTCGCAGTGTTGCCAACACCTCACTCGATCACGATCTTACGTGATATAACTTAACCTATCTTACGATTTTTTTTACGATCTTCAGTGACCTATCATTTATTCTTTTTATTTGCACACCGAACTGTAGTAGAAGACCCAAATGGAGAGAGAGAGAGAGTTCACCAACCGAAAGTTGGGGGCTCGACTTAATGGTTTGCTCTTGTAAGACACAAGCCTTATTTTCTCGCAATGTTGCCAACATCTTACTCGATCACGATCTTACGTGATATAACTTAACCTATCTTACGATTTTATTTTTTTACGATCTTCAGTGACCTATTATTTTCTTTTATTTGCAGCATCGACGTCGGACGACGATCTAAACCAGGCGCGGCATTTTTGGCATACTCTGTAATTGTTCGTGGTGGGTTGCAGCGAGGAAGATTCTGTGCCTACGAGTATAACTTTCAAATCCGAAGAAATGAGCGTCGGGGTTGTGTTGCTCAGCGTCTGCAGGAAACACATCGTATGGCAAAATTCGCAGCACGAGTCAGGTACGTCGCAGCAGGAGAATTCTATGCGGATGTTGCCCGGGACGAAATGGAGCAAGCAGCACGCTTCGTTCTCCTGCTGGTCTATCTGGTCGAGGATCAAGCTGAATCCTAACTTCGGGGAAACGACCGCTTTAACGGTATTGTTGCTGTTTGCCTCGATTCCAAATAATCGCCTGGCTCCGAAATTGCGATCATCTTTCATGTGAAAATAAGAAAACAGCGTTCGCACGACGTCGACCCACGGCGAGGGGATCTTTACCCAGTTCACGCGCTCGATGCGCTCCCGAACGAATGCGGAATCCTTTTTGGGGAAGTAGCGTTCTTTGCTCGCGTCCAGGTTGAGAGAATCGACGTACGTGGCCCAAGACCACACGTTGTGCTGTTGATCGCTGCTGCTGCCACAACCCTCCACGATCTGGTGGAAACGAAAATTATCGGGCAGGATCGTCCGTTCGAAGGTTTTGTACTGATTCGATATTCTTTTTTCCGTCCTCAGGAGGCGCAGAAATTGAGTTTTGAGCGCGTCAGTTTCGGTCACGTCCTGGTACAAATCTTTCAGGACGTTCAACTTGTTTTCCAAAACAGTATAATGCAGCACCAAGTAATTGATGTTGCAGTGTATGATGAAGAACGTCGGGATGATGCAGCAGAATCGATAGATCAAACACCAGCCGAGAAAGTAATGCGTGTGGAAACGATGCTGGGTCGTCCACGTGAATTCGTTGAGAACGTGGCCGTCGCAGACGGTATTCGGAAAAATCGTTCGCAGGTACTTAGCCGGATCCTTTCTAAAAACCTTCTCGAAAACGTGACGCCAAGCCAGAGCGTTGATACAATCGCTCTTGAAACTAGCCAGCGGAGCGGACAGATCCAGCTTCCTCCCCAGATCGAATTGAGTCGCGTGCCTTTCTACGAACGCCAGGTAAGCCTTCGCCGTGGGCCACACGATGCTCGTGACGATCTGATCGACAGAGTCGGTGGTTCGATATCCCGTGTCGAAGTATTCGCCCCCAACGCTTTCTTCAAGATCGTGAGCAGAAAATTCCTCTCTCGCACGTCTATGGCGGTCCTCAGCCCTTTAAATTGCACCTCGTCGCTGTCGGCCAGCTGCACGACGTATTTTTTCTTGGTCAGCGCGAAAAAGTTTTTCAGTACGAATTCGATTTTCACCCGCAAGTTCGGGAAATTCTATATGAAATAACATACCTGCAAATTGTATTCACAGTATAGATTGAATTCTTGAGTTTTTTTTTTGTATTCGCACCCAAGAAATTCTATATAAAATAACATACCTGAAATTCTATTTACAGTATAGATTGAATTTTTGAGTTTTGTATTCACACCCAAGAAATTCTATATAAAATAACATACCTGAAAATTGTATCGCTATTATATACTAGACACTTTTTGATTTCTGTGATTTTGGAGAAAGCATAATGGCATCCACCACCAGTTTCAATCGTAAAAATGATAAAACTGGATGTGTTACTTGTGGGAAGCTAATCTCAAGGAACAATTTATCGGTACACAGGGCAAGATGTAGCGAAACAGGTTCGAGAATTAATCGTTCGCTACCTTCTAAGCCTTGTGCTCGATGCGGAAAGATGATCAGCATTGCACATTTAAGTAAACACCTCAAAATTTGCAAACCATCGATCGAACGAGGAACATTGAAAAGAAAAATCGATAATCCAGAAACGGAAGCTTCTACTTCCAAACAAGTTAAATTATCGGATGAACGCAAACCAATTAGATCTGCATTTAACCGTCATATTCAGGATTTTTTTTTACTTCGGAACCAGGCTGCGACATTCTTAGTTTCTTGCGTGAAACGAAAACATCCGTGATAAATATTCTAAAAAATAAATTGGAAAATAATTCCATAAAAGTATACGTTGATCTATTTTCCGAATACGAAAAAGTCGATGGTACAACAAGTATTTTCTTTCATCGAACAAAAAACCAGCCTCTTCATTTGGCGGACGTCGATAATTTGGACGAATTTTATTTCAATCTTTCAAATGAGCTGGTTAAGAAACATGACGATTTCGAGGCTAAAGGGTAGGGATGGTCTCTGTGTGGAAGTCCTCACACGTTAACCGTTTACGTGAACCGATTCTCGCCTCTTCGCGCTTCCAGCTACGTTCCTCTTCCACCGAACATTCAACACAAGAGGGTTGTGTTAAATATACAGAACAACGATAACAAGTGTTTTCTTTGGTGTGTGTTGGCGGAACTTCACCCGATTCATTGGTCAAATAATCCAGAACAGGTTTATCATTACAAGCAGCATGAACCTGAACTGGAAAATGCAATGTCTGGCATCGAATACCCGATGACTATTTCTGATATATCAAAATTCGAAACACGAGCACGAGATGCAGAAGGAAAACGCTTAATCATCAACGTGTATTCCTATACGTTGGATAAACATGTCGTGCATCCCGTCAGGATAAGCGATGTCGACGATGACGATGCTCGTGTGATTAATCTTCTTCTAATTTCAAACGACAGTGTTCATCACTACACGCTAATTCGTTCACTATCACGCTTGGTTAGAAGTCAATCAACCAAGTATGCAAACAACATCGAAGTTTGCCCGAGATGCCTAACCACGTTCGACGATCGAAAACAACTCAATTATCGAAAATACACTGGACGTCAGATTGCTATCGAGAAACTTGCCGAACATAAAATTTATTGCGGCAACAACAGACCGGTTCGAATGTTGATGCCCGAAAAGAACGAAGTGGAAGAATTCAAGATGCACAAGGCATTGTTGGAACATCCGGCCATCATCGTTGCTGATTTCGAGGCGTTCCTCAAACCACTCTCGTACTGCGATCCGGATCCCGAAGTTTCTTCCACCACACCTTACCAGCTTCACGAACCAAACAGTTTCGGTTACGTTGTCGTGCGACAGGATAGGATAGATGAACCGTACGTATACCGAGGACCCGATGCAATCGAACGCTTCTTCGAAAAGATGATCGAGGAGGTTGGGAAAATTGGATGCATGCTGCAAACATCGAAACCGATGCTTCCGTTATCTGCTATCGAACTTCAAAATTACTACGACACTGTCAAGTGTCCTGTGTGCGATAACCACTTCACGGACGACAATCGTAAAGTGTTTCACCATTCGCATACGGACGGTCGCTTCATAAGCGGAATCTGTAAAGCATGCAACCTCAAAATCCAAAAACCGAAATTCGTCCCCATATTCTATCACAATGGTTCTAATTACGATTTTCATCCCTTAATCAGGAAACTCGGATACGACGCTCAAAAAATAGATATTCTTGCTCAAAACGAAGAACGATACATCTCTATAAGTAAGAAAGTTATGATTCCCGAGACTAAAAATACCATCGAGATGAGGTTTCTGGATTCGTACAGATTTCTCTCTGCCAGCCTGGACGCTCTTGCCAGCAAACTTTTAGACGAACAATTCAAAATTACGAGAGCTAGTTTTCCCAACGTAGACATAGAACTCGTTAGACGTAAAGGGATTTATCCTTATGAGTATGTTAGTGATAATTCTAAATTTAACGACGACGCTCTCCCACCTCCAAGAGAATTTTACAGCAGACTCAGAGAGAAAGGAATCACGGACGAAGAATACCAACACGCGCAACTCATGTGGGAGAAATTAGAATGTAGGACACTCGGAGACTACCACGACGCATACTTAAAATTAGACGTGACGATACTCGCGGATGTTTTTCAAGCGTTCAGGAAAACGGCAACGAATATTTATAAATTAGATCCAGCGTATTTCTACAGCCTACCGGGATTAGCGTGGTCGGCAATGTTATTCCAGACAAAGGTCAAGCTGGAACTGATATCGGACGTGGACATGTTACTTTTCATCGAGAGGGGGATTCGGGGCGGGATGGTACAATGTGTACAGAGATATGCAAAAGCCAACAACGTGCACATGAAAGAAGATTATGATTCAAATCGAGCATCGAATTACATCTTCTACGCCGACGTTAACAATCTCTACGGACATGCCATGGTACAGAAACTTCCTTACGGGGGATTCGAATGGGCATCAATAGACATAGAAAATTTCGACGATAGTGAGTATGGCTTCTTCGCAGAGGTGGATATCGAATTCCCCGACCATTTACACGATCTGTTCAGCGATTTACCACCGGCATCCGAGTTCAAATCTTCGCCTCATTCTAATCAATGCAAGCTTTTGTTGACTCTAGAGGGGAAAAAGAGATACGTTGTTCATTACTCGAATCTCCGATTCTTGATCGGGAAGGGTGCTAAGGTAGAGAATGTTAGAAGAGTCCTCAGGTTTAAACATTCCGAGTGGCTCAAACCGTACATTGAAACAAACACGCAACATAGGACGGTTGCCACTTCCGATTTAGACAAAGATTTTTTTAAATTGATGAATAACGCGGTGTATGGCAAGACGATGGAAAACGTGCGGAATCACGTAGACGTGAAATTGGTTTCGGATAAAAATAAATGCATGAAGTGGGTGGCCGATCCTAGATTCAAGTCGAGAAAAATTTACAACGAGAATTTGGCACTTTTCAATCTAGATATAAAATTGATGAAATTCAGAAAACCAATTTACGTTGGCGCAACGGTTCTCGACTTGTCGAAACTTTACATGTTCGAATTTCATTACGACGTGATGAAACCCTTCTTCAATGATAAGATGTCACTTTTGTACACGGACACCGACAGCTTCATTTACAGCATACAAACACCTAACCTCTATGAAGACATAAAAAATCCTTCCATGCTTGAGTATTTCGATACTTCTGCATATCCTCAACCCAACAGATTAGGGATTCCTTCCCTTAACAAAAAGTCCTAGGTAACTGAAAGATGAATGTAACGGTGATATTATTGTCGAGTTCGCGGGTTTGCGTTCGAAGATGTATGCCATGAGAACAGAGAGTAGCGTCACGAAGAAAGCAAAAGGTGTGGGCAAGAATACGGTGGAGAACAAACTCACCTTCCACGATTACATCGATTGCCTTTACTCACAATCGACGATACTAAGTATAGAACAAAGAATCCAAAGTGTAGACCATGTGATTACAACAAACAAAGTTAGGAAAGTAGCATTAGATCCGCATGACGATAAAAGATGTATTTTGTCGTGTGGAATCCACACGTTGCCTTGGGGGCACTATCGTTTAGAAATTAGTAAAAATTGTAGGCAATGCAAATGAAAAAAAAATAAATAAACTTAAACTGTCTCACATACACGATAAATAAATAGCAAGGACAATGAATCTCTTTGGTTTCCGAAAGCAAACAATGGAGACTGTACACCGCACGACGACAGATCATGAATTTCTACCTTCCATGTTAACTAAACTCAATGGTCTACTGATTGTTCATCTCAACAGTATTTGGACGAAATTGGACGAGGACGTTGGTAAAATGTTTTACGTCTTCAACAACAATTTACATTTCTACGAAATTCCGATCGACGGGAAACTTCGGATCACCGTGAATCCGGAGAACGCAGGCGAAATCAAAATTTCTACCGGCAAGAACATTTTTCGAATGAAGCACGACAAGGTGCTTTCTAACATGGCGTACGACGTTTCAGCAGGAGATTGTTTATACGTTCAACTCCTCGGAGATTACGACAAACTCGTTCCTCTCTTCGTATAATTACGAATCGTCTATCCTATTATAAATAACCGTTAACCAAAAATGCCTAACGACATTTTCGGCCACACCAAGCGTGTCGACCACGCAGAAGAGATTCTCATGTTGGATGTTCGACTTAAGAAGTTGAGGAGCGATTTGATCGCTTTGCAGGAGACCTTAAACAAAAATTTAGAGTCGGAAATCGCTACGCTCCAAACGCAATGTCTCGATCCCATTCTGAAAATCGATTCCGAACTGAAAACGCTAATAAAAAATTATGTCGACGTACCTTCCTACGACAACGTTCAAAATATACAGTTGAGCGTTGATTCGCTTCAAAATGATTTGGCCAAATTACAGCAATTTCAATCGAAAAATGAAGATTTGGAAAAATTGAAACTCGAAATCGAAGAACGAACTTCCGCAATCCAAAAGAATTTCTCTGAACTTCAAACCGTCGTGAATGATATTGATGCAGAACGCTTGCACGTCATCGTTTCCAAATTACAAGAAGAATTCACCGGCACGTTGGAAGAAATTAAATCCAAGTTACAGACTTTGGAAGATACCATGACGAACCTACCATCGTCAGACGAACTGCAGGTCATCGGTAAAAGCGTCGCGAACATAAAAATTCAACTGGAGGCTTATCAAGATTTCGAACACATTCAAACCACCATCGCTACGCTTCAGGCGTCTCTGGAATTAATCAACGAAGAAATTAAAAATATTCACGCTGAAGCGAGCGCGTTGACGAGCATTCAGGACACGTTAAGCACGGTTCAGCATAAAATCGACTACCTGGAAAATTTGAACGTCGAATCCAATCTTGCTCATTTTCATCACGTACTGGACAACATACAGGGTGACTTGGAATCGTTACGGACGAGCGTGCCTTCGAGCGAAGATTTGGAAAAATTGAAAACTGCAGTGACGGCATTATCCGAATCGAGCGACATCAAAAGTTCATTGAGCGATCTCGAGAGTAGGGTGACCAATCTCCCCACCTCCAAAGAATTACACGCCTTGAAAAGGAACATATCACGTATGCTGAAACGACTGGAAACGGAAACGGCGAACGTGGAACAGATTCGAGATGAAATTAGTTCACTGGTGTCGACGCTGCCCACTTCGCAGAGCGTCGCGGATCTTCACACGCAGTTTACCGAGATGCGAAGCATCGTGAACGATCTTACCGAGAAAAGCTCGAAATTGAATCAAGTCGAGAACCTTCAGAACATTGTCGTCAACATCAGAGATCAAGTTGGAGTGCTGGAATCCACGCAGGAATCGACGCTGGCATCTTTCGGTGCCAAGTTACAAGAACTCAACGAAAACTACAAGCAGTTGAACGTGGAAGTGAAAATCAAACCGTCATTTTCTGCCGTAACGGATACCATAGTCGAGCATTTGCTCCCCATCGAAAATAAACTCGGACACGTTCACAGTTATCTGCTCGGCGTCGACACTAAATTCGCCAAATTGTTCACCTTGCAAGCCATCGAAATCAACAGCGTACCCAATCAACAGAGAATATCCACGTTCGTCGAAGGTAACAAACTGTACATGTTACATCCTTATCATCCGTACTACAAGTTTCTCCTCGATGGCACGATTCAGATAAACGAATTTTCGTACTGGTCTCACGGCAGAAAAGCTAGCGTTCCCACCATGACCTTAATATCGAATCGTGGTGTCCAGAAAGCAGGAAACATTCCTCTGGCACGTTGGAACGAAACGCGCAACATATATGAAATACACGAAGACGAAGATCTTACCGTTTTCGACGTGAGTGCCGGCGATAAGCTGATCGTTCAAAACACGAGCGAGGTACCACCCTCTTTGAATCCCATCACGCTGGTGCTTCTCTTCAAACGTAATCTCTAAAAAAATGTCTAGGCAAGCCATCGTCGAAGAATTGCATAAACCTGCACGCCGCAACTACGAACGTTTAGCTGTGGTAACCAAGGGCATCGACGACCTCTGGCAAAGTGACCTCGTGGAGATGAGCAGCGGCAATTTGAAAAACGTACATAAATTGAACAAGAGCAACAAGTACCTCCTCACCGTCATAGACACATTTTCGAAATTCGCGTGGGCTCTACCTTTGAAAGCCAAAACGGGAACATGCGTCACGGAAGCATTCAAATTAATTTTTCGCGAAAGCGACAGACGACCACGGTTTTTGCACACGGACAACGGTAAAGAATTTTACAATGCCGTATTCCAAAAGTTTATTCAAAAACATGACATTCGACATTATTCGACCTTCAGTCACATCAAAGCCAGCATCGTGGAAAGATTTAATCGAACCTTGAAAACACACATGTGGAAACGATTCACGCTTCGGGGAAATTACAAATGGTTCGACATCCTGCCGGAACTCGTCGACACCTATAATGATACGGTACACAGAACGATAGGCATGAAGCCAGCTGACGTTACGAAATCTGACGAGCAGCATTTAATTTCGACAGTTTACTGTCCAAAGTACACTCCCACGACTACCAAGAAATCAAAATTCAAAATTGGAGACCAGGTGAGAATCAGCAAATTCAAACGCACCTTCGAGAAGGGATTTACAAAAAATTGGAGCACGGAACTTTTTACGGTGGTTCGAGTTTTACCCGGAAACCGACACACGTATATAATAAAAGATAGTAGCGGCGAGATTTTGAAAAGAAGATTTTACGAAGAGGAACTCTCTAAAACGAAACACCCCGACACGTACCTCATCGAGAAAGTATTGCGTAGGAAAGGTGACAAACTGTTTGTCAAATGGCTGGGACTTCCGGAAAAGAGTTGGATCGACGCGAACGAGGTGATCTTGTGAGTACGTGGAACGTGGTGAAGCGTCTACCGGATTCGGAAAGTCAAACGAAAAAAAAGAACGGCGAGTTGCTTCCCGACAGCATCCGCTGTCTAATCGTAGGTCCTTCGGGGTGTGGGAAAACGACACTGTTCGTGGACAATTTTCTCCTCGCACCGAATTGGTTAGATTGGAAGAACAGGCACCTGTATGTGTTCTCGAAAAGTTTGGAGCAAACCAAATACCAGCAACTGATGAAACTGTACGATGGTCTGGACATTGCAACGTTCGCTTCGGAAATAAAACCACTCGACGATTGTCGTGAAAATTCAGTCGTTGTGTTCGACGATGTCATCCTGGAAAATCAAAATGAAGTTCGCAACTTTTTCACGCAAGGTCGTCACAAAGGAATGGATTGCTTTTACCTAGCTCAAACGTTTTCCAAAATTCCAAAACAGTTACTACGCGACAACGCTAATTTCATGTTTGTTTCGTCAAGATCACACCAACCTCAAGCACGCGTACGATGACTACGTAGGCGGAGACATGAACTACAATCAATTTTCGGAACGCTGCTACTCTTCTTGCTGGAACAGTGACGATTTCGGATTCGCGACGATCGACATGACGAGGAAACCCAACGACGGAAAATACAGAAACAAAATCAACGTCTTTCTAAACGTTGCAACGTTGTGAGAAACAACGTGTATAAAATAACGTTATGACGAAACGAAAAATCGAAGACGAAAATCTCAAGCTTCGCGATTACCTCGCGAAACGCTTCAAAGGTTGGAAATCCGAGAATCGCGGATTCTACGAAGAGAAGAAACGTCAGGATCAACCTGTGATCGACGCCATCAGCGATCTAGGTAAAGAAATTAAAGGTGTCACGGAACAAAATAAAAATTTGATCAACGAACTCGTACCACTTGCAGCTAAAAGTTACACTGTACCCACGCCCATTTCAAGCATTCCTTCCACGCCGTTCGAACTGAAGGACGTACCACGACGTCGAGCCATAAGCAGTATGTCTTCGGATAAAATCTAGTTGGGACCTTTGGCACGAGATTACCTGAGCACGGGGAAGTTCGACAAGGATGAAGTGTTCGGATTGTATCCGAGCATGGAAACCAACGAGGGTGGCGTCGTGTGGAAGATTGGGAAATCGAAGGTGACCTTCGAAGGCAACGACATTAAAGTTAATTTAGGCGACAAGAATAGTTGGACCAGGTATCCCGGTACGGTGGGACTGTGGGAACTCGTCGCCAAAAAGCAGCCGAAAGATTACACCGACGAAGATTACCAGAGTTACAGGGAAATTCTGATCATGACGGATGCCATGTACCAGAACAACGATGCCTCGCAGAATAGGGTGAAATCGAGCAGCGGCGAGAAGTATAGGAATCTCATCAAACCGATTTGGAACGAGGTGAAGAGTGGAAGCGGCGTCAAACGCTACAACACGTTACCCAAAGAATTCGTTTGGGTGGACGACGTGAGAAAACTCATCGACAGATTGTTGGTGATAGCCGGCGAAGAGAATGCAGGCAATCGTAATTTCTACAACGAGAAGGTTGGCATCGTGGATATGATCAGCACGAAACTTTCCAACTTCATCGTGAACGACGACAAGGGCATAGGTTACCTGATCAAAATCATCAACACGCTGCCTCCGAGATTCTGGAACGTGGCCGAAGGAAAGGGACTCGTGAACGACATCATCAACAAGTTACCTTTCGAGATGCATTTACCTGGCTACCAGTATTGCGGACCGGGTACCAAACTCGAGAAAAGATTGGAGAGAGGAGACAAGGGTGTGAATCCGTTGGACGCGGCATGCAAAGATCACGACATCGCTTACAACACCACTCGCACCGATCTGGATGCACGTCACAAAGCAGACAAGAAATTGGAACGTGCCGCTTTCGAAAGATTCGTCAGCAGAGACGCATCGCTGGGTGAACGGGTCGCCGCACTGGGCACCACCATCGCCATGAACAAGAAACAAAAACTTGGGTGGGGAATATAAATAACAGAGTAAAAAATAAATAAATAATAACAGCATGTCTCGTATAACTGATTTGCCGCCCGAGCTACTATGTAAAATATTGAAACACGCAGTAAACGGAGATTGTGAGGATGTACATAAACTTGTAATCATAGCAAGAACGACGCCGGAATTTCGCATCCCTTGTGAAATGGTTCTCAAGGACCATCTTCGGGAGATCAGCGGCCTGAGGTGCGGCGATCTCGACACTCTTCTTTCGGCTGCAGGGAAAAAATTAAACGAAAGGATGGACACGGATGATTGGTGCAAGTCTGAACAGAAGATGGCAGATATTATAACGCACGTCATCTCGTTTTCCGAAGCAAAAGCTTTCTTCCTCTTACACACACTGTAAAAAATAATAATATACGTGTCAAAAAAATGTACGTGTTAAAAAAAATATGAGACAAGAAAAATATACGTCAAAAAAATGTACATGTCCAAAAAAAAATTGCCATGGAAAAAATTTTTATCGTCAAAAAAAAATTGTCTCGCCAAAAAAAAAAAGTTGACGTGGACATCGTCAGAAAAAAAAAGTTGCCTTATCTTAAAAATTTGTTATCGTCAAAAAAATGTCTCGTCAAAAAAAAAAGTTGACGTGGAAAAATTATTATCGTCAGAAAAAAAGTTGCCTTATCGTAAAAAATTTTTATCGTTAAAAAAAAATTGTCTCGTCAAAAAAGTTGACGTGGAAAAATTATTACCGTCAGAAAAAAAGTTGCCTTATCGTAAAAAATTTGTATCGTCAAAAAAAATTTGTCTCATCAAAAAAAGTTGACGTGGAAAAATTATTACCGTCAGAAAAAAGTCGCCTTACCGTAAAAATTTTTTATCGTCAAAAAAATTTGTCTCGTCAAAAAAAACGACGTGGAAAAATTATTACCGTCAGAAAAAAAGTTGCCTTATCGTAAAAATTTTTTATCGTCAAAAAAAATTTGTCGTCAAAAAAAGTTGACGTGGAAAAATTATTACCGTCAGAAAAAAAAAGTCAAAAAAAATCTACAAGTAAAAAAAACTTGATATATAAATAACACACATAGTGAAAAAAAATCTACGAGATCAAAAAAAATCTTCGGTATATATAAATAACACAGATTGTGAAAAATTAAAATTCTCTAACACCCTGAAATTTCTCTTCGATATGACGACTGAAAAAATGAGTGATCTCCAAGCATTAAAACAAATGCTAAATTTGTCAGTCGAGTATGTAAAAATTCAGGAATTGGAAGTCAACAAACCTTACACGATAACTTCCGGTTCAATCGTTTCTACCCAGTATGGTCCCAAAGTGCGTCTGTTGCTCAACGGACAATACAGTCTATTTTTACCAGATCGATACGCTATCATGTTATCCGACGAGAAGCTAGCTATTTCAATCGAGAACAAAACTCGAATCGTGTACAAGGGGACAAAGGAACTTCTTGGTAAGAAAACGAAGCACGTAATAGAATTTGTTTAATCACGGACACCCCAACCCCCCGGAATATATATATATAAATAACATACCATGAAAAAAATGACAACTTGTATAAGTCAACTTCCTCCCGAAGTGTTGCTCAAAATATTTACGTTCACGTTCGACGGGGATGTAACTAAACTCATAGACTTGTGTAAAGTAACGCCAGAATTTCGTTCACCGTGCAAAATGATTTTCATGGATCACCTCCGAGAAATAAGCGGAATGAAAAAAATGTTCCGATCCCCAGAGACTCTCTTTCGAGCCGCAAACAAAAAAATTGACGATAGGTTAGACGAGCTGCACGAGTGGAGGCAGGGGAGAAGAAGATTTACCAAAGACTGGTACGCGTCGAACATTGAAACTGTCGATCTTGTAAACCACATGATAGCATTAGGCGAAGCAAAAACTTTTTTTCTTTCCCAGAATACATATATATAAATAACACATCGCCACAGTTGTTTTGAGTGAGACGATATAAATAACACACATCGTATACCTAACGGAAAAAAATTGTTCTTTTTCCCAGATAACATATAGCATAAAAAAAACATGAAGCCCAAGGGTGTCGTGTACCAGATACCATACTCCAATCAAAAAAATCTAGGTGCCCTCGATGGGTTACTCACCAAGAAACAACGCGAGAAGAAACGTTCTTGCTTGACGAAAGGACACGGAATGAAATTACTTCTCAGCACTCCACAATTGAGACGGTTGCAGCGTTCGCGGAAACAGCAAAAGGTCGGAGGTTTCATATTCAGCATCCCGGCCATCCTGGCAGCATTGGGGGCCGTTGGAAGTTTGGCCGGCGGTAGCGCCGCCATCGCGAAAACCGTCATCGACTCGAAGAAGAACAAGGCGGAATTGGAAGAACAGAAACGTCACAACCTGGCCATGGAGAAGAAAGGGGGGAAGGGGTCATGAAGAAGTTTAAAAAAAAGAAGCAGCACTCACCAACCGAGACATTGAATCTCTGATCCAACCATTACGAATCAAAAACTTCAGAGGAGTTTTCATGTCCGACTCGTTACCTTCAACCGTTAAAAAAAAGAATGCGGAGTAGTCAACTTGGACGGTCAAGAAAATCCAGGCACGCATTGGATATGTTACCACAAAAATGATGATAAAACATTCGTTTTCGATTCTTTCGGAGGCGTTCCACCTACAAATTTAGTCAATTATCTGAAAACAAACAATCCTATATACTACAACGACGAACGCATTCAAAATTTCGGAGACGAGAACTGCGGTCATCTCTGCCTCTCCATGCTCGCGTTTCTCTCTAAAATAAATAACCCTACGATCAAAAATTTCCAGAAAGCATTGTGGAACCTCAAACACGATGGGCGTGTTCCATCTCACGAGCGAATCTTCGATCTTGAAACTCACGCTGCACGACGACATCGTCTATCCTAAATCCGTGGCTCTGCGTGCATTCTACAGCATGTACCTCATACCTAACGTCACGCAGCACAACAACAAAATTAGCGTCGGAAGCGAACATATCGTCGTCACGCCAGGTCAATACAATCTTTCCACTTTGCAAGCTCAATTACCCAAAGGCACGTACCTTTCTCAAAATTCGGTCACGCACAGAGTGGAAATCCTATCGGCGACGGAGACCGTGGACCTGGGCATCATAGGAGAACTTTTAGGTTTCGAGAACGACACAAAACTCGAAGCTGGCATCAAGCACGTAGCAACCAATATTCCTAAATTCTTGGCCATAGAGACTCTGAACGTACACTGCAACGTAGCGGAAGGAATGATCACGAAATCTTCGGACGGGGGGTTGCTGGGAAGTCACAAGCAGACGGGAATCATAGCCACTTTCAAACCAAGTTCCGAATTCATGGAACCGATCATCTACACACCCTCTTCGCCGATCTATTTTCCAGTATGTCGCAACCGCATAGACGACATAGAGTTGGTGGTGACGAACGAGAAAGGAGACGTGGTGGATTTCGCAGGTGCAACAACCACTGCCGTCCTGGAGATCAACGTATAATAAATAACCATACACATCATGGAACAAATCGAAAGTTACGAATTGCAATCTTTTCCTCCGAACCGTCGCACGTTCGCCAATTTGAACGAAGCGAACAGGGAGATCGAATACGACGTGGACGTAGGCGACGGGTTCGTTCATCCTCACAGAGCGGACCTCTACCTTCAATTCGACGTGGTGAAGAAGGAAAGCGGAGACGCGTTTCCCCCAGCAGCAGCAAATGTGATACTTGTGGACAACTTCGTGCTTCACCTGTTCTCGCAGGTGGAGGTGAGGAAACACAACACCGTCATCGACAGAATAGATTATCCAGGCATCACGTCGACAGCAGTGGGAACTTTGAAATTATCCAAAACGGACGCGGCATACTACCAGGCGGGAGGATTCGAAGCCGGGGCAAAAATATCGACGAGAAGTCACACGGTGCTCTTTCCCATGCGTCTGCTTCCCGGTTTCTTCTCGGACTACAAGGAGATCATGTGGAAGGGAAGATTGCGCGTCACGTTTCGAAGAGCGGCCAACGACAACGACGCACTGATGCGATACGCTACTTTGGGTCCGGACGGTATCACGCCGATAGCCAACACTTTACCCGAAGCAGCCAAGTGCGTCATCCGGAGCATGGAATTGAGAATGCCGATCGTGGAATACGAGACGAACTACGCCCTCAAGTACAAAGCGGAGATATTGAAGAGTCCGCAGGTGCCGATTCACTTTCACGGTTACCAGTGCGTGCAGAAGTTGGCGTCGGGAAGTCACATGGAATTCGACGTGACGACTCAATTCAACAACATACAGTTCGACATGCCAGATTTCGTTGTAGTGCTCTTTCAGACCGGGCGCGATAACAATCAGGAGATTCCAGCAAATTCGACGACTGCAAGATCAAGAACGTTTATCTGAAGAACGGTAGGAACGAAGTCTTCCCGCGCGAGAATTACAACCTCGACATGACCAAAAACGATTACCTCAAACTTTACGAAGCATTCTCGGCTTACAAACGCGTAACCGAGGGAAGCGTGGACATGTACTACGCGCCCAGCGAATTCAAAGCACGCAGGCCGATGTTCGTCATCAAAACGACGAAGCGGAAGCAGGTGGTGGTCAACGATCGCACCAACATCAAGATCGTCTGCGAGTTTAACAGTCCGTTGCCCGGGGATACTCTATGCAGCGTCATCCTGATCGCAGAGAAGTCCTTCGCGTACGACGTGAAGAACGAGAGGGTGACGGAACAGTTTTAAAAAATATTCCTAAAAATAATTGCCACATACTAAAAAAAAATCAACAAGGTTATATAAAATATAATGTAAGTTAGTTCGGTGTGCAAATTAAAAAAAATGATAGGTCACTGAAGATCGTAAAAAAAATAAAATCGTAAGATAGGTTAAGTTATATCACGTAAGATCGTGATCGAGTAAGATGTTGGCAACATTGCGAGAAAATAAGGCTTGTGTCTTACAAGAGCAAACCATTAAGTCGAGCCCCCAACTTTCGGTTGGTGAACTCTCTCTCTCTCCATTTGGGTCTTCTACTACAGTTCGGTGTGCAAATAAAAAGAATAAATGATAGGTCACTGAAGATCGTAAAAAAAATCGTAAGATAGGTTAAGTTATATCACGTAAGATCGTGATCGAGTGAGGTGTTGGCAACACTGCGAGAAAATGAGGCTTATGCCTTACAAAAAAAACCATTAAGGCGAGCCTCACCGAGCCTCCAACTTTCGGTTGGTGAACTCTCTCTCCATTTGGGTCTACTAAAAAAAAAAAATATATATTATTTTTGTTTGCTTGCATCACAATACAGGCACGCGCGCATATATGTGTGTGTGTGCGACAGAGAGAGGTTTACAAAAGGTCACGATATATAAACATTGGCCCCGGACTTGGAAAAAAAAATTATGATAAGGTACATTCATCCTTGAAGAATGAGAAAGTGCATTTACTCGTACCGGCTTTTTCTGCGCTGTAAAACATCGTCAGGCGCGGAACGTGGAGAGAAAGTGAGTTTTTGAGGTTTTGATGAAATTTTCGTAGGTTTTGCAACACTGTGGCTCACTTCAGTGAATTGAAGTGAGTTTTTGATGTTTTGGTGCTGTTTTCTTCGCTGCGAAACATCGTCAGCGCAATAAACGAGGCGCGGAACGTGGAGAGAAAGTGAGTTTTTGAGGTTTTTTTGATCCTCAATTAATGGCTTTGAACCGGTCACACACCACTACTCTAAAGTAGGTCAAAGCATGTAGAGGCTCTCGTGTAGTTTAGCACGTAATAAAAAAAAGGATAGGTTAAGTTATATCACGTAAGATCGTGATATACCTACCAAGTATGAGTGGGAAAAAAGGGAAATTTTACTAAAACATCGCTAAACGCTAAAACATCGACAAAAAATTGTCAAAATATGTCAAAAACTGATATTCAATTGATAAAAAAAGAGGCTACAAATGCATACCTACCAAGTGTGAGTGGGAAAAAAGGGAAATTTTACTAAAACATCGCTAAACGCTAAAACATCGACAAAAAATTGTCAAAATATGTCAAAAACTGATATTCAATTGATAAAAAAAGAGGCTACAAATGCATACCTACAAAGTGTTACTTAGAAACAATCAACTAGCACTACTCGTATAGTACTGCAAAAATTACAAAATGTCTGGTTGCCATATCTAACATTTCAAGTTTGTAAGCAGTAACCTGGAAATAGGCATGGTGGTTACAAGAAAATTGCAAAAATTTTGGAAAAACGACGACTGGAATGTTGCTATTAGTGTTGCCCACGGGACGAGATGGGACAGGCTATTAAAAATTCGAGACGAAACAAGATTGACCATGTGTCATAAGACAAACGAATATTTTCGAGACGAGACAGCATTTCCACGAGACGAGACGAGACGAGACAGGCCAAAGTCTCGTCTCGTGGGCAACACTAGTTGCAATATTTAACTTTCTGAGTCTAGAAAGCCAGAAAACGTATACGTATAAAATTAATATTTTGTGTATTGAGTACGTTATACACAGCAAACTGAAAGCAAGTTTTCAGTAATGAACAATGTGTAGTCAGCAGATAAGTCGAAACAAGATGTATAAACCTTAATAACCGTGATAAACACAAAATGTAATATTATCTACTTGGATAGGGTCATGTCCTGAATTTTATGGATTCATTTTGAAAAACAGGGCTGCGAGAAATACGTGCCTTCCTCACTGGGCATTTGATTTGATTTTTGTTACTTAGCTTTGAATTTAGGCTAATCGCGACGATGATAATGAGAGAATTGATAAATGTGTACTGAAAAAAATGTAGCGCGCTGTACCCCGATAACATAGTGGTAACAACGTCGCCTTGTAATGAAGGGGCACTGGGATCGATACCCGGTGGAGGGACATAGGGGCTCGAATCCCACTTTAGGTAGGATTTAAACTGTAGGTATATTCTCGATAGCGTATTGTTGACTCTTAAATCCACCTAAAGTCCATAACAAAAGGCATTGTTTCAACGTATGTTGAATGTATAATTGCAATGTATATTGTGATAAATTAATCCTTAAGCAAATATACATTTGTAATTCTGTTTAACAATAAGAGACTTCACTTTCCTTTACATCTATTCACAAGAGCATAAAAATACAACTCGGAAATTTATTTGCAAATGAACAACCTCTTATGCATATCTTTTACGTTTGTGTGTGTGGGGGGGGGGAGTGAGTGTGTGTGTGTTTTCTGAAATCTGGCACTTCATAAATGTCTATTACATAACAGAAAGCATCGTTGGGTATTCAATATCAGACGAATAACGAATTCCATGGGAATATTTCAGCGAGTTCGTGGATGTGAGTTCAGCTCTCAACGACAAATGGTGTTGGTTTGACCAGCGTTAATGTCATTGGTGTTTCCTTTGTGTTTGTTTATCTATCACAGTATATTTCTTTTCCATAGTTTCGGTGTCCTATTTTTTTACCGACTTATCTAGGATTTGTTTAAAATTACGGATCATGAGAAATATACGATTAAAGGAAAGGCAAAGGTAATAGTCCGGAAAATACATATTGAAACTTATACTTAGTTGAAAGGACAATTGGTCATTGTTGATTACAATTATAGAAATAACTTGATCGAAATACTTTGTTTTCTTTTACATACATTTTTGTAATTCTTTTTGTGCACCTTTCCATTCCTACTTGAACAGGTAAACTATAAATAAAAACTCGGCATGGTTTCCTTCAATTAATTATTACAGTATAGATCTTCCATGATTCTCGTGGCTTATGATGCATAGAATTAACAATTACGGATTTTTCTTTTTTGTTCTTGTATATTGATTTAACAAATCTAGTCACCTTATAATTCCATTAACCGAGACTGGTTGGAATGATTTCTCCATTCGCATGGACGTCCGGAAGGGAGGGGGCCACGCCACCCGGAAATGAAAGTCAATCAAAAAGTATATATTTCACGCATATAATTTCATTTCAGTCACAGTAATATATGTTAATTATTGCAAGGGCGTTGCAGGAACATGATAACTTCAAACTGTAGAATTTTTTTAAAGGGAGTAATACTATTTTGGGGAAATTCTGCCTCATTCTGCCACCCTCCCTTGGAAAAATACCTTGCTTGTCCCTTCCCGGAAAAAAATCCTGAAGACGTCCATGTATCAGCGGCGTTAAAAATTTCATTAAATGTCCATACATCACCGTTGACAAGCACACATAATATGCATGTAATGATGCAAGAGAACACAGCTTTTAAAGGCTTCTTTTTATGACAGTGAAGAGAAGAACAACACGCGCAAGTAATACTTTTAAAAGAGAATAATCTAGCCAGAATTGGTGTAGCATAATTCTAATACAACTGGCAACACTGGATCTTACTGGCAAAGGCGATGTCTCTACCATGTAGGCTACGGATAAGGCGAACGCAACGTACAGCACAGCGAACAAAGTTCTCAACCCCGAATGCACACACAAACAAGCTATGTACCAGTTTCAACCTCCTTCCCTCTTGAAATGGGCACAAGACCAATACGCTAGCCGACTGCACTGAGTCACCTGCAAGTAACACGGAATACGGCACAAAACGAAGCTGTCTGTTGTATGGGGGAGGTGGGTCGGACAAATCCGCAAAGCAGAAAAACTGATTGCTTGAAATTATTCGTAACCCATTCAACACATAACATTCAAACTCTTATATCTAAGAGTCACAATACAAAATTCTCTCTCTCTCTCTCTCTCTCTCTCTCTCCTCTCTCCTCTCTCTCTCTCTAGCCAAAACAACATTCTTGTATTGTTTTACCAATGTTTAATGTGCATGATTGATTGATTGATTTAGTTCATTTTACTTCTCTTTTTTGTTGCTTTTGGCTAATCGCGAAGATGGAGATGATCGATGTTATGATTAAATTCATGAACCATACACACAAAGATTGTACACTCGCCTCACTTAGTACTCCTGCAGTTTGTTTCTTTATACAGCATATTTGCGGAAGATACAATTCAACATACAAGTGTATAAAATGGCCAAAAGTGCCCGCGCACCTCCCCCTTCACCCGTTCGACTAGGGTCATAAGGAAGCATGATCCACTCTGTCCCTCCCCTCCAAGCGGGGGCGATCATACAGACAAACAACTAGAGTACGTGGAAACAGGACTGCAGGCTCTTTTCCATGTGGTTCCATTATAAACACTCCGTCATGGAAGTCGGCTTTAATGTGCACATTCCCATTATTCATAGTTGCATTACAGCATTCGTGTAAAAACAAACCCCTAACCGGATCGGAGCGTGCTGTCAAAAGCACCACGCTCCGGAGCGGAGTGCTGTTGTCTCACGCTCCGCTCCGGAGCGGAGTACTGCTGTATCACGCTCCGCTCCGGATCGGAGCGTGTGTCCCAGAAAGCCGAACCACTCCGCTCCGGAGCGGAGTGCTGTTGTATCACGCTCCGCTCCGGATCGGAGCGTACCTCTCAAAAAGCTGAACCACTCCGCTCCGGAGCGGAGTGCTGTTATATCATGCTCCGCTCCGGATCGGAGCGTGCGACTCAAAAAGTCGAACCACGCCGCTCCGGATCGGAGTGCTGTCGTACCACGCTCCGCTCCGGAGCGAGGAGCGGAGTAGAAATGACGCTTCGAAGTCGCTCCGGAGCGCTCCTTTAGTACGCTCCGCACTCCGCTCCGAAACCCTGGCTGTTACTCCACGGGTTACCCTTTTTCGTCCAATTTTGCCCTTCATACTAGAAAAGTTGAAATTTTCTGTTACAAAACTTCAGCATCAGCCTATTATTATCATGAGCCACAGAAAGCATTGCCTACAGAAATATTAGGGTTGATTGAATGAACGAAAGTAACACGAAGTGAAGATTATTTACATAAAATTACACACAAAATAAATAGAACGTTTTTACAAGAACGGTTACCTCGTTAAGTTTGAACTAGTTGTGGCATTACAATAATTTTTTAAAATTAAATAATGGGAGATATTAATTGTTCCCAGTCCAAATTATTATTATTGTTATTTTGGTGGGAATAATTTACATCATGGGTCTTCGAAGAGATTGAATGTAATGTGAGACTGATATTTTCAATGACTGATCGATTCTTTTTCCATCTGGGTGCATCAGCTCTTGGGCAATTTGAACCCCAAGCCCCTTGCCGTAACTAAAATCAACACTTGTCTCGGAGGACTAATATCTCCCTAACCAAGTTAAAAGCTGAGATTGTGAAGTGGCGCTCAGAACCCAGGACAACAACTGTCCTACAGATTATTATAAGTTCAGACGCCAGAGCCTCGTTCGCCTGCAGAAATGCAGTTTACCAGGGTGTAATACGCTTGAAACTGCCCTGTATTTATTTACAAATTTATCTTTTTCTCTTTTCACTAAACATTTATTTGAATTTCCCTGTAATGAGGAAAATGTTTGCTTCATTTGAACAACGCTTGAATAATAGTGCCACGGTCCGGCTGCAAACAATGACAGTCGACAAATGTTTTGTTACAGCTCCCCCACTACCTAGCCTTCTAAATTTAAAACATTTTTGCGCTAAAGTGCAGTAAGCTTGACGAAAGTCACCATGGCAAGCTTCGACCGCGCTGCTGAGTGTATTTAATACAGGCTTTCATCATCATTTAAGTCGGCACCCCGCCATCCCACGGCCCCATCAACAGCCATTCATTTGTTCATTTAGTCGCGTCTGTAAATTAGATGCCGTCCCGTTACGATGTACACGTGGCATCCCCCGCAGCATCGTCTGGCAAAGGGCACTCACTGTTCGAGCGGTTGGCTTCTGCGGCACACTACTCTCTGGGGAGAGCACAGCCCTACTGATCAGTGATGTACTTGGCCCAGAGCGAAATTTCCCTGTCGCATTCCAAAAATTTCCCTTTTCGATCTTCACGTAGCCACTCTAGAAAAATGATAAAATTCAAGAATAATTTCAGGTTTTCAAGGCGAACTTTCTGAAAATTCAAGGGTCCAAGCACACACAGAGAACTAAATGCATTTCATCCATCGATGCACCATAATGCATCGATTGATGCACTAAAGTGTCTTTTGTACCTTCTTCAAAGAATCAGATTCACATTTGATGCATTTTTGTATGTCGTGAAAGAAACACCAAAGTGCATCATTTGATTCAAGTGAGGATTTCTTTCAGTCGACATGCACTTTAATGCATCAGCTGATGCGGTTTGATGCACCTTGATGCGTTTTGATGCACCAGCATGCATATTTTTTAATGATGCACTTAAACGTTTTGCCGGAAGGTGAATCAACTGATGCATTAAAGTGCATGTCGACTGAAATAAATCCTCACTTGAATCAAATGATGCACCTTGGTGTTTCTTTCACGACATACAAAAATGCACCAAAATGCATCAAATGTGAATCTGATTCTTTGAAGAAGCTACAAAACACACTTTAGTGCATCAATCGATGCATTATGGTACATCAATCGATATGATGCATCTAGTTCTCTGTGTGCAGATGTTTTCTCTATTTCAACCTTACGTACTCTCACCACCCTCCACACAAGAAAATATTAACAATATAGAGCGCCTGTGTGATTCCAATGAATCCAAAATTATTCTAATTCAATTAAATGGTAATATACTATTTAATATATTCAATTTAAGGTATGGAGTTTACATTTGGCATTTCACATACTCAAGACTCGAAAAACATCTACAAACACAAGTCACAAATGTTACGGAATATACTAATCAACGAAAAATTCTTAATTGTATAAGAATTTCAAACTCAAATTTACCTAATCAACTTCAAGATATCTTGCAATAATCTGCCCGTCAAATAAACTGTTCTGCAAAGAATACTAACAAAGTAAACGGATTGAGAGAACTCTGTTTTATTTTCCACGAGCTTTCTTTTATTCTTCCTTCCTCGTTAAAAATAAAAGCTAAACGGGGCATTTGGAAATGTATAAATTAATTTGGATGAATAAAAGTTGCAATTTTTCAGGTCTACGGAGACAAATTCACGTAGATTTCACGCATAATTAATTCCCGGAATTCAAGGAATTCCCGGTGAGTAGCCACCCTGCTTAAAATCCTCTCTTTCACAAACAATACAAGAAAAAACACTCATTGAGGGTTTAATCCCGAGGTTTTGATGTTGGAGGGTGTACGGACGAGTTTAGGGGTAATTTATCTTCAAATTAAGCGTTTGTGGACACTTTTGTGGGTCCGTGTCACAGAAATTATGTTAATAGGGGGGTGGATAAATCTTACACTTGTATTAGCTACGTACTTAATTTATTTTCTATTTACGAGGCATTAAATTTACATTTGCTTTACCTTGACTTTCATTATTAATTAAACTTATCCTTTGAAAGTTCTTACACTTTTCATTACAATTAATCAGTTGAGTTTAGATTGAAACGAAATATATTTCAGGGACTTATATAGTCCACTAGTAGTGGAAAAACACAAGCAACCGAAAGTCGGAAGTAAGCAATTATGTAGTGCATTAATCCATGAAATCTAATTTCCCTGTTTCTTGTACATTTTTTATGTTTCTCCTTTTTTCCCTCTCCTGTAATTTTCGGATCCAAAATTCCCCGTTCCTGGGAAAATTCCCTGCTGGAGAACATCACTGCTCTCTGGGGAGAGCGGAACCCTGCTGATAAAAAAAAAGTGGGGAGCTGAGAAGGAAGGCGTTAAACCCACAGTGGATTCCCTGCGCCAGTGTTGCCACAATGTCAGGGAACAATTTCCCTTTTCAGAGCAAAATTTCCCTTTTTCATTTTTCCCATCAACTAAAGTAACAATAATAATAATAACAGCAACAATAATACGAGTAATAATAATAATATAAGTAGTAGTACTACTAGTAGTAGCAGTAATGCTTTCTTTGACCCATATTCGAGTACATAAAAAAACAACATTAAAAATTCATCACATACATGGCTAGATGAGATGCCCCAGTTTCGAATCCTGGTCAAGCATGTGTGTGTGTTCTTATCACTAATTTCACTCGTGGATATTAAACTGGGACCAAATATAACGTGAACAAACATTGAGTGTGATGTCTTAAAAATTCCCTGAAAGTTTGGTACTTTTCATCGAATTTTTCTTTTTCGCTTAAAATTCGGTTTAAATTTCCCTCCAGAAAGGGAAATTTCCTTTCACGTGGCAAAACTGCCCTGCGCTAGCAGTAAGCAAAATCACGGAAAACGTTAAACAAGAGAATCTCCACGTGAAAGCTGTGGAACTCTTCACGTAAAACGAGATGACGTGAAGACGAAGCCAGATGTTCTGAAGGACGCTTACATCCTGTGTGGGTCTGTCTCTGTTCCGTGTTGACTTTTGTGCGAGAGTGTGCGCGCCTTGCCGCCTTTACGATGCAACCAGATTAAAGAAATGTCTTATTTGCCTTTGGCTTGGAACTGTTTGTTACTGCCCGAATTTACGACTTCATATAGAAACAGACTTTCATATCTCCACATTTACGCTTCGTTATACAATTTCACTAGTTCCCAGGCTCTCAGAAAAACTGATCAATGTAAATATTATTTATTATCTCTTTTATAAGCACTACTTATCAACAAGCAAACGTGGTCCATGAAAGGACTGCGCTCTTGTATAGTTTACATGTGACAAAAAAAGAAGAAAAAAACGATGGCAATATACAGGGACAATGAAGCAGTTGCAGGACACTACAATATGCTCTGCCACGTCAGAATAGACATTTCAAGGTCAAGCCTCTGTTTGTTGCTTCTCTCCCTTCTTACTCCCTCTTCGCAGTGTAGCCAGTCAGGCATCTACATTATTCTCTATGTTACGCCAGAATATAGGGCACATGGGCAGTTTCGATCCCGACCCTCGCTTCGGCTCCATTTACTTGAAGTACCACATTCATGAAATCACAAAAAAACATTATAGGAATTTTGTACTATTTTTGTACAATTTTGTACACCAAATCAAAAATTTTGTACAAGTCAAATAACTGAGTAAAATCAAAATCAAAAGTGGTACTACAAGTAAATGCTGTAGTACCACTTTCTAGAATTCCAAAATAAACAGTGCAGGAATTTTGTACTATTTTTGTACAATTTTGTACACCAAATCAAAAATTTTGTACAAGTCAAATAACCGAGAAAAATCAAAATCAAAAGTGGTACTACAAGTAAATGCTTTAGTAAATTTTAGAGAAACCGAATATAAACAGTGCAGGAATTTTGTACTATTTTTGTACAATTTTGTACACCAAATCAAAAATTTTGTACAAGTCAAATAACCGAGAAAAATCAAAATCAAAAGTGGTACTACAAGTAAATGCTGTAGTACCACTTTCTAGAATTCCAAAATAAACAGTGCAGGAATTTTGTACTATTTTTGTACAATTTTGTACACCAAATCAAAAATTTTGTACAAGTCAAATAACCGGGAAAAATCAAAATCAAAAGTGGTACTACAAGTAAATGCTTTAGTACATTTTCGAGAATCCGAAAATAAACAGTGCAGGAATTTTGTACTATTTTTGTACAATTCTATACACCAAATCAAAAATTTTGTACAAGTCAAATAACCGAGAAAAATCAAAATCAAAAGTGGTACTACAAGTAAATGCTTTAGTAAATTTTAGAGAAACCGAATATAAACAGTGCAGGAATTTTGTACTATTTTTGTACAATTTTGTACACCAAATCAAAAATTTTGTACAAGTCAAATAACCGAGAAAAATCAAAATCAAAAGTGGTACTACAAGTAAATGCTTTAGTACATTTTCGAGAATCCGAAAATAAACAGTGCAGGAATTTTGTACTATTTTTGTACAATTTTGTACACCAAATCAAAAATTTTGTACAAGTCAAATAACCGGGAAAAATCAAAATCAAAAGTGGTACTACAAGTAAATGCTTTAGTACATTTTCGAGAATCCGAAAATAAACAGTGCAGGAATTTTGTACTATTTTTGTACAATTTTGTACACCAAATCAAAAATTTTGTACAAGTCAAATAACAGAGAAAAATCAAAATCAAAAGTGGTACTACAAGTAAATGCTTTAGTACATTTTCGAGAATCCGAAAATAAACAGTGCAGGAATTTTGTACTATTTTTGTACTATTTTGTACACCAAATCAAAAATTTTGTACAAGTCAAATAACTGAGAAAAATCAAAATCAAAAGTGGTACTACAAGTAAATGCTTTAGTACATTTTCGAGAATCCGAAAATAAACAGTGCAGGAATTTTGTACTATTTTTGTATAATTTTGTACACCAAATCAAAAATTTTGTACAAGTCAAATAACCGGGAAAAATCAAAATCAAAAGTGGTACTACAAGTAAATGCTTTAGTACATTTTCGAGAATCCGAAAATAAACAGTGCAGGAATTTTGTACTATTTTTGTACAATTTTGTACACCAAATCAAAAATTTTGTACAAGTCAAATAACCGAGAAAAGTCAAAATCAAAAGTGGTACTACAAGTAAATGCTTTAGTACATTTTCGAGAATCCGAAAATAAACAGTGCAGGAATTTTGTACTGTTTTTGTACAATTTTGTACACCAAATCAAAAATTTTGTACAAGTCAAATAACCGGGAAAAATCAAAATCAAAAGTGGTACTACAAGTAAATGCTTTAGTAAATTTTAGAGAAACCGAATATAAACAGTGCAGGAATTTTGTACTATTTTTGTACAATTTTGTACACCAAATCAAAAATTTTGTACAAGTCAAATAACCGAGAAAAATCAAAATCAAAAGTGGTACTACAAGTAAATGCTTTAGTACATTTTAGAGAATCCGAAAATAAACAGTGCAGGAATTTTGTACTATTTTTGTACAATTTTGTACACCAAATCAAAAATTTTGTACAAGTAAAATAATTGAGAAAAATCAAAATCAAAAGTGGTACTACAAGTAAATGCTGTAGTACCACTTTCTAAAATTCCAAAATAAACAGTGCAGGAATTTTGTACTATTTTGTACAATTTTGTACACTAAATCAAAAATTTTGTACAAGTCAAATAACAGAGAAAAATCAAAATCAAAAGTGGTACTACAAGTAAATGCTTTAGTACATTTTCGAGAATCCGAAAATAAACAGTGCAGGAATTTTGTACTATTTTTGTACAATTTTGTACACCAAATCAAAAATATTGTACAAATCAAATAACAAAGAAAAATCAAAATCATAAGTAGTACTACAAGTAAATGCTTTAGTACATTTTAGAGAATCCGAAAATAAACAGTGCAGGAATTTTGTACTATTTTTGTACAATTTTGTACACCAAATCAAAAATTTTGTACAAGTCAAATAACCGGGAAAAATCAAAATCAAAAGTGGTACTACAAGTAAATGCTTTAGTAAATTTTAGAGAAACCGAATATAAACAGTGCAGGAATTTTGTACTATTTTTGTACAATTTTGTACACCAAATCAAAAATTTTGTACAAGTCAAATAACCGAGAAAAATCAAAATCAAAAGTGGTACTACAAGTAAATGCTTTAGTACATTTTCGAGAATCCGAAAATAAACAGTGCAGGAATTTTGTACTATTGTTGTACAATTTTGTACACCAAATCAAAAATTTGTCTCTCAAATCATCGTACACTTCCCATTCATCATTCAGACGTAGGCAGCAGGCGGTAAAATGACCTAGACTATCTTTTGAACATGCACCTGTATAGCGAATTACACCTCTGAGATGATATTGTATTCCTTGAATTGTTAGAATCTTTTGTATTTCATATAATTTGCAGGTAAGCTGTACATTTCTTTCAAAATTTTCTTCAACAACTTCTACAAAAATATGGTACCGTGAAGGAGTTCTGTTAATAGTACGCAATCCTGCACAAAGAGGGTACTGTGATTCCTCTAGATTTACATAAGCATCATCGTCTGAAAAATCATGAAGTTCCCTTATCTCAGAACGGCACATGTGTGTCCTGTTTCCTGTCAAATCTCTCTCAACTTGTTCCTCAATACTATCTAGTCTGGAAGGTCTACTTATGCTTGATACAGCAATGGGTAAAGACACAGTTTTTCTGGGACATACTGCTGATGAACATAAATGCTTTTCTTCACCAGAAGCCATACCACTCCAAGCATGTTGAATCATCTGCGATATTGGTAATCGGGCGTCCAATGAGGTAATTCCTGCATTCAAAGTTTTGTAGTTTTTCATGAATTCGAGTAATGCTTTCGCACGAAGGCGATATGTAGCTGCTGTTGGTCCTAACTTCATCATCTGTGTCACAATGTAGGCAGTATCATTTAATTCAGAATTCTTTAGAATGATTTCATAGTATTTCTGGCTGTCACAATATGCAACACAAGCTAACTGGACAATGGAATCAAATCCACATGTATTCCTTACCATTACTTTCATTTTGCCAAGTTTGACTGGGCGCAAATGACATCTAATTATTTCCATTTTTTAAAATCCCAATTGGCATTGATTTATTAGATGTGCTCATGTCAGTTCGAAGAAGTTCAGTACTGTTCTAAATATGAAGATCTCGGTCTTAATTTCTCTCCTTGACCTTTCCAGTTTTCAACAGCACAACTTTCTGCCAATTTGTCTGTGCCAATAGTATTAACTGAATTGGAAACTGTACCTTCCAACAAGGTTGGGTTATCATCTCTCTTAGACACTTCTGTTGGGGGTTGTGCATCCTTTCTTTCATGGTCGTGTATTTCTGTTCCTTTTCCAGACGTCCTTATCTGTACTGGATCATGACAATAATTCATATTAGAATCAACACAGTGATCAGGTTTGGAAGTTTGGTATTCTCTTTCTACAAAAAGCGCAGTTTTGCTACTGATCTGCATTACACTCTGGGAGTCATGTTCCAATTTCCGTGACGCAAATGACGAGGCTGCCAACTTCATTGAACCGCTGATGTACTGTATGTGTGTAAGAACAAAATCATCCAGTCGGGCAGGCAACTTGACATTCTGGAAAACTCTATTCTTTGTATTATTGAAATTGCTTTCTACATGGGCACTGGAAGCTGTCTTTTGACCATAACCGAAATGTGGAACCATGACAGCTGTCCATGTAGGAATAAGGTGGCACAAGTTCAAAATATCAGCTACAATATCTGGCAAATACTGTTGATTTCCTCTGTTCCCATCTTCATTTACATTTCTCTTAACTTCCTCTGCAATCCTTTCTGCCCAGATGCGAAATCCCGCTGCTTTTGGAATTTCACTTTCAACTAGATGGTCAGGTGGTAAAGACACTTCCGTTTCAGATTGTTCAGGAATATCTATTTCAAACCCGGCAATTCGATGTTGCAAATATAATTTGCTAACTTCGCAATGCGTTTTTTCTCCAGTAACAGTGTTAACACCCTCAGACTCGCTCATTGCAACGGTGAAAATGTGGCTTAAAAGCGTTTCAATGTCATTCAAGTATGTGGATTGAATAACTTGTCCAAGAGATCTTAGATAAAGTTGTCGAGTTCTTCTCAGTTGTCCACGAAGACTTCCGAATTGACTCATGAGTTTGACTACGTGAGACACATCTGATCGTATGAAGCAAGTGGGAAGGCCTTGTAGTTTTTCATCAGGTTCTATGGACATGATCTCTGAACACTTATCTAAATACCTAGCAAGGGTCTGAAAGTTTGTAAACGTTTGCACGCAGGCAGACATCAGGGCCTTGGACATATCCGTTATTACCTCCATGGGTACAATTTTACAATCGATCAACCACCGACATAGCCAATGTCTGGTAGTCTCTGTGTCATGGCATTCACTTATCATGTTACAGGCAGGATATTGTTTCTGTTCCTCAGGATAAGGCACCTTTGCTTCATATAGAAATATATTAGAGGACATCCTTTCTTTTGTTCTTTCAAGTTTCTTAACAACACTACCAGTAGCATCAATACATAACCGCGATATATCTGTTGCTTTGAATATTGCCTGTGTAACACACACTTGTTCATGGGACCAGTAATGAACAATGAGCTTATCATATGTCACGTCCTTCAATGACGAACTGTAAGGTTCCATGTACTTCGCAATACATAAAGCCAAAATAGGATTTTCATGCAACCTACTTTTTTTCTTTTCCAAACACTTGGCAATCCTCAGTGCATTTAATGTTGGGATGTGACTGGGTTCGGATTCACCAAATTCAATTGCTGCTTCAGCTTCTTCACAACTAATGGAGACAGCTGACTTATGTTCCTTACATTGTTTTTTGATTGCATCCTTTCTTCTTATTCCCGCTAATTGTCCTTTGTCTTGTTTGGGATGGAGCTGGCGATACTGTCCTTTAAAAGTACATTCCATAATTACTTTGCCATTCTTTGGAATGTGATTAATGTTACCTTCAAGAAATGAACCGCACCATCTGCATATTCCCGTGATCTTGACATATTGCCGATCATTTTCTGCACAAACTTTTCCCCCAGAATAAACCATTCTGCATGGGCACCTTGTTTGTGCATGAAAATGATCATGAACCTTGTGCGTCCAAACATTCCTCTTCAATACTTGCATTGTTCGTGATGAAGTTCTGCCTTGTGTTTTGCGGTTGTAAGCAACTTCCTCTGGTCCCATTTCCCGCCACTCGTCTGCACTAAACTCAATATTAAATTCCATTGCATAATGACCTAAATCACCAACTCGCTCACTGTCAGGTACCCCACTTAATTTCTTCTGTACTGAGTCTGTAGGTACATCATTCCATTCTGTGTCAGATTCCTCCTCCGAAGAATACACTAAAATGGGTTCTGAAAGATCTATACTTTCCTTTGAAATATCTAGAAGTTCATGCAAACCGTATCGATTTTGGTAGGTATATGTGTGTAAGGCCTCTGGTGTGGTACTGTAAAATCTTTCGCAGCTTCACTTATCCTTTTCCAAACACTGTCGCTTCTAGAAGCAATGTTTCCATTCCCAAGATTAATAGCCTCCTTTTCTGCAAGAAAGAATGGCTTCAACTTGTCAATTGGAATAGAACAAAGCCTTCCACGACGTGGTACTCGTACTTTTGAGACATACGAAATCTGCAAAGATTTTAAATCATGAACCTAAGCATAGTGTAAAAAAGTAATATAAACACGAAACCAAGTTCAGTTCAATCATTTAAATAAGAAATAATTTTGATTTCCACGTTGCAGACAGCACGTTCATGTAGATTGATTGGTTTAGTTTATTTCTCGTCCCTCAAGCACCTTCATGTTGTAATTCCATGGTAGCACATAGTCCACTAAAAATTAGGCTAATCTGGATTGGACCCGAGATCCCGAACCATTGTGCAATATACCTAAATCTGGAATAAAATCCAGGACTCTTTGATTACAAGGCAACAACAGCATCAACATTATTGTCGGGATGCCTTGGTACTTGCTACAAGTTTACTTGTCAAAATGTAACTTTTCCATGGGACAATATACAATTGGGTGAGTCAAAAATAAAAATAAAATGAGATCGAATAATGTGGGCTAGAATATAATTTTGGCATGGCATTAATTTACGTGCTCAATCTCAGCTCGATACGTTATCGTTAAGGACTTGACGATTTCGTGACAACCCATTGCCTCATTCAGTTCCATCAATATGGTTAAGGGTTATTGTGGTAAATCTATCTGAGATACAGAATAATTTTTTTGAAAAAATATTACCGCAGATATTCAATTTCTAACATTTCATACAACACAATCATACCTTTTACAAAAATGAAAACCTTCATCTTCATTGATATAAGCGTGAATAGCAGAGAACACAAGCGTGAATAGCAGTGTTGCCCACGAGACGAGACTTTGGCCTGTCTCGTCTCGTCTCGAAAATATTCGTTTGTCTCGGGACACATGATCAATCTCGTCTCGTCTCGAATTTTTAAAAATGGTAAGCAAAGAGGTATACAGCCCATCAATTCTCCTCCTGGGAATGCCTGATTCCCGCTCTGGAAGCGGGATAATATATAATTAATATAAAAGTTCGTAATCAGTACATTTCAGTTGGAACATAATTTATTAATGCCACTTCTTTTCAATGAATATTGGTACGTGAGGCCATTGGGAAGTAGGCCTCATGAACTAGTGCAATTAAATATAATTGAAAATACACTGAAATATAGTAGTTGTGAATGGTGCAGTGCCTCCCAATAGCTAGAAGTGCAGTACATAATCTTTCAGCTAGATCGGAGGCCAAGGGCAATGTAATTGCACATTCTAACTTCTCTCCTAAGCAATTTCGGACATAGAGCTAATTTAAGTCTTACTCTGGAAGCAAAGTAATCTAGATTGTTTTCTAAGTGGCAAGTTCTACAATTAAGTAGGTGCGATGATTGCACGTTTACATGCTAGTAATAAATTGCATAGGTCTTCGACAAATATAAACTCGCCATCCCCTGTGATCCTGCTAGTACAAGATCGATCGACTCTCGACAAGTGAGACGTGTAAATATCCCATAAATGATGCCCAAAGTTAAATTTAGGTCCCTTATTTTACTTGATGAGTCATCACGTCATACAGTGTACACCATCTGTGGGTGAAAGATTGGGCGCTGTTTATTGTACAGCGAGCTATTGCATTTGAAATGGTTGGGTGCTAAACTTTCTTCACAATCCTGATGAAATGTGCTATGAGGCCTGGAGGCCGGGTCTACCTAATATTTATTTGTCTATATACAAATATTACTACTTATAATTTAATTAAACAGTGAAAACAAGAAAAGTGAAATTTTATGTCTTTCGACAGTTGCAGCAAATTCCCATCCCTGCTTGGTACTAAATATTCGCATTCAATGAAGCACTTTTCTGTCGTCTAGCTCACTCCGTCGGTATTTTCTTTCCGCTCCTTTTAACAACGCGGCTAGCTCAGCAATCCGCACGTGCATACGAGAGCTCTCGTTCACAAAAAAAAAAGCATGATGACCTGGATTGATTTACAATATGTGGCAGCGTTCTACGAAGTGTTGTCTTTCTAACTGAAAACAATTTGTTATAGTTTTATCATCATTACAGCCCAGTAAGATCTGAGATTGATCGATTGATTTAATTTATTTTACTTCGCGTTTTGTGGCTCTTGGCTAATTTGCGAAGATGGTGATGAGTGATGAAATTGATGAATGGACATTCACAAACAACCAAACCCGAGCGGGATTCGAACCCGGGACCCTTGGAGTCGAAGCGTGATGTAATAACCACTCGGCCACATGGTCCGGCCCGATTGTGTGGGAAAGCTCTTGCAGTAATACATATAATAAAGACGTAGCGTGGCCGTAGGTGGTTGGACGTTGCATTATATTGTGCATCAACCTCGACAAGTGCATTCGTCAAATTTTTATTGTCTTGAAGTCCATAATATTGGAAACTGTGGGATTACACTTAAATACAATTAAAGATTAGTCATCTGAGGTGTCTAGATTCTAAGAAAACACCAGATTAAATATCCGAATTTATAGCAGTTAGCATGGCCACAATACGAGTATTAGTGACTAGCTTACGGTTAGCCCCCTCCCCCTGGACCACGTACTACATCTAGATGTCTTTATTCCAATCCCGCGTTGTGGTCAAAATCAGGGTGGTATTTGTAGGGCGGATGGGGGAATCTCCCCTCTGGGTACTTGTGTCCCCCAATCTGCTTGATAAATTTTATCCATGGGGGGAAATATATGGCATAAAGTCATTATCTCATGTTCTCCCTAGATAGTCAGTAGAATCCCCCCACTGGAAATTTCTTAAATACCAAACAGGTCGAAATGTGAACTATCATAAAGTATCAGTGTAAAGTTCTTAAAATGTTCTCCGATCAGAAATTTAAAAATATGGCTATCAGCATAATTTAGAGCGTTCGCAAAATAGGGAAAATCGATTTCCGTGAGCCAACTGAAATGTGTTGATCCATTTCGCTGAAGCGTTTCTCCATGCTACATGCACCGAAGAAACAAATTTGTCGTGTGTTGTCTCACCATCCAAAGAGGGAAAAGTACGTTCTCTTTTTAGCTGCATTCCACTTAAGTATGTAAGCATCAGCAATAACTGTTGGAACTCGATGTTGAAAGACATCAATTGTAGATAGATGGCCCATATTGTTACAATGTAACAATGTTGTTTACTACTTTAGTAAGATTAAATCTTTGCTTGGATCATAGAATACATCGCCGTAAATTAATTTCTGATACCCTGTTATTGTTGTTTTTTCCCAATGAGATGTGAGCTCCAATTACCACATGAAACCTCCATTTTAAAAGTTATTCAGTTAGAAATAGTTATGGAGGGTCATTTTAAGGGAGGTTGCACTTACCAGTTCTTGTTTTCCCGATTTCTTTACTTTCATTTTACTTTTTAAAATTGTCCTCCAAATTTCGGGGGCGTCCGTAGTCCCTTTAGCCTCTCTATTCGTACGCCACTGTCCTTGGCTGCTGGTAGTGTTAAAAGAGCTGTACACCAACTTTGTATAAGATTCAGAATTCAGTTTTCCAGAGATCTTGTCGCGCAGTAATGTGTTTCGTCAGCTTTTGTGGCAAAGTGTGGTCGTTTACTTACTCGTAAATTCTCAGAGACGGTTACGATTGTTCTGAACCTTTTTCAATGATGCACACCTTAAAATGTTGACCTTGGCTCTTTGTCCTTCCTACGCTTTTCATAAAGCGTACGGTATTATCGACTTTAAACATTTTTTTTCGGTTATTTTAGAATTAGAATGTCAAGAAATTTTTAATAATTTTCTCACAGAAAATTTCCCGATTTAGTGGGGAAATGACTTTCTTTTGTACGAACGTCGGGATTTTTAAAATTTCACATACTGATCTCAAACATAATTGTATGCTGTAAGCGCTTGTCTTGTGTGGACACCAGTACTTACAATTAAATTAGTATAAATATGGCTAAATGCAACAACGGGCAGTAAACGGATGTCATTCCTGAATAATAGCACATTACTTCTTACATTTAGACTGAACAGGAAGTTGCTGTTTGTTTACTCGTGGATAATCCCCATAAACATCGAATCCGAATCGTCACATTTTGACGCAACCTGAGGGAGCGAGGAGAGGTACGTGAACGTGAGCAAGTGATTAGAATTTTTAACATTCGTTGCTCGAGTTGGCACATAAAATTCTAAAGACTGAGAGATTACGATGTCCCCTTTGCATTGTACCGTTCCATGAAGACACATGTCGGGGTGTGAGGATAGGGTAGGGTAACCAGACGTCTTGATTGCACGACAGTCCTAGTGTCTGTCCGTCCTGCTGTCTGCGATGCTACTCCAAAAATGGAAATATGTGCTATTTTTCAAACAGCGTCCTGCGAATGTCCAGCAAAATATCCAGACGAATTGTTTAAATCTGTGAAACTGTTAGTGCCTTTTAAATTAATAGAACCTAGACATTGTTAGTTTATATAGAAATGCTTGTGGATCTAAAATATTTCTCGCTCGCTTCGCTCGCGACCTTGGTCTACCGCAAGCAGTCTGTTCATGATAATGATATGTGAGCCACCGAACAGTGCCGGCGATTAGGGTTGGGCGAAGGGGGACAGTTCCCCCCCTCACTTTTCGCCACTTTTGCCTAAGCACTATGCCAAACCTTCAGTGTTGTCCACGGGACGAGACGGGACAGGCTTTTAAAAATTCGAGACGTGTTGACCATGTGTCATGAGACAAACGAATATTTTCGAGACGAGACAGCATTTCCACGAGACGAGACAGGCCAAAGTCTCGTCTCGTGGGCAACACTACAAACCTTATTTACAAATGAAAATATACTGTCTTTGCCCTCCCCAGTTTTGCCACCTTGCCCCCCTTCCAGGTTCTCGAACCAATCCCCGCCACTGGTACCGAGTGATGACTAAAAGCATATGCCGGGGCGCTTTGAAAATTGAAAATAGCCCAATTCTGGGGATTTGCATGTTTGATGCATTGATGAGATTATTACTACAACTGAGGCAAGAGACAAATATATTTTCAGTATTGATTAATATTTTAATATTACAAGTATTTGACAGTGTGTGGATGTCTTATAATAAAAAAGTAAGGAAACACAAAAAAAAAAGAACAGTTAGAACGGGAGAGATAGGAAGGTTAATCTGTAAAATTTAAAAGATAAGCAAAATGAGGAACGAAAAAGAGAGAATGAAAAGAGAAGTATGTATGAAGGGAGGAACTCCATGGCGAAGTGGTTGAACGCCAAGAAGCCAGGTCCTGGGATCAAATCCCAGTCTGGGCATGGATGTTCTGAGTGTCCATTCATGAATTTAATCGTATCATCACTCTCATATTCATTGTTGCAATTAGCCAAAAAGACATAAAAGCGACGGTAAATAACAAAAATCAAATCAAGACAAGGACGTATTTAAAGGGGGCCCAGGGAGTCCGGACCTCGCCCGAAAGGATTGCCAAGTACTAAAATTAAATAATGATAATATGCTCTTGTTTATCATTTTTTTGTATAATCGATGGTTATTAATTTCCTCTGAGCTATTTGGAAGGCAAGGATTATATTGGGATCATACAGCTTTGAATGACATTACAAAGATTTATACACACTACTACGCATAATAATGTGCATAAAATATTAATCAGAAACTTTACTTTTCTCCAACTCCATCTAACATTAGGCTTCCACGATGGCGCAGTGGTAGCGTCGCCGCCTTGTAATCAAGGGGTCCCGGATTCGATACCCGGTGGAGGCACAAGTGGTTCGGATCCCACTTTAAACTGTAGGTCCAGTCCCGATTAGCCTTACTGTGCATAAAGTGGACTTAAAACACCAACTCAACTCAACTCCATCTAACATTGTTTCTGTTATTCAATAAATATTCAATTCTTCATGTTTTTTACATTAATTTCATTGCCAGGGTACTTGTTTTTACATAAATTATTCCGATCTTAACTGCAGGTAAGCTGTTACATCTTTATTCCATAGGCGTGCGCATGGGGGGGGGGCAAGGGGGGCAGATTTTTTCCATGGAAGGACAATAAGGTATTTTAGAATATTGCATATCAACCCGATAATAGTGTTGTCCCCTCAAAAAACACCACTTGAATTTGAAATTACCACAATCATGTAAATTATTATGACTGAAATCAAATTATACGTGTGAAATATATACTTATAGGTTGATATTCGATTTCAGGGTGGCTACAAACAAGCAGAAATGAAATTCCCTGACTTTTCCAGGTTTTCCAGGACAAAATTTACATTTTTCCCGGACTATTACAAACTAAACTAAATCGATGTTTTTGCAAATGGAAATAATAAACTCATACAGATCCAGGTATAGATTTGTTAAGTACCAATATTATCTTCTATGAAATGGACTTATTTCTCTATTCTCTATGATTTGAATTCAAAATGCAAAATAATGAATTTGGAAAATTATTACAATTCACAAGCTAGGAAAGGATTACGGAATTTTATCATACGCAGTAAGTTTAAAATAAAATACTTGATTATTTTTAAAGTTACGACTAAATGAGATACGAGCGAAGAGTGATTGATTTCGAAATACAATTTGTAATTTATTATGAACCTGTATCACCTAACATCAAGAAGGAAACTGATTTCTTTGCCTTGCTTCTCATTCAGCAGTTGGTCTCAGGAAAACTGAGACCCGAGAAACTATAAACAATCAGCACACTAACCCAGCGCGGCGCTTTGTTGATACAAACAAAAAAATTCGGACAATTATAAAGGACACAAAACCAGTAAATAAGCAACTGCAGTCAGATTGTTGAATTGAATGTTCATTCTATTTTTGGTTCCGAACTCTTTCAAGAGGGTCTGTCACGGATTCTCTTTGTGCGATGCTGTTAGAAACAGTGTAATATGACACTACCTCGCCCACACTACCTCAGGGTCAACACAACAGAAGGGGCCGAAAAACAGTTGATGCGTGTGAACTGCTCACAATCGCAGCCGAAATATTCTTAGAAATGCTGAGGTATATTTCTCGGCGTATACAATCAGGAGCAAATATGGATGGGATAAGAACGATTCCTTACACTACCTTGATCCTTTCTTTCCATCTTTCTCGCACTTCACCCTCGCAAGGATTGATCTTGGTGGAATACATAAGCGACATTAATTATATCAAAAAGGAGCAAGTGCTGCATAAGGGTACTTTTCAAACATGCTACTTGGTACAGTCACGGACACTTCTGGGTGGTACTTGTAGTGCATTTTTTTTATTTTTCTCGGTTATTTGACTTGTACAAAATTTTTGATTTGGTGTACAAAATAGTACAAAAATAGTACAAAATTCCTGCACTGTTTATTTTCGGATTCTCGAAAATGTACTAAAACATTTACTTGTAGTACCACTTTTGAGTTTGATTTTTCTCGGTTATTTGACTTGTACAAAATTTTTGATTTGGTGTACAAAATTGTACAAAAATAGTACAAAATTCCTGCACTGTTTATTTTCGGATTCTCGAAAATGTACTAAAGCATTTACTTGTAGTACCACTTTTGATTTTGATTTTTCTCGGTTATTTGACTTGTACAAAATTTTTGATTTGGTGTACAAAATTGTACAAAAATAGTACAAAATTCCTGCACTGTTTATTTTCGGATTCTCTAAAATGTACTAAAGCATTTACTTGTAGTACCACTTTTGATTTTGATTTTTCTCGGTTATTTGACTTGTACAAAATTTTTGATTTGGTGTACAAAATTGTACAAAAATAGTACAAAATTCCTGCACTGTTTATTTTGGAATTCTAGAAAGTGGTACTACAGCATTTACTTGTAGTACCACTTTTGATTTTGATTTTTCTCGGTTATTTGACTTGTACAAAATTTTTGATTTGGTGTACAAAATTGTACAAAAATAGTACAAAATTCCTGCACTGTTTATTTTCGGATTCTCTAAAATGTACTAAAGCATTTACTTGTAGTACCACTTTTGATTTTGATTTTTCTCGGTTATTTGACTTGTACAAAATTTTTGATTTGGTGTACAAAATTGTACAAAAATAGTACAAAATTCCTGCACTGTTTATTTTCGGATTCTCTAAAATGTACTAAAGCATTTACTTGTAGTACCACTTTTGATTTTGATTTTTCTCGGTTATTTGACTTGTACAAAATTTTTGATTTGGTGTACAAAATTGTACTAAAATAGTACAAAATTCCTGCACTGTTTATTTTGGAATTCTAGAAAGTGGTACTACAGCATTTACTTGTAGTACCACTTTTGATTTTGATTTTTCTCGGTTATTTGACTTGTACAAAATTTTTGATTTGGTGTACAAAATTGTACAAAAATAGTACAAAATTCCTGCACTGTTTATTTTCGGATTCTCGAAAATGTACTAAAGCATTTACTTGTAGTACCACTTTTGATTTTGATTTTTCTCGGTTATTTGACTTGTACAAAATTTTTGATTTGGTGTACAAAATTGTACAAAAATAGTACAAAATTCCTGCACTGTTTATTTTCGGATTCTCTAAAATGTACTAAAGCATTTACTTGTAGTACCACTTTTGATTTTGATTTTTCTCGGTTATTTGACTTGTACAAAATTTTTGATTTGGTGTACAAAATTGTACAAAAATAGTACAAAATTCCTGCACTGTTTATTTTGGAATTCTAGAAAGTGGTACTACAGCATTTACTTGTAGTACCACTTTTGATTTTGATTTTTCTCGGTTATTTGACTTGTACAAAATGTTTGATTTGGTGTACAAAATTGTACAAAAATAGTACAAAATTCCTATAATGTTTTGTTGTGATTTCATGAATGTGGTACTACAAGTAAATGGAGCCCCTCGCTTCTTACCTTCTCCTCATAGCGTTGCCAGTCACATACTATGCGTTTTCTCTACCTAGCTAGACTAGGCAGCTGAAGATCAAAAACATCTGCACCTCACCCTTCTGGCAGTGCTACCGCTCAAGCATCTAGTTTACACTAATACTTGTTACGGCAGATTCGGCGACTCATGGTCAAGTCTCTGCCCCCTTCACTTCCTTCTCGCACCTCGCAGCATTGCCATTCGCTTAAACAGTGAAAGGCACTGGATCCACTTATATTCTACTTAAAAGTTCATTATAAATAAATGGCTCTTATATTACATTGCAGTATTATGCATTTTGTAACAAACAACAGCTAAAGAATGTAAGGTCTCTTGTCATGTCGGGTTCCTTCAAGTTTCCTTTTCCCTGCCTTCCTACCCGCTTCAAATTTGTATTTATTTCTTCTACCTCTTGAGGCAAATTGTGACGATGAAGATAAATGGTGATTAGACGACTTCTTCTGACACTGATAAGGAACACTCAGACAGGATCACACTATCCCAGACTGGGAGCTGAACCCGGAACCTACGATGGCGAGATCGTTACTCGGTTCCGAGGTAATCCTCTCCTCCCTCGAGGCCTTGTTTCCCAAACGCTATCAAGTGACATGCAAGTTTAGTTCGGACTGTATTATTTATACGAAAATTAGGACAGTTGAATTTGGTTCCCTTTCCTGCAACCTCTAGTTCTGCTTCTTGTGATGTCATAAACGAAGGGTGGGACTTGCGCTGCATAAATTGAAATCCATGCCGAACGCGTGGGATTTCAGAACATGCGTGTGCAATCATTGATTATGGATACAGAGTGTCTAAAATCGAACCATGTTCTGCACCCGCACGTGTATTATTAAATCCGTACTTCGTTGTAAATCGCGAGTCAAATTGGGGGACGTTAACTTGGCGTCGGTGGGTGGACGGAAAACGTCCAACTGTGAAAATTGAGCAGCCGCTGCGAGGGTGACTGCCATTCGATGTCAAGCAGCTGGTCCTATCCGCTACAATATCGAAAATGCACACACGACGCTTGTACAATCTCCGTTATTGATTGGGTCCTTAGCGCGGCCGAACACTGTCGCTTTCTGTTAACTTCGCACGGCCATTGCACTCGGCGGAGAGCCTTCTCACAGGATATAGACACGAGGTTGGACATCATCCATATGACCTTCAGCCAAAGACAAGCACGTGGAGAGCAAAAGCTTCATCAGGTGCACGGCAAGGCGCCAAACATAATAAAAATGAGAGTAATTTTTTCGCCTTTAACGTATCTCCGCTATTTTGGCATGAGAAGACGTTCATCAACACGTAACCCAAAGTAGATGTTTATAAATATTTAAGGACTTCTTGTGACCCCATTATACTTACTCCGAGAATAACGGGCAGAGAAAGTCTAAGATGATGACTTTTGTTTGTAGATGTGAAGAAACAATAGGGTGTTCCGACCTGAATATATTGCCTGCGTACGGGTGGCATCGAACGACGTGGAAAACATTCACATTGCCAAACAGTTCAAGAATTTTACTCTGGACTTCCACAACTTTCAATCTTCTCCAGAGCTCACACGAAAGACTCTCTTCACTTCGGTCTGTAAAGATTAGCGTGACATTAGCTCTCCAAGAGTATAGATATGTGTTTCACCTACGTCACAACTGCTGAATTGTGGCTTCGAGCAGAGATGGTGAATGCCAGTTCCTGTAAACTACGAAATTGAAGCGGATGGGCGGGAGATTTGAACCTTGTTTGCGACGGTACACTTCTGTTCACAGAAAGTGGCACACTCGTTTGAGTTAAAGATCAGCTTCGGAGCCGATCGAGTGTGGTAGTACAGCCGAAGTAAAGGTTCGGGAAAACAGCACTCTGCAGTGTTACTTAGCACTAAAGTTTTTCACCGGATGCAGGGAATTTGGATTGTTTATTTTCTCCCGTCCGCATCTTGATTGTCAATTTGATTTATTTTTTGTTAGCGTTGATTTTCTTCCACTTTTAGTTAATCGCGACGAAGAAGATAAATGATGATATTGGAAAATTGATGAAGGGACACTCACAAAGAAGACCCACGCTCAGGTCGAAATTCGAACTCGGGTCCTCTTGGAGAACGTCGACGTTGCTGTTGCGTTAAGCTAGGGATAGAGGTAATGGAACCACGATCCACTCCCCTCTGCTTTCAAATGAATATGGGTTTTTGCCCAAGCGAAGGGATTGAGGCAGTTTTTTTTATTATTATTACTATTATTATTAGTTATGGGATACTGAGTATCTCGAACAGTTTTCCAGATTTTCCCCATTCTCTTGTAAAATTGGACACTGGATTGCATTAATAATTAAAATGCAAGGCTTTCCTGTAATCGATTCTTATCACTCGGCAAGTCAGAAAATTCCCTGCGTCCGGTGAAAAACATTAGTGGTAAGCAACACTGCAGTGTGCTGTTTTCCCGAACCTTTACTTCGACTGTACTGCAACACTCGATCGGCTCCGAAGATGATCTTTAACCCAAACGAGTGTGCCACTTTCTGTGAACAGAAGTGTACATTGTGCAGTGTTCGGTGTTTCAAAGAGAAACTCACGTTATTTCACATTTCACTGCACGCGACAAACAAAATTGGCCGCAAACATGGCGGCCCTGCGCATTCTAACGTCACATGAAACACACCTATAGAATCTTCCCCAGAACTCACTCTCATCCTTAACCCACAGAAACTCTTCACTACGGTCTCCAACGATGAGAGTGAGATTAGCTTTCGGAAGCTAGTTTGGAATCTTCTCCAGAAATCGACCAACCTTAAACCTGGAAGAACCTCTTCACTAGAGATGTCGAAAATGAGTGTGAGGATAGGATAACCATAGAAATAAGATATATAACTATCAAGAGCGTGTATTCTAGGCTACCTACACGATCTGCGAGGCCCGAAGCCCTAAAATCTAGTTTTGAATATTACTATGAAAATGTACGTACTCGGTAGTGTCGTCAGGTAACAATTTCACATATCACTAATTCTATTTTCACCTTTAGTTACTCATTCCATTCAATACAAAATTTTATCTTTTCGCTTTATTTACGTTTTCGTCTGTGATCACAGGTCAATAGAAAAAATAATTATTTTGTCATTCCTGATTTCAATTTTTAAACTCAAAACATGAACGAGAAACAGCCCCTTTTTTCCCTCAATACTTTTTTCCTTCAATTCGAATACTACAGTATGATGATATAGTCAAAATATTGAACTCAGCACACGCACCGATATGTCGCAATCGCGTTTATAATCGAATAATGCTTTAACATGCAACTATTGTGCATTATAATTTCTACTATTTAGCTGAACCAGGCTTTCCACACGCAGTTCTATTAATAACAAACCATTCTACTTTTAACCTCATTTACATTAGTACAACAAAGATGCAGCATGCCATAAAATAAGTTCTGAGATGACGTTCCACAAGATATTAAACAGTATCCTTGCATAACAAAAGGAATGTATTCCTCTGGAATAATTCCACATCACCTCTTATGGAACTATTATCATTTCTGGGATATTCACACGGGGAAAAAAATCCTTAAGAAGTATGATCATGCTTAAAATGAGTCGTAAATAAATTAACTGGTACAGAACATGACAACAATTTCACGGTGCACTGTTTAAGCATTTTCCCCAAGATCTATAAAATAATAACGACGCATCCTGTGCTAACCTGAGCTTTAAGAAAACGCAATAAAACTATGAATGGAAGCACTGATTTCGATCTTAATCCCTTTGTCCCCATGCAATTACCATGAGGGATTCTATACAGGAATTCGCTTGGAGCTCATCAAAGCCATGACGACATGGTCGAATACATCAATCACACATGATCACCATGTATCCGAAACTCAAGCGCACGGTGCTTTCCACGAATAATTATACGTGCACGTTGCAAAGTTAATTTATCAACTGAGCCAGTATTATCTCTTTCGGCTACTACCTTAACTGCTAAATGTTAAAGAGACTAATTCAATATTATGCACATGACTAAAAACACTATTACAATTTCAATACGCTCTTTCGTTACCCTTTTCCACAGTACCAATGATGTCGTAGACAATGCATTAGACTATGTCATACGTGCAGACAATAGTGTCCATGTAAACATAGCGGTAAGCAAGGGCTTGACAATGGAACACACTGCAGTTACGAGCAATTTCCTGCTTAATATCGAAACACTACACAAGACACATTCTTCTGATTGATGAAAAAATAAACTTTTTTCATAAGATTGCCTTTTTTTTGTCTTCATTACAATGTTTTAACAGTTTATGTTTCAAAGAACGCACTGGGATTTTTGTTGTAAATGTGTTTGGTTTCAGCTGGATACGAACTAATGTTCGTGAAAAATACCACTTTCCCATCAAACAGCGTTGTAAACTAATTTTAGTGTAGTTTACATTGTCTACGTAGAGTACGTAAATCAATAACTAGTAATGTACATGTAGAAATAGAACTTGAACTTTTGGGTGTGTTAGCACTATTTTGCACCCACCACGTTATACGGGGTCCAGCCACTTACCTTACTTAAATTAACTGTAATGTCGTTAACTAAAATATTAAAACATTCTGACTTTGGTTAATAGCTGAGGCTGCAAAGGGGCACTCAGTACACATAAGGACAAAAAACAGACGCCAGAGTCTGTAAAATGCAGTCCAGTGTGTACTAAGTGTAAGTACCCCTCTACACTTAGAGTACACGTGTAGACGTAGACCATGTGAACCAATAAGCAGTAATCTACAGATAAACTTATAATCTACGGCACATCACTGGCTGCAACGCAGCGTGCTCGGAAGTTTAACGTTCAAGCGAGAGAAGGACATGTTAGCCCAAACGCGACTTAGGCAGTGAACTATGCGTAAATAACACAATACAAACATAGCATCCACGTTCAACAATGAATATTGTGGAATAATGTACTAGTACTATGGTATGTAAATTTAAGCGAAAACTGTAGGGTCGAACCCGGATCTGATATGCCGTACCATTGTTCTACCAACGGAGCTACAGAGCCAGTATTGCTTTCGCCTGATTTTTCGCTTCCGCTGTTTTACCTACATGAGGATTGTCTCCGTGATACCGCAACGGGATCTGTTGCCTGTGAAACACTGTTGCCGCATGTGCCAAATGGTAAGGAAATCCAAAATTATTGACTTTTCTTGACCTTTCCCCCATCCTTTTTCTTAACATTTTCTAACCCCTCCCCCCTACTTAGATATGGTTGGAAATTAAGAAAAAATACATTTCTATTCAATGAAAAACCCCTACCACAAGACCAGTTAATATGAAAAGTGAAGCTGTACTTTAACAAGAGCTTTAGAGTTGCTTTAATTATTATTAATGCTTGTAAAAATTAATACATCAGACTTCATCCTAGATGGGGAATGGACACATTACTTTATTTAATATTTTTTATTCGATTTTATCAAATCCCAGTACAGATATAAAACAATGTCAATTCATTATACATACAAAAAAAAATCTTGACCGGAAGCATAATTTTCTTAACTCTTTCTTGACTGGAACACAACCTGTAATAGAAGACTGTAGCTCAGACTTGTGCAGTGACAGGACCAGCTGACGAGTGTCTGATGAGGACGTGGGCTATTCTTGATACTGTGTAACTCCAAGAGCATTCCGTAATCCGACCCCAAAAATACATTGGAAACGGCTCATCGAAAAATTATGTGAAAAGCATGCACAGAAGATGTTCTACCAAAAATTTACTTACCAAATGAATGCGAAACTATTTTGGACACGGCGGTCAATATTTGGTGCTACACTTGATGTTCCAAAACTATTGTCGTCCCGTCATATTTAACACAGTTGCCAAGTCCAGAAAAGTTTCTGAGTACACAGGAACACAATTTAACGCGGTATCATAGAAAAGCTGCCAGAAATATTAATTTATTAGCCTGGCGGGACCAGATGAGAGGCATCTAATTTTTTTTTAGAGAGACACCTGGTATGGGTGTTATTTGTGAGTGTCCCTTGATCAATTTCATCACTCATCCTAATCTTCGCGATTAGCCAAAAGTGGCAGAAAAACGAAGTAAAATAAACCAAATCAATCATCATCTACCGATGCTGAAGCTTCTTTAACGCCTTTTTTTCATTGCTGAAACTTTACATTTTAAAAATCAAAGCAAATCAATGTAGTCATGGATATACATACCATTACTTTTCCGCCGGTTGTATATTGTGTATTCTGTTAAGGAGAAAGTGTTCATAAATACGAGGGTTACTCAGAAAGTAATGCCACTCTTTTTCGCGGGAATTTACAAAAAATGTATGAAAATCACACAGTATAACTGAATGTTTCCTATACACATGTTGTTTCTCTACATCATCTACATCAACGTCTATGGCCTTACGCCAGCGCGAAACAAGGACATGGATTTCTTCCTTTCCTACAAAATCAGCTCGTGTCTTGTTTCACGTAGCCAGATTCTCACTGAACGAATCACGCTCGTGCCATGTTCAAACCTTGCCCCACGCAGACCATCATCCTTCAGTGGCTTAAACAGATGAAAATCTGACTGCGCCAGATCAGGACTATATTGGGGGGGAGGGGGAGCACAGTCCAACCAAATTTGGATATTGTCTCCTGGATTCGGAGGTTTGTGTGAGGGCAACATGTCTCCTGGATTCCTGCTAGGCCGCACTTGCCAGTAACGATTTTTTAGTTTTGGGAGGGTTTTCATGTACGCGTCCGAATTGATTGTCTCAATTCTGTCCACCAACACGTCTCGGTTGGTGGCTGTGGATCCAACACTTTTTCTCCACCACTAAGAATTCAAAATGTGTGTCACTCACAGATGCCATTTTCACTGACCACTACCTGGACGCTAGCTGTCGGGCGACCATATACTTACACACATGCTGCCATTAAACTTCAAAATTGCTACCCATCCTTTTGCAGACCGCTCTCTTTATTATAGAATGAGAAATAAATGTGGGGCATTACTTTCTGAGCACCCCTCGTAGAAAGAATAACGCAAGTATATCACAATTGAACAGTTCGAAGAGCAGGATAACACTTCTGCAACAGCCGTCCCCTGGTATCGTAGCTTGCTGTGCTAACCACTCGGCCACGGAGGTCGGCACTTCCGCATCGGTAGAGTTTCTTACATTAGAAATACGACGTAAATTAAAATTGACAGCCTGTCTTTTACTACTCGTACATGCGATTGGCTGTACGGAATGTCCTTGTAATTGATGAAAAACAAGCACTTTGTCTCACGATTGTCATGTGTTTTCCCATCGCATTTTATCTTTTTCGTAAAAGTTGTCTGACCTAATTGGATTGTTTCCAACCATATACGAACCAGCATTGTTCAAAATAGCATTTCGCTCTCACATCATAAGTTGTGTATTACTTTTCTTGCTTGCATAGTCAGGCGAAAATTTTTGTATGGACTTACTGAAAAACAAATCGAAATTCCTACAACTTGTTCCCATTTCTGAAACACAACATTGCATCGTGTATTGCCTCTTGATTTTTACCATAACTACCTTGAGTTACAAAAAGCAAATAAAAATTATAGAAAATTTAGGGTGTAACTTTGTAGCTAAATTAGTACGTATTTTGAGCTGAGATGCGTTAATTCTCTAACACAGTCTACATATTACATCCAGGTAAGTCGTACATCAAGTTTCTCAGTTTTTGGTAAACATACACAAAAAGGCATTTGTTACGCTTGCATAAAATATTTGTTAATTCCATATAAATTGGTCAGAATTGGTGGGAATTACTAAAAAAAATTGTAATGGTGACCAAACATTTGTAGTCACCACAAAATAATTATTCCCACCACTTCTTTCTATGAAGAAAAGTGGCTGTACCATTCTCTACTGCCAAATTACTTTTACAGGAATTTCATAAATTGGTAAGTGCGAATGAAAATCAGTAACACCAGGAGAAACTAGAGTAATTTCAGCTCAAAAACACTTTGCTATCTAAATTACTCAATTGTAATAAAATTAAGCCTTGTTTCCATATTAAAAACACTAAGTTGCTGACCAAGGCAGTTTATTAAGATATAAAAACACTTAACATGTAACGTTGCAACCCTGTATCGGGGTCTTCCTCAGACGAAGAACTAGACTAAAATGATGAAATACACACACAGAAAGATTACATACACATAGCAGGGTCACTAGCCACACAACAACAAATCATGTTGTGCCAAACAAAAACACCATGATTTGTTTTTGTGTGGCTAGTCACCCTGCTATGTGTATGTAATCGTTCTGTGTGTGTATTTCATCATTTTAGTCTAGTTCTTCGTCTGAGGAAGACCCCGATACAGGGTTGCAACGTTACATGTTAAGTGTTTTTATATCTTAATAAACTGTCTTGGTCAGCAACTTAGTGTCTTTAAATTACTCAATGAAAACTGCAGGTGGATCAAGTATGTATATGTTCTTTGCAGAATGAATCAGTCAGTGCAGTGCTTTCATTTATGCATTGGATGCCATTTAATTAGCTAGCCTACTATTCTTGCGTCAATGCGTATCCACAGGAATGTGCCTTGCCCAAGGTCTCATTCAGTATTGTCAATTCAGCTAAGACGATCCCATGCCGGAAGCTGGTAGTGACGTAACTTCTCCGACTCTTGATTTTCGCTATATCTGGAATGCCGAAAGTGCATGTCGTAACATTATTCCATTGTCCCTAACGTTATTAATCAATTGTGACATCCCACGCCAATAGATCATAAAATATTTGATTCGTCCAGTCGTTCATAAATTAAAATCACCATTCAGCGTTGCATTACTACACAAAATAAATATAGGCTATCATAGGTATTCGCATTGGTTAGTATAGTAGCACAGTAGTATGCGAAGAATTCGAAATCCTTTTAGCGTACAATTTCACCGTTAGAAATTGCAAGCTGCTATTCAGGTCTCATTACCTTCACAGAAATATTTAGCAAATATCAAGAATGTCCCGGAAACTAGACATTTTAAAGCTATTACATAAAACGGTACATTAGCCATACAAAACATATCCTTTCTCTTCCTGTATTGTTCGATAAATACTGAATAAGGTAATTTTCCAGAAAATTTCTTACACCATAACATATTATCTCCATAGACATAAATATTCATTTTGTGGGTTACCCAGTCACTTGTAATGAAGTATTTATGCAAATAGTCTTCTTGAAGCAATTATGAAATTTTATTAGGAATGAAAGTGTTTATGGGCAAAAGCATTATACCGCGACAGAAACTTGAATTTGAAGTCAGTATAATTTTCAACAAGGAATATTTTATCTACGCCATGTCTCCTTTTGTACTAATAGATTAATTTAACTGAAAGTGAGAGAGAGGGGAGGATTTGATTTGATTTTGTAATATTATTTGTTGTTTTAAGTCCACTTTATGCACAGAAAAGTTCATCGGAACTCGACCTACAGTTTAAAGTGGGATCAGAAGCACTATGCCTTGTGCCTCCACCGGGTATCGAAGCCGGGACCCCTTGATTACAAGGCGACGACGCCATACGGGAGGCCTTTTTAATATTATTAACAATTCATTAGCACTGGGGCTATTAACGCCCTTTCTCTATAAAAAGGGGTTTGTGCCCCTCCCTTAAAAAAAAAAGAATTTGATTTGGGTCAGCGAATTAAAAGAACAAATACTTTGACGAACGAATATTATGAGGATAACCTCCTTAGAAAGAACAAAATAAAACTCATTAAGACCTAACATAACTAAGGCATTGGAAAAAGCTCATCAAGCTGCCCAGAAGCACTCAGCACACACACACACATGTACGAGAGAGAGAGAGAGAGAGAGAGAGAGAGAGAGAGAGAGAGAGAGAGAGAGAGAGCAACAGCCTCTCCTTTCCACAGAAGATTATACTGGAAGTGGGTCCACACGCCAGAGTACCGTTAGCCTAAATAAATGTAGTATCCTAGGTAAATGTTTTCCAAAAAGTCATCCCTTAGGCGAAAGAGACGATGACTGGAATACTTTAAAAATAATCAGGACGGCTGGTCGCGGGACTTGAACCTCCAACTTCACAAATACGAGTCAGTCTTTTCAACAACTAACCCAAAGTAGCTCTGTAATACGGGATAGAATTATTACAGAATTGCCTAATCTTCTGCCGGGAAGGTCTCTTAATTGAATCTACACTTCCGTGAACAACATGTGCGCTACCGTCACAAACAATTTCAGAAATACGATACAGTAATGATATTCATGCTACTTCAAGGAATTAAATTACAAACATTTTCCTGAATAGCAAACATCGCCACTACCACTCACCGCACAAACTAAACATTTGAAATCTTGATTGCTTTCCCAATTTCTCTTCCTCCCGTACGACCTTTCGTGAGGGAACATAAACCACGGCGTTGATGGCAAAGGTCTCGCAATATAAACGAAGAGAGGCTGACGGTGTCGTGCATTGGGGCTCCACCCTCGGAGCAGATCGCACGAAATAGACCCATCATTCTCCAGCCCCATGGACTGAACGAGGATATCAATGCTATAATATCTCCAGATTCTCCCCACCACAGGTAATCCACCCTCTCGAACCATCCTTTCTCCAAAACGCTCTGCAATTCTCAGTTAACACTCCAGGGGTTCGCGTTCGAATCAGTTTCGCTGTCGGAACCGCACTCAAGATAGTGGCGATCACTTTACTTACAACGCAAACCATCTCCGGAGCTACAGTATCCAACAATTGAGGGAATGCGATGAAAGGAGAGAGGTGTACTATCGGAAATAATTTTTTGTTGAACACGATCTGTACGGTTCGCCAGTATCTTCAAATTTCATCAATGCACACAAACTCAAATTACTTCAAACCTAAACTTTTAATCTAGAGGTGTCACTGAAATCTAATGTGAATGAATGGATTACTTCGTGCTTCTACCACCTTTGGCTAATTGCGAAGATGAGGATGAAAGATAAGATAAAATAGATGAAGGGACAAACACACATGGACATGACACAACACACACCCCAGATAGGATTTATACTGGCTGTCCAGACGCCAGAGCCTCGCTAGTCTGCAAAATGCAGTCCAGGGTGTACTAAGTGACAATTGCGTGTTTTGAGAAACACCGTTTACATCCTGTAATCTAATGTTTAAGTGTGTTCAATATGTCGTCAATCAGTAAGTCTCTGGAGGTTTGTAAGGAAATGCTGAATACTTGCCAAAAATATACTTCTCAAAACTAGAATAATCTCATAACAAATGCAGAGTTCCCATTACGAATCGTTGGGAAGTTTCAAGAATGTGATGCTTTCCATAAAATACTTCACCAGGACGCTTATTAAATGCCAAATGCGAGTACTCAGAATCTGCTTTATGTAGTGTAATTACAATAGTTGACAAAATTACGATTATAAGTAAATAAGATTGTAGAAACAAGCTCAAAGCAGCCTCCCAAGTGGCTTTAAGGTTTCTCGACTGGAGTCTGTTATTTTCCAAGATGTTCCTCTTTCTCGTAATGATGAACACCGAATTTTTGGGAGTTCCTAAATCGATTAGAGCCCGAGACCGAACTCAACAAAAGGCGAGGATTATCATACTTTTCTACCACTTCGAAAGGACAGATCAAAGTTCATAATGACTAGTTTGTTACGGCAACGAATTAATCATGAATTATTCTCAGGATATCCGCAATTGAGTGTTTTGTTTTAAAATTTTAGTTAAGATAAGTCAACTCACCACAACGTAAAATGGCTCACCAATTCAATTTTCTTGCATTTTTCACTTATTATCTTATTTCTAAGAAAGTACTTTTTTCTCAACACTTTGAAGCACGTGCTCCAATTGGTACGAATAAAACGCTGAGAACCTTTCTCTTTTTTAATTTTCCATTTGGTTTATTTTACTTCGCTTTTTCTATCACTTTTTATTAATCGCAATGATGAGAATCAGTGATGATATGATGAAAAAATTCATGAAGGGACAGTCACAAAAAAAAACATGTTCTGACCGAGATTCAAACCCGGGACCCCTGGCGTCGTAGCGTTCGCTCAGTGCTAACAACTCCGTCACGGAGGTCGGTTAGCTGAGAACCCGCTCACATATTGAGAAAAGTGAGTGTGTTCCCAGAAATTGATCAGGAGTTTAAATAAACATACAGGAGTGTGCGCGTACGTATGCATATCCGCAATAATAAGTTGCTAAGTTGGAAACCATAAGAAAATGGATTAAGTGCTTCATATTTATTAAAATACGAAGCTCTTTTCTCCTATTTGACTTTCACAATTTCTTACACATAAATACCAACAAACTGTGGTAACACTTTGCTCAGTTTTTAGGAAAACATACATTCCTGATGCATCCCGAAAAGCCCCATACCGATAGCATTCCTGGGAAGGCGGTTCGCAAAGTGAAACAAATGCTGTGTGGTCATTACTTGGACATGTTGAGCATGCCACTCTACTACCAAGATGGATTACAGGGGGGCACGGTGAAATGACTTTTTTCCGGTATTTTTCTTGGCATTATTTGCTGTTACTGCGGGCTCCAGTGGCTGCCAGACTGCCTCGTAAAGAGAGGGGGAGAACGCATCACAGATCTACTTTGGAAACATCCTAGAGAGAATTGTGGAAAGGTAGATGTTTGAACAATATTGTATTGCCTGTATTTTGATGTATTTAGCAGGATTACTGGTTACAATATTAATAACATCGTACTGATATACGGGTACAGCATAGTAAAAAATCACCCTAACGTTTTTATGTTTAAGGCTGACACACTCAAGAAAGTATTACGATGTAGAAAGAAGAGTACGCCTCTGTAGTCAAATCGGGCGTGTTCTTACTATAATGAACCAGAAATCTATACAGAATCGAAACTGGGAACATCACTTGCCCAAAACCACAAAGATGGCGAGAGTGCAGTAGTCTGCTGGAAAGTCTTGCTTTCCCATTTTCGGGATATATTTTGCATGGTAATTTACAGAAGTGCGTGACAATCAATAAACAGTACTATTAAAAGACGCCACCAAAGAAAAAAAATGTAATTTCTTTACTCGCTCACTCCACGACTGCAACTGCTGCACAAATATTGAAATACAGTCAACTTCTCCTCTAACTCACTCCTATGGATTCAGATAACGGGCTCACCATATCCTAAGTTCACTAAAGCAGAAAATGAGGTTAGTAGTAATACAGTCACAATCACACCCCCTTGGCAGTTTCTCGGCCTCCTTTGGTCCAATTCCAGTCGCTCTGCGTACTACGAAATCAAAACAGAACCGACAGGAAATCAGTCTAAGTCTTCAAGTATATGAAGGTTTGTTTTCAAGTACTGTAATTGTGATGCTAACGATGATAATTTTTCATAGAAATTTCATTTATAAAGGTTCACTACAACCGACGTTAGGGTTCATTATAAGCGAAATTTATAGTGTATTTGGGTCGGGACTAGTGATTTAAGTTCACTATAGCCATATATTCACTACATCTAGAGGTGGCTATGATATTTTGACACACCCGCCACATTTACCTGACTTCTCTTCCAAGTATTTCCAAAATGGCAATTATGTGGGGACTATAGGCTACATTAAAGTAACGCACCAAGATAAAATATGAGCTTCATTCTAGATTTTCGAGGAAAATTATTCCAATAGTTCAAGTTACAACAGACCTTTATGCTATTTTCAGAATTAGTTGTTATGCTCCAAGACATACTACATATCAGTAGCTAAATTAAAAAAAAAAACTGGGCATTTCAGTTGATCCCCTTCCCTTCTGGATCTCCATGTACTTGTTCCAATTCCGGACAATAAAAAGAAGTTACCTTCAGTTTGTTAATCAATTTATATCAATGATTCAAATTGTCGAAATTAACATGAAAAAGGACAAAAGCTGTAAAATAACAAGATACAAAAAACAACCAAAACAGAACAAGTGATCATTTATATTACTATACCAGTAAAATTAATATTTCTTTTACGTAACCGCTTCTTTTCTATACATATAATCTACATGGAGTAAACACTGCATTTGTCATTTCTAACTTGTGTTCTCAGCCTCGATGCACTGTGCGGTATAAAAGAGATAACTCGAAGAAGTATATCTTTGTGTTTTTCTTGCTTACCCACTGAACATGCTCTGAAAATGCCAATGTGGATTCATCGTCTTCTAGGATGTAAGCAAATACGAATTAAAACTAAACTTATACTTGTAGAACGCTAATAGTAACGTGATATAATCTTCAAATAAAATAATTCTACACCACCATTTTACACATTTCCATTCTTGTCACCGCTGATATAAATATTGTATCCCATATCTATTCGCAGGTCTTTTGTGCAAAATATGACAATATTATCAGTAAAAGTTAATTCGAATTTATCTACTTTTCACTAGTCCATCCCTAAATTAAATTTTCTTTCCCATTTCACCGATTCATTTGCACAGCACATAGGGAATAAATCGAATAAAACGTTATCTGCAACTCAATAAGTGGGTGTGATACGGCGATCGATATGTGAAGTGGATTTCCATGTTCAAAAGTCTCTTGTGTTGTGGTTTGGACGCTTGCCACAATATTAGGCTCAGATTCAATTTGATAGAACCGCATTCCCCCGCTGCGAGGCGCTGAGAACATTAGCGCTCGCTGATACTAACAAGATACCGCCTCTCCATTCGGATGCGATTTTCATCAGTCGCGGGGGAGATAGGAAGGAACCATTCGAAAATCGGTTCCAAATCAAAAACTCGGCAGTCTTGCAAACTGCACACGAATTTCAATATTCACATGCAGCAGACAACACAAAAAAAAGCATTAATATGCACTAAAAATTCCCCAAAGTTCCACATGCATCACGAAAAAACAAGCAACATTTAGCAATAACTCGAGAAATAATACAAAGGTTTTGGGTAATCTCAGCACAATAACGTATGTGTTAGATGTCATTGTGTTAAAATTAGTAGTGGTTGCAGTACAGTAGGCTACGCTTTCTGCTACTTTTGGCTAATTGCAACGAAGTGGATAATTGACGATAAGATGGAATTTATGAAGGGACACAAAGAACAAGCCCAGGCAGATATTCGAACCCGGGTCCCCCAAGGCGTAATTCCGCTCTGTGATAACTACTCCGCATGAAGGATGAACTAGGACAAAAAAATAACCTACCCGAGTATTTGAACTTTGTGTGGGGGAGTGTATCTGAGAATATTTTGAACGAATGAATGAGTTAAAATGTTGGGGACGTCAGCACATATGGCCATTTTGCATACGGGGAAAATCCCCTTTCTAAATTCCTTACTTGCGAGTTACAAAAGGGGTGTAAAAACACCTTGAGAATAGTTAAAAGTGCAAGGTTGTAAAGGCACCTGCACGGGACATACACAACACATTAAATATTTTGAACTGTCTATTATATACAGGGTGATTCATAAGTCTGTGAAACATTTTAGAAATTTACTATAATAAACAATACAGCTGGTAGTAGTAATTTTGACGCCAATAAAATGACACTTCACAAATGCTCTATATGTCCAATTTTCTTTTGTGGCAGATATCTAACAGATACTGCATTTCGTCCCACATGCGTGCTAGCCTATCACGGTCGATCAGTGCCACAGTCGCGGTGATACGGTTGGGAAGTTCCTGGAGATTAGAGGAAGTCCCTTCTGAATTCTGCTCGAAATCGTCGCTGCACGCGCTTATATCCACGAAATTTGTCCAACACCAGTTTTGTCCATTACTTCAATCGGCATTACGTGAGAAAAGAAGAGATGATGTATTACTTATTCAAATTGCTTAATAAATAAATGATTGGCGTTAAATTGAAATCCTGTTTGTTGTTCGACAATCACGCTGTCTCTGTTAGGACCAACACAATCAAAATAAATATTGCAAGCAGAATTAGTACACGTCAATCATAGACACCGGTGGAACGGAAATCAATTTTGCAGTCCACACACACACACACACACACACACACACACACACACACACACACACACACACACACACACACACACACACACACACACACACATAACGACAAGGTGAACAAAAGTTTCATATTCTGCCAGTTTACAGTTGATGTCTCTTGGTATTTTTTCTGGTACGAGATTCTACATTTTTCTTTTCTACTTATAAGATCAGAATAATTTAAACTTTGGATGAAAAATGTTTCTCGAGCATATTTCAACGCCCAGTTAAATTTTAAGACTTGGGCAACTCGCTTGCACATGTGGAGGCTAGAGAGCGCTTCATGCTGTTTGACCTTCGCACCCGCAGCAGAGTAGAAGTAGGGGAGCCGTTTGCGTTGAGGAAAACACAAACTGTAGAGGAAGGCGACCTCCTGTTTCTTTTGCCATGATAACAATGCCACACTGCACGGTTACTCACGAATCAAGATATCCAGAGGTTTCCCACAGCACGAACGCGTGTACTTTTGTCATGTAGCGTCGTCGCTTTTCTGCCACTTTTGGCTCAACACGACAATGAGGATGAGTGGTGACTAGATGAAGGGACCCTTAAAAGTAACACTCATGCCTCGACCGGAACTCGAAAGTTAGAACGTCGATGGAGATTTCGAAAGTCGAATACTCGACGCGCTCGGGCACTGATCAGTCTTGGCTCATGTAGTACTTCTTGCGTGGGGATTTTTTTTTATTTATTTAACACTAAGAAAACCTAATTGTAAAGTACCTTTTTGCAATTCGAGCTTTCTTCTTTTTATTGCTTTACGTTCACTTTATGCTCAAACTCGATGCGTTGACCAAGAATCGGTCACCCAATGAAGAATGCTTTGGTAGGCCTTGGCTCTCAAAAGGACTGCCAATCAGCATGCATATATGTCTATAGAATTTAGTTTTTAGGCTCAGATAGGCTAGTCGGGACTGAGATAAAAGTTTAAAGTGCAATGTGCCTCTACCGGCAAACCATGATCACAAGGCAACAACATTATCTTGTACGCTATCAGAGAGGAAGACCCTCGTGTTCATCGTATCGCGTATTTTGTCATGTGGTTGACCGATTTTCAAATATGGAAAGCAGCCGAGCAAACTGCCTTATCATCATTAATATTATTAGTATTACAATTATGGTGCTACAACTAAATTCTAGGTATAAAACTGCATTTGCTATTTTCAAAATAAATGAACACATTAACTACAAAAACATTTTGTATAAGTTGCCTCCAAACCAGCCATCTAGGCCCCTGCATGTACAAAAAAAATTCAGTTCTCCATCACTTTTCTCTTTCTCGTGTTGCTTTTCAGGTCAGTAACTAGTTGATCAAATCGCACTTTCGGTTTGACTGATTGATTGTTGTTTTAGGTCCACTTTATGCACAATTAGGCGAATCGGGACTGAACCGACAGTTTCAAGTGGGACCCGAACCACTATGCCATGTGCACTTTGGGTTTAAGAAAGCCGCACACTAAGTACTTCCATATTTCTTGAACTGTTGTATGGGAAGGTGACATAGATTCTACTTCAATTTGACCGAAAATGAGTTTCTTTCATCTTGGAAGATGGGTCAACAAAATCAGAGAAAGTCACGAGAAATGATCGTGATAACGCAAAAGCTGCCAATTTAAAATCAATAAACAGATCACTTTGTTAAGAAACATGCTCGTCAAGTTATAAATGAACATGCGTTTTGGACCCGGAATGATATTTCAGTTCTCATCCCAATTAACTATTTGTCACGTATTTGAATTGCCAGGTTAATCACCACGATGGGAATACGAACATGACGGACGAGATAAAATTAAACATGCATGCACTACCAGAGATTCTAGCCCATTGCGGACAACGTGACGCTAACATCATTGTGATCTGTTTAGCTTTATTGCCCGCTAGGGAAGCAACTGCAAGAGTCATGTCGGGTATAATTTTCAATCACCATCGAAGGTCTGCCCCTACACACATGCTAGGATAAAATCTTATGTGGCACCGTATGCAAAAAGAAAATGCAACTCTTGCAATTTACTGAAGCAATTCTTTCATTCCTTGCCCAGAAAGGAAGTCAGCTTGCAACGTACCCGCCTACGCCCATCAAAGGATGACGCCACTGTTCTTGACCCTGGAATTCTAAGCCGCTACGTTTCTCCGCGTGCGTGGGTCTATGCGAGGCAGTGAGCTTGATTGCTGGTAGCATCGTCACTTATATGCACCGAAGAATTAGTCGGTACGGAAAGGGAGAGGGCAAAGAATTGAAGTATCGACCCCCTCTGAAAACAGAAAACATTAATATGTCGCCAGATAAAATTCAGGTATTCAAGCTTTTCAAAGCGAAAAATAACAACTGTTGTAATAAAAATTGATTTGCATCTATTTTTAGCTGAACAATTACGAACAGTTCCTGTTACCAAGTAGGAGATTTCAAAATTAACAACTAACATTACAGTAAATGACGGTGAACGGCCTCTCCCCCTTGAGCGTCTAAAAAGACAATCCCTCCCTTGCCTCCATGACATCCAAAATTAAGCACTTATCTTAGTCATTAAAAAATCAATTGATGTAAGTGTTCATGGCGATCGCTAGTTTTAAAGCTTAGAAAGACGACCATCCTCCTCTTGAAATCTAGAATTAAACGATTACCCCCCTCGTAGTGTATCAAATTTTGCACCTTCGTTTAAAAAAATATATGATGGTAAAATACCTATAGCATCTGTCAGTGCCATAATTTTCATTTATAGTTTGATAGCAATGATCATATCTTGTTTCTGTGTTCTGTGCAACATGTCATGAGATTATTTTTAAGTCCACTTTATGCACAAAAGAACTAATCGGAACCGGACCTAGAATTTAAAGGAAAGGGTCCGAACTCTGAATAGAATAGAATCGCCTTTATTTAGCGCGCGTGTTTCGGCCTCACGGCCGCTCTTACAACAAACCCTTGTCTCCTACATATTACAATTGACATTTTACATAACACTTTCTGAAAATATTTTACAGTAGAAAAGTTAGGACACCTTTTACTTGGCGACAACGTTACCGCTACGCCATCGGGGTGGGAGCAGCATTTTTTGACATCTCTACAATATCAAAATACTATGCGTAACGTCACGTCCTTGTTGCAGCATAGCTTGACAAACTACTACATGCAAAAGGCTGCATGTAATGCCAGGTCCTGTTTGCAGCATCTTCTAACAGGCTTCATGAAGGATGACAATACGTGCTTTTGTGTTCAATATTACCCACTGATTTTGCAAACATGGCACAGCTACGACGAAGGTTCATTTAAATGTTTACGACTGTTTTCCTTGAAGGTGCACATTATGACAGCGGGTGCTGAAGCACTCATCTAATTTTTAATAAACACAAAACAAACGTTTCAGCTCAGCTTGATTCTAGAATCAGGTCTCGGCAAAACAAATGTTTCAGGTTCGTTGACATTATTCACGCAGAATAATGTTCCAGTTGACACATGAAGATCAATTACCAGAATTCGTGAAAGAACGCCAAGCAAGCGTTTTTAAAGCAAGTGCATTTCACTCGTAGCGATTTGCAATTCAACACTTCAAGTAAGAGTTCATTAGTGAAACTTCATTAAAAGTTTAATATAAATATTTTTTCAGACGCTGAAATATATTCTGTGCTAACAAGTGTAAAGTGAACATAAAAAAATGTAATTTGCATGTTAATCGGGCTGCTTCTTTGAACTCTCGCCAAATGCAAGGAAACTACAAAAGAAGTCATTTAATCTGAGGAAAGGAGCTTTGTTGTACAGTTCAAAGAAAGTCTCTCATATCTGTTGTGGCTTGATCACCCACACGTAGGATATCGTTATCACTATACAGCTACAACTCTACCTACACTGGCGTTTCTGGTATAAATGTTACAAATTCCACAGCCTTCCACCTATTTTGAGCAAATATGTTGCGAAAAATGCCAAGAATTTGATTTGTGGCTGGTTGCATGTCTAACAGAATAATCGTCACTAAATATATTGCCGATATTTTTAATAATTTACTTTTCGTTTCAAACTCAATAGAATAGTTTTGAAATTAAACAACAGGTTTCATCACTGTGGTATTTGAAAAATTTACAAGGCGGGGGGGGGGGGGGGAGGTCGAACCAACAAGATATTAAATAACATTCTTCTAAGGGTTAAATATTTGCAATTAGTGGGGGAATTCCCCTCATGTCTTTAAAAATACCTTCCTGGTTATAATTCATTACCAAAGAGAGAAGAATGGAAATGCAAGAAGGATCAATGTAGCATCTAAATAATATGTTTGTACCAAATTTACGTGTGTTTATGTGTGGATGATTTGGACGATCATACGTAATATAATTCCCTCGCCTCGGTGGTTGAGTGCTCGGCTCACGACCTCGACACTCAAGGTTGTGGGATTGAATTCTAGCATGGGCACGAGTGCCTTTTGTATGTGTGTGCCCCTTTCATGGATTTCATCTCATCATCATTCATCCTCATTCGTAGCGTTTAGACTAGAGGCGGAAGGAGGGGGGAGAGGGGGGTGACGTAAGATAATACAAATACATCATGTAGTTCTTTCTGCAAATGTGTTCAGTTCTTAATTTCCTTGACTGCTGTACCCAAGATCGTCCAGTGAGAATCGAAAATGTCAAACCATGAGTTGTGTATGCTGTCAGAACGCAATATCTATCTATTGAAAATAAATTTCCCCATAATTCTCAAATTTCAAGTAAATTCTGTATAGAAACATTTCATTTCAATTACGGAAAATATTTAAAAATGGGGTTACAAGTTAACCCTACTAGTCACTTGTCTGAAAAAGCTAATGATTAATATAATCTTACAAAATTTCATGAACTGAAATAACTTGAGAGCACAAGACTAAACAAGAGATGTGTTTTAAGCGGATATAGGGATTTAAAAAGGTTATTGAGCGTGGTAATTGTTAGGCACACATCGCTGAATTTAATCAGGGTTTATACTGGGCATGTAGGGTGGAGTCACGAAATAAAACTGAACACTGAAACAACCCATTGTTTGCAGTTTTAATGGCAACCGCTTACAAGCCATGGAAAATAAAAACCCACTGCATGTACCTACTACAGTTCATGGAATACCAACATTCATCGTTTACGCAATGTGATGAATATCAGTTTCGGCTTTGTATTGAAAGGGCACATAATGTTCCAGATAGTATGCATTTCTGCAGGCCGTATATATTGCACAGGTTGTTCTGGTTAAAGGGGAACAGTGCGTGAGGAGCCCACTAATCCCAGCAGTTATGTGCGTTTAGTTGTTATTTTGTTGCTTCCTGTAACATTTTGTATATTTTCAGAGAAAAGCTTCGGTTTTACATGCAGTATTTTCAAATAACGTAGTTTCTCTGAAAAGACGTTTTAGTGTTTAGGTAAGAGTTCAATGATTTCTTAATCCTTGGCCAAAATCTCTCCTTTTCTGTTAAGAGAATTCGCAAAAATATTAACTTTTGAAAATGCATTAGAAAAGCAACTGAAACTCAAAATTTCATCGTAGATGATAACGTTTGTAGAAAGGTGAAAAGATGAATTCGGGGTCAAAATGGTAATAAATAATTCTATTTGAAAAAGAAATCAGGGTGTCGTGAAAAATTTGTAGGGCTGTTAGAGGTTGCATAGATAAATCACGGAAGGGATTGTGTTTTTTCCACTTTCGGTTGTTTGAAGGATGTGGTAAATCGGTTTAGTCACAACTGAAAATTATGAGGTGTGCACTACATTGGGATTTGGTGTCAATATACATTTTCTCACTTATATGGAAAACACATTAACAGGATAGAGTATGGAAGCTCAAAATCCGAAAAATTGGCTAGGGGTAATTTTGCTATCAACTTCGAATCACTGGACCAGGTATTATGTATTATCGACTCTTTATATTCAAAGACCAGGATATAAGGGGGGGGGGTGACCTCGAAAGGGTCCAATATCTCTTCCACGTAGTACACCTTGGACTGTATTGTGCAGACTAACGAGGTTATGGCGGCTGGACACAGTCAGTATAATCTTCTGTGGACTTTGTGCTGTGTCCTGTTCGCGTGCGTTTGTGATTGTCATCACTTTCATCTTTTCACCTTTCATTCTCTCTTCGCGATTAGCTAAATGTGGCAAAAGGCGAACAAATCAATTTAAATCAAACATAAACCTGTTTAATGGATTGATTTTTTTCCGTAGTATACGCTATTTGAAAATACCGTATTCCGTAATTTAGCGCTTCTTTGAAGCCTCTAAAAATTGGATTTTTATGCAAAAACCTTTGTAGGGGATTTCATAAAAATACAATCCACATCCGCTAACCAAAAATGGTCAATATGGGTCAGGTCAAGGGTCAACCAACATGTCTGATTTGACGTGGAATTTCCCAAACGTAACTTCGATTTTTATTAATACTTTTTCTTAGGAATTGTATACAGTCTCTTCTATATTATTTTATCGAATGTTCAATAACATAAAGAGAGCTGCTTGTGACCGGAAAAATTCTGACAGCTCGCACAATCGAGGATTCGAACCCGGGTCTTGCGATAAGGCAGCGAACATTTGGATGACTGAAAATGCATACTGTCCTTTAAGTTAAGAATAGACTTAATTTCAATAGAAATGCAGCTGCTGACAACAATGCAATCCCACATCTTTTCCAGCTTTGCAGCACACCTGAATACGTGGAAGCGTAAGATTGCATTAGCATGGACGCCAGGTGTCTCAAGCATATCCTGTCACACTTTCGTCACATCTAACAGGAAATGCTTCGATGTTATCAGCAAAACCAATAGAAGTTCATTGTCTTGCCTTCCACAAAAGCTAGCAACAGTTTTATTTTCGCGAACGATGGTGCTTTGTTTTACATTTGGGTACTCCATCCGTCCACTATACATTTAGGGTCTCAGTTGTTTATTTATTATTTTAACCGGCCCCCGTGGCGGAGTGGTTAGTACATCGCGATACGACGCCAGGGGTCCCGGGTTCGAATCCCGCCTTGGGCATGGATATTTAAGTGTCCATTCATCAATTTCATCATAACTCATCCCGATTTTCGCAAATTAGTCAAAAATGACACAAAAGGCGAAGTAAAATAAAACAAATCAATACATTATTTTATGTTGAATTTCTGTTCAATTCTCGCGACAAGAATGTAGGATGATTAGATGAAATTGATGAAGGGAAGTCATGTGGCTGGCCAGGGCTCAGAAACATGATTATTCAATATAGCGAGATCAAGAGTCATAAGATGTGGAGAACACTGGACTAACAAGCAAGAACTAACTCAAATTATCTTTCCGGGACAAATACACAAATATACCAGATCCACTGTAAAATGTGTGGTGCAAAGTAACATCAAGGGTGGTCATACAATCGAACTTCAGGTTCACAGAATACTCGCTTTAGTGATAATGTGAATTTGGCGACGTTTAGCACCATCCTTGGAGTCTCATTACACCAATTGTGGTGGCCACCACCTTTGATGGTAACTCAGTAGTCTATTTTGTAGTGCACGAACTCAGAACATCTTAAGATATTAATATAAAATAATAAATGGGTGTATATTGATAGTAGTACTATACTAGAAAGAATGTAGTTTAATGTGAGACAGGGTCGTTTAGGTAATAGACGTTTACTAACATACATAATCCCGAGAACAGAAATGTATAAAAATTCACCACAAAAAAAAACAACAATATAACAAGATCTAAAAACATCTGGTGGCCCTGGATTTCGGTATGACACAGGCCAAATTTATGAATATGATAAAGGGGTATTATTCCTAAATAACAATAATAATAACCCATGGCTCGACAGCCCTCGAAGGGTTTTGGCCTATCTCCCGACTGCCAGTCTCCCTTCCACAATCCTAGCTAGAGGTGTGGTCTTCAACCGGTAATGGGGTGACGAGTGGTCAGCACTTCGAACCCCCAGCCGTTATAGGAGATGTCCGTGACCGAGTTACGGTACTCTCTCGTAGCTCCCAAGTTTCCTCACGATGGTGGGTTGCCACCGGTCCTATACACAGGCCGAGAACCCGGAGACAGAACCACGCGGACTCGACCCCATGCCGTCCCGCAGTGGGGAGTCCAAAGCCTTAGACCGCACGGCCACGGAGGAGGACATTATTCCTAAATAATGTATTTATTATAAGGATAGGATTTGTCACATTGAAGTTTGTTGTAATGATATGTTGTACTAGTGTTTGTGATACGCGTGTTTTGTGATTCAGGTGAAATGGGTAAATATTTGAAAATGTTTGTTGTTAGAGTTAAGTGGTAAACCTGTTCTGTCACCAAGATGTATACATATATTATGTATTATATGTCTATTTATGTAAGTGTGTGTGTGTAAATGAAGCAAAGGGGGAGAGATGTTGAGGGAGGGAGTGTATGTGCGTAGACGTTGTAAATAAATTTAACATTATAATACTTAAAATACCTTATTTATTTATTTATTTACCTTCAACATGAGCAAGATATTATAAAGTGACTTTCTTCGGCAAATATCTGGATATCGAAAACACACACACTTTCTTCTCACCAACACATACACACACTCTCTCTCGATCACCTCGGTTATTTTCAGTTTCAAAATTCCTTATTTAGAAAAAAGTAGTGTCTTTAATTAGTGCTAACCTCAACTTCTTGCCTAAAAAGCTTCCTTAATTCAGAGGCGACAGCCATACTCGGTTCAACAAACTTCCTTCTTCCGTCATTGAAACCTTTTACATCTATTACAAACCACTTGCTGATTCGAGAAAGCTGGTCCGTGCAGAGAACCAGCATGTTTTAAATAAACAAACTGACATTTGAAGTTGCTTCCGACTAGACAGGATCCATCAGTGAAAAATCTACCAGCGAATATTTCGGAGTATATTTCGGAATAAGAATTTCAACGAGTCCAGTGTTGGATATTTCGTAACTTAACTTACATGTGACAAATAAGATCATTTTCAGAAACCACAGCACTGATTGTTTAACGGCGACTCTTGACGAACAACTAAATGACTAACACGAGCAATATAAATGACAAGGATGGGGCGGGGGACTGTTGGCCCAGATAGGTTCAGCTTAGTTTGCTAATGCGGATTGTTTAAGCAGTCTTTCGATATAAAGTTAAAAACTGTCAGAAAGCGAACAGTTGGAAAGAAGAATTGCACCAATGTGGCCACAAATTGGCGAAATTGTCGGGTATGTAAAAGAGTCATCCTATGGAGCCGCAAATCCCATACTCTGTTCCAGGAGTCTCTGGAGCAAGCGAACGAAAACGAGTCCTCAGCGCAAGTAGTAACTCGAGAGGGCTCGACCAATAAACGCGCGAGAGTGAAACAGACTGCATGGAGAGGGCAACGTGACTGCAGCTACCAGAGCATTATTTTGCTCCTCTGCTCTCCCTTCTCTGTCGTTCTAGGCAGAGTTGTCTACATAATCCTGTGACGTAGTATTGTGGATATAAGAAAAATTGCCTGTGTGATTCTTCACACACAACGTACCACGCATACTCTATTTTAAAAATTATTTTGACGTTGTGAATGATTAATAAAAATCCATTAGAAATATTACATACCTTGTTTACAATGTTTTAGCTGTGATGACAGCGACAAAATCTACAATGAGGATGGTTACCTAACATTTTCCTAAACCAATAACTACATTTCTACAAAATGTAATGATATGGACGTTTGGTAGCACTTACCTTTAATTCTAGAAATTTACACAACAGTGGGAAGAACTTCAGGAAGCCAACTCGTAAACGAAGAACCGATCTAGAAAGCAAAGAAAAGTAAATATGAATAATTATGTTCCATGAAATTATTTAATGAAGAACAAGAAACAATGTTTAAGCAAAGACTATTCAAATTATGTTAATAAAAAACTTGAATATACAGCATTTAATGTGAGAATGGTGAAAAAAAGGAGCCTTTGAAAGATGTATATTTCGGCACTCTATGAATTTATTGCTTTAAGTCAATTAATACACAATGAATACATTCGCCTCGGTGGCCAACCGGGTTAATCGTGATATCGAAACTGATTCGAACTTTGGGACACTGGTGTTGATCCTATTGGAATGTCGCTTTAAAAAAGTCATCTATTCATCAATAACCCGCTTCGTTGCGATTAGCCTAACGAAACATAAATATAACGCAAAATAAGACAACATTAAGTACATTAAAAGAGGAAAATAAATTAAGAGTATTTGAAAATAAAATCTTTACAAAAATATTTGGACCTAAAAAGACTGGTGAGTGGAGAATGTTACATAATTTAGAACTACATAACATGTATTCATGTCCAGATATTATTAGAATGATTAAATCAAGACGACTTAGGTGGGCAGCCATGTGGCACGAATGGGAGAGGAAAGAAGAGTTTACAGGATTCTTGTTTGGAAACCTGGTGGTAAGCGAACTGTAGGAATGCCAAGACGAAGATGGAGTGGACTTAAAGGAAATCGGTAGGGATGGAAAGGGTTGAACTGGTCTTTGCTCACGATAAGGACAGATTTAAGACTTGTGTTGCTGCAGTCATAAACCTTCGGGTTTAAGAATGCCAGAGTGTAAGTAAGGAAAAGGACAAAAAATACTTTAAACGTTGTTACATTGTTCTTCATAATAAGACACACATATACTAACAGGCTCGCCATAGTCAAGTGTGTTGTCGGCTATTGCAGTGATGTTTGAGAACACGAAGGTATTTACCCTTTATGAAAAAAGTTTGTATTTGAAAACCTACAGGAAATATGTGTGTTCCAAATGTGTTTATTGCTCGTATATTACTGGGATTGTAAATCATACTTGGCATCATAAAAATAATAGGCCGTTATTGTCAGGCATACATGGGTTACTATGAGTGAATTCCTGGCATCCTAACTGTTCACTCTTCTACCCCCGGTTTACCAAATCCACAAGTTAAATCCATTGAGTTGTAAGAACCGAAATAAAATCCAACGGCAGAAAATTGGATATTCCTGACAAAAGTCCACAGTAGAGAACGTTAACTTTTAAACTCAACATCCTATGCATGATTTGTGGAGAAGCAAAGTCTTTTCTCCTTCCCGTAATCGTATAACTGTATTTGACTTCAATTTTGCCAGTCAGCATTGCCAACACCGAGAGAGTATTTGCCTCATCCCCACTGAAGGCTATTTCGAAGCGACGTGCTCATACTTCCAAAGTACTCGGAAGAGACTTTAAAGTCCTATACAAAAGAAATGGCAAACTGAAAGTTGGAGATTGCAACACGTATCTCATTACTTTGAATTATTTGAGGTGTTCTTCACGCACCAAGGCTGTTCGAGACTTACATCCTCGTTGTACAAACCCTAAACAACCTCATTATGAAGAGATAGATGGATAGGTGGTAAAATCTATAAAATTTGGATTGAAGGAGCACAATAAACACAAACTTTAAATATGGTAGGTTGGTTTAAAGCCCTATTTTTAGAAATATTTTCATTTTTGGCTTAAATAGCAAATTCAACACACTTGTTATATATCATAACATGTATTATTATGCATGGTGAACTGGCAGCTATGGCCAATTGTAGTAGTCTGTGCATAGCAACTATTATAGACTTCGTTTATGTCTGTTTTATGTCTTAAAATGTAAATCCACTTTGGTTTAAATTAAAATTTATTTATTTATAAAGTTCCACTCTTGACATTTGTATTTATGTTTATATCACTTTTCTGTCTCTTTAGGCTAATGGAGCAGATGAGTTTGGATGGCGATTAGATTAAATTGGTGAAAAAAAACACAAAGAAACAAGCATGACCAAGATTCGAACCCAGAACATTCAGTCGCGAGATGTGAGACGATACGTTACCACGCTTGCCCACCGAGGCAGTAAACAAGATTCATTATTCTCTTCGCTAAACAATCTGCAAAATGAAGAACATTCACGGCCATGTAATATCTCGACAAGATTTGTTACAAATGTAAATTTTTACAAACTTGTTGAAAGTTGTGCATAAATCTTTTTGTTCCGTATGAAGAATGCTGATGTTAAAATAACATTTTTTTTCAGTTTCTACATACATTACGCAATTTATTGTGCATGTTTGCTTTTGCATCATAATAAAAAAATTGCATCGAATGCATTTCCCCACAAGACACACATTTGGTGCGCAAAATATTTTGGTTTAAACGGGGGGAAGATGATAGTTATGTCTGCAAAGTCAAGTAAAAATATCGTTTAGAAATAAACTTCTAACTCAGCGTGTAGCTTTGAGAAGGTGAGAATGATGAAACATGTTACCAGTGCTTTCATACGAGGGCGTATCGAAATTCATTAAAAATTGGTGATTTTACAAATTTATAGAAGTACATGGAACTTGGAATGCTGTGAATCGTTCATAATAGGCATTGTTATGAACAACGTTGCTTACAAATTCGCGTACAGTATATCGGTTCACAGGTTCTGCAAAAGCGAGTCTGTGCTTTCTTGTAGTACTGTGCTGCCGTAGTCATATAGACATGAGGTAACCAAAGTACAATCAAGGCCATAATGTTAGGCTGTTCTGAAAGAAACACTCCTGTCAAAAAATGCAATATTACAGCAAACTATGATTTACGTTTATTCTTTTAATAGCAAACAATACAAACATGATATACGCGTTAGGTCATCAGTGTTTACGCATCCCCAATAGAAAATTACACTGAAAATATTTTCTTTCGTTGATTCAGTGAGACTTAAATTAAGGTAATAGAAAATCGCAGTTTGTGACTTATGTGCCTTTTCTCCAACACCCTACAATTTATGCCAAATATAGCAGGATACACTAGTGACATCACCAGGGGAGGGGATATGAGGCGCCAAATAAGCAAGAAACACATGCACAGATTACACACACACACACCCACACTGTGAAAGTTTGTTCGGCATCACGTTCTACAAGTTGTTTATATTACAGTAAAACCTCGTTAATCCGGACCCCGATAAACCGGACTTCGCTTAATCCGGACAGGCGCAAGAAAAGAAAAAAAAAGCAGAATGCAAGGTTTTAAATGTGGCTAGAAGTTAACCAGAGAACATTCGAAAGAAAAGGCAGTCAACCACTCATGACATTCCGTTTCCCGCAGACTTTGTACTGTACTGTAGCTATAGTATATTTAAACCTATGCCCTTTAAATACACCATAATAAACGTGTTTTGTTGTTATAAACGGAGTTTTAATGCACTTTCTACTGTTCTTTTTAGATTATTTCAGTTAATCCGGGCTTACGTTCAACCGGTCAACTCCCCCCCCCCCATTAGTCCGGATTAACGAGGTTTCGAAACTTACTACGAAAGTCAGGCTCGTTCTTGGAGACGAGACCAAGAACGAGACATGCACTTACATCTCAAAACGAGACCGAGAATGCGAAATCTCGTTTGGTCTTCGTACCATCCACGTGATGGAGTAACAAAAAGAAATTCAAGTTTTGCTCGAGCTTCCCTAAGGTAAGGAAAAACAAAACATCAGACAAGTAAGAAATGGCAATATATAGAGGTGACCAAAAAAATAAAGGAGATATATCTCCTCCCTTGGTGAAGTACGTGGGCACGTCACTAACACTGCCAATGCTGCTACACGTTTGGCCCGTAACGAGAGCACAAGGTAAGTTACCACCCGCTTTGCCATCCCGTCGACTGGTAGGGAGATGGTTTCCATTATAGAGTTTGTCGCGACGGTTTCCATGGCAACGGCCGCTCCGGATGTTGTGTCCACAAGAAAACATACATATACGAATATATAAAGCAGTGGGGGAGTACAACCTATTTCACGCTACGAATAACATTGAGATTCGATGTTTTTTTTAAGAGCCTGGCCATATATTGCTTTATGAGCTGTATAACACGGAATTCCCCACCGATATCCTTTGTCTTTTTGTAACGTTCGAGTGAGATTGCGTGTTCAGTATACCGAAGAAAAATCTAACATATTTCAAACACTCACGTATACCTTTAAATTTTAATTTAGTGTTCCCATTATCAAAGTAAGTAACAAAAAGTAACTGGTTACTCGAATTACAGTCAAGAGTAAATTACCGTTGTTGGATTACACAGAGTTAACCAATAAAATCACGATTAATTGATTTGATTCATTTTACTTCACTTTTCTGCTACTTTTGGCTAATCGCGAAGATGAGGATGAGTGATGATATGATGACAATGATGAACGGACACTCACAAAGAACACCTATGCCCAGGCCGGGATACGAATTCGGGACCCCGTGGCATATTAGGGCAATGTTGTGGAGGTCCTAATCCCTATTTGTGAATATACACTGGGACAGTTGTATCCAGAGTAGTATTATAAGAGGAGGGGATGAGTGGGAATTCCCTTTGGTTGCTGCATTCGCCTCTCTAGTCATTAATATTTTACCGTTAGGAGGCCTACATATATAAATTTTCCAAGCAATGTTTGTGCATGAAGCAGCTCTAGGTTTGATTGATTGGTGTTTTAAGTTTATGCACAGTAAGGCTAATAGGGAATGGACCTACAGTTTAAAGTGGGATCCGAACCATTAAATGCCTTGACCGAGTATCGAAGCAAGGACCCCTTAATTACAAGGCGACAACGCTACCACTGCGCCATCGTGGAGGCCCGAAGCAGCTCTAGGGTTCACCCAACCTTTATAAAATGGAGAGCTGGGGGGCAACACTGAGGAGTATGGATAGCCGGAGCGTGGTGTTGATCGTACATCACCTCTCCACAATAGCCAATATCGTGGATGTCTGTGCTTTCGTTGAAGAACACATTTTTTACGCCGACTGTACCAAAATCTGAAAACTTTTAATTTCCCTCTTTCTCTCTGTTGCAATTCTCTACCACTGTAAATGCAAACAACTACAAACTGGCAAATAAGGAACGCAGATACACATTTCCTTAATTTGGCAAGAATCGCAGTGTAATATGATGCCTTACAGCGGGTGTCCCTTTTAACACAAATCAGCATACGTTATTAATTTACACGGTCTGATTCATGTACGTTATTCCACCCGCTCGGTTCCATTTGAATTCGAGTGCCTTTTAATCCGCTTGTAAAATTAACTCAACAATGTCTACCTAACAGGGAATGAATAATTAATATTTTCCATCCGACAGTAACAAACGAGACGTCCAGGCTTTCCCAACTCAACAAGAGAACAAAATATTTTATTCACGTACTACAATGTTGTTTACTAATATGTGTGGAAAAAAGAGCCCTCCCCTAGGCTGATCAACATATGCGCGGAATAAAGCAGTGATTTAAAGTTTCGAACGGCCAGTTTCCCAGGGCAGAAAGGGAGATTACGTGAACGTAATGGAAACATGAACACAAACAACGAAAGACTAAACGATTATGCAAAATAATATGCAAAGCTGAATAATAATAGTCAACTGGATGTATTGTGTATTTTCTCTCCTTTTACTTTTGTTGCTTTAGTCGCTTTTGTGCCACTTTTGGCTGATCGCGACGATAGGGATGAGTGATGATTAGATGAAGGAACATACCGAAGGAAGACCTTGCTCAGGAGGGGTATCGAACCCGGGATCTTCTGTGGAGAGATCGAAAGATGTAGTGAATTTGGTTGTAGTGAGCATGCGGATATAGTGAAACTAATCTATATATATAAAAATGTATGTATGTATGTTCCGGCATAACTCTCGAACGCCTCCAGCAATTTCAACCAAACTTGGTACACATATGACTTACAATCTGGAAAGAAATACTGTGGGGGTAAGACACCTCTGGCACAACTAGGGGTGGGGGTGGGAAGGGGGTGACATGTAAAAATAATCGAAAACTATCTATATTAGTGTGGAATCAATAGTTTTCTGGGTCGCTAAGATGAATAAATGACACTCCCAATGCCGTTCAATTCCAAGTTATTCACCTATCGGCATGGGGGTGAGGGGGGGTGAAAAGTAAAATGTCAAAAATGACCTACCTTAGTGTCGAATCCATAGTTTTCGGAGTCGTTAGGCTAATTGGTGACATTTGCGTGTGGTAAAATGGGGATATTATAGTGAATTTGTAAAACATTTTACTTTATAATTTGTATACTATACTTATACTTTTAAATACCTGTAAATAATACATTTTACACTATAGTTAGAATTCATTATTTTCCTGTTTAATGGAAGATTGGGATAAATAAATACCCGGGCAACGCCGGGTAATCAGCTAGTACATTATAAATTAATTACCTTTAATCTTTGGTTTAGTGAACAAAAAAAAAGTATGGCCATGAAAAATTTGGTCAATACAGTATTTCAAAACAAACCTTCTTAAATAAACTTCAAGACAATTATTTCATGGCTACTCTCTTCTTTTCTCTTTTTTTTTTTTTGTAGCCTGTGCTGTGCTCGCAAGTTTACTTAAAACTTAAACATTAAAATGTCCTTAATGTTCATTAAACAGTTTTCTTTAAGCAGCCACAGATAACAGACTTTTTCAAGATACAGCAAATTAAGGGTATACTAAAACCCGAATTTATGTTCAATACTGTTCATTTCATATTGTGTTTAATAGATTATGTATCAAATCAAATTACTTCTGCCTTTAGCCTTTTACTACATCAACTCAGGTTAATTGATTGATTGAGTTGGTGTTTTAAGTCCACTTTATGCACAGTAAGGCTAATCGGGACTGGACCTACAGTTTAAAGTGGGATCCGAACCAGTATGTGCCTCCACCGGGTATAGAACCCGGGACCCCTTGATTACAAGACAACAACGCTACCACGGCGCCATCGGGGAGGCACAACTCAAGAAGGTATTTCGGTTGAAGTGAACTTCGGATATAGTGAACCAAATATCTGATTCCGTAGGTGGTTCGCGGTAAGCGGAGTTGACTGTACTTCGTTAAAGCAATAGTTCTACATGAAACATCAAATTATTGCACAAATAGGGCAAGGACAGATTACAAAGGTCTGCGCGAGCACATTAATTGTAGTTTAGTTGTACAGAAGGTCGTTCGCTTTATATCCGACCATGTTTGACGGGTACTCACCTTAAGAGATACAGTGCCGCCACCACCGATTATGTTCTATTGGACCCCCAGCATTGTGAACCATCGCCCGGCATCGCAGATTCCATTGCAGCAAGCTCCGGCTCAGGACAGACATGGGAATTCTGTCCCACTCCTCCCTGCAAGCTTTCCATAGACCATCCAGGGTGCGCGGGCGGCGATGTTGAAGACGTCTTTTCAACAGTCCAAATGCGCAACAATCCATTGGACTGGCATCTGGGCTTTTCACAGGAATGTCTTCAAACGGAATTACACGAATTCCTAATTCCTCTGCCATTTCCTGATAAAAACGTAGTGATGTTCTGGCGGTATGACTCGAAGCCTTGTCCATGGGGATCATCACCTGGTTCGCGTCCATTCCATACAATTTTGGGATGTCTCTCCGATAGATAGGTGTCAGAATGGATTCTTGGAAGTATCTGGCATTCACCTTCACGTTTTTGTCCACCTTGCGTATCATCAACTAACCCTCATATCCGAATCCCGTCACAACCATAAAGCCACGAGAGAAAGTTTCCCTGCACTGACGAACGAAGTTGCTGCGCCCCTTGCCGTCAATGTCACGGTATGTGAGCGCCCGAATGTGACCACCAGCAGTGAGATGGACATATGATTCATCCATTGTGACAACTTTCTTCCATTTGGAACCCGCCAGGTACCTTTCATACAGGTTCACAATGCGTACATATGTAAACTTAGCATGGAAAAGGGCCATTACGTAATCCTCCCAATACTGGTTGATTTTCGGCGCCATTTGATAACATTCACCACAAACACTCACGCACCTACAAGGTCAGACACAACACTGCTCCCGCCAGCAGACCCATAGTTCCAGCATGATACGCCAGGTGGCAGCACCGAATCGACAATGGTCGGATATAAAGCGAACAACCTCTGTATTATGTAACTGCAAAATCAGTTTCTGTATCTATTCCTGTTCTTAAGACTGAGTTTATGTTCAGACTAGTGTTATACAGTTTTTATGTAACTGTAAAATGTTTGTACTACAAACGCAATCTGCCCTATCCTTAAACAGACCGAAAATTGACCATCCAAAAAAAAACAAAAAACATTTAACTCGCAGAGCAAAACAAGTAGAATATACTTATACGATTAACATCCCCAAAACCAACGTATGTTTATTTATTTACATAAATTATCACAATCTCGAGGGTCTTGTTATTGCTGTTGTTGAAGTATGGGTAATCTGCCACGGCGTTATCTTAGATGTTATTAATAGGATAACAACAATCACTGTAATGCAAATATACCTACAACTCTGGGTGTAGCGGTCTCGGTTGTAGTGAGTATTCGGCTATAGTGCAACTAAAATTGCTTCTAAAACACATCGAACAGAAACTGAAATCTCCAAATAGAGTATTAATGCAGAAAGTGAGGTAGGTCGGCATATAGGTTCTTCGATGAGATCTCATCGAAATGATGGTGTCTTCAATGAAACTAACTGCATGGGAAGGAGTGCTTTCTACTACTACGAATTTCAGGACTAAAATCTAAGAACTGTTCACGATTATAGCAGCTAAAGCAGGAAATGACACATACAAAAGCCTGAAGACGGAAAAAAAGGGGGGGGAACCACAAGTATTTGATCTTCAAATATTGTATATCTGTGTGTTCGTATACAGTTTTCTTTCTTTGATATCACTATCAATAGTCGCTAACCTTGGCAAAGTGGTCACAGTAATTAAAAGAGAGAAATCAGACATCACAGATTCGAACAATAATGAGGCATGGTTGTATCATTATATTTGTTCCATTATCCATTTCATCAGTTCATCCTCATCTTCACGTTCAGCTCAAGAGATAGAAAAGCGGCGTAGCAAAATAGTAATAGATCGATAGATAACCAACATCTATACACACACAAAGAGGGAGAGAGAGAGAAACAGAATAGAATACAAACAGTCCTCCTTACGCTTCCTCGACTTCAACACTATGCACTACTTTAAAAAATCCACACACAAAGCGATACTGTCAAAAGCTAACCTGTAAAAGTTTTTCACATCGCAAATTAAACACGCAATTCTTAACAACAGGAAGAGAGATTACACAGCTTTATCTGTAACACCTTGTCATAATTTTAGTGTAGGCGGTACGCTACCATGGAACAACAAAGAAATGACAGTTCCATATCTGTTGACAGATGGTAGGAGCAGCTTACCACTCAGCGATTGACAAGAGAAGCTTGTCGGGAAATCAGATGGAACAACCGCCTAGATTTGAATCCGCTGAACTATTTATTACACCAGACTGCATGGGTTGGGATGACTCTCATATGAGTGTTGTATGAATAATTTCAACATGCTGATTACAAAAATAAAATCAATTTTTACCCATCACGTCTGTTATTTTTTTTATATACAAGGGTCGTTCAAGGTTGACCGGGATTTTCGTACGTAAAAAATCGATGAATAGCCGGATCATGATGAAACGTGCGGGTGACGTAATGTATTCCTTCGCGAGTAACTAGCGCCCGGCATGACGTATTTCGCGCATGCGCAGCAGTTGCAGCGAACATGGCGGCAAGCAGTGTGTCTGTGGCTGTGGAGCAGCGGTGTGTAATCAAATTTCTCGTGAAGGAGAAAGTGAAACCAGCTGAGATTTTCAGACGATTGCAAGCACAGTATGGTGAACAAACGATGTCGCGGACAAGAGTGTACGAATGGTGTGAGCAGTTTCGCGAAGGACGGGAGCTGGTGACAAATGAAGCGCATGGATACATTCGCCCGACTGCAGTCACGCCAGTGAATATCGCACGTGTTGAGCAAATGATTCTTGAGAACCGGCGAGTAACAGTGCGGGATATTGCTGCCGAGGTGAATATCAGTGTCGGAAGTGTTGAGACAATCATTCACGACCACTTACGCTTCCGCAAAATCTGTGAAAGGTGGGTTTCCCGCCAGCTGACATTCGATCAGAAGTGGACACGCAGGACGGTCTGTGAACAGCTTCTGAATCGGTTTCGAGCAGAAGGTGATGAATTGTTGCAATCCATCATCACGTGTGATGAAACATGGTTGCACAATTCAACCCCAGAGACCAAAAGACGCAGCATGGAGTGGCGGCATAAAGGTTCCCCGCACCCCAAGAAAAGCAAAACGCAGCCGTCCGCTGGAAAGATCATGGCAAGTTTCTTCTGGGACATGAAGGGCGTTATCCATGTGGATTTTCTGGACAAAGGGAGCACGATTAATGCCCAGTACTACTCCACATTGTTGAGTGGTGCTGTACGAAAGTCCATTCGCAAGAAAAGACCTGGGATGTTGTCTTGAAATGTCATTCTTCTCCATGACAAGGCCCGCCCTCACACGGCCAATGTGACAACAACAATTCTGGCAGACATGCGCTGGGAAGTTCTGGCCCATCCCCCTACAGTCCGGATTTAGCCCCCAGTGATTATCATTTGTTTGCACCCCTTAAAGACCATCTGGGAGGGAAGAAATTCACGACAGACGAAGCACTGCGGAGCGATGTCCTCCAGTGGCTACGACAACAACCAAGTTCTTTCTACGCCAAAGGAATTCGGGAGCTGCCAGAACGATGGCAACGGTGCCTCGGTGCGCACGGAGAATACTTTGAAAAACTGACATAGTTTGGTGTTTCTTCTGCTACCTATTTCCTCTGCAGAAATAAAAGTCCAGGTCAACCTTGAACGACCCTTGTATATATAAAATAGCAATATATTAACTGTCTTAATTTCACAATAAAATGCGTAGTTCCACCATTTTCTCAATAGATGGCTCTATTTAGATGGTGGTAAAATAATGGTTTTCTACAATACAAATCCTCCAATTTTGAACTATAAATGCACATAGAATAGCAAGCACTTAATCCACCTTCTATCTTCACAAGACAGATTTAGCATGAAAATTGTAAACTTTGATTGCGTAAGTTCCATTTTCCAACCCCCTCACAAAAAGTCCAAAACTCAATGTTATAATATGGTGGTGGGTTGATTGAACGTGGAAAAATATCCCGATTTAGGGAAACATCCTGACGTGATAGGAAGTGATGGGAAGAAATTTGTCATATTCGTCATCAGCATCAAAATACTTCCAGAAACTTGGTTTGTAAACAACCGAAATTTCCTTGTTTAAATTTGTGTTGTTGCGTTCTGTAATAGGTGTAATCGAATGGCGAATATGAGAATTTTGATTGTGAAAAATCCTCACCTGATGGGGGAAAATGGATGTCATTTCCGTGATCAGCATTCAAAATACTTCCAGAATCTACTATTGGGTTTGAAATCATCCGATTCCCCCCCCCACCCTCAAATACAGGTCTGTGTTATCAAGCAGAGAATATTCTCATCCTTCAGAAGTATCAGATAAAAAAGCGTCGAATAACATGGCTACCTGGGGGAAACCCTGGGGGGTAAAGGCGGTCAGGGGCGTGATGCTGATCACATCTCCCCTCCCACGACCGGCGTGGTGTTAAGCACAGGGGAGCATTTTTTTACACACCATCCAAAATTTATTTACAATCAGAAACCCACGATAATGTCAAAACTGCACAATCCCGTTCCATAATCTTCAAAAACAATTGAAGACTGAACAGTAGAGTAGGGAGGAACATCGGCTTATTTTCTCTTCAGTCTGCACCGGGAACAACCATATATTCTAGACATCAGGGAGTTGAAATTCGAGACTTATCGATCGGGAGGAAGCAAACTACATAAAAATTACGGCCTTCGTTGCTTTTTTGCGGCATCAACCTTCGCAACATGTTTCAGGTTACTTTCTTTGTGAGGAAGAATATCAAATCATGCCTGGTTTCCTCCTCCATGCGTCCATAATAAGAATGATTTCTCTTGGGAAGGAGCCGAGAAAGAACGCGATCGATTGTCTTATTTTTCAGCTGCTTCTATTTATAAAGATCTAGCATTCATGTTAAACAATCGTGGCTAGAGGTTGGATGCACTGGAAAATACATGAATATAAACTACAATTTTCAAGCTATGCCTTAAAATTGTTATTCGAACAGAAGAGGAAAGGCAGGACCTTCTTTCCCTCCGCACATAAATTAATACACTATCATAGTTCTTTTTTTTTGTTATTCAAGAAGATTTCGCATTAGTAAAACTTGCTCTTAAGATGGCAGATTAAATTTGTGCGACTGACAAGTAGAATCATTGTGAAAAGGATGTAAATTCGAGCAACGAAGTCAAAATGCTTCTTATTTTTTCTTAAACAAAAGTTATTTGTGGCTTTTAATAAATATATCAAATCGTGCATTGTTGTTATGGTTACGGTACTGACATAATTTGAAAAAACTCCCATCATGAAGCTCATAACACTTTAATCAGGGTGTCTACAATTGTGCAAAAACGAAATTCCCCGACTTTTCCAGAGAGAGAACCATAATTTTCCAGACCAGATCGATGGGACAATTAATGTACCTCGGCAGAATATCTCAGAACGTCAGTATATTCTATCTAAACAGCACACTTAGAATCCCACTAAACCAAATTTTAGGATATTAACTGCACATGTAAAGTTAATAACGTGATTTTTTTTTATTTGATTTGCTTTATTTTACTTCGCCTTTTGTGCCACTGGCTAATTTGCGAAGATGGGGATGAGGGATGATATGATGAAATTGATGGACACTCAGGGCAGGATTCAAACCCGGGATCCCTGGCGTCGTAGCGCGATGTGCTACCCACTCCGCCAGAGGGGCCGGCTTAACAATTGATTCAGATATTGGTATGGTGAATTCGCAGCTTGTTTGATGTGAACATGGCAACACATAGCGATCGCTTTGCACCCAAAACCCTAACGTATCTTAAACCTGCTTCTCGGGACTGAACGTTCTGAAAATGAAGCAATGGAATTGTACAAAACAAGGGTCATATTACCTACCTTACATTATTAATGTGACTTCTCTTTCAGTACAAACATTCACAGTATATCCCAAGTACTGTGAAACTGACAACACACTGCTACCTATATTGCCGGCAAAAAGTAAGAGATTGAGTGAGTGAGTGTGTGAGTGTGTGTGTGTGTATATATATTATTCCATCCTATGGAACAACCATGCACTGTACAAACTGTGCAACTGGTGAAATCAGTGGAAATCCTGTACAGAATCAATCAGTGATGGCCTGTGAACTGAACATTTCTAAATTGTTCATGCCTCGTGTGCATGAAGTAACCCAGGACTGAAAGCTTACACACTAATTTTGAATTTGAATTTAAAATTTTGGGTGCGTCAACACTAAGGCTATTATGCACCCGTCACACTATACGGGGTCCAGCCCCTTACCATAACTAAAGTGGCATAATTGTAATGGCGCACAACTAAAACCTTAAAATTTTCTGACTTTTGTTAAAAGCTGAGCCTGTAAAGGGGCACTCAGCACACACACAAGGACAAAAAAACAGGACAACACACACAAAATTATACTGGCCATACTGCCAGTCGCCAGAGCCACGTTCGTCTGCAAAATGCAGTCCAGGGTGTACTTCGTGGAAGTGAGGTTGGTTTTTGGGCGCCTACGTAGAAGGTCACCCCTTACACCCCAGCTTACAAACGATGTAGATCACTTTCTCACAGCTGAGTTGAAGCATCAGAGGGCACTAAAAGCAAAGCACCTACTGGTGCATTATGGGGAAAATGGACAAAGAAGAATTTTGTTCACTAATGAAAAATATTTTTTTTCTGTTCAGGAGACCAACTTGCAAGATGGCACTGCCAGTTCACGAGAAACTAATGCAAAGGTTCTAAGGGTACATGCCACCATTCTGCCTTCAATCATGGTGTGGTGGGGTGAGTTATGATGGCACCACTGAGCTCCATTCCTGCGAGAGAGTTAAAAAACTTCAGCCTGAGTGTACAGGGAGACAGTCTTGGGAGACAATGGTCAAGGATCTCTGCAACACTCTCTTCACAGTCATAAGTGGAGATTTCAACAGGATTATGCACAAGCTAACAAGGCTCGAACAACCCAGCAGTGGCTTCAATCAAATGTGCCAAATTTAATTTCCCACTGGCCATCTGGCAGTCCAGACCTCAACTCTCTTAACAATACATTGTGGTCTGTGGTTCAGTACATGACTTGCAAGAAGAGACACCCCTGTATTGCCAGTATGAAGTGCTCTCTTGCGAAGGCAGTGGCAGAATTTCCTCTCGATGCAGGGCACGCAACTGACGAGTGGCAACAGAGACTTTCCCTGAGAATTTTATACTTTCCAAATTCCTTGAGATTTCCAGGTTCTCCAGGTGTGTGGGAACCCCGAGTACCCTGTAAAAAGTGTATATAAAATAACATCATATATGATGTCACAAATACTAAGACTGACGTAACAGAACACCCTTTCCGGTGTTGTAAACTACCATGCTTGATGACCTCCTACTGCCTTTCAACAACACCACATGTGGAGGCATGTTATACTGGAATTAAGTGTAGTCTTTCTACTTAAGATTTTACGTCCCTTTTCTACCTCTTGGGTTAACCGCGACCATGACAATGAATAATGCACTGATGATATGAACAATGGGATAAACAAGGCAATACATCCAGCTTCGACCAGGGTTGAAACCTGGGACCTCAGGCTTCGTAGCGAAAGTAGGTCTTGTTACACCAATCGTGGTTTTTGATTGAGTTGGTTTATTTTACTTCGCTTTTCTGCAACTTTTGGCTAATCGAGGATGAGCTAAGATGAGGATGAGTGATGAAATTGATGAAGAGATATTCACATTGAACACACATGCCCGGCCGGGATTCTAACTACTTTCGGACAGCAACTCAAGGATTACCGGTTAAAATCTGATTCTCGGTGAGACATCATGGGATTCTTGAACAAAATACAACCTTCGACAACGTCCATTCTGACAGAGTTTTCAAACCGTTCTCTTAGGTTCTATGTCATTCTATTCTATCATCCGAATACGACCCTGAGACTTCTGGTGTTGTAGCGTGATGTGCTAACCACTCTGCTACGGAGGCATGCACCAAAGTAGTATAGAAACGAGTTAGGGGATGTTTGTGCCTCGGGCGATAACTACATTGCATGTATTTAGAACTAATTTACATTTATGTATGTGCATATTTATAAGTTTTATGAATATTAATTTATGAAAAATATGTAAATAGAAGGTACTAAATGCTATGCATATGGTTCTATGTTAATTGTTGCAATGTATGTAATGCATAAAACGATAATAATCAATGTTTATAGTATTGAAAATAAGGGTTTATGGTTTATTAAACGCTATGAATGGTGGTAATGGATGTTGGTAAAGTTACAATTATCAACGAAGACGGTCGTTGTACTCGAATTATAGTGTACTATGTAATAATGTTACATATTATGAAAGACTGTGATCTGAGACGCTAGACAGAAGACGGTCATAATTAGTTCTAAATGCATGCAATTTAGTTATAGCCCGAGGGCACAAACATCCACTAACTCGTTGCAATACTACTCACCAATCGTGGTGATTACATAATTGCATTTCTTTTAAGTTCGTTTATACAAAAATGAAAAATCACTAAAACTCTAGTTTTGGCGAAAAGTTTGACTGTGGGATGTCAACTGAAGTTATTTTAATTTAGCAGTCAACTCCAGGTAACAGTGTAATTCGTTTGCGCATCGTTTGAAGAGCCGTAACCCAATTACCCACATGATCGAAGGCAGAGCAAACCTCAGCCAAATGAAGACAAATACTCGCATCACACTAAACTCGCGATACCTCGCAAGGGGGCGGCATAATTGAGTCGTCTACGATACAGGTTCCTTCCAATCGCTTGCCGGTGTAATTTGTCATCCACTGAGGCACTCGCCACCAAGGAAGGGCTCCAACGGGAGGTGCAGCACCGGCTGATACGTGAAGTACTGATCCCATCAGTCATAATTAATTCCAATTAACGAGTCGCATACAAAAGGGGGGGGGGGGGGCTTTCGCTTGTAATAAATCACGTTCGGTTTTCAAGATAAGCTAATGAACTCCACTGTTTGCGTTAGTTGTGTCGCCATCCAAACGCCGGTCTCGTGGGCAGTAACCATGGTGACGCAAGCCAGACATGTTTGTACTAAGACACTGCAGACACATGAAGTACTCGCACCCGCACAAAAAGAGGTCTACAAGCTGAATGAAACAATTCTCTTGGAAAGAGCCACGGACCAAGAAAACCTATGAGATCGCGTGTAGGCGGATAACCATGTAACGAGTGCACTCACGGTCCCCGAAATGACATGTCAATCATACCCCGGCACGGGGCCAAACGTCGTTATGTGTACGGGAAACCGGTCGTGACTCACGGTCCAGTTATCAAGTTCGGTACTGAGACGGTCGTTTATTGTCATACTATTGCGAGGCGGAGATTAATACCTTGAAAAGTTACACTGTTTTGTTCACCTTTGATATGTAGACTCGAACAATCATAAAACACTAATAGCATAATATCCGGTACCTGAAAAACGTCAAATAACAACACTGACGAACGGTAAAAAAGTGAATATATATTGTAAAAACCAAAAAAATATTGCAATCAACAACTGTTTACAAAGCCTCCTCAAACGCTCTCTCATTCATTCTTCTCTCTTTCACACACATGAGGTATTTTTACATGTGAAGTATGGATACAAATCATGGATCTCGTTAACATAACATTCCTTTTGATTTTTAAACCTTTATGTGAATTTAGGGTATTTGTCTGCCAGCCCCTGTGCTCTTTTAAATTAACTTAAGTGCCAGCCCTCGGAAAGCGGTTAACTAAGACAATTGGGTCGGCGTGGTTAAATATTTCGTTCGAATGAACGTATGCATCGAGTCGTAAGCACGACATTATACAAGTTTCTCGGACGGGGGTATTACCTATAAGCCTCTCTCGTCCAATGAGAACAACTACACAATTACATAGGGATGCAAAAACTTAATTGGCTCCAGCTGCCGGAATACACTAATCAATCGTCGGCGCGAGCAAAAATTACCTTAAAAACCACTATGCAACAAATAATACTATTTCACGCACACGACCTTGCAATAAAAACAACTACGCTTTCCACAATTAAAAAGGACTCATCAGTCAACTATTGACAAATTAAATGGCGCGACGGGGCGGTCGGTTACACAAGAAATGGAGCACACTTTGACCATTTATACTAAATATTAAAGAAATGAAATGGAGCTTCTAACCCTGAATGCAGACCATTAAATTAGAACATCTGAACATGAAATAACCCTTTTTTACAACAATACCAAAAATTATCATTCACGGAAATTAGGTTCGGGGTTTCCTGAGTAACTTTGCAAATAAGTGAGACTTCGGCGTTAACTGTACGGTGTTGATACTGACGACACACGTTTACATGGACATGAGACCCTCTGAAGTATACTGTACCAGACTCTGCTACATGGCGTGGTCATTCATCTCTCCTGGACGCGGGACTTGCACACGGTTCCTTTGTGACGAAATTGTCCTCCGAGGTCGATCGCGACGAAGAATAATTGCGACGATCTGGTGTACTTGCACCTCCTTAGTACTTCGGGCGTTCCTCTTGCCACTAGCGTCGGATGTACGTGGTCACGCGCCGGTCAGGAATCTCTCCAGTGTCGGGCATCGTTTGGACGTCGATCTGCAATCATCTCTCTCTGGTGCCGGGCTTCGTTTGGGCGTCGTTCTCGAATCGTCCTTCCCTCTCTCTCTCTCTGGTAACCAGCTTCGGTTGGAACGTCGATCTGGAAACGTCCTTCGGGCTTTGGTTGGGACGTCGATCTGAAAGCGTCCTTCGGGCTTTGGGCAGTGTTTGGTTTTGGCGTCGTCTGACTGGCTTCGGCGTCGTTGCAGGCGTCAGGGGAGTCGACGGACTCCCTTCTCGATCTTCTTTAGCCCTCCATTATTACGTAGTCCACGCTTGGCAAAAACAAATCACCGCGTAATCTTCACCAAAATAAGGCGCACACTGGTAACTCTCTATCTGCAAGGCGCTCACAGTACGTAAGGAAACAAAGTTCACGGACACAAAGCAATGATCACGCGAGAGTGTAGCGCGGAGATGCTCTCTCTATGAAATCCGGGTAAAAACTGTGTCTGGAATCATAGTACTGCCTATATATAAGAGATTCGAATTCTTCCGTTGAAAAGGACGCTCAAGTGGCTTGGCCTCTGTTTCAGAGGGATGGAAATGACCTCTCTCCATTGTCTTGAAACGCGGTCAAGTGCGCGTCGTCGATCCTTGCTGGCTTGGGCTCCAGCTGATTTTCCTGGTCATCCGTGAACATGGGATCGACCGCCCACTGCGTCTTGGAGCCCGGTCTCGACGAAAACAATCTTTCCTTATCTCCGTGCTGGTGCAAATATGTCATGTCCTAAGCCGAAATGACAGTTCGGCTGTCACTCAAGAAAAACCCTTCTCCCAACTCCCGACGTCTGGCTCGGATACAAGTTTATCCACAAAATAAGATGAAACCTCACACTTTCATGTTTGTGCATAAAATGAATCAATAAACAAAAAATAATTTATATCGAACTGCGTTTCACATGTCACTAGATACCGTGACAACCATAGCGACAACCAATCGACTGTGAAAAACTGCAAAAATAAACAACTGATATAAATACGTGGAAATATCAAAGGTGACCAAGGACTTACAAGCGAATGTAATTAATGCAAAGTAATGAAAGGAGGAAAGCGGCTCCGAACACAAAACAGTGCGAAAAATATAATTCTAGCCCTATAGACAAGCGAGTTAATTAAAATGAAGCTAATAGCCTTAGAAATGCATTAGTAAAAAAGGCAATGCTCTCCTCTGAGCATTACGCCGTGCCATGAGAACACGACGGACGTATGGGGGGTAGGGTTCCAACCAATCTCGATCTTGACCTTCGATCAATTTTAGTAGCGAATGTAAATGTATGGGGAGAAAATTGGGCTAAATAAACATTATTTAGTAGTGACATGTCACTTGGCACAAAAATGTACTTGGCACAAAAATGTATTACATCCAGTGGCGGCGATTAGGAGGTAAGAAGGCAGTAGCCCTTCCTCACTTTTGCCATTCGTTATCCCCGCGCTATGCCCTTTTAAAGCTACGCCTTGCTTACGAAGAGAAAATGAACTTTCATTGCCCCAACCCCTTCCAGTATTGGCACCAAATCGCAGCCACTGAAAACATCCATTCAAAGCATCGATGATCGGGACCCGGAAAAAATTTCCCTGAGGATTCAAAACAAAACGCCAGACATTTTCTCAAATAGAGCACAAATGCACACTATTATAACAAATACAATACGTGAGTAGAAATATCTTTGCTATCTAACCAACATCTGAGATAGCCGGAAGTTCCAACGTAATACAAATTTCTAACAAGATTTCGAAATGAGGCCCCTTCATAACACAGGACCTTCGAAATTGGGCACTTTCGCACAATTTACCCATGGATGTCGATCCAGAAGTAACTCTCCTGAGGATCCAATTTGTACCAAGGTACCCTACACGTGAGCTAGTGGAACCCAGCTAGGGGTCGCCACGACATCGCCAGGGGCCTTCGAAATTGGTCAAGAGCAAAATCAGATCTCTGTTTAGAGGACTGGAAAGTCAAAATCGGTAACATTGTTCGGGCAGCATCATAAAAACGTTCACGTTACGATTTGTTTCGAAAATCGTCAACGGGGATGGGAGCTTCAGAGATAACCGAAATATATTTTTGGGGGGTTATTTAATAGGAATACTTTTAAAAACGCGAATCATTTAATCGTTGAGATTAGTCAGTAACTTTCCAACGCAATTTTGAAATACGACTATTCTTTCTGGTAGTAAGTGGATTGATTTGCTATTGTTTGATATACTGTAGAGTGATATTTGTAGGCAGATTAGAAAAAAAAAGTCCCTTACTCCAGTCTCCAAATCGAGCTATTATACGAGGCGCATCCAGAAAGTAAGTTTCCCTATTTTTTTCCCGTGAAAGTAAACATAATGAGCCGTGCAAATTGCTCATGCGGAGCAGAGCTAAGACGTATCAATCATATGCCAGGCGGGCAGATCCCGCCCGGCGCCAGTAGCGAGGCAGCAGTGGTCCGAAGTGGAAGCTCGTATTCCTTCTCCCGCCGCATGCCAGTAGCGAGGCAGCAGTGGTCCGAAATGGAAGCTCGTATTCCTTCTCCCGCCGCATGCGAGGTTCGGTCGGTGATAAAGTTCCTGAATGCACAAAGCATTGCGCCAATTGACATTCATCGTCAGCTCTGTGAGGTCTATGGGCCGAACATTATGAGTAAGCAGATGGTGCGTCGCTGGTGTCGGCAGTTTTCGGAAGGTCGTCAAAGTGTCCATGATGAAGAGCGCAGTGGGCGTCCGTCCCTCATCACTGATGATCTGGTTGAGCTGGTGCGGCAGCGCATCGTAGAGAACCGTCGCTTCGCGATTACGGAGTTGAGTAGCCTTTTTCGAGATATCGCGATCCGTGTTGCATGAGATTGTCACGCAGCGCCTGCTGTTCAAAAAATTGTGTGCCAGGTGGGTGCCTTAAAACCTGACACCCGAACACAAAATGAAACGTTCAGGAGTAGCACTGACATTCCTGCAACGGTACCATGATGATGGCGATGATTTCCTCGACAGGATCGTCACGGGCGATGAGACGTGGATTTCGCACTTCACCCCGGAAACCAAGCAGCAGTCAATGCATTGGCGGCATAGTGGATCTCCGGTCAAGAAAAAATTCAAACAGACGCTGTCGGTACAGAAAGTGATGTGCACCGTGTTTTGAAACAGGAAGGGCATTTTGCTCATTGACTTCCTCCCCAGAGGTAAAACGGTGAACGCTGACCATTACTGTGAAACACTAAGGAAATTGCGACGTGCCATTCAAAACAAGAGGCGTGGCATGCTTACTGCAGGTGTTGTGCTCCTCCATGACAATGCTCGTCCACATACGGCTCGGCGCACAGCAGCTGTTTTGACGGAATTTGGCTGGGAGTTGTTTGATCATCCACCTTACAGTCCTGATCTGGCTCCCAGCGATTTTCACGTTTTCTTGCACCTCAAGAAATTCCTATCCTCCGGTGAGCGTTTTGACAACGACGAAGAGCTGGAGACGTCTGTCACACGCTGGTTCCATTCACAGGCGGCATAGTTCTACGACAGTGGGATCCAAAAGTTGATACCACGATACGACAAGTGTCTCAATTCTGGTGGTTGCTGTGTTGAAAAATAGCTGAACCTTTGCTGTACCTGTTGCCAATAAATGGTTTCCTCAAACTGCGTTGGTTTTTTTTTTAAAAAAAATAGGGAAACTTACTTTCTCGATGCGCCTCGTATATATATATATATATATATATATATATATATATATACACACACACACACACACACACACACACACATACATACATAAACACACCCACACGCACACACATATATATTTACGGGTCATTCAATGTCAAATCAGGCAGGAGTTGACCCTCAGTCACCGATTTTGATGATATTTGGTACACAGCTTTGCTTTGCTCCAAAACCGATACCTCTCCAAGGGTTTTGCTGAAATATGTTGAACAACATGCTCTTTTCAATTAAATATATCTCGGGAACAAATGAAGATATAGAAGCGTTCTTGAGCTCGTTTTAAAGAGCAAAGACGGTTGCATATTATGATATGATATGATCATATGTTGAAACTTAGTAAAATTTGAACACACTGTTCAAATTTCAAGTTTGAACAGCTCAAAACACCCCCTAATCGATTTTTCTCATTTTTGGATATTTTTAACTACCATTCTTCCTCTTCATACTGAGAGTTATATCGAGGTGTTTTTTTTTATATAAGGGAGAAAATGAGATTGAAATTTGTCCTGCATCAGCAATGAACTGAGCTGCAGCGTCCCTATGATGAAACTTCATTTGTGTCGCGCTAAAGGATATATATATACTTGCTGTTGAGGGACAGATGATATTTCACTTGATAATTGGCTTCATTCTGTGTTGTTATTGCTAATTTATACGTTACTGTTTTCATATTTTTAGCCGCGTTCGTGGGGACTCCTGCCTGTTTTGACATGGAATGACCCATACATATACAGGGTGTTTCCGGGCTGATAATACAAACTTTCAGGGATGATGGAGAAGGGCACATGTATCAATTTGAGATAAGGAACCCTGGTCCGGAAACGACTTAGTCGAAAGTCATAAGCGAAAATCGGTGTATGGAGATGTAATACTTTTATTACCTGCACAAGTTTCACAAGCTGCTACATTCACAACAGTTGTCCAAAGTGGCGTCTCCCAGCTTCGATGCAGGCATAACATCGTCCCACAAAGTTCTGGCTTACCCGCTGGAACAACCCCGGGGTCGAACAATGTCACAGGCAGCGAGAATTCTTGCCATGAGATCCTCTTCAGTCTACTACAGGTGTCTCGTACACAATCATGAGAGATTGGGGACAGGAAACTCCACTACTGCACTTCAGATGGCGTGATGTGTATGTCTCAGACATGGTCAGTCCCGATGTGAAGGTCAGTCAAGTGCAGTCTGTGTTTACATGTTGAAGTGTAACAGTCGATCAGCCGTAATGGAGTACACAATAGAGGACTTTGTTGACATGAATTCCGTGTACGAACAAGCAAATGGAAACAGTAGGGAGGCCGAAAAGTTGTATCGGGCCAAGTACCAACGTAGGAGACATCCGACTCACACCCTGTTTCGAAGACTGTTCCAACGGCTAACGGAAACAGAGCATGTGGAACCACATACCAGTACCGAGGAGGACAACGATACGTATGGACTCCCGAATTGGAAGAAGCAGTGCTTGCACGTGTAGATGAGGAGCCTTCAATCAGCACCTAATCAGTTGCACATGAAATGGGTGTCGCGCACAGTAGTGTGGAAAATAATACAGCTACACCTCTACCATCGTCAGAAAGTGCATGCTTTCACTCCTGCTGACTTTGGACCTCGCGTCGAGTTCAGCCAATGGTTAATGCAACGATGTAACTTTCCTACATATATACCAAGGCTGTCGCAGAGAAGGTGAGACAGATTTTTTCCTGGCTTGGCTACACTGCCTATGGTTTCGGCACTAGTCGCGTCGTGTAGGATGACTCATTCTGTTTCCGTAGCAAGTTGTCACATGTTGCGAAACCACGTTAGTGAGCAGCTGTGTTGATTTACGTGGAACGTGTTTCGTTTACCCCTCCAGGTTTTTGTGTATAACATTGCTTTTCGCGATGAGTATTCAAGATGAACAGCGACATGCCATAAAATTTTGTTGGCGTTTAGGGAAAAGTGCTGCGCAAACATATGCAATGTTTCAAAAGGCATATGCCGATCAAGACAGACTGAGTAGAGCCACAGTATTTACCAAGGAGTCATTGAGAGACTGCGCCAGCACGTAGCAAAAAAGAGGCCGCATTTGAAGAACTCCTTCAGATTGCATCACGATAACGCACGCCCGCATACCGCGCGGGCTTTTCAGGATTACGCGACAAAGATAAAAATAAAAATTTTCCCGCATCCAGCATACAGCCCGGACCTTGCACCCTGAGACTTTTGGCTATTTCCACTTTTAAAGGCCGCTTTACGTGGTCGTCATTTCATGACGAACAAAGAAGTGATCACCGCAGCGCAAGTTTTCTTCAGTTCGCTATGTGACGACGAATTTTCAAAGACATTCACAAAGTGGCAGGAGCGTATGGAAGCTTGCTTAGCTGTCAATGGTGCCTATTTTGAAAAAGATGTACGTCTACTCGATATGGCTGATTCTGAATAAAAATTTTGTGGTTTGTAATTTTTTTGTTTAATTATAATGATTCTTGGAGGGGTCCATGTACATGCTTGTCTTTTAACTGCTACGCAGTCACGACTTTTTGACCTATTGCGCTCATTTTGGTCTCAATCGGCAGCTAATGAACCAAATTTTCACCCTAGTACATTTGCTAGCCAATGGAGGTCGCTGTTTTCCTATACACGAATTAGTCTCACCTTCTCTGCGACAGCCTTTGTATATATAAAGCGGGCGTTAGTGCGGCATGAAAGTGGTTCCAATATTATACTAGTATGCATTATACCTAGGTAATCGCATTTCGAACACCTTTTCTTACTGACGATTATTATCAGATATGAATTTTGTATTTTTCTTATTTTGTGTACCCAGTTTGCCACATTAAGCTCAACGCAACTATGACAACGAATAAGGATTCGATGGAAGTGATGAAGGAACACTGTAAAAAGTAACATGCACAGTATAACACCAAGCGTGGGATTACAAATAATCAGACTGAATCAGAATGCTGCTTTACGAAATTGTTGTTGTTCAACAACACTTTTGGTGTCTCGTTACACCATCAGCTGTCAAACAACAAGTATGGGGAGAGGCCTTTAACACTCAATTGGGTGCTGCATTACACCAACTGCGCTTCTGGTGCGAACTCGGCGCCGTGTCAAGAGTGTAGAAGGCAAGAATGAGAAATCTGCACCGTGGATGAGTGAAATCCGAGCGTATCATGAGCACCGCGGACAGCAACTGAGCATGGAAACTGCATGTTAACATGAATACCTTCCTCCAAATACGGAAGCACCATTAATCATCCCTCCCTTTCGTTATCGAACTTGGCTTATCCCGGGCTTCTTTATCGACACAGCGGTCGGCACGCAAGTATTTCGTTTTCTCGCCGCCCGACGGGACGCGCAACTCGAAAGGTAGAGATAACCGAAGCAGATGACTGGTCCGAATAACACGCCCACGTCAGCATCTTCCGCAAACATCAAACACTGTTATCGAGGAGGCCAAAAATAAAAGCCCGGTGCCACTCCCGCCGAGCACGTCAAACCTTACCACAACAAATTTTCCTCCAGGGTTTTACAGTTGTGTCTTTCCCCTAGCGAGAGACTTAGTACGGAAGGAATTTTAATTTCGAATTCCTTGTTCTCCCGCATGCGTCTTTGACGTCACATTCACTCCAACACATCCCGGTTTTAGATTCTGTCCTATCGGATCCCATCTAAGCTTTCTCCATTTACATATTAAACCATCATATTTCATTGGCTGTGTGGCACGGGCCTACTCTACTTTGCAGGAACAGATGAAAACATTTTAAAGAGTGATTGACTGATTTAATTAGGTTTGTTTACGTCACTTTGCTTTGGCTAATCGCGACGATGAAGAGAGTTGATGGGCTGAAATTGATGAAAGGATACTGACAAATAACACCCATGCGGGATGAAACCCGCGACCCATGGCCTCGTAGCGCACAGTGACAACCACTCCACCACGGAGGGTGGCAAACTTATACAGGGTCAATGAAGGAGGAGTGTAAAAGAAATCCAATCTTATGATAATTGGTTGATTTAGATTATTTTCCTTCGCTTATCTGCCACTTTTAGCTAATCACAAAGAACACCCATACACAGGCCTGTATTCGAACCCAGGACCCCTAGTGTCGTAGCACGTTGTGCTAACCACTAATGTTAAGATGACGAAGACTGCCTTTTCTTGTTCGTGTGAAACAACTGGTGGCCGACACTCCACTATAACAATTCAGTTTCTATATACAATAAACCAAAATCACAAAGAAGGCATGATATGATAATACTCAGACAACAGCGAAAGCGAACCACACGAAAATTCACGTGAATGCTCTAGAAGAAATTCTAAGCATCTGTAATTTTTAAGAATTTGGAACAACATAGCGGTTTTTGAAAGGAGGAAAATTTTTCGAAATGAGAGGAAAATTCGAAAACGGTTGTCCTCGTCAGCAAACCAACCGAGCCTTAAGCCGGCTTCAGACGAAAGCATTTCCTTTAACATTTTTGCTAGCATAAATGCCACGTAAATGCTTCCAAAAATCTTATAATAGATAGCAATTTACACGAAAGCATTTTATGGAACATTTCGGTTAGCTGTTTCAATTACAATGTACAATACATACAGCACGAAAGGCACGTCGAGTTACATCGTCAATGCTGTGTGCACGGTGTTTACAATTGAAAAGGCTAAAATATTCTTCCGTGCGTGTATTGTAAAAGTAGTAAAGTATGTATTTAAGCAGCGCCATTCTTCTCTACCTAAAACCATTTAATACGATGCGATATTCCTCTCGGTTGAATAGTTATCGTCTTTTAAAAGTGGGAAGTGATACATTGTTTAGATCTCACGCGGCCGCCATTACAGCTGCTCTCGTGGCCTAGAGGTTGCTTCTGATTGGTTATGCTACGAAAATAGAACCGGTTCTATTCTCGAGAAATGCCATGAAATATGCCATGGCATCTGAAATGCCACATCATTTCTCACTTTACAAGGTATCTTTTTCGTCATGGCATAAATGTTAAGAAAAATGCTTTCGTCTAAAGCGGGCCTTAGGGACAAAAACGCAACCAGCAAGCACTACGAAACCGAAATTTCAGCATCAAATCCAGAGCAAAACAAAGTGGACTTAACCAGTCCATGATGATGTACCGTACGCGAAAGAGAAAATCGTGATCACCATGTTTGACATCGGACAGCAGAGTGGATCTGAATCAAAAGTCAACTTACAGCAGAGCTCCATTTGCGGACCAACACGCCGGCGGAAGCTCCGTCCCGTTAAGCCGGTTAGGGGACGACGCGAATGCAAAACGCGATTTGCGAATCAGTGAACTGGCTAATGCGGGCATTGTATCCCGTCATCCTTTGACACATGCAAGGCACACACTGAGCTGTATTAATTGCACATCCTGCTAATGGACAGAAATTGGCAACAAACAGTTTGCTCTTTGCAAGCATTGATGTCAAAAGTTGGTTGGTGTACATAGCATTATGGGAAAGAAATTGAAATTTCTAAAAATCTAAGCAGAAGTTCAAATATTCGTTGAATTTTTAAACATATGCCTCCCTCCAAATCAAGCAAATTCCTTCAAGGAGACTCTCTGAATGAATTTCATCCTATTTCCCCCTGATCGTTGATGCTATGGAAGCAGAGTTGGGAATTAACGCAACCAGAGTAACATGTTACTTGGTAACGAGTTAGGTCTTCGGTACTTGCTAGTAACGAGTTACAATTCTATGAGTAATTGTGATACTTCCTTACTCTGTGTTGCGTTGATCAATGCAAATTGATTGATTGATTGTTTTGGTTTATTTTACTTCGCATTTATGCCATTTTTGACTAATCGCGAAGATGAAAATGAGTGATACGATGGAATAGATGAAGGAACACTCACAAAGAACACCCGATGCCCAAGAAGGGTTTCGAATCCGGAACCCACTCCGCCACGGTCAGAACTAGAGGTTTTATGTGCCAGGACGAAACATGCTATGTTGTGTTGTTCTGAATTTCTGCATGTAAAGTTACACTCAGTGGCCGGATTGGAAATAAAATACTGCCGGTATGCTCGCATGCACAGACCTGTCTTTTGATACAACCCTTTTTTTTCTTTTGCTTCTTCTTAAAAAATACATCTAATAATACATTCTCTCTTTTGTCACCACAAACTGTAATAACTAATAATTCAGTGGCGGCGATTAGGAGGGCCAGTTGATCCCCCCGAACAATTTTTGCCACATTTGCCCCCGCACTATGCTAAACCTTATCTAATAAGGTAAAGTAAAGTGTCTTTGTCCCCATAGTTTTGGAACCCAATCGCCGCCACTGTATTAGAAATTGATTGATTTACTACGCGTTTTGTGCCTCTTGGCTAATTTGCGAAGATGGGGATGAGTGATGAAATTGATGAATGGGACATTCACAAACAACCAAGCCCGAGCGGGATTCGAACCCGGGACCCTTGGCGTCGCAGCGCGATGTGCTAACCACTCGGCCACAAGGTCCGGCTGTATTAGAAATTAAACCACTCACTACTACAGATGTTCCTAAGACAAGCTGCGTAATTTGAGTGACGGACGTGTCATGTTTTAGTAAATAAGTAATAATACATAAAAATACACTAATTAGTACGTTTACCAAGTAAATTTTTAAAAATTTACTGCCGGTATGTTTTTTGGCACCTTAATTTACTACCGGTACGCCATACCGGCTCATTCCGGCGCACTGGAAAAACATGCAGTATAGAGAACAGATGTGGGACTTGAGAAAACAGTTTAATGTCCTTATTGTATAACAAAGTAATGTTAACTGTAACGTGTTACTTCTTTCAGTAAGTTACCGAAATCTGAATAGAAGAAATTTTCAGCTAACTCCCACTTATTTATTTACCAATCTATAATACTTACCAATTCGTATTAGTTTTCAATCACAGAAGTAACCAAGATAACAACTAAGGGAGTGTGTTTGACTTTTATTTTACCGTATTTTATACAACTTATTTACAAATGTTATTTTGGTATTCTGTTGTTTGTCCAGTGTTAGGCCTACCCGTAGATTATTTTCTCTACTCATCTCTCTCTCCTCTTGGTTATTTGAGAATGGAGAGATTTATACACAAGAGAACGCGATCCACACAATATCTTTACAGGACATGGCTACTGGTTTCACAGAGATTAACGATAACCACTACACCAGGAAAACTAAAACCGCCAACAGCGGGAAACCCAGAAATCAAACATGTTCTCGTATTCACGTTAATTTTAACAAACACGAAGAACTTTCTTTCCCTTAAGACATGAAAAGGAATTTCTTAGGCAATGAACATCAGTCCCTCACAGATAAAGTTGAGGAACCTCTTTTCAGAAAAACAAAAGTACCCTATTCCCATTCTGCCGCTAAAACCAATAAAAAGAAAAGAAAACTTGTGGGTATTTCACGCCATTATTTCAACTCCCGCTCCATAGAGAGGTAAAATCTAATATCAGAGTAATATTGACACACAATGATATCGCACATAACCCAGGTGGAGACACACACAAAGGAATAGGAAAACTGAATTTGGAAGACTGCGTAATATATTCAGAGAAGGAAAAAACTGAAACCTCCCACCAAGTTCGAACACGATAACGGGAAAGAGAGCGAGTTTCCTTTTTCGTCCGAATTCCTCCACCCTCTTTATTTTCATTTATCACGAAAGTGGAGCGTCAAAGAAGAAAATCCCGGCTGCATTTCCATTAGGGAAAGATGCATGGCCATGCCATTTCCAGCACCTCCGCTCTCAAGGTACCGGAAGGAGAGAGCAAAGAAAACCGACGGGCTGCTTTCGGAGAAGATGCAAGAGAAAAAGACAAGTACAAGGAAGAAGGCTTGTCTTTCACAATTGAATGTACAATTTATTGAGGAGGAAACTTTGCTAAAATAGGTTGCGACGCTCTTTTTTCTCGTCCTAGAGTGGAAAGTCTTTGACAGTTTCTCTCAGAAAGAAAAAAGATGTGGAGGATGGGAGGTAGAGTTAAGTACCTTAAAGCCATTTACCGGTAAAACAAAAAAACAATTCTCGAGCGAAGAGCGACAAATTGAGATCTTTTGTGGCTATTTTTTTTCACACCTTTGTTGGGCACATCTTGATTTCTGCGCTCGTGAATAAACTGTGTGAATCCTGTCTTCTAATTTCGAAATATTTATTTTCTGTATTCCCTTCAGATATATATATATATATTTCAAAATGCAGTGGCACGACACAGTCATTACCCCTATTGACTTATTCACCAAATTATGGGAATGTTGTAATACATGCCGCACACTTCAGTGATTGGTTCCGGATCAGGTACTGAAGTTCACACGTTTCTAATCTTACCCAGTATTTGCAAGGAAAGATAGGGGAAAGTGTCGAGAATTTCTTCTGCGCAACTTCTGAACGGTTGATGAGGTACGGAAGGAGGATACAAGATCTAGTATGGTTATACACAAACCTTCCCACGCAATAAGACGGATTATTACTGCCAGGTCCGTGATTAATTTCATGTACAAGTCAACGTCCCTTGCCGTATGGGGCGATTTGTAAGTCACATTTAATCACAGAAGTGGAAATTCAAGTTACATTTTCCTTGCCCGTACTTCATTGTACGAGAGATGGCCAAAAGGTTTTGTCAAACTATAACTTCATCACACAAGGGTGAAACTTTGACAGAATTTTCAGTTCTCAACATAGTTCCAAGCATTGTACAGTACCACATTTCTCACAGCGCCATTTTAATGCTTGTATGTCACATTCGTCTTTCAACCATGCGACTACTACTAGTAGTTTGATGCATCTGAAATAAACGACACTAAGTTGTGCACACAAGTAGGATCGTTCGGAAGCCGTAGCAAAGCAGCACTCTGATTTGTTAAAATAGAAAAATCACGATACTATTTTTTTCCACATTCTTCATTCGTTCATCACTTACATTGCTCTGAACACTGACAAAACACAAACTGTATCTTGTTACTGCCTGTTTGCGATTCAGGGTGATATCTCTCTGGCATTCAAAAACTCGAAGGGTCATTGTCGCATTCTTGTCCTTGGCAAGATCAATCCACTCTTGAACATCATTAATAATTTCCTTCAGGTCCATTTTAACACTGGCATTCTATTTTCGAGTTGGCTTTCCCACGGTCTCCTACCACCAGGTTTCCCAGCATGGATCCTATAAACTTTCCTATCCTCTAAAAATGGGATACATAATGTGCCCATCGAAGTCTCCTTGATTTAATTACTAATACCACAGCATGAAGAGAGATTATTGAGTTCTTCAGTGCTGTGTAACTTTCTCCACTCAGCTGTTATTTCATCTTGTTTCGGCCCGTAAAGCCACGATGGGTTTTTGGCCTGCACCAGCTAAGTCGTTTTCGAAAGTACCCTATTATCCATCAAAGATATCTATCTACGCAATAGCAATTACAAGCCACGGGAAATCCACATGAATGCTCTAGATGAAGTAATAAATAGCTTCAATTTTTCATAACTTGGAATATATTGGTGGTTTTTCGAAAAAAGAATTTTCAAAAATCACCGCTACCGAAGGGCAAATGTCCAGCGTGGCCTCAAGGTTCCAGTTTTCAAAACTCATAATTACTATTCCTTTTTAGGGGATCACGTTTCAAATCCCTACAAAACTACAGGCAAAAGTACTGTTATGTAAAAGGACATTGTATATTTTCACTCATCATGAAACGTAACGGAAGTGTAGGCGTATATACGCATATGTGTGTATGCGTACTATCACCGTAAATTTATCGAGAGCGAAAACTCCGTGACTGTACGAGTGAATACTGTTGCGAACTTGTGGTAAAGTTTCTTTCTCAACGTTGAAAAAACTGAATGGTTTATTATTTTTTCAAACATTCTCTCGTATATTCAAAAAAAAAAAAAAAATACCGTGCTTGAGTACAAGGTGAATTCACGCTGGACACGAACCAACCACTATATCTGATGTTCCGACATTTGAGAGACCTTCGTTTACAGGGAGGAAAGGTTGGTGATTCGATTTGGTTACGTAAGAGTATAATAGTAGAGCAAATGGGGCCCTTAAGGGCAATTACGGAAGTTCAGTTACCTCCTAAGGGCTTCACTTGCTCGGCACTTCTGCATGTGGCCACATCCCACTTAATGCCCAACTAGACGGAGACAGGCTGTCTCCGAAACCATTCGGCTTTAAGTGCATTAATGGTTAAAATTACTCGTTGTTAGGTTCCATTATAAATGCACCAAACTATTTTCGCTAATTCATGAGGTTCGTGTAGAAGACAATTGTGATTTTCCAACCCTTTGTGGTACGAGCAATGGCGCTTCTCGCATTGCGGAAAATTCGTAAACAATGATACGTATACTTGGAACGTTCCTGTTATTAAAAGTACATGTTTACAATGCACAATCGAGTTTATTTTTTATTTATTTATTTAAACTTTCAGATACAGTGTAAAAAGACCATTTTATACTGGAACTGTGCAACAAGAAAACAAAAAAAAAAAACAATACAAGATGGCAGAGAAAAAAAGTTACACTTACATTCTTAGCGATTGTCGGCAACTGCGTTCTGACAAGAAAATAAATATATAATAACCTGCCTGTAAATATTGATAAGTGGAGGAGCCTATAGTAAAGAGACCGCTGTAGAAGGGAGAGCCTTGTAGCGGGAATGTGAAAGAACTTTACGTTGCGGATTGGCCGCGTGGGTACTCTTAGTTGAAATTGGTTAACCAGGAATTCGGTTTTAATTTTGCCTTTGATGATTTTACGTAAATATTTCATGTCTGCTAGTTCGTGACGAGTGTATGGTGACTGGATATTCAAAATACGTATATCTGTTTTATGGAGGTGTCTGAGAGAAGGTATTCTATGGCGAGCAATGGCGAGGAAAAAGCTGAGGACAGAATCAACCCTGGATAGATTAATTTTAGAAGCCATAGTCCAGATGGGGAGCAGTATTCAAGAATGTGGGAGATAAAGGATGTGAAAAATATGCTAATGGATGGTTGGTTTTGAATTAAAGTGAACCTGTACAGAAGACCAAGGAAACGCATGGCTCGTTTATATTGTGTATGCTTATTTATGTCATGTGTCTGTTCGCTAATCGCGACGATGAGGATGGATGAATGAGCTAAAGTGGGTGCGTCGGTACACATGGTAATTTTGCACCCTTCAAAGTATACGAGAAAAAATTCCCTTATCTAAACTCCTTAACTGAAAATTCTAAAAGGGATGTAAAAGCCCCTTGAGAAAGGTAAAAGTGCAAAGTTGTAAAGGTTGTAACAACGCGTTAAAAAGGTAAGGATGCACTAAAAACTCTCAAAGACAGTGTGAAAGGCCAAAAAGCTAAAAAAAACGTATGTTAAAACACAGTCATCACCTCCCAATATGGAAGGCAAAGAGTCGGGAAAATGAAAAGTTAATAATTTGATTAAAATGATTGATTGGTTTAAAATTTTGAGGTGCTTCGGCACGTATGGCCATTTTATACCCTTCTAAGTACATGAGGAAAAATCCCTTTCTCTAAAACCCTTACCTTAAAGGTAAAAAAGGAGTGTAACGAGACCCTTGAGAAAGGTTATGAGTAGTCGCAAAGTATTATCCATGTCCAGGCCAGGGCTCAAACTCGGAATCTTGAGTGATACGATCGACAGTCAACCATTCAATATGCTCGCCCACCGAGCAAACATATACTCAAGTAAATTATAACTGTATTATGATTGCGAAATGTATTTTTTCTAACTCTTAACGTTCATCGAACGCCCCTGAAGTATTTTATTACATTTTACTAACATTAAATTTAAAAAATAATCATTAAATAGATTACTTCATCATCACGTTAAATTTCGAGGATTTTAAAATAATATACACCGAAGTTTGAAATGATCCATATTTTTATGTGACGTCACAACTTTAAAATATGTTACTGATATAATATACTTTTATGAAAGGACACTTAAATGTTGTGTTATTATATGTAATATTGCACCGTTTGTAATATATATTATCTGTTTAATGTTTATTGTATTTTATGCTCTGTTATGAGTAGTTTAATGTATCTTCATGTTTGCGAGAGTGCACTATACGAATTTGTATTTCTAAAGATGTATAGATGTCAGTTTTGTTGATAGTATCCTTTTGTAGATAGTGAGGGATCAGGGGCGGCGCCAGAAATTTTCGACCGGGTGGGCAGAAGCTCCATATTGATAGATAAAGGTGGGCAGTATAAATATGTGTATGTAAGACGTATGTGTCCCCCTCTCTCTTACACTTCCGATTTTTCTCTTACTTCTTTTCCCTTTTCTTTTCTTGTTTTCCTCTTTATTCTTTTCTGATCTATTCTCGCAATTTGTTCCATTTCCTATCGGTTTGTCTCTGATGGACACAATTATTTCAAGGAAGTGTTTACCCATGCGCAGCCATATATCTGATCACATGCATGTTAATACATTGAAATAAATGTGAATTAGGTTTAACCTTGTGTTGCAAATACAAGGTACATATTTGATTTTGTATTCGGCGACAATGATATAAAGTGCGATAGTAGACAATCGTGAAGTTTCTCGTAATTTAAATGCATGTTCCTGAGCATAGTATTTTCATCGTATGAGTTTTTGACTGAAAGAGTTATCTTACTTCTTGGGGGTAACTTTTCTTAGCTTACAAGGTTTGTACAACTGAGAAATCTATCTGAATGTTTGTAGTAGCGGCGATTGGGTGCCAACATTTGACGGGCAAGGGCATAGAGAGGCCATAGTGCGGGGGCAAAAAGTGGCGGGGGGAACTGCATTCCCCACTTCTCGCTCCTCCTGATCGTCGCCACTGAATGTTTGGATTAAAATGAACGTCTTATAAGGAATGATTTAAAACACTCACGGAAAACCAATTCTTTGTTCATTGTCCATAAAGTATTCCTAGGCTTAAGAAAGGCTATTTTGACAAAATATCAGTCATAAGTAATAAACAAGTATGATTGAAAAATCTGTTCAGAATTAAAGAGATTATTAGTTAAGTTGATATTAGTTTTCTGAACTGTCATGTTACTAATGCGGGAGAAGCATGCAATACACATATGGTTACTTGAACATATTTTTTGAGGTAACAAAATGATTTAGGACACAACGAATTCATCGACGTTGATCACCGTACCAATAATAATTCATCTATTTTTCATGGGTGACTTGGGTTGTATTGCGTGACTATTTCGAACACACTAGAATGTCAATCTCTATCCTGTGCAACATACCCTGCAAAATTTATTCTTTTAGGCCAACGAGTCCCTGGCGCCTGGAACCACTGTCAAAGTAATAATTTATGAGGGTTTGTATTTTGAGTGTCAGCGTGTGTTTGTTTTCGCCTCTTCCTTACTTTCATCTTATCACCATTGAACCTTCTTTCCGAAAGTCTCAAATATTTGCCTCAGGCAATCACCCTCTTAAAATGGAAGCATCTTCTGTGGTGATAAAATGACACGTTTGGTGCGAGTTCTTTCTGTATATTTTTTCCCCAATGGCTAGGGACACAAATTTATGGTAAATAAAAACTGAGGAAAGCGGTAAATAAAATGTTAGATCAGCGGTATATACCAGCGGTGAAAAAAAAAATTGCACACTTTTTCATTATGAGAGGAAACAACATACAAAAGAGCTATAAATTGATAAACTACTTCATTTTTATACACTGTACACATGCACAAGTACTTAGTTGTCCAACCAAAAAGAAAACATCAACACAAAATCACTTCATTTCTAAATTGCATATCTCAAGTGATTTATTCATTGTATGTATTTAAAGGATATCCTTGCTGTCCAACAAATAAAATAATCACTACTGCACATACACAAACACATGTTGAAAATCACATGATGATAAACCAAATTCATTCATGACTGAACACAAATAACACCATTGCTTCCCTTGATGTGCGGGAACAGACTAATCTCGTTGCTACAGCTAGCAAGTTGAATGAAACTGGAAGCTGAGTAGACATTCGGGGGAAGAAAGGAATGCAGCTTGACAGGGAACGAAGTTTTCGAACTGAGATTATGTGCATGGGAAATCCCAATTTGCAGCGTCTTCCTGATGTGATCGAAGATAAAACGTTCTTCAGCTGCAAGTGGTAGGAAACTTTAGGCAAACGTTTCGTTACAAATCGACAGTTTGCGCGCACAACCTCGATTGCCGGTTTTTGCGTGTTTCCTACTTAATTTGATGATATTTCACGGTTATTTCGCGAAAAAGCGTTCATTTCGTGGAAAAGCACACATTTCGCATTACTTCGCGAATAAAACTCATGCATATTTCATCATTGGGGGTGTAGTTACGTGCAGAATGTTCAAAATTGCATCTTTTTTTCACATTTCGCGCATCGCGAAAATTCAATGTCCCTACCAATGGCATAACGCTGTCCCATTATAATGAAGAGGTCCTGTGTTCGACTTCCTCTTCCTCTGGTAGAAACACAATGCACACTGGTTCGGACTACACGTTAAACTGTAGGTTTATTCCCGATTAGCCAATCTGAGCATAAAAGCGGGTTTGAAAAAAAACTAACAAAATCGTCTTTTGGATACTTCGTGACATAACTTTTTTTTAACGTCAGCTGCATCTACAGATTCTGTTGACATTTTCGGCTGATTCATGTGGCAAAATTTATGTCTGGGACGAGGATTTCTAAGTAGGATAAGCCACTCATTAGCAATTGAATAATTCTGTACTTCCATACTTAAATTTTATTCACTTCTGTATTGTAGTGATTATTGTGATTCCTTCTTATTAGTAGAACGAATATAAAGTTGATATTTCGCATACCTTATTGATATTTGAAGATGGCAGGTATATAAAAATTGTAATGAAATATAAAAGGGACACTTCTGGAATTTCAATACAGAGCTAATTAAAACTATATTATAGCATACTTGAATTCGAAGGTTTATGGCTGCAGCAACACAAGCCTTCCATCTATCCCTATCCGGGGCAAGATCAATACAATCTTTCCTTACATACATCTCAACGTTATCCCTCCATCCTCGTCTTTACCTTCCCACTGGTCTCTTACCATCAGGTTTCCCAACAAGAATCCTGTAAACTATTCTTTCCTCTGCCATTTGTGTCACATGGCCTGCCCGTCTAAGTCTTCTTGATTAAATTATTCTAATAATAATAATTAAAAAGTCGAAATAATTTTTTGTCTTGCTGGAGGAAATAACGCTAAGCTAAGATGATGTTAGATTTGTTTATTTGGAGATTATTTTAACCATCCCCACGCCGGAATATATATACGTATGTGGAGGCCCGGAGCTGCAGTCCTCAAGTTCACCCTAAATTCTGATCTAATCATAGCCTGCATAATTTTGAGCCTCCTAAGCCTAGTAGCTGCTTTTAATCATGGAAGTATTCATTTGATCACAGTTTTTGTTTCAATAGCTCTAGTAATTACTTTCACTTTCTAATGACAAAATTGGGTTTTTATGGGTTGATAATTGAACATTTCTAACATAGATAATATTCACAAGTAAAATATACATGTTATGAACACCAGAATACACTTACTTATCAAATCATTCATATATCCCCAAGTATATGTATTTATTGAATTTGATTGGGTGGGCAATCGGGTGGGCACAGGAATTTTTGGGTGGGCGCTTGCCCACCCGTGCCCACCCCTGTCGCCGTCCCTGTGAGGGATTTATCTGTGTTCTCGAAAATAGTATAAAAGCCAGGATATCGCGTAAGAGATCATCACACTTTTTCGCCACGGATGGACGAAGCTTAAAGAACTCCTCGGTATTGTGCATACATCTTGGTATGGTAGTTCGAGGCGCAAGCTAGGCCTATGTGATCATAGGTACGCCGATAGCCATGCATTGATGATATGCACAATACTGCAACCATTCTACGTTAAATAATAAAGCTAGCCTAAGGATTAATTTGGAAATAAAAGGCTAAAGAGCAAATATTGGCTCAGTTATCATTGCATATCTCTTGGTGTGGTAGTTCGGGGCGCAAGCTAGGTCTATGTGATCATAGGCTTGCCGATAGCCACGCATTGAGTTTATGCGTTTTAGTCGAGTCAATTCATCGACAAAGCGAAGTCCTCGCCTTCGTCTCAAGTATATTTGCATTATAATTGCAATAAATAAAGAATAAAACCTTTCAGTTTATACATACTGCAGTAATGTGGTTTTATTTCTCTGTGCTGTGAATATTGTCTATGCTTAACACTATCCCTGTACCTGAGAGGAGTCTGTGTACTTCACCAAGTCTCATCGTTCACCGCTGAGTATTACTGAGGTAATATTAATAGTATAATAATACGACGCGTCTAATTACAAGAACGTATCAAGTTGCTGTATGTTTTCTTCCGTTCACGAGCACGATACATTTAGGCTGACATATTTACTTCATGCATTGGATACATAGAAGAAATGCTTAAGGGTGAGCTAAAATAAATAACATAACCCTAGCTATTCACTTGATCGTCGAAGGTTCGTACTGTACATCAGAAAAGACAATACACACTTCTTCAGTAATTGGTATCAATTTAGAGCTGAGGCTATTAGTTTACCGTGCTAAGCAGCTTTATGTAACCATTTACGTCATCACACTCCATTCACTGCCAAGGTCGTTAGCAAGGTGATGCAGAGACCTCGCTAGATGTGATTGAGCCACTGCTACACAAAAAACAAAACAAGAAAAGAAAGAAGAAGAAAATATAGAGGTTTGAGGGGGTAATTCTGATTTCGCTTTTTCCTCGTTGCCGAAACTTTTTCTCGTAGCCGGTTGCAGCCAAGTAATAAAACACACAGGAAGTTTAAGGAAGATGAACAGTATTTACACAACATCAACTGCATTTGTAGCCACCAAAGAAAAGGCAAGTAATATGATTTCAACTTCAGTTCATACGAAATATCCGAGATGCAAATAAGTTTTGATTCGCTAATCACGACTTTTCCGAGCATTCCTATTTGTCGTATGTTATGAAGCAATAAGGTAAAGTGTCTCTCAAAAGTTTTAGGACAACGACATTTTAAACTAGGCAACCACACTTACCCAAGGCGTTGGTGGGTTGTGTGTAGAGTTAGGCTCAATTTCAGGGTCGCCATATGCACAATAGATATTTATGAAATACGCGAAAGAAATAAAAACAAGTATTATTGTATAAAACTAGAAAAAAATATCAGTATTACATTTACAAATACTTTCTGAAAGAAATAAAATCGATTTTCTAGGACTTCATTGCTGATAAGTCTACACAAAGAAAAGGGGAGAGAGGAAACGGAAGGGGACAAAAGAGGAGAAGAGAGAAAGGGGAAGAGGAAAAGTAAAGGAGGGACGAAAATAGAGAACAGAAGTGGATAGGAGAAGTAATGACGAGAAAGGAAAAAGATTCGAGGAGAGATGAGGAAAATGGAGCAATAGGAGATACGAGGAGGAAAACGAGATGGGAGAAGAGGAGTTTGGAGAGGAGAGGAGACGAGAAGAGGGGTGAAGAGTAGAGTAAAAGAGAGAGAAAAAGAGAAGAACGAAAAGAGGGCAGTGGAGTTGGAAATTGAAGACAGGAGAGGAGATAAGAGGAGTGGAGTAGAATGGGTTTGAGACAAGATGCTAGAAAAGTAGGGAAGGCGATATGAGATAAAAGCAAAGGAGAAGGAGGGGGAGAAGAGAACAGAAGGGACTGGAGACAAGAGGCGAAAAGAAGTAGTTGCAGAAAATATCGTCTCAACGTCAATAATTGATGCATTGATCAAATTATCGACATGAAACATTCCATAACATTTTGAAATGTATTGGAGAATGTATTAGATCGGTGCGAAATGCCTTTTGGCTGAGTACAGAGAAAGAAAAAATCTTCCACGTAAGATATTTTATTTTACCTGCGATTATATCACTAAAAACATGAATGTAATTTTAATATATATAAGAATTATCCGATTTTTCTCCACTTCTCGGTTCGTTGAAATGGAGATTTTGTAATTTAATATTTCCACTCCCCGCCATCGTTAAGTCTAAACTGAATCATTCAGTTTCACACGGCGTGGACAATGAACACAATGGTATATGTCTAAAACTTACGAAAAGTTTCTGCCACCGGAGGGGTTTGAACCTACGGCCATCAGGTTGACAATCCTGAACGGTAACCACTAGCCTACAAGCTTTCGCTCCTGAAAGCAGGTAGAAGGAGCTGACCAATGTAAAATGTCGATGCAACTCTCATCCTACATGTAATGTGCAAAGAATACTTGTTTGCAACAGAGAAAACGAAGGTACGCTTAGTACGAACTTTTCAGTCGATATTTGCGGAGGTATCCTTGCATTGAACTCGAGTGGAAAAATGGGTAAAATTAGTATGTCCTGAATTGCCACAAATATAAATAGTTATTTCATAAATATTTGTCAATGTCTTTGAATCAGTACACAATTATAGTTAGAGCATCATAATTCACGATCTTATACATGAAAATATCCCTTTGAACATGTGTCAATTCAGTTTTTACACACACACACACATACACACGTGTATATATATATATATATATATATATATATATATATATATATATATATATATATATATATATATATATATATTCCAGATGCAGAACAATGTAACCACTTTACTCTGTTATTACAAATAATGTCTACATGCTCTTCATTAATTAAAAGAGAATTTAAAAAAAAGAACACCTCGTAAGGAGACTCGAACCCGAGACCACTAGCAGCCCAATCGAGGACTCTAACCACTAAACCACGTCATTTCCTTCCGTTGTAACAACAATTTTTAAGCATTCTCTCTCTCCAATATTATAACTGTCGTTGGGTATACATGTAATTGAACTGTTACTTTAGTTTTGAATTGATTTCTTGTAGTATATTATCAATTTCACCATACCATCACTCATCCTCATCCTCGTGATTATTCAAAAGTTGCAGCAAACCGAAGTAAAATAAAGCATATCAATCAGTCAATGGAGGTTACGTTTATTTGCAGTTAAATTCACACGTTTGTTCTTAAGACATAGTGCAAAATGTTTGCAAGTTTCTGCTGCTTCCTAAGATAAAAAAAAGCACTGTTGTCACTGTTACCTGCCGTGTTTAGACATCCTACACGACGTTACACTCCCAAGGTCTCCACACAACACAATAACACAACCTAGCAAAGATAACCGCAACCTCACGTTATGAAATCTCTAAAGAAACTGAATTGGCCTCATCTCATTTACTCCACGTGGACTTGACAAGTACTGTCGGTTCCTAAAATGGACGCTATTGGTGGGAAAGGTTTGAGGGGACGATATACTGGGCTCCACGTGGACTTGACATATGGTTGCCAGAGGAAACTGGTCTCTCGGAACTTTCTTTGAAGTTAAGTGGACTTCGAATCAGGACTCCAACTTTACAAGTAATGTGCTGATTGCAACTCATGCGGCAGCAACTCACTCCCCCCAACTGAGAACTGCCTAATCTTAAATTTAACTATTCACGTCACTTGACTCTCGCGTGTATCTTCAAAGAAAATATTAAATGTATATCTATATCTAAACTTTAGAAATCTTGGAATATTATTGGCCCTTGGTACTGCAAGTTCGCATCACACCAGAGTGAAGAACAGTACAACAGCAAATTAAATTACTTTTAAGGGTGCAAATACATTCAGCGTAACGATCAAGACAGGGTTAAATTAACTTTGCGATGTAGTGATTGCTGTTATCAGCTACCGAACAGCTGTGAAAATTCGTGACTCGTGCACGAACGTCACAAAGTTTGACATTGCTTAGCAATTTAAGTTGCACCTTATTCAAATCAACCACGGGTGAGGTTCAGCATGTAGACAGCCAATCTCTTATCTCCATAATGAGCGTAGAAACTGCGGGACAGAAGCAAATTAAAACAGGGTTATGAAATTGCAAGTGAACTAGCTTGACCAATACGTGTTTTCCTTTTATAGGCCTTCAGCAATAACATGGACAGGACATGCTGCAGACTACAACAATGTCATTGTCACAAGCAATTTCATGCTTCTTCGTAGCTCAACATGCTGTTCTTGAAGCGCAGCATGCATTCCAGTCATACATACATACATGCATGCATTACTATTCAAATTGCCATTTTCGACACGTAATGCACGAATAGAATTTGTAATATATGAAAGTAATACAAATTCAATTTTGCATACCACCGTAACATTAGTTTCATTTTGTCACATATGTTACCTAAGTAATGGAATAAAGAAAGGGAACAACGCAGTCACGACGAAGCTTCCTTCTTCTTCTCAGGCATCTAACTGTTTCGGAACACTAGCTGTCTATGTCACCTGCAGGATTTCTCGGTTTTCCCCCACACACACATGAAGATAATATCGTGTTTCCAACACAAACAAGCAGCCAAAAAGATATTAATTATTAGGATAAGAAGTAAAACGAACAAGGTGGTATATAAGCGCCAAAAACACCAACTATAATTTATACTCGAAACAGATCACAAAATGCATAGAAAACGTGCAGGAAATCACAGATTTCACATATCCTAAACAGGTAAATTAAGATACCAGCATCAAATTGGGATTGTTATTCACGAATTACACAGGAAACATTTTAGTTGCTATAAATCACATTTCTGCTACTCTCGATGATGAGATGGTTTGATGAAGGGACACTCGCAGAGAACATTCATGCCGGGATTCGAACCCGGAAACCTCGTTGGCGAGATCGTAAGTCGACCACTCATGACCCCTCATGTGATCGGCCAAAGAGCCAGCAAACATTTGAAGCACGCATTTTAAATTTCCCTTCTTTCTCAACGTATCCCTTTCACAGTAACCAGAGTGATGCAAATTTACATAACCATCACAATGATACGTAAAGAAAAACCTACGTACAATAAGTAGGTGGAATATACTTTCCTCTTAATATTATGGAATGTAGTGTTTCGTTGAAAGACAAATGCAATCATTTTGAATCAATTTGAATCTCGATATCGACTAGGAAAATTAAATTGCACTCTTTAATTTCAACATTGCGATGCTCTTTTGTTGTCTGGTTGTCAAGGTGATGCACTCTTTCAGATGAGAAGTAATATACCTCTATCATCATTGGATTTTGTTTCCTTTAATGGAAATAAATCCAAACTAACTGACATTATGAAGGCGAAAATGTCAAAGGTTACAAAGAGAAGTTGAAAAGTTGGAAATTGTAAATCGTTGGTTTTTAGAATCTAAAACTGTGAAATGATCAGATCTGCGAGCGATGAATTTGCAAATTAACTCTGAAGACCAATACACTGTAAAAAAAAATACACTTCTTGTACACTTTTGGTACACTTTCTTGCATATAATATGCACAAGATGTGTACTGAAGGTGTTGCAAAAGTGTACTTAAAGTGTTCTAGATGTGTGCGACCCGAAATGACGAAATTTTGTACACTTGTTGCACACTTTGGGGACATATTCAAAGTTGTGTGCACTTCTTCAACGCTTTCTGTACACTTTTGTTTAAAGTAAGTCTGTACACTTCTTGTACACTTTTGTAGCACATGATTTCATTTTGTGTTGTTCGTCATATCGATTGTTATTTTATACTTTTTTGACAAATTAATATCTTATGAACATAAATCAATTTCATTATATAAAGCAGTAACACACTTGAAAGCAAGCAACATTAAACAATAACAAAATATAACTATTTTTTTCCTGGAACACATGGAAATCGCATTGCATCATGAAACTATCAATACTTTTTTGTTTAATGTACCAATTTGATAATTGGATAAATCTCATTAAAATTGAAGAAGGATAAAGTTGAATGTTCCGAGGAAATTAATAGATTTTCTTAAATCGAACTATTCATCTTTAAAGCACACCAAAACAGATCGTTAACTTCGGGGGGCTGGTTGTTGCTGGAAACTTGTCATCATCATTATTATGTAACGCCACTTACTTCGCCTTACACAGAAAAAACTGGTTTGTTTGGAATTACCAAAAAAGTTTGGTTGAGCTGTTTGGTTATGCTTTTTGTTTCCGATAACCAAATGTTGCTTGTAACAGTTGGGCTGAAAAGTTCGTAGGCTGACTCATAGATGGCGTTACTAGAATTAAATCCATGTGATTTTTACTTAGTACTAACCTTCAAAAGATACGTGTATAAATTTCACAGCTGCCAGATAATTAGATCGTGAGATATAGCATTTGAGTGAAGCAGCTTTTGTTATTGTGAAAAAATGGATAAAAAAATAATTTCGTGTTAATAAAGCATTGCTTTTTGGCGAAAAAAATTACTGTTGAAGCCAAGGCTTGGCTTGATAAACATTATTCGGACTCTGCACCAGGAAAATCAACCGTTGAGAAGTGGTTTGCTAAATTTAAACGAGGCGAAATGAGCATCGAAGACGATGCACGCAGTGGACGCCCCAAAGAGGCAGTTACCGACGAAAACATCAAAAAAGTCCACAAAATAATTTTAAATGATCGTAAAGTGAAGTTGATCGAGATAGCTGAGATTATTACATAGCGTTGTTGGAGCGTTTAAAGGATGAAATCACGAAAAAACGGCCCCATTTGAAGAAGAAAAAAGTGCTGTTTCATCAAGACAATGCACCGTGTCACAAATCAATGAAAACGATGGCAAAATTATATGAATTAGACTACGAATTGCTTCCCCATCCACCATATTCTCCAGATCTGGCCCCCAGTGACTTTTTCCTGTTTGCAGACCTTAAAAGAATGCTCGCTGGAAAGAAATTTAGCACTGATGAAGAGGTAATCGCCGAAACTGAGGCCTATTTTGAGGCTAAAGAGAAATTGTACTATAAAAATGGCATCGAAAAATTGTATGACCGCTATAATCGTTGTATCGCCCTCAAAGGCAACTATATTGAATAATAAAATCGAATTTTGTCAAAAAAAAATATTTTTTACTATGTTAGCCTACGAACTTTTCAGCCCAACTGTTAATTACTAAATAATTTTGTTTAAGAATACCAAAAAATTTGGTCAGACGAAATTTGGTACTCGTAAACAAAATGATACATATGTAAGTAAAGAGAAACAAAACGTTTGGGTAAATTTACTATATGTGCGTGAGCGTGCTTCTGAATTTGAAATAACGATTGTCCAGTTTCGTCGAGTGTAGTATGAAAATACTTTGTCGAAAATTGAAACTCATGTATATAGATAATTACTCGAAGTCTTTATGTTGTTGTGTAACCTAATATTCTGAAAAAAGCTCAGAATATACTTACTTTATACTGAGTTTCCTACACCGGCCGCTAGATGGTTCTGTCAAAATGTGTACAAGAAACGTACGTTTTTGTACAACAAATAATGATACGTTTGATTGTAATCATAGTGAAAAATTGTGCTTTAACACTCTCCGAAAAATATGTGAACATCTAAGATACAAATTAAAGAAGAAAATGTACTGCAGTGAATAAAAGTGAATCTCCCATGAGCAGCCTTTTTGATTCTGGATTATATAAGTAGAGGGTACGTGCGTTGCAGAAAAACACGCATCACAAAATTTAAGCTTCACAGTTGAAAGTTGTTGCTTTTTCCTCCTTCAATTGTCAAGTTAAATGTGAGTCAACTGTATTTTTATTCTAGAAACTAAGTATGAGTACTGAATTGCGATATATCTCATGTGTGCAAGAAGTGTCGCTCAAGTATTTTCACAAGTGTTCCAAATGTGTAAAGCGTACCAGAAGTGATCAAAAGTAGTTTCTGCAGCACACTTCTTACACACTTTTGGGACACCTTTATATTGGAAGCACTTCTTGCACACTTCCTGTACACTTCTTGTGCACATTTAATGTGTACAAGAAGTGATCAAAAGTAGTTTCTAGGAAGTGTTCCAAAAGTGTGCTATTTTTTTTACAGTGTAGGTGTGTTTCACCGACGTCGAGCAGCCATGATTGAGGCCGGTTCCTGTAAGCATACGGAATTCAAGCAGGCGGGCGGGAGATGTTTACTACGATCGTACATTGTGCAGTATTCGGTTGTTTAACAGAAACTCACAGAAGGTGCGCTTCACGTCACGGAACTCGATAATTGCTGATCAGAAGATTGGCGAGAATAAATTGTGGCAACATTAATGATAAAAATGATAACATTCAACGTTAAATTCATATTGATAATTTTACGTTTGTACTTGATTATTTATATTTCGTTATTTAACACAAACTGTTATTAATTTTTAGCTGATCCATGAGAAAAGGTGCCGGTAGGAGGCGTACTGTCAGAAAATATAAAGCACTGCTTGATTAAAACATATTAATGATACATCAAAGTATCCCAAATTGATTGATTAATTTGGTTTATTTTACTTCGCTCTTCTGCCCGTTTTGGCTAATCGTGAAGACAAGGCTGAGTGATGAAATTGATTAAGGGAAACTCACAAAGAAAACTCATGCCCAGGCCGGGATTCGAACCCGGGACCCCTGGATATCGTAGCGCGCTGTTTTAACCACTCCGCCACGGAGGCCAGCATATCCAAAATTTTTAAAGCAAGGAGTGATATTACTGCTTTTGAGCAACTCAACATTTTAAGTTACAGCGCTTGAACAAACCTTAAAGTGAAACAGAGAAGATAATGGAAGGGCCTTGAAAATATTAGTAAATTTGTAGTGGATGTAAATATTTCAAGCAGAATCCGAACCACTAATAAATACGAAAACGAATTGAATCCAGTTAGCTGGACAAGTAATTAAACACACGTGAACTCGAATTGGTCAAAGGTTTAGTCCCCTTTTCATTTCGTTATCGTCCTGTTCATATGGATCTACACCGCAAAACTTCGCCATTTCTCCATATCTTTTTTGTGTCGACGGAGCAAAGAACTTGAACACCAAAAATTACCGCCATTTCCAGATGGCACAACATTGTCATTCATTGTATGCAATGTTACCGACATTTTACACAGTACTAACAACAAACGTGCAGTTGGCGCAGGTGTAACGAACGCTACGTGCAAAGAGAATGGATGCCATTTTCCTACGTGGTGGGTATTTCCTTGCAGACGACAAACAACTCGGCCGCACACATGGCGGCGGTGCGAATTCTGACGTCACATGAAACCTACCTATACTATACTAAATATCCAAGCATCGTTTTCAATTTGCGCACTGAAAAGCAATCGTGATTTTGTTTCAGCATAAAAGAGAACAGGGTTGAGAAATTCTTACAAGTTTCCGCAGTTTCATACTCCACGTAAGGGGTTTGGGGTTAACGGGAGGAGAGAGAGAGAGAGAGAGAGAGAGAGAGAGAGAGAGAGAGAGAGAGAGAGAGAGAGAGAGAGAGAGAGAGGGGGGGGGGGGCGGAATTTCATCAAATAAAAATTCCTCTCGTCCTTTATCAATACTTCGGACTAAAGTTGTCCAATTAAGGAAAAGCAGGTTCTGCAGTCAGCATTTTATGAAAGGAATTCCTTTATGTCAGCGAGTTTTCCTTTCGGATTACTTGATACTCTTTTGGCCAGCAGCTACAAAGTGCATCTCTCCTAATACAAACCTCCATAACTCTTAATTCGTCTTCCGCGGGATGCAAATGGTTCCAAACTTTCTCAGGCTGCAAAGAGACCTCGAAAAAGTATAACCCCCCACCCCCAAACCTTTGCCAAAAGTACTGGCAGACATGATGCTAATTTCCCAACACAGGTACAACCACGGTCACTTCTGGGTTGTAAGGATACAATTGACTTTCAATAGAATCGTTACAACCCAGAAGTGTCTGACTACGCACACTGGATGGCCAGATCCGGATTCGAGTACCAGGTTCTCATCGGATTCTATATTAATGGTTTCATGGTTAGTGAAATTATAGTGGAAAAACAAGCAAAGAAACCTGCGCAGAGCCACGACTCCTGTGCACCGTACTCCCGCCAGGAGGGGAGGGGGAGAGTGGACCATGCTTCCTTATGGCCGGAGCTGAACAGAAGAAGGGAAAGCTGCGCGGGGACTTTTCGTCCAAGGTTTTTTGCCTTGTGGTCGCTCTATAGCATAGCTCGGTGTCATTAAAAACACCAAGTTGTGATCAGCACCAAGATTTGGCCGCCTTAATCCTCCCCCTCTGTTTACGTTAGGGCAATTTTCACTAAAAAAAATCCTACCGGAGAACACCCAATCCAGGAATCGAACTAGGGTCTACCGTGTGGCAATCAGACCAAACGTACGGCACATTCTTAACACTCATAGTTATTAGTTCTTATTGACACTTGTCGTGAATAATGATTGAGTTGCACATGATGAAGGACGCTTTCATAAAGGGTTTGAGTGTGTTTTTAACTTCGCTTTATGCACAAATAGGCTAATCGGTACTGGGCCTACAGTTGATGTGCAACCACTGGGTGGTAACGAACCCGGTACCCCTCGATTACAAGGTGATGACGTTACCACGCCTTCGGTCCTACTTTCATAAAGGAACAACAATATCGCACACCCAGGGAATGAATGATAATACAAGGATGGATACACAGGTAACATTTCAAAGGGGTACATCCTCCCTTTGACAACTAGTATCCTGGAACAAAATCAGTACAAAATTTGTCTCCATTGCTTGAAAATGCATGGGGCGAGATGAAACATGCCATTTTGCACTTTCTGGCGATCCTTTAAGATGACCAAGGGGAGTGGGAGGGGGTAGCTTAAATGAAAAAGAACAAGTGACACCTTGTCCGATAAGTTTCTAATTTTGCAAGGAACATTTAACATTCGAACGGATACCCAAAGACGCTTCTACTCGCACACAGAAAGCTAATTTTGAAACAAGCCAACAAAGAAATATGAAAGTTTCATGCATCTGCAGAAGCACGCACGAAGTCAAAAAGAACTAATTCTACTAATTCTCCTTGTCGACTTTCACAGAATAAGAGTCTGTTCGGAAGTAAGTCTTTTGGCGTCATTTTCACAGAAACAGTGGAAAGTAAGTTGTGAATTCCTTTTCTGTTGCTAGATTGCAAAATTATTTGTATGCCAACCGTGAACAGAGCATATCAAAGGGACAAGACTGAGACATGAAAAACAGTAAAGTGTGGAGGAGGTCACCTTAAAAGAGTGAAAATAACTTCAAGAGATAAAAAAAACACTGAAATTTTAAGCACATGGCGGAAACCGGTGACGAAAATTGAAAATACAAAGCATTTCTCGTCCGCAACAAAGATATCAAAATACTAAAGTAACTGAATCAAATGGCTATATTTCTCGCGTTGAAAAATTGTGGCTCGTTTCAGTGACAAACAATTTCCATAAAAGCTGCGAGGGCTGCTTTTTTTATCTACTTCACGTCTCGACTATATGGTCTATTAAACCCTCAACATTTGTCTTTCTTTTTTTAAAATCATATCCTCTGTACGTACCCTCACAAAAAATCATTAGCCAGCTTCAGTCTGATCAGTAGTTAAACACTGGAGTTTTCCTGAAGGGGTCTTCATTACTTATCCCCCAAAGTTATTATGGAAATTTCAATGCTTACATCTGGTTCTCTAACGTTTTCGCTTCACGGCGGCCTTATGTTTCAGGAATTTTCCGGGGCGTCCAAGTCAGAATGTAGGCCTATCTAACACTTGCAACGCTCAGTTATAGTGTCGTTAGATTGCTTGTCTTAAATTAAAAAAATAAACACATTTTAAATTCAGAAACAATTTATATGTAAAATGTACTAAAAGTATGTGCATACTAACAAGTAGGTGTAATTTCAGAGAAAATATTGGAACATTTTGCGGCGTCCCCGGGGCCGCGGCGCACACTTTGGGAACCACTGGCTTACATCATATAGCAATGCACTTGCAATTCTTCTATTTCTCACTTTAAAAGATCAAGATACAAGTGCTGGAAAAGTTCGTATATGTACAGTCACGTGCAATAAAAATGCTATACCTTGAAATACAGGGTATCTACATAAAACCTCTTGTTTTCAAATTAACATTGTGAGAAAACTATTCGACAGAGCCTTGCTGTTTGCCACATCATGTAAAGCAACGCAAAAACTAAGGGAGGTTTCATGTGAACATCCTGTACTCTCTTGACGGCAAAAGTATTTAAGACTTGCTATTGACGTTCCCTCATCGTCGTAGAGTTAAGCAACACAAATAACGCCACGCAGGAAATAATGTTTCAGGACGTAAGTGTTCCATTTTTATTGCAGATGAGTGTACGTTATAGGTTTCTTGTAATCAACATTAAAGTCTAGTCGTATGAGAGGGGGGGGGGATTTACACTGATTGTAAATACAGACGCCAGAGCGTCGTTGGCCTGCAGAAATACCGTTTACTGGGTTTTGAGGTTGACACTTTAGTGCCTTCGACGAAGGTGAGCCCACTTTTTAGGTCATTGTAGCGATTAAAGCGAAACAAAAGCAAGAAAAAAATGTCGCTACTGCCACAAATGTAAGAATAAATAATATTTAAAAAGGCATGTTCTACATTCACATTGTCGGAGGTGATAATTTGAAACGATACAATTGTTGAGAAGGGAACTCTCAAGTTACTCCTTTAAATTCATGGTGGAATTTCTAGGGCAGCAAGAAAACTTCCTCTCCGCAGCGGACACAAGTTTCGCTTGCGTAAGATGAATGACGTAAATACATTACGACTGAAGTGCTCAGATAAATTTTCCTGGCAGGATTCACACGGATTGCTTCTTCCTAAAAATAATCGTAAAGAGTTCTTGTCCACTTCGCGCTCTCCTTTTAATGTCATATCTTTGTTACCCTTAGTACATGTCTTTGTTGATATAAAAGCGCAAACCAAGGAATATATGGTTCAACGAGTGTTCCAAATTCCAAAACTGAGACTCACGTCGCACAATATGAACCTTATGAGTGAAACTGCTTCTAGTTATTCAAAGATTACTTTATTTCAAAAGTATTTCTGCGGGGGTTAAGATCACAAACAGGCTCGGCACATGCCAATTCCTCCTCCTCTATCAGACTGAACACGCTCCAAAGAGGACAATCAAACAAACTCTAGCATTCCTAAACCCGAAAATTCATTACTGAGGCAATGCGGAATTTCCATCTGTTCCTATCCTGGCGAAGATCGATGCATCCTAGCCAATTTCCTTCAGGTTCATCTTAATACTGTCACTATCTTTGTCTAGCCCATCCTACGGGTCCCTTACCACTAGCTTTACCAACAAGGATCCTGTAAACTTTTCCATCCCATGCGTGACACAAGGCCTGTTCACCGAAACTTAGGGGATTAATATGCATTATGCAGTTCAATATATTTGAGTATTCTACACGAAGGCGTTATTTCATCTTCTCTAAGTCCAAATATCTTACTATTTTATTTTCATAAACTCAATGTATATGCCCTTTAGGTGTAAGGGACTACGTTTCACATACATACAAAACTATAGGCAAAATTACTGTTTGTATATTTAACCTTATTTTCCTTGATGAGAATCGAAACAGGGTCTCCCACATGGAAGTAGTGAACCCGTCACTCGTAGTAAAGGTTACAGTGGAATTCATGTCGATTTACGAACAATGAAGTCAGTGGTGACTTGCAACCACACATTCGCAATTATCTTGAATACGGCTCGTTTGCAGACCCATGTTTACTGGGACTTTTATCATCGTGTACTTTCAACTGTGTCAGTTTGCGCTATTACTTATGATACACCCTGTATGTATGTATGTATGTATGTATGTATGTATATGTGTGTGTGTATATACGTATATCCCCACATAATTACAAAAATTAAATATTTTCTACGTTAGTTCCTTCGTTTCTGTTCACTAAAAATAACCACCATTCCACTGACTTTCAGTGTGACAGTTGCATCCTAGAAGTGTGCGTGACTGTACATTCCTCGTCTATATGACTACAGCAGATTGGAAAAAATACAGTTTCCAAAAAGCACAATTGGAATATACGTAACATAACAAAGAAAGCAACTATGAGCACACATTAATGATTCACGTAATTCAGTCATGCGTATTTCCCGATGTGTGGGAAACATCCTAGTTATTAAAACCTGGACATCTAAACATCTAGATACGAAAATTACGAATTAAGTTTTGAGTAGTACGAAAATTAACTCGAGAAGTACTTGGTTCTAATCTCAGTCCATCATCTCTACAAAGGTAGTCGGTGTTTCTTTATACCTCCACACCCAAATATTGAGACCTGCTCTTTTCTAAACATTTCCTACTTTTTTCGAATTCAATGTTCACTTCCATTATCCTCATTCTTCCATTCAATCATTCACCTTAATCGTAGCTGACCTGCTCGACAGAAATATGTTTTGGTAAGCAAAATAACTACATTGTTAATAGTTTCTAAAAGTTTTGTTGCTTTGCTTTGCGTTAACAAAAACATTTTAGATAACTGCGTACGATTCTTAATATTCGATTATAGAAGTTATAGTTTGTGACATCATACTAAACTGGATTATGGGTGAGTACCGGAACCTGTTTCCCAAACTTTTTTCTTTCCGAGAAGCTTGTGATATTCTTGCGGAAGTTGATAAGCCTTGGAAAACTTACTACAGTTACCTCACTCTAGAACCACAATACTGCTTTTGTGGCAGCTCTGTGTGGGATGAGTAAAAAAAGATATACGCGTTTATTGTATGATTACGTACCGCAGATAATGTTCCCCAACATGTGTGTCTCGATAAAACAAATCCATATACAAAATAAATTTTCCTGTACCATCACCAAAAACCTATTTTTTGCGATCGATCAGAGGACAGTATCTCATCTTGGTAATTATTCGATATATGTATTTTTGCAATGATCAAGAAAGTGACTTGCCCTAACTCTACACCCCTATGCGCCTTCATGCCGTGGTGCAACGCACAGGGGAGCACTTTACCTTTTATGCATTTTTGCCTACAGTTCATTTTGTTAGCTCTTTAGGTTAACACTGGAAACGATAGTGAGAGAGAGAGAACAATTATGAATGTATCACAAAGGAACAGTCATGCCCGGCCATGGAGAAGGTGATGTGTGATTGCGTCTATATTTAAACACAAAGATACTGCACATCACTTTCAATTATTGTACTGTACTGTAAAGTTTTCATTTGTTTTGCTTTATTTTACTTCACTTTTCCGCCACTTTTGGCCAACAGCGAAGATGGGGGCTGAAAGGTGCCATTGATAAAAGGACAGAACACAAGCCTCGCGAAGGATTATACTGGCTCTGAGTCCAGACGCCAGAGTCTCGTTAGGCTACAAGAATCTAGTCTAGGGTGCACTACGTGAAGGAGAGGTTGACAACTGGGTGCTTACAGGATGCCATCCCTTCTGTAAAAAGTTAAATCAATTAGTGTTACACCCTGCACCAGCTTGTTACAAACAGTATTTGTTTTTTTGTTTCTTTTTTGTGATTGTGTATGAATTTGTATGCTTGGGTTTCTTCCATGGTTCTGTGTAGCTTATAAGAGCCAATAAGGTTTGAACTTTCAGCCCTCCCCCATGCGACGCGGGAGGAAGTATAAATATGACCTGTGTCAGAGGACAGGGGGAGTGTGTTTTTGAACTGGATAACAGAAGGGAGAGCGATCTTCGGGCTCCAGTGGCCTCCCTTGAGAAAAAGCATCCCGAGGCAGTTCTGCCGATGCTCAGCTTTCCACTTGGCAGTTCTGCCGTGGGGCTCACATTAGAGGAATGTAAATAATGTAACTTAGAGAATTATTGGAAGAATCCGAGCCTTGTTTTGTTAAATTGTAAATAAATGTATAAAGCCCATTTCTGCGAGTTTTCAGCAATCACCCTGCAACATTAATTTCAGTAAATTCTTGCCTGTGATTGATTCTTTGGTTCCGAGCGCTCTGGTGAGGAACGGGATGGGAACCCAGGACTAACGAGCCTATTTAGTTGTTTATTTGGGTTTTTCCTGCGAGAAGTGGCCCGGTAAGGGCGGAGTGTTGCGGAACAAGCTACTCAACGGTTCCCTTTGCGCATCTCTTGGCTGCTATACACACAGAGAGGGAATCGAAGACTAAAATTGGTAAACGCTGTAAGTGCCAAAATAATTCAAACATGACATGCAGCAAACCGTTTCCCCCTAGGCCTAACATATTACAACCATGACCAATTGCTGCTCCCTTTCATTTTATAAGGGGTGGTCAGGGACTTTTGATTCACCCTGTACATACAGTTTAAAGTGGTATCCGAACCTCTATGTGCCTCCACCAGGAATCGAAGCCGGGACTCATTAATTACACGGCGTCGACGTTAGCACGACTCCACCGGGAGACCCTAAACCTACTTAAGGGCACGAGGAACAGTTTCCATGTCCAACCAGACGAGAAGACCCGAAACTGCTCCTCCCCCACCGACAATTCCCCACAGCGTGCTGGAGAAAGATAGGTCTGTGCGCCCGATGGTTGTAGGAGGAGAAAACCTAGCATTACGCTTATGGGAGTATTATTTTACTTATTCTCTTGGGAATATCAAACTTCCGATGGTGTAGAAAACACAAACGGAAACAGGACAGGTTGAAGATTTTGTTTGTGGTCGGAAAAAGTAGAACCTTCAGGTAACAATATGTTATAAACACATTCTTACTTTCCAAAGAAGCGCTCATGTGGGATGGCAAAACGGATCCGGATCCGAAAAATTTTAGGATCAGGAACCAACTGGATCCGGATCTGGCCATCCCTAGTTTTAACCTAGTCCTGAAATAGAATTCGCTGGGGAATCTTCTTACATGGAAGTTTCGTAGGAACGGAAAAATTTTCAGGGAGAAGCACCTGTTTTGTTTCGGGGGGTGTATGTGTGTGTACAGAAAGCGGAATTTTGAGGTCGCAGAGGGATTTGTTAGGGAAATATGATGTGTCTGATTATGTTCAAAGATCTGGGTGTTACCTATCATTTAATAAACATTTCATATTTAGTGACTCATGTCATGAAAGTTTTTTAATGGAAGAAATTTGGTAATTTCTCACAAAGGTAAACCATATCTTATTTTTATTAAAAATAAAATTTGTCTCAATTTTCCAGAACTAAAACAATGTGAAAATCTTAAAAAAGAATGGAAGGAAGAGAAAAAATGAATGTAAAAATATCACCGAATTGGAATAAAAAAACACATTGAAATTGGAAAAGAAAAAGAAAACTTTACGGCCCTACTAAATATTCGTCATATTTTTTTAGATTGTATCTAGCTTAATAATAGACTTTATTACAGAGACTGAGAACGAATAAAAAAAACCGCTTGCACTTACAACATGGCGAAAAATTCATGCTAGTTCATAGTTTGTTTGTTTTGGTGTTTTTTTTTTAGCAGTACCCATCCCTACGATATAAATAAATTGGTCCGAAACAGTCACACTTCGCCTTAATGCGAAACTCTGAGCGTCTAGTATAAATATTCGAAACATGCTGAAAATATGAAATTTAAAATCTTCATATGCCCAACGGACGTGACTCACTGCATTTAATGTACATGAATGCAGTGCCTTGTGTAGCAAATTAAGTGCAGTCACTCACGATTTACATTAAAAACATGTGAAATATGGCGCCAATAAGGCTTGATAACATGAAATAACTCCAGTTTTGCATTCTTTTAACAGTGAAGGAAAGCTGATGTGGTACATAGTCTAAAAAAAATGATCGGAAACGAAAAGGAAGAAGCATTGAAAACAAGAAGTGCAGCCACTGGCCCTGCAAGGGAGAGAGAGACCGAGGCCCAACGGGACAAGGATGCTCTTTGTGGAAGCTACACAGAGATACTTCATGCGCTCACGTCACAGAGGCCAACGAAAGGCTGAGCAGTGTGGAATCTCAAGATGTTCATTTCTTTTTACCTCCCTCTTCGGAGAACACAAGGTTTCTGAAGAGAAGCCATCACTGTTCTGCACCAGAAACAGAAAAAAAATAGTACTCTGGGAGAAGCCCCTCTAAAACAATGTCTCGCTTTGCTAGCCCTGTCGTGGGCTTCAAAGAAAACATCACCTAGCGACAGCTTTAGCAACTTTGAGATCTATGCTAAGAGCACCAAACCTGACCTACCTAACCTATTTGTTTGATTGAGTTAGTGTATTAAGTCCACTTTATGCACAGTAAGGCTAATTGGGATCTACAGTTTAAAGTGGGATGTATAGCTTGTCCGCCACTTTTGGCTAAGCGCGATGTCAAGGATGGGTGATGATTAAATGAAATTCATAAGGCATTCGCAAAAGACTCGGCCCCGATTAAAACCACTACCAGACAAGCTGAGAAAATTTTAACAGCAAATGCTCTGTACGTGATTAGTTTGTTTGTCCCATTCATTGAAACAATTGCCGTAGATAATAGCAATTACTTCCCATTAACAGTGTGAAGGACAGGTCATCTGTTGCATCCAACTCTGTTCAAACCAGTCTGGCAGAAATGTTATCAAGAAACTTGAGTATTGCGAGAATCTGTTAACTGTTACGTTTAACTTTGCAATAAGTTTATACACGAAACAAAGGGAAAAAATTAATATTTTTGAAACGGTACAGACTAGGAAAGAATAATGCTGCACTTAGTATTAAGTGTATGTTTTATGTAACTTCATAAATTAATCATAATGAAGTGAGAAACGCAAAGTTCGGAGTATTTCCCAAATCCCCGAATGGAGGAAGACGTGCTACGATGTCGCCTCTTGTGTATAACCTTAACAAGTGACATATTCACTCACTGAATCAAATGGGAAACTCAGGGTCAGGTTGCATAATAATAATGATTTATATTTTAAAAATCAATTATTGATTATTTTTTTATTTAAATCTGAGGGGTTTTTTTTAAATTTAAGTCGATTCTTTTTATTTTAAAAAGAAACACACTTAAATTTGCTTGTATGGTTTTTGGCACCATACATAGAGATATGCTTTTTCTAGTCAATATGTAAAATATTTGAACAGTTTGATTAAAGCAAATAAAAAATTATATGTAAATATGCCTACATTTCTCTGTTTCTGATACTGTATATGAAGCTATAATACATAATTTCAGTAACTTTTCTTGCAGTGAAAATAAAACATTCTGGATGTAGTCTATAATTGTAACTTAATCTTTTTCTAAAATCTTTGTAAGACTAATGTTTACTATTTTTCCTATAAAAATTATTGAATTCTAAATCAAAAGAAATTGATGTGTGTTTAGAGTTCACATATTACATTTCCTTTCCTATGAGCTTAACCCCATCAGTACATACGAGATTTTGTTTCCTTTCTTAGAGCCTAATAAACACTATTAAATGATTTACGAGATTAATGTAGCTACTTTCACCAAAAGTGATTCTGGTATCTACAAAAATATATTACATTATAGTTATAAATTATTTATTTAAATCTTGATTTAATTCGATCCACCTCACGCTCAATGTTAACATTGGCTGTTATAATTACTCTTGCGCTAGACTGACAAACGATACACTATCATACAGGGTGTCGTCCTACAACAGCAACCAACCTTCCCAGCGTGTGCATGACATCAGGTGCACAATTTTCCTCTGTAACGTTTTGTTTATTGAGGTCTCGCTTCGACGCCAGAATCCTTCGAACAAATAGGAATTCCACCCTGTATGGAACCACGTGTCACCGATGCCACTAGCATTTGCTTTTTTTTTTTTTTTTTGTTCAAATACAATAGTAAAATCAACAGTGCACATTGTAGAAACAATATCAGAGACGAAGCCGTTAGTGTAGCATTACTGGTTTATTCTTGTCCTGGTTTATCATAATTTAAATGCCGCACATTTCTTGTATTTGATGATTTGAATTAAATAAGGACTTTTTAAAGTTTATCAAGAGGCTAGATCTTGCCAAGATCAGTACTAAAAACTCTGTTTTCTGACAAAAAAAAAAAAAGCCAGTGCGTCCACGGATATATTAGGCTATCTTATTAAAAAAAAATCTACGGTGACGTTTATCAACCCTCGACCACAAGAAACGGTACTGTCAGATATTGGCCTGGTAAGTGTATGTTAGTAGCTTGCTACATGATTCCACTCGCGAAACTTCCTTAACCTTGAGAACTTTAAGAATTGAAGTCTGACTGCAAGATACGTGCGGAAGTGTCAGTTTGCAGATGACATTAACATTTGAAAATATGAAAATGTTAACACATACAGGAACTTATACAGAATTTCCATCTCAAATCAACTCTATTCAAAATTTTCAAGGGGTCTTCCAGGAAAAAATAAAAATAGTTCATTCCTTACATAGGTGTATTCATGCGCCATGTAGGAGAATGAGACAACACGAAACCTAAAACACTATTAAGCATTTTTATAAACAAAAAAACATTCAGCATGAGCAAAGGTATTGGTTGATTTGTTGTTTTAAGTCCACTTTATGCACTGGAAGGCTAACCGGGACTGGACATACAGTTTAAAATGGGATCCGAACCAGTGTGCCATGTGTCTGCACCGGGTATCGAACCCGGGACCCCTTGATTACAAGGTGATGACGTTACCACTATGCAATCGGGGAGGCCGGCATGAGTAAAGAAATAGATAGGGTACGCAGACAGATTAAGAGAGCCTACTTTGCTTGCAATGAAACAGTTTCCAGAGAAGCCTGCGAGGGAAGCGGGAGATTGGTTGGTACTGAAGCACCCTTACAGACGCAGCAAAGAATACTTGTCTTGTTTAGAAATTCGTACAGGAAACGATACCTCCTACGAAGCCACGAATACAATGGTGTGCTTGAAAGCTCGCCAAGGCATCCTCTCCTATGCATGCAGGAGGAAAATATATGACTCACCACCAATTTAACGTGTTAATGTGGCAGAATGACCTTTGCTCACAACCTCCTGTGGTTATCATTTCGACGCTGCCAGATTTCAGAAACTCGCTGTTACTCAATTTTCTTTTTCCTACCTCTACCACCATCCAGAGAACCGTGCTTTTTATTGCGCACCAGTAAATTCCTCCTACTCTTGAAACTAGAAAGCGCCATTTCAAAGTTAAGGCAAGAGCCTGAGGTGAAACAAGTATCAAGACTGAATCAATGGGCAATCCATCTGTTTGTTAGTCGACCTGCTCGTCGCAAGGACCTTGTAGAATTTCTCAATTAGCCATGACACAGAGACAAGAGCTAATCGTATGTAAACCGAGACATGAGAAAAAGTAGGAATTCTTGGCAAGAAACCGAAAGGTTGCTGCTCATCCCTTCATCGAATGAACACAACCCAAAGTATTTAGGTTAAGTTCTTCAGGATTTAATTTGCACCCATTTATATTGTGAATTCACTGTCAATTTAACATGACATCTCTATTCAACCTGAAAGCACCATTTACCTTAAACATTAATATTTACACACTGTTTACATTCAACTATCGCATACGCACATTCCTAAATATTGAATTCCACCTATTGACACACTGATAAGATCAGCAGTATAAGTGACATTATTCCATTGGACACAATAAAAACTTCCCTCGATTCAATGCTGCTCTTTCTAGCTCTGCTTTCCTCTAATGGAATCTACTTATAATGGCAGATAACCAGGGCAACATTGTAAATTGATAGCGAACATAAGAGGCTGGTAGTTAATTATGAGCACACTACTCTTGTGTGTTAATATCAAATAGTAACATCTTCATTGATTAATCTATCTTATTAATTTTGTAAATTGCATTGAATCACACAAAAAAAAGAGATGATATATGTCGAATATATCAAACTGAAATGTATGAGCGCACGATGGGTGAAATTTATCTAGGTAGTGTTTCTACGGTCCTGTGAGTGGAACTAACTAACAGCGGATTCAAGGTCCCGACACCCAGAAGGATTCATTGAAAAGGTACTGAGAATGGTGGCCTCAGACACTCATTGCAAAATGGGTAATTTTTACCCATATGTGCACCCTTAGCTTATAAAAACATATTCACAGAAAAAATAAAGAACATTCTGATGTTGATATGCTCTAAAGATAAGTTGGAAAATGTGCTCTATGGACAATTATGCATTCAATTGCTTGTCTTTCGGATTTTCTTTCTTCTTATATCTACTGTAACTGGCCTTTGCAACCCCCCCCCCCCCCCACCAAGTGCATTCCTTAAATTTAGCACAATTCTAGATATTCAACAGAGAGAGTTGCGTATATGGATAATTTCCGTTAGCAAACACGTGTCTGTGTGATTATGAATGCATGCAGGCCGAGATTTAAGGGGAGGCTGTAGCCACCAGCAAAAGGCCTCCTTCAGGTGAAAAATTGCTTTCTAAAGGGATAGTATAGAAAAAAGGAAAAATGAGATATTTGAAAAATGGCATTCTCTTCTCTTTTTAATTGGAACCATGTTACATAACTTTGTTGACATGTTATAACTTACATTGTTGTGCTAACCCCGAGCCTCCACATTCATAAATCCAGGCTTGATGTTGGTATCAGAAAGTTGTGTAGGCCTATTCTACTACTACTCTGAGGTGAAAGGTTGAAAGTAGGACATGTACAATGTTGAAATAACTGTTCTTCCATACTGAAGCATTAGTGAATGTTCTATAAAGATAGTTAGTGTGTGTGTCATGAATGTTTTGACTACGATCTATCTATTTTACACAAGGGCAATGTTTCTGAAAAGTCTCAAACAAGTATATTCATTGGTGTATCATAAAAAGAGTGCACTGTAAGATATAAGTCATACAGAGATCTACTACAAATGAAACTCTGTGTCCATAGTGCAACAGCCAAGGGCAAAGTTTTTCAAACAGTTCTTCATTGAGTGATGTGTGGTCAGTAAATTTAGTCACGACTTCTCAACATGAGCCCAGCACTATTACTTCCTAGTAGACCCCCAGTGTCCTGTGGTCAACACCGCAATTTGGGAGCTTCATCTGGGATTGAACCCAGGATTGAAATGATGAGAGCACCACCCACATTGTTAAGCAGGCACCATGTTGACAAAAATGAAAGAAGCACAATCCCCAACATAAAAAAGAAAAAATAAGAAGTTTGCTTGAACAGTCACTTTTTATTAGTAGGTAAATGTTAGAAATTTCCAATTATATCATGAGCCAGAACAGAAAGAAGAGGTGATTTTTTGGGGCCCAACCCTCCTATAAAATCCAGAAGTTCACTGAACTCTAAACCCTTTCCAAAACAGTCTTTTACATTTTTCTTCTTGTATATACTCATTGCTTGCATTGTAGAATTATTTATCTTGTAGTCTACGGTTGTTACAAGCCTAAAAACACAATTTGTGGTGATGTTTCAGGAGGACACATACTCCCTTCATTGTTTATTTATTTTTAGTTTGATTCGCGATAGTTATAACAATGATTAGCATTTTTTAACAAAAAAGAATCAGTTATACAATGGATCTTATCAATGTTACACTGTTGTAACAGAGCAACTTAACTGTGAAACAAGCAGACTGTTTTACTATTATTTTAGATTAAAAAAATATCACATTTTTAAAAAATTATAAATCCCAAATATCATCAGGCAATTAAAAATCATTATTGCTTTTACAGAGATTCTTGATGTTTTCTGCTAAATTAAATTTTAAAGATGGTGGTGTACTCCACTTGTGAAAAACAAAACTCCATAGTGAGCCCATGTTACCGTAATCATGATTTAATTTATTCTAATGTTCTGCAATGAACTAAGCTTCCCAAACATTCAAATCGATGTTTCCCGTCACTCTTTTTAATCATGTGCTTCTCCTCACTGATGTGAGCTGTTCTTGGGTTTAAACTTATAATGTCCAAATCACGTTTGTACCATCTTATTGCAATTTTTCCTTGATGCTTGTCCTACATAATCCTTTGAACATGAAAAAATTATGTATTCCTGTGGTTTCAACATGATTTTTTTTATCTAAAATTGTAATAAAACAGACTGCTTGTTTTACAGTTAAGTTGCTATGTTACAACAATGTAACACATTGACAAGATCCATTGTATAACTGATTCTTTTGTTAAAAATTGTTAACCATTGTTATAACTGTATCTTTAATCAAACTAAAAATAAAAAAAAGTTGAAAGGAGCACCTGTTTTCCTGAAACATCACAACAAATTGAGTTTTTATGCTTGTAACAACCACTGATTACAAGAGAAATAAGTCTTTTACATGCCTGTGTATAACCAAATTGAGTAAAAGATGTATAAAGCAGAGAAAAAAAAAACAAAAACAATAGTTAATGCAATAAATTTTTGGCCACATGCAACCTCCCAGCACAGAATCCTGGCTATGTCATGGCAACAGAAGAAACGGAATCTTCACAAAATCTACAGCAATAATGAAGATATGTAACTTATGAATGGTACCTTTAACCTCAGAGTAGTTGTAGAATACACAACTTATTGTCACCAACATCAGGTCTGTATTTATGATGTAGCGGCTCGGGGTTAACACCAGAAGACCCTTCTATCTACAATCTAAGTTGTAACCAGTGGCGTGCCCAAGGGGGGGTTGGTGGGGGTTATAACCCCCCCCTTTGGCCCAGTATTCCTAAAAAAAGTTAGGAAAATATGATAAAATGAGGGCTAACTACCAAGAAAAAGTATACACAACCCCTCCCTTTTGAAAATCCTGGGCACGCCACTGGTTGTAACATTTCAGCAAAGTTATGTTAGGAGATTATCATTTTTTTAAAAAAATACTGTATTTCAAATATCTCACTTTTCCATTTTGTGACCCCTTACAAAGCAATTTTTCATTTGATGGAGGTCTCTTTGCTTGTAGCTACAGCCTCCCCTTAAATCTCTGCCCGCATGCATTCATGATTGAAGTAAAAAGTATTATCTCCAATTTCACCTTCCAGTTATTTATGAAGAGAGAAATTCATATAATCCTGATCAATTTCCAGAAGTATTGAATAGATTTTTTTTTTCAGATACCGACACATACTTTCCCAGTATTTTGATCTTACACAGGCTCCACAAAAATGGCACGGGACACTTTCAAGGAGTCTATCTACAAAATTTGGAATTTATTTTTATTTTGCACTAGTTTTGTGTGAAAAAAAAAAAATTGAGATCATAACATGTAATTTAATATTCTGGTGTAATTCTTGAATATTTCCACTTCCCTGGAGCATTCTAAGGTCTGAAGGAATTTTGTTGAGTCAGACTCTACTGTGTAAAACTGGTGGGCTCATCACCCGTAGATGGTATTTTTTTTCACATTACGGTGCCTGCTAATGCAAATTTCAGATCAACTCATTTGAGATTGCAATATCAACATTGCTGTTTTTGTTTACAAATACTTTAACATCAAATCATTGTATTTGTAACATCATATTGTACGGAACAAGAAGCAAAATGTTATGAACATAGTATTGCAAATGCAATTAACTTTATTATAGCTTTTACCTTACATGTCTAGTGCTGGAAGTGGATGAGGATGTCTGGAGATGGTATTCCACCAGCTAGTACAATTTATACAAAGTATCCCCCCCCCCCACACACACACCTGTCTCATTGTCACCATGTTAAACATAGGACCACACACCTTGCCAGCTTCAAGGCTCATGTAAACATCCTCCCACCTAGCAATTTCCACTTCAAGCAGCGGGTTTCAAATTCTCCTTTCTTTTGAAAAACCGCTGCGATATTCCAAAATCTGAAATATTACATATGCTTACAATTCCTTCCAGGGTATTCACGTGAATTTATGTGTGGTGTGCTTTCGCTGTTGGCTAGATATTATCAACAGCTTAATGGACTTATTTAGCCATGAAACTATTGAGAATATCTAGGCAACTGTAAAAGTAAATTAGATAAAGATTCACGTGAATGCTTTAGAATTTTAGTTTTTTTTAAAGGAGAGGAAAATTTGAATACAGCTGCCCTGACGTCAGCCGAAGGTCCAGCTGAACCTTAACCTTGTAGTATCAACATACTTTAGAAAAGCAAATAAACGTTCTATTCATTCTATATCTAGGATTCCACATAAATCTAACACAAAAATCAAGCAAAATGTATTTTATAAAATTGTGAAAAGTATAATATAAACTTTTGCAAAAAATCTTGAAACATTGTCGAGTTTTAAAAGGCAATAGTAATTTGCTCCTAAAGAGTGTGATGATGTTTATGAATCATGTACGTTGCTGCAAGTGTATTTCTTCTCTCTTTCTATTTCAGATGTGCCTTTTTTGTTGTAATTTTTTACCCTCTACCAACCATAGAAATAAAGTGAAGTGGTAATTGTGAGTTCACTCATTGCTCACAAGACCACAATCAACAGGGGGATTTAGTTTCTGTGCATATAGTACAAGTGGGACCCAGGTTTAATTCCTGGGGGGAATTTTTCAAATGATGCCCCTTCATAAAGCCACTCTGGGGTCACACAGGCTGAAATCAATGTGTACCTATGGTATATGAATAACTCAGAGAGAGATTGCATCACCTGCAGTATAACAGAGAACAAGATGTAAGAGACCCTACTTCCACATGCTCTATAGCATAGCATTTTTAAATACTTAAGAACAGAAATTTTTCAAACTATATTTAAACTATATATTAACATCTTTTATATAATATACTGTAATGAAAAATTTGTCAATTAGCTGTTCCAGCATTTCATTTAGTTATCTAGTTTTGTATTGATGAATGGCAGTAAGTGGTCCAGACAGGTAGCCAGGGATTGCCCCTCCCCCCCTTCTGATATCATCACTAATTATATTAGTTCAACATTTGTATTTGATTAATTGATTGAGTTGGTGTCATCACTGTTCTGCATCCGAAACAGAAAAAAAAAATAGTACACTCTGGGAGAAGCTCCTCTAACACAATGTCTTGCTTTGCAAGCCCTGTCATGGGCTTCAAAGAAAGCATCACCTACGTGGGCTTCAAAGAAAACATCACCTAGCAACAGCTTTAACAACTTTGAGATCTATGCTAAGAGCACCAAACCTGACCTACCTAACCGATTTGATTGATTGAGTTAGTATTTTAAAAGTCCACTTTATGCACATTAAGGCTAATCGGGACTGAACCTACAGTTTAAAGTGGGATCCGAACCACTATGTGCCTCCACCGGGTATCGAACCTGGGACTTCTTGATTACAAGGCAACGACGCTACCACTGCACCATCGGAGAGGCCATATTTAAATTTGACACACACACAGGTAAAAAAAGTTAGTATAACAGAAGCAATGGTCAAAATATGCCTTCTGGTTGATACACTGTGTAAGATTAATGTCTAGTTGCAAAATATGGCATTAGTCCAAAACTAGAGCTGCAATTACAAGAGGTTAGTCACAAATGGCAAAAAACCATCAATTCTCGCCCCTTCCCCTAAAAAACAGCTTTTTTCTTGCAACTCCAATTATGAGTGCTGTGAAACTAACAAAGGTAAATCTTCTCTCCTATGCAATATTGTATTATATGACGTAGTAACAAAAATTATTATCACATAAGACTTAAAATCAATTTGCTATTTTGGTAATTCTGTTACGTGATGTTGTTTTTCTGCCACTTTTGTAAATTCTGATAATGGAATTACAAAGTGACACTCATCAAGGACACCCACTCCCAGGCCAGGACTCGAACCTGGGACCTTCAGTGGTGAGATTGAAGGTAGACCATTTGACGTGCTCAGCCACAGAGCTTGCAACTCAAAATCATTCAATAATCTGAATCACGATAACACTGGACAGCTTTGCACATCATTGACGAACTAAAAACACTGCATTTAAATAATAATTACACAGAAATCACATGTAGCACTTCAAAGAGAATACCATCTAAGTCAGAGTCAGTAGTGGTTTCAGTGGCTCGTGATTGGTTGGCTACATCCTGCAAGCACTGGCAGAGATCTTGAGGGAAACTTTTGCAATGTTTCATCTTCATGTTGATTTGACCTTCAACCTCATTACACCTTAAAAGTTTTTTATAAATCCGAGAAATGATCACAAAAAAGTTCAACCCACCTGGTAGCTTGTCATGTATTTTGAAGTGTGGGCTCTGTGATCTAATCCATGTCAGGCACATTTGCCAACTGATTATACATTTAGCTGTAGTGACTGATACATATTAAAATCTTCAGCACCCAACAAAATTCATATCTCAAATCAGCAATGCTTCATCTCAAACTTCCACTCTCTGCACTATGAGATTTTTCTATAGGCCAAGTGTTGTGCAGTGCATGACCGAATTTACTTTTACGAATATTACTAGCAGCTCGTAGCAAATTAAATTAATGTATAGTGTTCATTTACTAAGTTTTCAAAGCTATTAAAATTCATACTACTGTACAAGTGCACAAGTCTTTTCTTATCAAGAAAAAGATTGTAATAAATGTCAGCATGCCGCACCTAAAATTCTGACAAACAATTTGCATGTAAAAAATCTTTGGTAAAAATTTACTATTCCCCAGACACCTATAACTTCTTCGTTTCGTCAATTTTTGACATTCGTACTTACCTATCTGCTTCGCGGAACATTCTTTAAGGTGTATTCACGTTTTTTTGATTAAAGTAATTGCAATTTTTCACATTACGAGTACTTCTTTCTCGTAGTCTTTTCGCTTGCCTGAGACACAATATGGAGTGTACACTTTCATAGATAATCGCGCATCGTGGTTGTGTTTTGTCGATTTTCATTCGTTATGCAGTGTTTCAACCTTCGGAACCCAAGACACACCCGTGAACAAAGCTCATGTGATCTAATTCTTTTTTAAAACTTTTCGCATTGTTTTACGAAGAAAACTGTAATGGTTTGTGGGCTATCCATCCCGCAACCGGTGGGAAATTTAAACTAAAAAATTATTTTCGTTTGAAATTTTTGAGTCCAAATTTCCCACAGATTCCGGGATCTGCCCCTGGGGTAACTGACCTACCGTGGCCTTACCTCCCCTACACTCCGGCTACCCGACTTTCTCTATAGAGTCCCTGTTAAAGGCATGTTAGAAATTGGCCGGAGTCACTTGTCCCCAAATGAGTCCCAAACTTGTAAAGATCTTCCACACCCGGTATGAATTTCACCACGCATCCACGACACATCATGTTTCTCTAACTTTCATTGCAAACACAGACAGTTCGAAACACTGGATACCCAATGAACATGAACAAAACACAATCACGACTCGTGATGATGTACGAAGGTGTACGTGGTATCTGGACTCTCAGCCAGTATAATTATCTGTCGGGTCTGTGTTGTTTTGTGTTCATGCGTGTGTGTGATTGTCCTTTAATCAATTTTATCTTATCACTGTTCAATCTCATCTTTGCAATTAAACAAAAGTGACAGAAAAGCAAAATGAATCAATAAAAATGCATGTAATCATGCTCATGATAAAACACAACCATTTAAAAATGTTGTGCCATATTTTCACTTATTTACATTGCTTTTCTATCTACTTAGAAAAGCAATGTAAATAAGTGAAAATATGGCACAACATTACGTAGTTTCACTTATAAACACATCCATTAACTGGTTAAGAAGAAAATAACACTCTTGAAACTAGTAGTAAAAAATGTACAAAAAGCAATATAGCTCAATTAATATACATCTAAAATTTGTTTTGACCTGGCTTGTACATTAAAAGTTGGTTACCTAATCGGGTGGGACTTAAACCCACAACATTTGGCATTAAGACTATGTGCTGAACATTCAGTACATTGCACTTGTTGCATTCAGTACATCCAACTATTCAGTAACACTGCAACCCCTAGTATAAAAAAGTTAAATATTGCAAAGGGCAAATGATTGTAAAAAAAAATATTCACTCTGGAAATATGTTCAAAAGTTTAAAAAGCAGCTTCAGCTACCAAAGTAAAAAATGCAATGAATTGCAAGAGTAACCAATAATATTTAATAATGCTTGCAAAAGTAACTGGCAATTACTGACACTTGAAGTGAATTTTAGTTCCTACTGAAGACCTACAAGGAAATTCTACTTCATAACTTCCTTCATGTGCAAAGATGATGTTTTATTTACAGACAACCAATAAAGAAGTTCATTTCAAAACTTCTCATGGAATAACAAACAAGAAAAGTGCTTTCACAAATTGGAATAAAGTTCTGAGGGTATTCCTTGACCCTCTTGCCTAATTCCCTGCTCAAAAATCAATCATATTATAATTTTAATTCATTCGTCATTGATAGGTATGGGTAGATAAAAAGTTCTCCATGTTCATTGCAAGGTGCCATAAAGGCACACAGGAGTATGTAGAGGTAGGGCAGCACACTTTCACAATCTCAGCCACTTTACCACCAACAAGCTCCACCTGCTTTTTACACCCCCGCCCCCTCCTTTCTGATTTACTTCAGAGATAGGAAGGTGGGTGAATTCTTATGTTGACGCTCTACGGAAAGTCCACAACAAAAACACAAGGCAGGATGACACAAAACACCTACCAATCGGAACTTAACAGACACGAATCTAACATGCAAAGATAACTTCATTCTTGTTACCAATTTTCTCATCACGGTGTTTGTTTAACTTAACCCTAAAGTCATGTTGTTCCTGTGATATCGTAACATTTTACTTAGATGTTGAAACGCCTAAACATGCAAATAACTTGCAATAATGAATCGAATGCAAATTACTTTATAGACAAAATACTGCAATAAGAAAATTTGTTTACATAATCAATCTTCATATTCCGCATACAAAGCAGAAATGGTTTTTAAAAATTATAACATACTCAACAATTTGCAGAATTTCTAGAATCCTTTAATATTGCGTACAAAGTAAGCATACGATTCCAACAAGCCTCACCCTCCAAGGTTGTACTTGGAAGGTCTTCTTTTAGCATGCCTAATCTCCATGTGCAAGCTGAGAGCTTTGACCTCGTCGCCACACAGCCGGTAAATCTATAAATTTCCATCCAAGATCCTACTCAGGATAAATTTCAATCAACTCACAACATCAAAATTACTTACCTCAATGTATGATGTACGCAATTTACGGGATAAACACAAGTTCATCAGTATATACACAAAACTGTCATAACACCACTGGCTCACTGTCCCTCTAATTTCATTGTGAACATGAACCCCTCCCCTGCTGTTCGACGGATTACATTACACTGGAACATGGCGAGAGCGCAGACAGCACCGAATGCACAGCTGTCTGCCATCTACCGTCAACTTTCCAAGTTATTCTAAAAGATGCGGCGGGTACATCATTGTAAAATAACGAGAATGTACGTGGCATATTTTCAGAAAGCCCGTAGTGCAAGCAAACAAATATGTAAAGAAAGTGTTTATGCTTTATAGGCAACTACAAAACTAAATAAATAACATTAAAAAAATTTACACCTGTCATGAGATTTTTTTTTAAATAAAGCTGTAAAAAACTTAAGGAAAATTTTAAATAGTAATTAAGAAATAGTTCATTGTGTATATCCCTAACCCCTGAACGCAGATATGTAATGTCCGCCTTTACAATTCCAGCCCACTACAAAGACAAATCCTGCGTACTTGACAAAATATCGCCCAAAAGTAACAATCAAGTAACATTGAAAAATCTGTGAGCTAAGTTGTTATTCGTTTTCTGAAGTAAGTCATGTAACTCATGCGGTACAAGTGATACACGTATGGTTAGATGAACACTGAGGTAACAAATAGTTTACATTTTGTGTGTGGAATGTGATTTTGGACACACGGAATTCAGCGAAATTGATCACCATACCCGGTAATTCATCTCTTTTTCACAGACGACTTGGGTTGAATAGCGTGACCATGTCAACCTCTATCCTGCGCAGTATACCCTGGAAACTTTAATCTTGCAGGCGAACGAATCTCTGGCGCCTGAAACCACAGTCAAAATAAAAATTTATGAGGGGTTGTATTTTCAATGTCCGCGTGTATTTGTTTTCCCCCCTTCGTCACTTTCATCTAATCACCATTGAACCTCATTGTCGCCATTAGCCAAAATTAGCAGAAAAGTGACTTCACATAGAACAAATCAGTCGAAAGAGCAACAACTTACTCTTCCAAAAGTGGAGTTTCGTTAGTTCATGCCCCTTCGAAAGTTGTGGTGGTAGTTTCAATTTCACATTGTTTCAATCTTGGATCAAGGCAGCTAACTGCGTGAACAATAACGTTGTTTTCCGAAAGTCTAAAATATTTGTCTCTGGCAATACACTCTCTTAAATGAACGCATCTTCTGTGGTGATGAAATGACACATTTCCTGTGACTTTTTTCTGTATACTTTTTTCTCCAATGGCATAACGTTGTCACCTTATAATGAAGAGGTTCTGGCTTCTACTGCCCCCTCCCCTGGTGGAAGCTGGTTTGGACTCCACTTTAAACTGTAGGTTTAGTCCCGATTAGCCTATCTGAGCATAAAATTCAACTTAAAAACAAAATTTTCTTATGGATACTTCGTGACATACCTTTTCTTCTTTACTTCATCTGCATCTACAGATTCTGTTAACCTTTCCGGCTAGACCTCTGATGCTACTAAAGTTTAAACCATTTTCATCGTGATTGATTAGTTCTCTGACGCCCTCAAAACAAAGCTTTCCTTTCTACCGCTTCTCCTTTTAATTCTACGTAAGGAAATTACAAGAAAAATTGCATGATTACGTAACTGATAGGCAAAATTTATGTCTGGAACTAGTATTTCTAAATAGAATTAGCCACCTACTATCAATTCAATAATTCTCTTGCTTTATCCAAATCCACATAACTGTTACATCAAAATTAATATACCTCGGTTTTGTAGTGGTTATTGTGATTGCTTCTTATTAGTATTTATTAGTAGAACGAATACAAAGTTGTTATTGTGTATACCATGTAGATATTTGAAAATGACAGGTATGTAAAATATGTATAAATATAAAAATTGTAATGAAATGAAGAAAGAGACAGACACTTCTGGAATTTCAATGTAGACCTATTTAAAAAGTCGAAATAATTTATTGTGTTGCTGGAGGAAGCAACGCTGAGGCTTTTATTTGCTTATTTAGAAATTATTTTAATCATACGCAGGCCGGGATTTATATATGTGAAGCTTACAACACCAAGACCCCACCCCAATCCCCTCCACAGTTTCAGTTATAACTTTTCATCAAGCTACATGAGATGGTTAGTTATACGTATTTCTACATTTTTCATCACATCCGAAGTACCTATTTTTTCTTTATGTGGTACTTTCGAAAGCAGTTTTCTTCCCCAGTGAAGGCCCGGAGCTGCAGCCCTCAAGCTTACCCTAAATACTGACCTTATTTTGATCATACCCTGCATAATTTTGCGCCTCCTAAGCCCACTAGCTAATTCTAATCATAGAAGTATTCAATTGGTCACAGTTTTCTTGTTTCAAGATCTCTAGTAATTTCTTTTGCTTTCTAATGACAAAGTTAAATCAGTTTTTTATGGGATGATGATATGTGAACAGTTCTAGTATAGATAATATTCATTAGTAAAATATACATTTAATGAACACCAGAATACACTTATTTATTGCAACATTCACATCTCTAAGTATGTGTATTTAGTGAATTTGATTGGGTGGGCAATCGGATGGGCACAGGAATTTTTAGGTGGGCGCTTGCCCAACCTTGCCCATCCCTGACGCCGTCCCTGGGCTCTTTAGATGTTGAACTTTGTCCTACTTTTAAAAAAAATCATTTTACACATCTGTTAGATTTATTCAGAAATATAGCAATACGATTTATGGGGCCTAATAATGTACACGTTTAACTGCATGCATATGCCAACAATTAAAGAACAATCTCACAGCCACTGAATACGTCGTCCACCTAGAAGGCAGGTAACAGATTTCGTAGCATGCTGCCACTGAAGATTGGCTCATTACATAGTATCAAATGGTAGCCACTGCTATCCAGACAGGCATATCTGCATATACCCCCTCCCCTTGATTTTAGAACACACCGTATTAAAAGTAACTTTGCGATCTAACTGAGCTAGAAACTGTACTTGAACATTGTACTTGCCTCAATGGAATTTTAATAATGGAAAATGTAAACTTAAACTTTTTAAGTTTTCGGTCAAAATGCGTCTACCGTACTACAAAAATCTTGGGGGGCTGAGGCCGGTTTTGGGGGGCTTCAGCCCACCTAGCCCCCTGTAGCGCCGTCCCTGCCGCCAGGTACCCATTTATACGAGGCTGGGTGGACCTCAGAGCCGCGCAGCAACAGGGAGATGACTGGAAAAATTCCTGGTCCAGATCACCTGCCCTGGGATTTGAACCCGGGTCTTCAGCGTCGTAGCCAGATGCTATAGCAACAAAGACCCTTAAGTGGCAGCCTCCCCACACACTCATATAAATCAATCTCATTCAGGACAGACGAACACAAGCATCAATGTCTTAACCGGGATTCGAACCCGGGACCCCTGGCTGTGCTAACCACTCCGCCACGGAGTTGACAGCAACTGAGCTACCGCGGCTCCGAGAAATATGTTCAAATTTATACAACACCAATTTTGATCCATTTCTGCTTCATCTGGAAGAAATTCCTCGTTATTTTGATTGATAAATTGATTTGTTTAGTTTATTTTACTTCGCTTTTCTGCCTCATTTGGCTAATCGCGGAGATGAGGATGTGCGATATTATGATGATTTTGATGAGGGGACACTCCCAAAGAACACCCATGCCCAGGCCGGGATTCGAACCCGGGACCGCTGTGCTAACCACTCCGCCACGGCTACTCGTTATTTTATAAATATGCCTGCAATCATGGGCATGCGCCAGAAGGCGATATTTATTATGAATATCTGCCAGTGCCAACCCCACCAATAACTCATTGCCAACAACGTGTAGGATTGAGATATTTATGCAAGTAGTCCAGACCTCACATTCCTGCAGGCGCGTATCCACGGGGAGGGCGATAGGGGCGATCGCCCCTCCCAACTGTCATGTTTTGGATATAATATTCAAGACTCATTCGTTCTGTACTTTTATCACCACGTTTAACAGGCTCGAGAGAAGTCCACTTTTATGCTCATGATAGGCTATTCGGAACTGGACCTACAGTTTAAATTTGGATCAGAACGAGTCTAGAAGATGCTTTAAAAGGGAATCTGCAGTGAATGCGTTTTTATTTCTTTGTTTGTTCATTTTACTTTCCATATCTGATATTCAGTTTAACCTGACAATGGGAGGAAGTATGATAACAACAGAGGCGTAGCAAAGAATTAGTGTTGTACATGGGACGAGACGGGACAGGCTTTTAAAAATTCGAGACGAGACGAGATTGACCATGTGTCATGAGACAAACGAATATTTTCGAGCCGAGACAGCATTTTCACGAGACTTCCACGAGACGAGACAGGCCAAAGTCTCGTCTCGTGGGCCACACTACAAAGAATGGGCGAAGTTGGGGAGCGCCCGGGGCTCCATGGGCTTATTATTATTATTATTATTATTATTATTATTATTATTATTATTAAATGAATTATGGTTTCTGACTGCAACCAGTCACCTTCAAAAAGTTGAATCAGTTCAAAAACTTTTTATCAGGTTATTATGCACAAAGTTTAAAAAAAATTACTATGACCAACATTACTCTGAATGGTTATCACAGTTGAATATGTTTTCCTTAGAAGAAAGAAGAAAAATGAAAAGGTTAAATTTTGTAGGGAAGATATTAAATTTCCAAGTTGACAGTGAATACTTTTTGAATAATATAGCTTATAAAATTTCCAGATATTCACATAGGTATATCTCAATTCTCACATGCCTAAACAAGGCAAGAGGTTTAGTAGCGGATCTTGTTGAAACCTACAATTTGAATTTATGTTGATGTATAAAATTGTAGGATCCACTGTTTTATTTTATAATTATGTATTCAATTTTTTTAATTTTGTATAACATAGTGGTTGTTTAATCGTTATCATCACTTCAATAAATATGATCATTATTATTATTAGAACAATACACAGTTAATTGCAGATATTATATAACAATAAACAATTATTAGTATCAGAGATATAATAGATCTCATTGAAAACTGTAACTTGAAGTGTAAATATGCTAACTTGTTATGTTATGTTATTCTACAGCTTATGTATTTTATTCGTGTAACTTTGTACTTTTGTATTTGACTTAGTGCTGTATTAGGTTTCATACTGTGCTCAACACTTAAAATAAACTATTATTATTATTATTATTATTTAATGTAATAAATAGACGTGAGAAAAATAGATGGAAAAGGCTTAATTTTTGTGGCCGATAAAACTACAACATTATGTTTTTAACCTGTTATAAATTGTAGTAAAACATTACACTTTGATTAAATACGTAAACTATTTAGTATTTTAAATAAATCTGGTGGTAGCCGTCTGATTTTAGAATATTCAGGAAGCTAAACAACAACAATGAAACGTTCTCTTACAAAGGTTGTGATAAGCATAAACACACTTTTTGACTTCTCATAATTTAGTGGTTCGAGAACATCGAGAAACATTATACACAGCAGAAAAACAACAGAAAATGAAGGAAACTTCACGTATTTGGTGAAATTTCTTTCGAAATACGACCAATTACCACAAGAACATTTCAGACGTACACAATAAGATGAGATTCACAATAACTGTCCACGTTCTGAAATTCAAAATGTACTGATACAGGTAATGAGCAACGAAGTCAAAATGGCTGTATTAAAAAAAGTAAAATTAACCAAGACCAGAGATTTATTAACTTCACGTTCTGTTTCAATATTTACTTTCTTTATGTTCGAAACTTCTTTTCATTCTAGATTATTTTGTAAGTGAACGTGATCTAACACACAACAGCACAACAATGTTTTTAACATGCAACACTTATTATTCATTGTTGAAGCTCGTTACAGTAGCTATGGAACTACATTCAAAAACTGACGGCCCGACGCGTATAAGATTTCTATTCTACTTTTACTTAAGATAAAAGTTCTAAATACCGGATTTTCATTCAAAAGTGGAGAGATGCTGGCAGCTGCAGGATAGTACGTAAGTTTTTGAATTTTATTATTTTCAATCGCTTTTCTGTAATTTCTGGCTAATGGCGACGATTTGATTAAATTATAAGGAAATGTCACTTACAAGGACACCCATGCCCAGATCGAGATTAGAACACGGGAACTCCTGTGGCAAGATCGAAAGTCGGCCACTTAACACACTCGGTCACCGTACCAACGTGTTTCTGTTATTAATGCTACATTGATTTGGCTTCTTTTACTTCGCTTTTCTGCCATTTTTGGCTACTAGCGAAGATGAAGTTGATGACGGGACAGTCACAAAGAACTTTACACTACGTTTCCACTTTATATCTCATGGATTTCTGTTATTCGGATGGCAAGAAAAACTGTAGGACCTCTCCCGATAAGGTTTTTCCCTACCGTTTGGTAGGTGACGTCGTGGAAGTTCCATGTAGGTGGCCCTATACTAAGTGTGATAGTACATGACGTTTTCCGAGCTGTACAAGTTCGTCAGCTCTGGAATATTGCTGGGTTGGGAAGGTCCTATTGTGGCTCAGCATCCACTGTTGTTATACTGGGGTGAACTTGGCCAGCTTACCACGGTACAATTGCAGTAATAATTGTAATCTTTGAGACCTTCCCATGTCACTTCAGGCAAATGTAGCTATGTAATGAAGTAAGTCTTGATAGCCAGTGTCAAGGAATATAGAGATTAGGTAAAGCCATCCGAAGATTGCCGATCTTGCACGAACGCGTGACGTCACCGGAGAAGCTGTGAGCTCGGCTGAAGCAGACGGCCCCTAGCATTTATATGGGATATTCAGAGAGCGAAAGTATATTATTACTTTTAGGAGGGGGAAAATAATAATTGTCATCCTCCAAGATGGTATTGAGGCATCCTTTTAATGATTAGTAACATAATTGAAAACGCGCTACTTTTAAAAGGGGGCAAAGTACATGTGAAAAAATGTATTTTGAAAATCCATATTCCTGAAACTTTCTGACCGATGCGCTACAAAGAAAGTTGCGTGTTCTCCTTTAGAATTTCGTCATTTTACAAATCGTAATATAATTTTAACAAAAACGTGGCATGCTAAAGAAGAATTAAAGAGTTTAAAAAATAATTGATTAATAGACTTAGTTTATTTTACTTCGCTATCTGTCACATATGGCTAATCGCAAAGATGAGGATGCGTGATGATATGATGAAATTGAAGAAAGGAAAGTAGACCCATGCCCGGGCGGGGATTCGAACCTGGGAGCCCTTGGCATCGTAAAGCATTGTGTTAACCACTTCGCCACGGAGGTCAGCATTACAAGGAAATAAACAGAAATTGGCATCTATGTTTTAATATGCGAGAAACATTTGCGAGGAGGTTATTGAAGTAACAAATAATTCTTACAAGACGTTGTGATGAAAATTATTAATATATCTGAAATATCGAGAGTTGACCTTGCAGTCTCTAAATGTACTTTTAGGGTTACGCAAAACCTTTACTCAAAATTGATAGTGTAAATTTATAAGCTATTAAAATTTAAAACTTATTCCTGTTCGAAAAGAGAAACTGCCAAGTCAAATTAATATTTCGTATAAATACATATATTTGTCTTTCATGAGGCCAAGAGAGTATTTGGAGGGGACGCTGGCTTGGGAAGGCTATAGCCCCGGATCTCGATCTGCAAAGGGGCTTCCAGTGGGAAAACATTCCTATGAAATAGTCCAGAAGAAGGGGCGAAATGATTTTTTTTAAATGGCTCAAGAATACAAAGATATAAGTGGAAATTTGACACGCTTAGTCTAAAACTTACAACTGAAGTTGTACGTGTGTGGGGCGGGGGGTGGGGTGGCTACGTGAGGTAACACAGTGGAATATGATTTACAATACTAAAATTAAAATAAATATGTGGGAACAATAGAAATCAAAATATGTTGTAGCTAGTGACGGCGCAATAGTAAAGATGGAGGGGTAAATCATATTTTCCCGGAGCAATCATTTTTATTATTCCGTTACATACGACACAAAAATGCATATTTTGGCGAAAAGAGCATTCATTCATTTATTTATTTTGTCGTTTTACTGGGGGCAGATAAGAGAGAGAGAGAGAAATTGTCGAACGAGAATTGGGGGGCGTTGCGTAGTGTGGTCACTGCCTATGGCTATGCTGGAGAAGAATGCACCAATTAATACGCTATTAAATAAAACAGATACTTTTAAAACTTTTAATCAAATTATTTGTGAACTATGATTTAAATTTAGAGAGAGCACATACCTGTTTAATTTAATTTGGATGAGTTAACTTCTGAAGCCTGCCATTTCCGAGCCTTCTTCCGGTGTAACTACAGTGCCCTTTGAGCCCTAGCTGCTGCGTTCAGGTGGCGGAACGAGCAGAATACTAATTAAAACAAATATGTGACAAATATATATATTAAAAAAACAAGGTGTTGAAGCTATTGACGGCGCCAAAGAAAAGACAGAAGAAGAAGAACGTGGAGAGTGCAGTGATATTTTACGGGAAGCAGCAGGCACGTATCCAGGAATTCCTTTCGGGGCGGCGGCTGAACACCATTTTTAAAGGGGTATCACAATCGTATGTTTAAGGCCAGTGGTGGCAATTGGGTTCCAAAATGTGGAGGGGGTGGACAAGGAGACAAGCATTAAGAGGCCATAGTGTGATAGTGTGGAGGCAAAAGAATGGGGAGCAACTATCTCCTAAATCGTCGCCACTGTTTAAGGCTGTCATTTTAATCAGAACGTGAAATCGGGACATTTTCTACCACTCAACTCCTCTGTTTCCATGCATTGATATTGTGTGCCGGAACCATCTCGGTATGTATGTTTGTTCATTTCTTCTCATCAGGCATCAAAACATCTATGTACCAGAAGTGTTTTTACGAAGGTGTTACACATGCGCGGAATGCACAATCCACGCGACAACGCAAGATTCAAACTGTGTGCTGGGAACTGGAATCAAACAGTTCACGAATATTTCTCTCTCATTCGAGCCTGAACACCACTAATGTGTCTGTCCTCCCACGTTTGCAGCTCTTATAAAAGCCGAAACCCACCAAATTGTTCATATTCATGCCTAAGCACTCGCAAGTGTCCAAAATTGTCTGTTGAGTGTGTGTCGAACTCAGTAGCCTTAAACAATATTATTTTTTTATGCCATGAAATTCTCGGACTGCATACACAAAATTTGGTCCTGGCACAACCAAATCATCACTCAAAACTTTGATTTTCAGTTGATCTGTGCAGCTTATTTCTTTTTTAATAAATCGCTCCAATGCCCAGCCCGATACTGCCGAAATATTCACTTTAGAGAGAGAGACCTTCGATATCTTCGTCTTTCGACCCGAACTACTCGTAGCACTACTCGAAGTTCCGCTGTCGTTAGCTTTGGGACCGAACTGGAACTAGTGGTAGACTTCGTTACTTTACGGTATTTAGTCCATTTCATTTTCGAATCACTAGATCTTATAAAGCAACCAATGGACACTGACTGATCACTAATCGACTGTATGAATTGTCACACTTACCTCTGAAGTCTCCACCTATTCTGTTGTACAGATCAACCGGGAAATTGAAGCCGCGTATTAATATCCTCATTATATTCTAGAACGTTTCGCAGATATCACGATTCGTAAATATTGCCAGTAGTTCGACTCCTTCTCCTTTTCAAGAACGTTCCCTCTCGCACTTTCCAGAGATTAAAAAATTACAATGAATCCGAATCGCCCTACCTGCGGCGCTACCTTTGTTGTGCAGCTTCCAAATGCTGACAAGTCAATTCTACATAGTGTTCAAGTTCGCTACGACAACACCGAAAGCGTAAGAAAAGTTTACGTGCAATATTATCAACAACAGGGTTATAGAACATTATCCGTCTTGCCTTGATAAGTATTTCTCTCCTAAAATTATCGTCACATTATTCAAGAAGACAAAAACCTAATTTTATCTAGTGTAAAATGAAAACTTTCCTGGTGAGGGGAGTCCACGAGTTACGACCCCCCCACCCTTGGATTCGCGCTATAAACAATAACAGGGTCCGTAGAACATTCTCCGTCTTGCCTCGATAATTATTTATCTCCTTAAATTATTGTCACATTATTGAAGAAGACAAAAACCTAATTTTATCTCGTGTAAACTGAAAAATTTCCTGGGGGAGGGGGCTCGAGATACCTGATGCCCACCTTGGATACGCACTATTAACAATAACAGGGTTATAGAACATTCTCCGTCTTGTCTCGATAATTATTCCTCTCCTTAAATTATCGTCACATTATTCAAGAAGTCAAAAACCTAATTTTATCAGTGTAAACTGAAAAATTTCCTTGGGGAGCGGGGGTGGGGGGCCCTTGAACCACCTGATACCTACCTTGGATACGCGCTATTAACAATAACAGGCTTATAGAACATTCTCCGTCTTTCCTAGATAATTATCTCTCTCAAATTATCACCATATTATTCAAGAAGCCAAAAACCTAATTTTATCTAGCGTAAACTGAAAATTTTCTGAAGGGGGGCTTGAGCCCCCTGATTCCCACCTTGGATACGAGCTGTTACCAATAACAGGGTTATAGAATATTCTCCGTCTTGCCTCGATAATTATTTCTCTCCTTAAATGAACGTCACATTATTTTATTTGACACCACAAGAAACAAAATATCTCATTTTATCTAGTGTAAACCGAAAACTTTCGGGGGGGCTTGAGCCCCCTAAGCTCCCCCCCTTGGATACGTGCCTGGGAAGCAGTCACGTTTATTACACCCTTACATTTACATACAATATTATAAAGTTTTGCTTTTAGATCTCGCACAATGCCTTTTTCACAAAAATGGGCAATCTCGCATTTTTTTATATCAATCAAGCTGTGATATTTTAGTTTTCTTCCGTTAGTTTTCTGATAATAGTTTTCACAGCTTTCCATAGCATTTAGGCATGATTTCAGTTGACAAGAACAAAATAATCTTATTTCAAAACATAGAGCAAAAAGAAATCCAACGCGCTTAAGTTAAAACTCCCTTACATTGGAAGCCTGGAGAGAACAAAACAGGGGTTCTTTGTAACACGATTTCTTGAAAACCATTTTACTCATTTGAATCAACTTTGTGATAAATTGATTAGAAAGGATGAATCTTAACAGTAAAAGTTGTAACTCTTCCCCTGCTACTATATTTTAGAAGATATTCGTTATCAAATTTCTCAATATTTGCATAAGGAACCAGCCTTTTCCGTGCCGAGTGTTTCGATGGTGACGTCATGCATCCACGGACAACTGCGCATACGATCTGCGCCGCCGAACGAGCACCACCTGAGCCAGTGTGTGTGTGTGTGTAGGTATGCAAATAGTAGGTATGCAATGTAACACATCTAACAGTTTTTCCTTTTGGGTCTAAATAGTAATTCCCTAAGCTTGTAGGTTAGCTTGAGTGATAGGTATTCCAAGTGATATGTGCAATTTCTATTACCTTAGATTTAAACATGTCAGTATTGCAGACTCAATAGGAAGAATGGTGTATTATAAGAGATCGTGTGGACATGAAAGTGAGATCTTGTTATACACAGATGCAATCGACAATATTATATCGAGTGTATTTGCAAGCGATATATCAAGTCGATTGAGGTTGGTTCTCCGGCGCAAGTCTGTAAGGTACCTTGCGTCCCTCTTCCAACTGAAAAAAAGAGGCCCTCAGAGATGGTAGAGACCAATGTACGTAGAGACGTTGGCTTCGTTGTGAGGCTTTGAACTGATATCTACCTGTACCAACCAAGCCGCATCTTTTCAGGATCTTAAGATACACAGATTACGAAGGAACCATCGACAGAATTATGGAAGTTTATTGCACAGACAGGAAAGCATATCAGATGTTCACGGCCTCATAATCAACAACACAAGGATGTTCACAGAGATGAATTCTAGGTGCAGAATTGTGGAATCTAAACATGGACCATCTCTAAAAAAAATAGGAAATATTTCGGAATCAAAAGCACAGACTATGCAGATGACGTAATGATTGTAATATAAAGTCATTCAAGAACAGAGTTGAGAGGAAGTCCAGCATTGCGATAAACTCTTTCCAGGACTTGTGTAATATGGCGAAATTGATGATTGCCACCCAGGAAACCCACTTCATAATTCTAAAGGGTAAGCTGAATGCTAATATACACCCACAGATAAAACTCAGAGAAAAAATTTAGAAGAGTAGAGGAAGCTAAATATCTAGGTGTGAAATTTCGAGAAATGCAAAGATGACATGGAATACGTAACTTCAAAAGCTGAGTCTGTAATAAATAAATTGGTAGCAATAGGTTCGAATACATTCAGACTCTCTATGTCGCTTATAAACCCATACATATTCATAATCTACAACGCGATTGATTCTTTCGACGGACCAATCCGAGTAGACTACCTATAATATTCAGTCCGTTCGATTTGGCTCTGTGCCGAGATAGCGCGTGACATGGCGCAGATGCCGGCATTTTCGTCTCGTAACGTCTCGCTTATCTACGCACATATCTTTAGCATGTAGACAATTATATTTATATTTAGAGCTGAGCCGATACCACTTTGAACCGATACCGATACCGATACTTGAAAATTGCAATAATTAAAATTGGTTCAAACTTTTGATCAATATTGGTGTGTAAATATTGTTCTGCAATTTTATGCATCAATTTACCAAGAAATTTACTTCAGAATATCCAGGAATTTCATCAGAATATAGATAGTATGTAATCATAAAATACAGTTTTTCGTGCAAAATTAGTGCAAAATAAAACGAAAGTTATATATAAATATAATTATTTTAATTATATAGGAAATATAAAATTAATTTATTGATACAAAACCTCTTGTCAAATAGGATTGATAGTGAATATTTTATAAATGCAATACTATATAACGTTCGAAAATACAAAACAAGAAAAAATCATTATTATCAGTAAATTTGAAAAATGGTGGTGAATCTATAAAAATTTTAATCTATGATTTTAACTATGACTTCCCTTAAAATATTATCTTTAGGTATAAGATTAGATTTACTGTAAGAACCATTATGAGTTAATCCTTTGATATTACTCTGTGACATAGAGTGACATGCTGTATAAGGTTTTTTTAAACTATTCTCAGGACCCTCCGATATGTATTTCTAGATACGTGTCTGGTTAACAGTTGCAATTAAATTAAGTATTGGTAGCAATTTACCTATACCCAGTTTTTTGGAAACATAAGTTTAATGCTTCATCGAAGAAAGTAGCGAGTCTGAAGATCCGCTGAATTCCTTCCTAAGTTCATATTTCTAATTTTACTCATTACTTCCAAGATTTTTAACATTAAGGAACACCGTGAAACATTAAGGAACCTTCTTTCTCCTAAGATGAATAATTTGACAAGTCCTCTCAAAATTAAGAGACCAGATCAAATTCTTGATGTTCTTATATTGAGAGCTTTCAATTTCGCTTAATCCCAGCGTGGGCATGGGTGTTTTTTATGAGTGTCTCTTCATTAATTTCATCATATCATCATTATCTTCGCGATTAGCCAAAAGTGGTAGAAGAGCGAAGTGAATAAAAATCAATCAAACTTTCAATTTCACTTGAGAAGAAGAAACATGAACTAATACAATTTGGCAAATCACTATAGCGCTGCACTTTCATCTTGAAGCTTCCCTGGTGATGGACGATGATGAGAATTTTCTGTAATAAGGGCCATCTGAATTCTGGGCTTCTGACTTCTCTTTATATTGTGGCATATTGCTTTTGTGTCGTATTTCAACTATAGTAGATCAGCTTGGGCTAATTTAGATTAATCAACACATCATTGTGTTAGGTGCGAGGATTGGTTAGGTTTTGTATTTGTAGAGCAGGTTAGGTGCAATTACCGTCATTTGGGTTAGGGTTAGTCAAGTTAGAATCGTGGGTGTCCATGACTAGAGCAAGTGTCCATGACTCCTTAGAAAGAGGACGTAAGCCTAAAATAATTGATTTCACACAAAGATTTTCTCGTCAGTTACAGAAATTTACATGAGGGACTGGTATTAAGATTGATACACACCGTCACAATAGCACTATAACTTTAAACTGAACCAGTGTCTTTTTAGGGGTGTGTGTCTTGGTTGCCCACCTCCCTAGCAAAAAATGCTCTCTTACCCCTATCTGGGAAACAAATCTTGGATGTTCCATGTATTGTTTGGCAAAGAAACTCTCCCCTTGTTGCCCCACATATTTGTCCATGCGAAACAGAATGTCGCATATCACGTTACGATGGGGCACCCTGTACTGCATTCGAAGCCCCAACTTGCTGCAAGCTTTCGAATATTTGTATCTTTCAGTGCTACACACTGACATTGCTCCACTCGAATCTCCAGCATTTTCATCCAATTTTTAAAACTCTAAATCGTGACTTCATTAAATTTTTTATCGTTTTTCAAAAGTTTGTTTTTAAAACTCTATCTTACCAGTTGTAATTTTTCACTATTTAAAATCACTCAAGCAAATAGTTCAGAACACATTCATAATTAAATCATAAAGTGTTCTTCGAGAAATGATGTGAAAGTTGATTTAAAATTATTGAAGAAGTTGGATTTAATGAGAGAGAGCACTACACAAAATCAATATGGCGTTGTATTGTATTTCAATATGGCGGATAGAAAGAGCCGAAACATTCTCGAAATTCATAGGCACATAATAGGAGGAAATTTTCTTGCTTTGACCATTTGAAAAACATATGTCAGTTAGAGATTCTGATGGCTGAAAACTCTGTCCTAAAGAAATGGATTCTGTGCCTCCAGAAAAGAAGTTTTAGTTCTAGAAGGACAAACAATTCTTCGTTTCAGTTTACTTGTCCTTATTGTAAGGATAGACACGTACAAGATATAAACTAAACCACACAACAAATGTTGTCCCCCGTGGCTTTGTGCCAAGAAGACAATGCTACACTGAGTAACCTTCAAAGGTGTCATATTTCAATGCTGGAAAACCGGTACCTTTCCCCCCAGACAAGGTGGAAGTTACTGGGGAACCAGAGAGGCAGTCAAGCAGGTGGAATCGTCGGTCCGTCTTCCAACATAAGCCTAGGAAGTCTATTGGCAACTATCGGCAGTCGCTATGGCAACTCTTCGAGAGCTGTGTTGTGGGATTCCAGTGAATCCTCTTCCTCCAGCGAGTTCCAGAGATCCATCCGTGGCGCATGCTCCAGTCAGAAATCACGGGCTGGACGCTGACGGGAAGAAGGTAAGTAGCTTCCGGGAGGCGATGACAGATGACCAGGCTGAGAGGGGGAGAAGCTGTGCGGACCACTTTTATTTCTCCGCGTGATGCTTTCCAGAAGTCGATAACGGGTTTCTCGGTAGAGTGAAGCTATCTCTGTTCAGTGATGTTAGCTTTGTTTGGCAGAAATTCTCTCGCAGAAAGCAAAGTTTTCTCTTTCGATATAACTTCATGAACCGATTTCCCCCGTTGTGTCAACTATGTATTGACTGAAAAAAAAAAAAACAAAAAAAAACTACTGCAGCTATATGGATAATTTTTGGTTGAATAACCTAAATACTAGATTGCGACATCCAGTGATTTATCCATACACCCGTAACACCCTCTAAAATTTCCTAAACGCCGCATTTAAATTTTTCATCAAGGCCCAATTTAAGATAAATTTGGCTCTAAATTTACCCTTACACCCTCCGTAGAAAACGAAACTTGCGCACCTCGTAGTAAGTTGAAATGTATGATCATTACATCAACAAAGTGTCAGTATCCTGCTGCTAATTTCAAGATTATACGGTTTGTATTAAGGCCCGATAGAGTAAATTAAAGATGGAAAAGAATTCTGGATAAATATCTCATGACAACGTAAGTTACATTACTTAGATTGTTTTTGGCCCATGTGAGTCTATGTCTATTTTGGCTTGATTATTTCCCTTTCCACTTCTCGAGTTAATCGCGACGATGAATAATAAACAGACGACACAGATGATGGGCCACACCCAGGTCTAGAGCCTCTCCGATGGCGGTGTAGTAACGCTGTCGCCGGTAATCAAACGGTCACGGGATCGATCCTCGGTGGACACATATTCCGCATTAGTTCAGGTCCCACACTATTTCTCATGTCCCGATATATAAATTGAGTATAAAGTGAACTATAAACATAACCAGGGTTTGAATCTGCAACATCAGACATCTTAGAACGTTTCACTGACCACTCCATCGGTGCCTAGTGAGTCAACAGATGGCATCCATTGTTCTTTTCTTCTATTTCCTTTTGAGTCTACCTGCCTTATGTTCAGGTACGCTAATCAGGACTGGACCTGCAGTTTAAAATAGGATAAGAAGCACTATAAATATGACTTTACCCGGGACCGAACCCGGACCCCTTGATTACAAGGTAACGCCATCGGGGGGACATGAGCTCCAGCAGTGAATAAATACAGGAATGACATTTGGGAGACGAGCGAATTTTACTAGGATGTGTATATATATAATCTTGGGTTTATCGCATTGTGCCGTGAAATGATTTGCATAAGGTCGTCAACTTTATTCAGCGCTAAACATTTGTATCATCAGGAAGGGAGGGGGGGGGGGACCGTGCACAACGAAAACAGAGACGTTATATTTAACGTCGTTGATTTTTCTGAAAACTAACCAAGAGGGAAGTTATAAATATAGAATCACGGGGGCACTCAGATGCAAGCGAAGGGTAACCTTTTCTTTTCATTGAGAGAAGAGTCAACAAATAACTATCCACTTTCGTTCTCTTTTTTTATTATTTATTTATTTACCACCTACAAAAGAACTCTTGCTCCAATTTCAATAGGTGTACATAGAATGATGAAAATTCATGAATACCAATTATACGACTAAATTATTTCTGTGCCTCCCCGATGCTGTATTGGTAACGTCATCGCCTTGTAATCAAGGGGTCCCGGTTCGATATCGGTGGAAGCACATAGTGGTTTGTATCCCAAATTAAATTGTAGGTCCAATCCCGATTAGCCTATCGTCTATAAAGTGGACTTAAAAATGCAGAAGATTGTATCATCCTCATTATTCATTCGAAGAACCTCCGTTTTCCAAGACTACTATTTTTTACTACCAGGCGATGCAGGCTGCAAGACAAATATATTTAGATTTAAAACAGCAAAATTAATAACGAAAATTTCATTTTGCCTTCTGAAAATATGTCAAATAAGGTGGCAAGGTTAAGGTCGTTAAGCAGGAGCATCGACTAACATCTCCAAGGCAAACCGGTTATTTTATGTATTCTTAGCGTCTTGGAATCTTCCTCAAAAGCCAGTCAGGTTCAGTCGGTTACCAAGACCCTCACCTAATGTACGACATCTCAGCCTCTAAGGTCAACCGGTGGATGTGGGACGCAACGACGTACAGCGTGGCAACGAAATCACCTGGGATATTACTCATTTCCTGTTGCCATGTTTGCTGGTCCTATTCTTTCCCGGGAGGGACCCAACCCCCAACTACGTCACATCGTATTTATTGCTGTTACTTGCCTCCATGTCACGTAGGATTTCTAAAAAAACGACTCAACGAAACGTGATCGGAATCGTGTAATTACCCACCACGGAACCTGCACGATGAACTGCAGAGCTTCGACTGCAGTACATGAGCAGCGTCCATAGACATACAATTTTCATTTAAAGTGAAATAATAAATATCATCAATAACAACAACCATAATTAAAGTTAACAATAATCATTGATCGAAGTGGAAGTGGGCAGTGATTTATCCACACAATCCCAACACCCTCTAACCCCCTCCAAAATTTCCTCAATATATCCCCAAATACGAACTCCCCCCCCCCCCAGATGGAAAATTCTGGATAAACCACTTTCACTTGAGAACACTTGACTGGGTTGCAAGTCATCCAGACAAAAGAAAAGTTCCGCAAAGCCTTGTTTCAGCCCCTTCCCAAGATTGTTTTTATTTTTTATTTTTGTAAGTGTTTCTTCATCGTATCTTTTTTCAACCTTATTGTAGCAGCTGTGTTGTCTCTCGGGAATCTGTGGAGCAAGGGGAGAAAGTTAGTGGGCGGATCAAAGCAGTGAGCGTTATTGCAAACAGCTGGTAGCTCAGCCGCGTTTTGCCCTCACGTATCCTCTCAAGCGTTCATTGGTCGAGCACTCTCGAGTCACTACTTGCAGAGACATATTTTCGTTTGCTGGCTCCAGAGATTCCATTGACGGTGTAGAATAGATAGACATAAAAGCAATGGAAAGCAAGAAAAAAAATACAAATATGGCAAGACCCGAATAAACATTTCCCCACTTAACAGTTTTCACCCAATAAGGATTACAATAAACAGATTAAGAATGAAAATTGATACCGTTGAACTCACATTGCAAGTTAAGTTGCAATTACAGGATATAGAATCTCTGGAAAACATGACTTAATCTCTTACTAGCATATATATTATGATATATAATATTTTCTTCTCGTGGATTGATTTGCTGTTGACTTGATATTGTAATAACACGATTACGTCTACTATATGTAAGAAACCGTATTCATTTGCAACAAAATGTACTAATGAGCACTCTTCAAACGATTTACTCAAAACTTGAAAAATTAATCACTTTTGATTAAATCAAATAGTCAAAAGTAACATTGAGTAAAGTCATTGAATTCTATCACGAGAATTGTCTGTATCCTTCCGCTTTCATTTGTACGAATCATTGCTCCGGAAGAAAATATTCCCCATTTATTTCAACGTTGTTTGTCAGAAAAAAATGGCAATGCTTAGAACAGTTTACGACGTGCTTTGTAACATTTTCCAAGGGAGTCAAAATCGAAAAGTTACGCACACACAGAAACACACACATACACAGATGGAGAGAGAGAAATAAAGACGCAAAACGCGGCAGAGAGAGAGAGAGAGAGAGAGAAAGAAACTAAGAAATATGGAAGCGAGAAAGAGATAGAGACGCGAGAGAGGGGAAGAGAGAGGGAGAGAGAGAACGAGAGAAGCGATAGAGAGAATTAAATAGAGAAGCGAGAGAGGCAGAGGTAGAGAAGGGAGAGAAAGAGAGAGGCAGAAATAGAGAGAAACAGAGAGAGAAAACTAGATGGGCGAGAGAGAGAGTGGGAGAAGCTAGAAAGATAGGAAGACCAAGAAATATAGAGAGAGAGGGACGTTGAAATATAGAAGCAAGCTAGGGAGGAAGAGACAGAGAAGGAAGAGAGATAGCAGAAGATCGATAGAGGGAAAGAATAAAGAAGAATCATAGAAAATTGGAGGAAAAAATATAGAAAAAAATAATGATTAAGAAGAGAGGAAGCAAACACGAAAGAGGAGGTGCTATTCCTGAGAAAAGAAGATTGAAAGGTGAAGGAAGAAAACGAAAGATATACGTAGAAGAGTTACAAATAATAGGGAGGGAGGAAGAAAGGACAGGCAGGTAATTTTGCTTATCCAAAAGGATTGGGGGAAACTTTCCTTGACACTCCCGGTCACCTTGTGATCAAGGAGCCCCGGGTTTGATATCCGGTGGAAGCACATAGTGGTTCGGATCTCACTTTAAACTGTAAGTCTAGTCCCGATTAGCCTATCTGTGCATAAAAATCAATCCAAACAATTCACTTCAATCGAATCTTGAAGAAGTAATGGGCATGTCATTAATTGATTGATTGATTTAGTTTATTTTACCTGCCCTTTCCACCACCTTTGGCTAATCGGGAAGATGTGGATGAAAGATGAGATGGATGAAGTGACAATCACAAACAAGGACAACACGCAGCACAAGTCCGATAGGGGGTTCCACTGGCCATGGCTCCAGACGTCAGAGCCTCGCTAGTTTGCAAAATGAAGTCCAGGGTGTACTACGTAGATGTGAGGTTGACATTTGACTGTCCTGAAGAGGACTACTCTATCTATTCTTCTACCTAATTCTTATATTTATATCCAAAATTTTTATGTTATACGTATCTTTATATCTTACTTATATCTTATCTATAGGGTAAGCGGGGGGAATTGGGAGGTAAGTTTTTAAAACGAAGCTGTGTAGACTAAGATACTTGTTTTAAGACTTTGGACCTAATTTATTATCTTGAGAACCTTCAATTACCATGTATTAAACACACTTTAATTTTTTTACCTCCCTTATTTTATGCATTAAAAAAATTAAAATGTAATTTACAACCCAATTACTCCCATGGGGGTAATTTGGAGGTATACTTAGAACTCACAAGATATTAGTGCTACAGTTTGTGGACAAAAGGGTGTTAAGAAAGAAAGTAAACTACATTTTACATTCAGTTTTAATAGGAGTTTTTTTAAAAAATTAAAAATGATTTTAAGAAAACTTCGCAATTTTCTTAAAACTAAATAAAACAATATTATCCCAGTATTCTAGGGCTTTGAAAAACCTACTGCTTACAGTTTATATATGTAGGTAAATGATAATACGTACAGTAAATTTTTTGTTACAACCTAGAATTTTTTAGAGTATCTCAAAACTTTGAAAAACATATGGGTAATTGGCAGGTAGTTTTCTCCCCCCCCTTTACCCCCCCCTCTTTAAAGTGCATGTATTAAGATTTTTAAAAATGCTTCATACTCCTTGGAGTATATTTACTTGTTTTAAGGCTAAAAATCAAACAGTTCCCACTTGACAAAATATTAGTGTTACATTTAGTTAATGCAGGACAAACATGGTTTTTCACTTTTAAAGTCAGAAAAGTGCAGTAGTCGAAACAATATTTTTTAACTCGCTAGAGAATTGAAGCAAAATGCTGAAAAAAATACAATTAGTGCCCAATGAATAAAGCTATCATTCCATGTACTAGTTATTGTTTTATTACAATACAGGAAATTAATAAAATTAAAATAACATGCTACCACCCATTTACCCCACCCACCCAATTCCCCCCGCTTACCCTATTTATTCATACATCAAATGGAATCAGCCCTACCCTGTGGCCGAGTGGTTAGCACATCGCGCTGCGACGCCAAGGGTCCAGGGTTCGAATTCCGGTCGGGCTTGGTTGTTTGTGAATGTCCATTCATCAATTTCATCATTTCATCACTCATCCCCATCTTCGCAAAACTCGAAGTAAAATAAACTAAATCATATCAAATCAAATGGAATCAGGACGTAGGATCGACCTTCATTAGGAATTACTTCTTGGCATACGAAGGTCACTATTTATATTTTGAGCCTAACAATGAACAAACAGGAATTTGGCATTGAAAACTGATTTATTGTTTTTCGAAGTATTCTCCTTTATGGTCAATACACTTTTGCATTCGTTCGAACCATTCGTCAAAGCAGTTTTTCCAATCTTCTTGAGATACCTCCATAATATGGTTTTTGAAGGCATCAACAGCGTCTTCCGCCGACGAAAATCGTTGTCCACGCAATTTATTCTTGACATTCGGGAACAAGAAGAAGTCATTGGGTGCCAAATCAGGACTGTACGGCGGATGACCCTTCAATTCGATTTTTTGACTGTTCATAAAGTCGGTTGTTAGACGAGATGTGTGACAGCTGGCATTGTCTTGATGAAGAATGATCCTACGGCGTTTGTTTGTTTTCCGTATTTGACCGAAGACCTCTGGCAAACAAATTGTTGTGTACCATTCAGAGTTGACCGTTCTACGTTCCTCTAAAGGCACAGTTGCCACATGACCAGTTTTCCCGAAAAAACAGGCGACCATTTGTTTCGATGTGCTTCGAGCGCGAACAACTTTTGTTGGATTGGGTTCATCTTGAAACACCCATACAGTCGACTGCTGTTTAAGTTCCGGCTCATATGCATATATCCATGATTCGTCACCTGTTACAATCTTATATACGTCTTTTGAAGCACCACGATTGTATTTATTGAGCATTTGTTTGCACCAATTGACGCGAGCGTCTTTTTGAGTTTTTGTCAAATTGTGTGGGATTCAACGAGAACATACCTTTCCCATAGCTAAATGATCATGTAATATTTTATATATGCTGGTGGAACTAATGCCTATGGTTGCCTCAATCTCACAGTATGTCACATGACGATCTTGCAGTATTAGGTTTTGCACAGCATCAATGTTTTCTTGAACAACAACTGATTTTGGACGACATTCGCGAATCTCGTCGGTGAGCGAATGGCGGCCACGATTAAATTCGTTATACCAGCGTTTCACACTGGCAAAGGATGGGGCTTTATCGCCAAATGTGGAAGTAAGTTGATCGATGCACTCTTGTCTTGATAATCCACGTCGAAAATCGTAAAAAATCATCGCACGAAAATGTTCACGAGTTAATTCCAATTTATTGTTGTCGTGCAATCTCCAAGGCAACATAAACAACACAAATGAAGCTATTGACAAAACATTTGAAGTACGTTATGGTCAATAATGCCAGACGATTCCGTGCAAACGTCAAATCGCGCCTAACTTCAATCAGTGTTGCCAAGGCTCAAAATATAAATAGTGACCCTCGTATAGAACAGAGCCAAGGTCCTCGAGAAAATCGTCTGGCGAAGAGGAGCTTCAAATACATCTGGATTTGGCAGAATGGCACCCAGCAAACAGTATGGAATAAAAGGTAGCAAAAGCATGCACGATAAATTGAAATTTAGTCGGGTGAGTAATGTGAGAGGGGCGAGTGATGGATGGAGGATTGCTTCCCAACACCCCAATTCCTGAAGCAGGGTAACCTTTTACATCCCTCGAGAGCATGCCGTTGAGTTTGTCGTATCGTCTATTCCATCTACTTCAATACACCATTAAGTCTCATCTGGAGACGCAGAGGCGAAGATATAGTACAAGCAATGCAAGCACTGCTTGCATTATTCGAATATCATTTAATGTACTTAATGTTTTAGCCTTATTTCGTTTCCATCACACTCGATTTCGCGAAAAATTACGGCCGCAAACTCCCTCAGCAGTTCTGTAGCAAGCACCAGCCTCAATGCTTGCTGCTGCTCTGCGGGAAAATAACGCGCCCGAAGGAGTCACATGGCGAAGCATGAAATTCGAGTGGAACCCGTCCACAACGCTTACACCAAAAGCTCTGCTTGCTGAGCTTGCGTTATTCCCGAAAATAGCCGAGCTCAACCGAAAGCAGAAGAATATATTGCCACCAAAAACTACGAGTAAAGAATATTTGTCTTCATGAACACGTAAACAAGATCGCGAATATAAAAATAATTCTTAGTCATAAAATAACTAAAATAAGTTATTATCATTGTTCTAAATTCCATATATATATATATATATATATATATCATTTTATATTACAATTTATTTTAGATTTCGCGAATTGTAAAACGCGTAAAAAAAATGGATATTGGGAGCTCGGGCGAGATGGTAAAGGGCGGGGGTTTGTGTTTCCAGTAAGTGAAATGTCTGCACCCCCGTGAAGAGTTTCTCCAGGGAGGGAGGAAAGATTCGACGGACCTTGGTCTGCACCCTGTGTCCAGCTCGGTCCAGCTCAAATTACGTCAAAAGTGTTAACCGCACCAGTGTTTGCAACTGCCACATTATTTACACAGTAATTCAAGTGAGCTGTTTCACAAATTTTACAACCACATTCAATAAATTGACTGCTTTTGAATAAAACTTGGGGTGAAAATAAAGCTATCTAAAAAGAACTCTCTACTGATATTTACACAGCACAATTAAATCGTATACATTGTACACATTATGAACACAAGAACATGTTTTAAGTTTTATTATTATGAGACAAGTGGTGCTCCCAGGATTTTTTGTAGTAGTCTCCTCATTTTGTCATCTTTTCCTGCCTTTGACTTTCCTTTCCATAGGAATACTGGGCCAAAGGGGGGGCCAACCCTCCCCCGGCCCCGGACACGCCTCTGTATTTCACTTTATTACTTAAATATTATGTATATACTCTTTCTGCTGTAATGATTCTGATTCCATCGCTTAATTTCTATCTTCAAACTGATATATCTTTCCTTCTCATGATGAATAAAATTAAGGAAATAGGTTGACTTTCGGTCGTTTCAGAGATTTCCAAAGTGATCTTGCGTGGATGCTTTCCAGTTGTGGAAAGAGCGTGGGAGTGTCTTCACGTTTTGAGAACCTTGAGGACCTAAGATTTGTTGAATTGTTCGATAGCGGGAAATTTCCTGTATATGTAAAGGAGTTTGGAATTTATTGTGGTGAGTACATCGTCTATGCATGTGTTTCTTTGGTTTGAAATGAAATTTTTAAAGTTTGTGTTTAACTTTTTATTTTAATGTTTGACTCCGAATGCGATTTTTAGGGTGCCCACAAATCCTAAATTACAATCACGCAGTGTAAATTAAATAAATGAGTTATTTTACCTAAATCCGTTTGGTCACCGTTTGCCCACATTAAAAAATAATGAACAAATAAAAGTACTAATAAATAAATAAGAAATTACGTACCCCTTTAGTCGTATGCGGAAAGTTCGCATATGTAAGACGTTTACTACCATACGAATAACGTTACCTGGAATTTCGAAAGTAAATGTGACGTTTGAGGATCATATGGTTTATTTTTAGAACCGTCATTTTATTATGATATTTTGACAAATCCAGCGACCGGGCCAATGAGGCTATAAACCTTTAATCCCCCTCTTGGCGTGCCATTGTACTACATGTTTTGTTGTACTGAAACATTGCTTGCCTCCTTCGTAAGACTACGCTTCGCTACTGCTGGAGAGGTACAAAATAATGAAAAATACATACAAATCGGCTGAACCAATCATAAAGTACAGTAGCGCCCCTTCCAAAAAAATAAATTTACGTTTCTCCCGGATTTCCCTTTGTTTTGCCTCACCTCCATTGAGGCCTCTTGGATGCAGAGCGGACAGCTTCAACTTCGTTTTGGGGGGTAAAGACCTCCCCTAACTGTAGTCTGCAACTTTGACCATAAATCTTGCTCCAGGCGGACGAAGGGGCAGCGGGGATGCTGTGGAAAGCCTGCCTCTCATCTCTTTCTCTGCTGCGTCTTCTCGTAATGAAGGAGGCGGGAATTCTCTCTCTCTCTCTCTCTCTCTCTCTATCTCTCTCTCTCTCTCTCTCTCTCTCTCTCTCTCTCTCTCTCTCTCTCTCTCTCTCTCTCTGTCGCGCCATCCACGGCTTGCCTCGCAGAATGGGAGCTTTGTTTGATGAAGGCTTCTTTCACCCTGCATGTAAGGATAATGGATCCTTAGTTATCCTAGCAGATTTGTTCCTCGTGAGTGGATGTAAATAGCGATGTGAAGTCCTGATAATTATTCTAGTCTTTGGATTAATTACGTGAAACATGCTACAAAGCGTTCAAACATAAATGCAAAATTACAGCACCTCTCTGGATAAAATATTGATACATACAAGATACGTCAAGTAAGAAAAATGATTTCGATGTTACTATCAATGAAAGTAATATTTGTGCAACAACAAAAAAACACATATATATTTATATATTAGCTGGATGATCCATATATAAAGTTTTCTAGGCAGTGCCTTGGAGTGGTGAGCTTGGAGTGCTGTTCTGGGTTCGAATCCTGGGTAAGGAACAGATGTGTGTTTGTCCTATCATCTACTTCATTAGTTCAAAATTTATCGTTATTTTCGAGATAAACCTTGCTGTGTGGTTTTTCCGCACACAGCTGCAAAATGGAAAGTATGTATGTAAAAGCGTACTTCTTTGTACATGCTCTGGCCTAGGTTGCTTTTTGCCCGGTAGTCGGGGAAGCCAACGGTTGCTTTCCCTCAACGGCTTCCCCGTTTGGAAGGTAACAATAGGACCTTGCCTCGGTGGTTGGGGGCGGGTCGTTTGTCGGAGGTATAAATACCGGTTCCGACTTGTTACGGCCTCTCTTATGCTCTCAGATTTTCAGGCTCACAGATCGCAGAAAGTGGCAGTCCCTCAATGGATTGACAGTTTTTTGGATGCAGCGATACACACAGAGCGTAAGCGCCGTAGCCATGTGTAGGGACCTCTGCGTAATAAACTGCGGGGGCAAACTGTTATGGGGCAAAAGGCAACCGGGAGCAGTTGATATTGGACTTGTTATGAAAAGATGTATATACGGCGAAGGGTAGAAGTGTAAATAAATGTTGTACATAAAGAGAAAACTACGTGAGACGTTATTCATGTCAACAACCTGTATGAGATCGATATTTTCGTAAAATAGAAATGTACATATCATAGTCTTGAGCCTTTTGAATTTCGACATCGAGTAGATACATCAAATACAGAAAATCGACTTGTGACAATTACTTTTGTCACCAGTCTTTTTTGTAGTTTATGTGAGTGTATTTTAGAATTTCGTAAATACTCTTAACAACTTTCTGTAGCCAGTTGTGCTTTTTGGCTTTTCTTGGATTTTCGGTTCTAGACGGCGAGTGTAGGAAAACAATAGCGAGTTGTGGAATTTATGACACTAAGGGTGACTTTACTTGTCCAGCAATAGGAACAACGTCCAAGTTGCCGACCGAGGGGGAGTTCTTTGGCAACACGTGTGAGGACTGCTCTGTTTTTTTTTTCTTCACCGCCAAACCTCCCAAGTAGACAACGAGCCTGGAAGAAAGACCACCGTCCAGCATTTTTTCTAAGCTAACGAACTGCGAGGCGGTTGATTTTTGAAGTTTCAAGTTTTCCTTAAATACCCCTGGACTCCAGAGGACCGACACAGTTTAGCGCCATATTCAGACCGAACACCATCTCCGCGTCACTTTGCACGAGTTACGGAACTTTGCTTTGTTTTAACCTTTCGACCGCGTCGTGTTAATTGCCGTGAGTGTGTGATCACAGTGACAGTGCCAGGAATTGAGGCCGTGTTAATTACGTGTTTCACGTGCTCCTGTTGTGTTTTTTCCCTTTTTTGGAAGGAGGGACATTGAATAACCATGGGCGGTTGAAAATTACGAGAGGGACGGGACCTTCGGGTTTCCGATTACTGCTGCCATGAAGCCAAGAGAAGAAGCCACGACGCCTGCTTAAGTATACGACGCCTTAAGTCAAGAGAACCGCACCACGACGCTTGCATAACGGCGTCTGAGATGAAAGCCACGCCGCAGCGACAACTCGCATTGCCAACCCAGGTGGGAGACGACAGTACAACAGTGAGACGGATGTTACGCCGAGAAAAGGAGAAGAGATAGAGAAAAGAGAGAGAGATGAAACGACGTCCGCCCTTAGACGACCCGACGCCCTGCGTATCCCCGAACGGCCATTGAAGCCATGATCGGATGCAACGCCCCGAGCAGACAGATGGAAGCGAGGTGCTTTTTCCGCCCATCTTCGTCGCCGCGATGGAAAATAGGAAGAAAAATGAATGTTACGTCTAAGTCGAAGAGACAGTTTTTGCCCGCCAGGAGGACAGACTGTCATAGCCACGAGTATCGTCGGGACGCCGCAACGAGGACAGTTGACATCAGCGAGGACCACGCCGCCATTGAGTCGGTATAGTATCCTCCAGTTATTTCTTTATGTGTGAGAGTGAACATTTGTCCACCTACGTCGCCACTGGTTCGTCATAACACAAAGCGAGATGAAATCGAACAATGTTGCTTGCAATTACTAATTATTTTGGCCAATCAAATCCAAAGTACTATAAATCTTCAAAAATTAAGAACCTATTTCGCTCACCCTTCGAAATTCTATAAATGTAAAAGACCTACTATTTGTTATTGTTTTCCTATTCTCGCGCCGAGTATTTATATAATTAATTATTTGACTTTTACCGTGCTCTTTGATATATATATAGGTATTAGAAAACTAGGTACTAAATAATATAGCCAACTTAATCATTTTTAATATATCCTAGTTTATATTACAGTCGTTTGTATTATCAGCACTCGTGTACTTGTAATCAAGTTAATTTCCTCTTGTCATTCATTTAGTGTATGCTTATTCTTTTTGCATAGTGCCTCAACAAGTGTAATGTCAATTATTATTTACTTTTGGTAACTATGATGCCTCGCTAATCGCGTCTCATACGTGACAGAGCGCTGGCCGCGCTTATTTACATTGAAAGCAAGCCTAAGGGGCTAATAGAAATCTCAAATTCGAAGGTACACGGGAAATAAACCAAAGAGGCGGTTAGATATTTTATCATGTAATGGTATATTGTGTTCACCCCTGCAGCGTGTGTGTGTGTGTGAGTGCATGATGGAATGAGAGCGAGGGGATATGTACAAGTAATGTGTTATATTATCATTGTTGTGTTTATATTTGCCGAATACACGTATATATTCGTTATCCTACAGGTGTTCTTGATTCATTTATATGTATGTATAGATGTATATCCTCGTATAGTCGATATTTTTGGTTTTAGTCCTGAGTTTGAAGCTGTATAGCTTGTCTCCATTGACCAGAAGATTTATAGTTTTCTATTATTACAATTATTATTATTATTATTGCTATAAAATGAATAACAGCACCACTTTATGCACGACGTGGCTTACCGCCGGAGGTGTAAATAACCGACCCGGTGACATGAACCTGGAATTAAACCGTTAGCTGGTGGTAGGATTCGTGTTTCCTTAACCGGAGACGCGAACCAAGGACCGGCGACCGTCCAATCGGGCGCCGCGGAACCCTGAACCTACGGACCAGCGGTAGAGTAGTTTGGCACCTCGAACTGGGGACTTCGGTCTCCCGGACGACTGGTCAAACCCTTTACAGACTAGAGTGCCGATATCGACAATAACTATATTATCGCTGACCTCCGTGGCGGAATGGTTATCACAGCGCGCTACGACGCCAGGGGTACCGGCTTCGAATCCCGGCCAGGGCATGGATGTTCTTTGTGATCATACCTTCATCAGTTTCATCATATCATCATTCATCCTCATCTTCGTGATTAGCCAAATGTGCCAGAAAAGCAAAGTTTGGTTTGAGTTGGTGTTTTAAGTCCACTTTATGCACAGTAAGGCTAATCGGGACTGGACCTACAGTTTAAAGTGGGATGCGAACGACTTGTGCCTCCACCGGGTATCTAACCCGGGACCCCTTGATTACAAGGCAATGACGCAACCACTGCGCCATGGAGGAGGCCCTGAGAAGGAAAGCAAAGTAAAATAAACCAAATCAATAGATCAATCAACAATATTATCGACTAATTGATTTGCTTTATTTTACTTCGCTTTTTGTGCCACTTTTTCTCTAATTTGCAAAGATGGGGATGAGTTACGATAAGATGAAAACAATATTATCGGTATGGGTACATAGAAGTTTATATCTCTGGATAGAAGTTTATATCAGCGATCTTTTGACATTTTTAAAGATTAGTTTGACAGTAGTTTATCGCGGAGATTCACGTTCTAATTAAGATATTCTGCCAAGTTTCAGGCTGATGAACTCTTTCCATTCCTTGCACTGAAAGAAAATGATGGATATCTCTTGATACAAATTATTAAGACTGTGTTCGTCGGATTTCCAAGTCATTAGGTCAATCGAGCCGTTGAGGATCAAAGATAAATTATAATACAATTAAACAGACGATGGTCAAGCAAACACAATAGAACAAGTCCATGCCTTGCCAAAGATCTGAACCCATAACCAGTCCGGATTTAATGACCTCTATGCGCTGTGAACGTTTGTACGGTGACAAACTGTAGCCTACATGTTGTTATTACTAAGAATTTCGATTGCAAGTCGATACCAGCCTCAGTCATAGTAGGCAAAAACTACAAGTGGAGAAGACAAACGAGAAAGTATTCAATTTACGATTGAACTCCAAGTGCTCAAGTTCCAGCATCCCTTCTTTACATAAGAAGATCTACTCTCTCTCAGATCTTCTCCGACAGCCTTCCAAATTCCATTCCACTACAGTTAACTTCCCTCCAGGATTAAGAAAGAAGATTAAGGACTTGAGGAATGCTTTTCTCCTGCAAATTTCCCCGCCCGGGTGATTGGATGCTGGCGCAAGGAGTGAAGCAGACTGCCATGGGATGGTCTTCGATCGCGGAGGGATTTAAAGCTTCTCCTCTGAGCCTCTTTCCGCCCCGTTTCCCACGGCGCCCGAGAATGGGAGTAAAGTTTGGGATGCTGCAGACGCAAGGAACGAAAATACGTTTGGATTTGCCCACAAATGGCGCAGCAGAAACCTTGCGGAACGAAGTACGCAGGCATCCAGAAGGAGCGTTAAGCCTGATACGTCGACGACTTGAATATTCTGAGAGAATACTTAAGATTTTGAAAGCTTTTAATTGCCTTACTTGTTTCATTCATGCTGTTTTGCTCCTAATGCCGATGAAGAGTGTTCGGCAAAGTTTGGAATTATTCTTTAAAGTGTGATTCCTAATGCTCCTATGTTACCTGTAGCGGGAATCGAACCTGGGATTCTTTGATTATGTGCTTGTAATGTTAAATATGCTACCAGGCAGGCCTTGTGAAGATGATGTCATAAACGAATGGTGATGAAAAATTCAATAAGTATTATAATCATTATTATAATTTGAAATTAGAAATAGACTGATCATTGGTCGACAGGCTGATTAATTTTAGTGTATTCTCACGTTTATTGGATGCTGATTCCGAATACGAAGTATGATTTTCTATAGATGGTTCCATTTTTTTGTAACAAAACTACCCAAGATTTGACAGAATTCCATGATTGTCCAGTAAGGTGGGTTAAAAATTTGAAAAACATAGCTATATGGCTAAAAAGTTTTTTTTTTTTTTTTTTTTTACCGGGAGGCCGTGCGCAAAATTTATAATAATAATTATAACCCATGGCTCGACAGCCCTCCAAGGGCCTTGGCCTATCTCCCAACTGCCAGTCTCCCTCCCATAATCCTACCTAGAGGAGCGGAGATCTTCAACCAGTAATGGGGTGACGTGGGGTCAGCATGTCGAACCCTCAGATGTCCGTGACCGGGTTACGCTACTCACTCGTAGCTCCCCAATTTCCTCACGGTGGTGGGTTACCACCGGTCCTACACACAGGCCGAAAATCCAGAGACTGAACCCAGGCGGACTCGAACCAAAGCCGTCCCGCAGTCGGAGTTCAAAGCACAGCGCCTTAGGCCGTACTGCCAAGGAGGACGAGAAAAATTTATAGGAGACCGATATTTTCATATTTTTACTTCCTAAAGATAATTGTCTTTGTATGCTCAGTCGGTAACGCGTCTAACTGCCATGCTCAAGGTCCCGGGTTCGATCCCCGGCCGGTTCAAATCCGGGAACTTTTCTAACGATGGAAGCGGCCCCGGCACCCACCCAGCGTCGAATAACATGGGTACCTGGGGGAAACCCTGGGGGGTAAAGGCGGTCAGGGGCGTGATGCTGATCACATCACCCCCACTCACGACCGGATCAAGAAAGTGTGGGGCGTTACCCCCACACACCCTATACGCCTTCATGGCGTGGTGCTAAGCACAGGGGAGCACTTTACCTTTTTTTTGGTGTTTTGTGTTTATAGTACGAAAGAATGTATAAAAAAAGTGTTGGGATAAAACAATTTGTCTTTTAATCACGGAAGGTAAGGAGAGAAGCAAAAAAATGAACCAGTATTTCATGTGAAAGAAACCGTGCCCTTTAAGTGAGCAAGGTGGCTTAAATTTTAAGGCGGCTACGTCTTCACTGTGAGCTTTGGGTGTTGTAGCCTAAATATTTATACGTTTTGAACTTCCTTCAGCTATTTATATCGTACTTGTATGCATCGTCTTTTATCGTACACTGCATCAGATGATGGGCTCCTTAACGATAAAACGAACCTCTTTGCGATCCACCCCGTTGTCGCATCAGATTTGAGCTCCAGAAGTTACTTTTTAACTTGTCACCTCAGGATAGTAGATTAACATAGTGAAGTAGTTATACGTTCTCCAACTTTTGAAAAACATTTTCATTTAGTATTCAATATTCCAATTAAATATGTTCTGTTTGATATCAACTTATCGGTTTTGGCGGGTTAGTGAATTCGAACATTTTATTTTAGCGTAAGAATTCTTATTGTCATTTTTAAAACTGATGTTGAATGTACTATTATTCTAAATCATTTATGTAACAAACCAATCACATGTACATTCCTTGCTTTCCAAACATATTCAATTTGACATGTATGGCGTTAACATGTGTTACATTTCATATCCAACGCAGATCCATCTTTTTAAAAAATGCATACTGTAACGAACCTGAGAGTTTAAGGTTTTATATTTGTAAGAAGTTAAGATTTTTAATTGTTTGTTATTTCAAATAATGTGCAAGTTGTCACAGACAACTATAGTTAGATTGATACAGTTATGGTTGGAACTTGTATATATGTTTATAAATACGTCATAATCTCTTCGTGTTGACGTCACTTTCTCATCTCAACAAAGGAAGTGAACCCACCTGAATGTTTTTCACCTGACGACAGACTGAGTTTGGAAAACAGGTGAAGGTGAAGGATCAATAAGAACTTTTAAACGGATAGAATTCAAGTATAGATTTTCGGTTTTCAAGTTTTCTTCTGGCCGATAAGTTAAAATTAAGCAATTAATTATGTAATTTGACTTTCGCTATATGTGAGTGAATTGCCCAACGTGAGGTTAGGTTAGGTTAGGTTTAACTTAGCGGATTAACTTTCTGACGACTGGTGTACAACCGGGGGACGTTTCAATACAATGTACAGATATTTGTTCCATAAAAACTTCATATAGAACGTATTATTTTTCCGTAAGTCATCAGGAAATCATGTGGGATTTCAATTCACCCATACTTTCTTCTTTAGGTTGGTTTTAATTTTAATTTTAATTTTAATTTAAAATTTTGGGTGCGTCAGTACTTAGGCTATTTTGCACCCGTTACATTATACGGGGTCCAGGAGCCCCTTACCATCACAAACAACAACTCTAACGTTGCATAACTAAAGTCTTAAAATATTCTTACTTAGGTTAAACGCTGAGGCTGTAAACAGGCACTCAGCACACGTAAGGACAAAACACAGGACAACACAGAGAATTATACTGGCCATAAGGCCAGTCGCCAGAGCCTGGTTCGTCTGCAAAATGCAGTCCAGGGTGTACTACGTGGTAGTGAGGTTGACAATTGGGTGTACTACGTGGAAAGTCACCTCTTACACCCCAGGTTGGTTTTAAGTAACTCCACAAAATGTAAACGAGTGTTTATTCTTCATCCTACATTCTGCTCTAGCAGAGGTTGATATATTTGAAGTGTCGATATATTTCCTCAGAGTGTGCCTTTCGGTCTTCCTTCAGAACAAATGCAGCCAAATAAAGAAAAGAGGGCCATTTTGGTCTTATTTTTGTTTACCATTTTTTGTGTTATATCGTTATATTTATTTTTGTTCCTTTCATTTTTTACTATTTCAGAGTAAAATAGCCATTTGTGCGGTATATTAATTTCTCTCTCTTTATATACATATATATTGCATTTATATTTTACAGTTGGCTGTTAAGAATGCCCTACGATATTTTCCACCAAGCACTCATCATATCCTGACAGAAGAATTTGCAAATGAGCTCAAGGCTTATGGTCACATCTACATGTATCGCTTCATTCCTCACTTACCAATGAGGTAGGTATATGGTGCGTTTTCTTTGACAACGATTATTTCCTTGAGGATGGTGTACAAACTCCTTGCATGTTGTAATTTCCACTTGGGATTTGAGGTTACTTTGAAATTGAACATACTGGTATAAAATTAAGAAGCCTCTAATAAGTTTTGTGTAAGAGACGAGGGTTTCTGTTTCGAGGTATCATCTTTTTGCCCAAGTAGCAGAAACTTTGTCAGACGAGAACTTTGGACCTGCATTCAACTTGACCAATAACTATAAGTGAAGCAATTACCTCCTCACTTTTCAGTTCCCTCATCTGGAGAGTTCATGCTATGTAAACTCTGTATCTGATCTTGTTGGTCAATTTCCCAACCACTACAAATGCATGGAACACACTGTATCAAGTTGACAGGAGTTATGACGGTCTAAAACCGTCAATACTCGCTGCCATATAATATCGTAAAAAATGGTCATGACCGTTATTAAAGTATTACCTAACATTGTATGTGTAACGTAATTAATATAATTTTAAGGACAGCTTTGAAAAATAAATTTCAGATGTGCTACTCTATAATTTGTAGGTAATCATTATCTACCTTTATGCATTATAAAATAGCCTATTCAAATTTAAATAAAAAAAATTATGTCGCATTCTTGTAAATTAAAAAGCAGACTTACATTTTAACGATAGATTATTGTAAATTTTACAATGATTTATTTGTAATAGTGCACTTGATCCTGACTGAATCGTCTTGTGATTTCTGAACTACCAAAACATATGCTTAAAAAGTTTCTAAAATAATGAAAGGCACAATATAAACAGAATTAAGAAATTGGTCACACCAATAACATTTTTAACAATAATTTTTTTGTATATCCGCAAAAAGATGATATTATGCACATAGAAGGAAGTCTAAGGTTAATATGAAAAATGTAGGAAGAGACATTGTTAAGTACGAAATAAATTGTATAGAGACAAATTAGAGGTATGAGTTGACAGCACATTGGTGCTCTCTGTATCTGGGAAGTAGTTTAGCTAAGGAAAGTAAAGAATGATCGTATGTCATCTGTTCTCTGTTTCCAGAGCGTATCCCTTGGAGCAATATTCCGCCAGGTCGAAGAAAGCAGCCTCAATCATGCATATGATCATGAACAACCTGGATCCTGCAGTTGCACAATTTCCTCAAGAATTGGTCACTTACGGCGGGAATGGTCAAGTCTTTTCTAATTGGGCCCAGGTACTTTTTGTTTGTTTGTTTATGTGAGAGGGGTGTTCAAAATGTTACACAATCTTACTGGGAAACGCATGTAATTGTTTTCTTTCTCTGGGTAGCAAATTACTTGAATTTGCATAAGGCTCAAGTTGTACACAAAGAAGAAAATGCATAAAATTCAATTTATCCGCTTCAAATATTATATCAACTGATACAACTGTGCCTGTAATTGCTTATTTCTTGGTTCGTCGTTGATTGAAACTTGCAATACGACTAATTTTTAATGCATTGGCTGAAAACGACGCGTTGAGATGTATCAAGACAGACACTGGAGTAATGCATTTTCTATTATTTATACGTTTCATTATATCATTAATTGATATCACTGGTTTACTGTCCATGCATTTTCTTCTATTCTTCATAATAGCATTATTGCTAAAGATCTGAAAAAAGTTATCTCACACAGAAAGTTGAAAATAACCAACTAATGAATACGCGAGGCAATATTGCAATATCCTGGATCTGGACATTACATTACAGTTGTATGTTACCACAGATAAACTTTGATGTTACTGATCTTTGGGATTCTGAGTTCGTTCGTTTTTTTTATTTTGTCAACTGTTTAATGTGTCACAGACAACCAGTATCAGAAGGACAAGTGGATAGAATAACCTGTAGATGTCAGCTTGACAACGAGATTTACAAATAATCAACTTTTCAACAGTCTGGAAATATCCATGGCAACGAGTTGAGAGAATAGAGAAGTGAAGAAAATACTTACGCGTCCTTTTAGTCATGGTCTCTTAAGCGCACGTAACAATATGTAGCATTATTTCTTGCATTGCAATCAAGAAAACTTTATTCTAACTATCAGGGTGGACTAATTATATTTTAAGAACTCAAAATAGATTAATTTTGTTGGAAGAAATACTTAGAAAAGCTTTATATTTTGCATTTATGCGAGTCGATAAATATGATTTTAATGATATTTATGAAACATATGAATTTTAGTGCATATCAATTAGATTGAGGCTATAGTTTTTATGCATCCTTTTGCTTTAATTAATGCGGTAACTTTTGTGTGTGTAGCTGTGTACAGTGGGATCCATGAGTATTGCCGTGCAAATTGTCCATCACCATGTTCGTGCACTTTATTTGACCCAATATAATTAAAAGAAACTCAAAACAAGCTGTTGACAACTTCTGCACCAGCATTTAAAAACACATAGAGTGTAAGAGAATAATTAATAAAAATAGTTATGGACAATTTGCACGTTAATACTCATAGATCGCACTGTACATTCACATCCGCTTGCCTGCCCAGTTCCAGAATGTAGACAATGTCGAGAACGGAATGTAATAACTGTATAAGTTCACCAAAACGAACTGCTGATTACACTAATTGGACTCTCTCCATACATTTCAGTTTTGGCTTGTTATGCAGTACCTGTCAGAAATGACCGACGAACAGACTCTTGCAATGTACTCTGGGCACCCTTTGGGCCTATTTCCCAGCAGCCCCTGCAACCCCCGCGTCATCATCACAAACGGAATGGTGATTCCCAACTACTCCAAGAGGGAGGATTACGACAGAATGTTTGCTTTGGGTGTGACCATGTGAGTATTATATTTTTACTTTATTACTACTTTTAATATTTCATGAAGTTATATTGGATTCTGTGAGAAGCTAATTCCTCTAATTTAAATCTTGCTTCTTAATGCTTCCAGTATGCGAAACACCTTTTAGTTGCAAGTAGTAGATATCATGAACTCAATAAATTTAGAGATAATGTTACTGCAATATACATCATACTGTGATTATAATGAGTAGAGCCCGAATTTCTAGCCATTACAAAACTGCCCAAGTAGACAGGCAAAAAGGCACTTAAAATTGGAAAAAATAAGCACTATAACAGACACTGTATAGTGTATAATCAAAGTCCTTACATTCAAATTCTCTCATCCAAGATATAATTCTGACATAACATTAACTGCTGCCGTTTCATAATGCAGGCAGAGGATTGTAATACAATTATTTCATATTTTTTTTAATATTCATTTTCAAAACAGAACAATTTGAGAAATTATTTGTTCATGATATAATACAAAGTTTTGTAGTGTTAAGAAACAATTGCTCCGCATTCACGATGACCCGGTATTCACAAAGGAAGTTATGCCCAGGTCGGGATTCGAACCTGAAATATTCGGTATAGTGATTGTGGGCCGATCGTTCGACGCACTCGCTTACAGAGGGCAAAAATCGGTGACGGACATGCTTTCTTGCGAGAACTTTTTGTAATTGCCTTCTACTGTGCACATTGAAGATGACGTTAATGGGACGATTGCTCTCTATTCTCATGTTTACCGAATCTTTTTTATTATTATTATTATTATTATTACATACGTTCTAGTTGCCGAAAGGAAGAAAAGCACTTCCCTGCGCTCTCTGAATCCGTCTGTGGCGTATCCTAAACACTTTTCACAGTTTAAAGCGTTACTTTGCCCCTCATTTGAAATATTTTAGGTATTTACAGACACTACTAACAGAAATAGGAACCGAAATAGTCGAAATAGGTAATTATAGGCACCATATAATTTTCGTATGTTGATTGTGTTACCCAGAAAACTACTTCTGCACTGAAACCATACGAATCTGATCACAGGGAGGCCGTTTAGGACAATATCCGAGCTCAAATAATGAGCGAAATTTTCTCCAGGAATATCCCACTAAAGCGTCCCTCTTTGGATTGAATTGATTTGAATTGTTGTTTTAAGTTCACTTTATGCACAGAAAGGCTAATCGGGACTGGACCTACAGTTTAAAGGGATCCGAACCTACAAGGCCTACCACTGCACCAATCAGGGAGGCTCTGTCCTTCTTTGGATATAGAATCTAGCGTGTGCTCCAGCTTAGGAGGAAACTTCCAGTATTTTTTAACGTTCTGCATGATTATGCTAACTATATTGCAGCATGCATGTCTTTCCCCTAAGAGAAAGTTTCATTGACAGTAGTATCATGCATTTGCAATGCCAAGTGGGAGAGATAAGTAGGCCTGTGCGAATTAACGAGGGGGATGCCAGGCATTCCCCCTAAAAAAAAAAATAACATACACACTGCGTAGCTATGTCCCTGGCAAAAGATGTTTTTAACCCTCTCAAAGAAAATGAGGTTGAAAGCGTATAGTATACTGTGTAACAATTGAAAAATCATTCATACCCATCAATGTTCCAGTCATCAAAGATTTCTCTGCTGAAAAGTATGCAGCCTTGTGGACGATTAGAACACCATTCTGAAAATGACCAACCTTATCGAGCAGGCTGTTTTCTACCCAAGTTTCCATGGCATAGTGCTCATATTTTACGTGTATTGAAACGTGCACAATAAACTTGTAGGTAGATTAGATCTTAGATTGACGTTAAGTTTGGACTTGGAAATATACATTTGGTCAAGTCTTCGGGGTTACTAGCTAGATAGCTCTTAGTGTGTATGAGTTTGGGTTTTCTTAGAATTTAAATATACTAATTGTTTCTAAATTACGTGTACATGTTATAGGGGCATTCCAGCGTTACGTGTGTGACATTTTACACACAAAATTTAAGGTTCTAGACATGAGATTGGATTAAAATGTTCATAATGAACTGATTTCATAGAATTATGAAGTACTTTGTGGTGTCTGCTAACAAATGAAAAAATCTTGAGTATGATGACATAGGCTGAGTGCATGAAAAGCGTTAACAAAAGTGTGTTACGTTTGTGACTAAAAATGTAGCAAATTTTGACTTGATTTGTCTGTGAAGCATATAGGCTGTAGATGCCAGTAACTTTTATTGGTGAAATGAGCAAATTATATGCATTCACAAACATCTAAACCTTAATGCAATTAAAAACAATAATAATTTCCATATTAATTCATTTTGTTATTAACATGGATATAGGACCACTTTTCGTGGAATGCCCCTGTAATAAGTTTTAATGACTTAGGCTAGAACCAATGTTCAAAGGTAATTAAAATCGCAAAGCAATAGTTTAGTAACATGTACAAATTTGCATACTCAAAAAAACCTACTTCCCGAAATGAATCACAAATACGCCACTGAGTAAGCATCTCCCCCACAGCAAGAAATTTTATTTGCACAGTGCCCATATGTATATTTAATATTTATCACTTCTACAAACAATACCACTGAAAGATAGAACAAAATTACGAGTGCTGTTTACCATACGAGACCATCATTTACATTCATAACAATTGCTTCCTTCTTCCGTGTTTCGTATGCACAGCGGAAAGTGAAGGTTTTCTTGCACACAGAAACTTGATTTCTTGCCAAAAGACGAAGGCAGTTGAAAATAAAGACGCCAGCTGCAGTATCCTCGAACTCGAAATGAATCTTGAAGAGAAAGTAACAAAACTGATCTGTTGACTGGTAGTGTTTAAGAATATCTTCCCTAAACACATGTATGTGTTGTAGCGATTCCGATTTAGAGAAATTATTAAGTACGCAATTTGCTACTTCCTGAGTATATTGTGGTCTACCTACTCCAATGAATGTTTTGTAACGACCCTGTTTGGTCGCCATTTAATTATTATTAGACCTTGCGTGGTCACTATATTCTTTTTAATCTGATGAAAGAGTTAAGCGGAATGTCCCTGCGAGGCGTACGCTTTTAGTTTAAATGTATTCAGTAAACGTTAACGGTTCCACCTCTACGTTTACGAGCTTCACTCATTATTAGACCCTGCGTGGTCGCTATATTCTTTTTAATGTTATCAATTATTGTCATTTACATTGTTCAACGTGTTGTTTAGAATAGGAGAGTCCTGCGAGGCTCATTATTAATTGTATTATCTGAATGCACACAGTTTTAGTTTATATTGTCACGTGCATCTAGTGATTTTCCCACTAGTGATTTCTCAAAGTCAAAACCTTGATATTTCTCAGTACGAAGGTTGCAATATGTAAAAAAATGAGTTAGCAACGCGTACTTGTAGTACAAATTTTCACCACCCATGCGCCACCGCGAGTATAAAACCCAGCACAGCGAGACCGGAGCTCAGTTGGCTCCCGGATGTCAACTGGCAAACATCCTGGGAAAAACCGGCCATCCAGCCAGAAGCCTAGCAGCCATCCCAGAAGGAAGGAAGGAAGAGAGGAGGAAGAAAGAAGAAGAAGAGCCTAGCAGCAACCTAACTACCCGGTCTAGGTGCCAGGTTCTACCTGCCTGGCTTGTCTAGGAGCACCTAGACCTCCTTCCTAACCTGCCGCCCTTGTACAGGAGACACCGGTCGGCTTGCCGATTCCTAGCTAACGCCGGGGGTGTCGCGGCATCCTTAAATCCTTTACCCAGCGCCCGCTTGTCGGAGGTGCCGGCTGGCTACGGCCAGTTCCTAGCTTTGGTTGGGGGCACCGCGCACATACTACTTTCTCTTACAGGGGAGTCCGTGACGTCAGCAGCGAACAGCGCCCTAAATAAAATTAGGTCCCTATACTCCCCCTGGCGCCTCACTGCGAGGAATAAATTGAATGGTCCCTTCCCCCCTTTTGAATCCAGAAGTGGTGAATGCACGTGTATGGTAAATGTAAATGCACTTAAGTGATAAAGGTTAAAGACTAGTGTGCTAACAGACTTTCTTACGATAAGTTTATAATAAACATATATATACATATAAAGCTGTTGTTCACGTTTTACCCAGCAAGCCCTGAGATATCTAGAATCTGTGTTCAACGACTGGTAAGAAGTTAGCATTTATGGGTGGACTTTTGCCGTCCTCCTAATTGAAGTGTTTAGAGTGTGGTGGGACGTTGCAGTTTTAAATTCCACAAACGAAGTTTTAACAGTTCGAGTTACTTTATGTTGCGTCTTGCTGTCTCAGAGTCAACAGAGTAAAGAGGTTTGGATGATGATCAGATCATTGTGCCGTCTGCACATAGTGATTGCAAATTTAGAAGAAAAGTTCAACAGTTTTTCAGTGTACTTTCTTCAAAGTTGTACAGCTCATAGCGGAAAACGAAGGTCTGAAATATATTCCAACTGGGAATAGAACCCAGAGCATATTGATATCAAAGTGACAGCGTATAATGTAATTCTACGGTGTTTAAAGTTCAGAACGAACATCTGACCTATTATTTAATAGCGACGCCAAAGAGGGGGGAGGGAAGTACGCTGAAACACTGTTGCACACTAGATTTTCAGAAACAAAATTATTTCTCAAAATATCAATGTTTTAAAAAATATATCACCAAACGTGTATTCTATATTAATATTTCAACTTGTGAAGAAACATCAAACCAAACTGAAACATTCCGAAGGATAAGTTAATGAAAAAGGAAAAAAGAGGAAGACGCCATTCGAATTTTATTGGATTTCATTGCTACGAAGGATTAAGTTCCTTCTTAAATTTATGTTTATTTATTCCAATGACACTATTTTTTTCTAAATTTTATAGAGTTACTATTCTCAATATTTACTTGGATAAAGGGATGAATTGATGTATGTGTATGGAGTTTAAATTTATCCCATCTTCTACATAGAACGTTAGTCAGCACAGGAGATAAATTTAATTGTATTTATTTATCAACGCAGTTAACTGTGTACCCGCCTCGGTGACTGGGCGCACTGAATGGTTGACTCACGACGTCGCCACCTAAGGATCCAGGTTCGAATCCCCACCTGGGCATGACTGTTCCTCTGCATCGTGAATGCAGAACAATTGTAGCTAAACATAAAACTTCTATATTATTTGAGGTTAGAACATATAATATTTCAAGTTGTTCTGTTTTAAAATTGAATAAAAAAGAATTTTGTAATACTGTTTTATACTATAAGTTAAAGTGGAATCCGACCAACCGTGCCTACATCGGAGATCGATTCCGGGACCTCTCGATTACGGTTTCACCACAACCGTAGAGCCGAAAAGGCACGGTCCCTTGTTCGATTTACCAAAAGGATCAACGAAGGACCGCTCAAGCACCGAGCCTCCCGTTCGATCGAACTTCCACGGGGAGAATGTATTCGACGCAGAATCAATGCACAAAGCGAGCATGGAAGAAGGAAAAACTTCATGCAGTCTCCCCTATTCAGCCCCCTATCCAATTAACCCGGTGGAGGCGACGATCTGCATTGAATCCAGCAACGTTATCGACAGGGAGCGTGAGTAATCGAACTCCCACACAAAAACCAACACGGCGGGAACTTTCTCCTCGTAAATTCATGAATATTTCACGAACTTCCAGAAAGCAACAATTCTTTTTATTGGACGCTTAACCCGGAAACTGCCTTCCATTTTGTCTGCTTGGGGCACAATAAAAACCCTCAGCACCCTCTGACGGCACTGTAGCACTGCATTCCGCAATGCGCTTCGCTCTAGTCTGCAACCGACCAATAACTCACTGCTAAGAAACTGGGGAGGTGGGTATTAACTTCAATTATCTCAGAGCGCAGAGCGGGGAATCAGCAGGGGCAAAGGAGGGAAAAAAGACAAATAAATCGCAGCTTGAAAATAAGTAGACTTCTTATCTCCCTTCCTTTCTATTGTAGGGTTGCACGTCAGGCAGAAACATTCTTCAGACCCAAGGTGTGACACACAGGTGGGTCCATCACTTGTAATGAACGGTCATTAGTTTACAGGAAGTGGCGTCAAGTGAGAAAAAAATGGAAGGAGAACTCGATTTTCATTAAATCTGGTATAGGAGTTATGATTAAAAATAGGGCGGTATACAGGGTGTATCCGTACAACACTGGCACATTTCCACAGCGTGTAAAGTATGTCCTCTTATCCGAGGGGTGACACACAGGTGAGTCTATCACTGGTAATGAACGGTCATTGGTTTACAGGAAGTGACGTCAAGTGGAATAGTGAGAAAAACTGGAGGAAGAACTCGATTTTCATGAAACTTATTATAGAAGTTATGATTAGAAATAGGCAGTACACAGGGTGTATCTGTACAGTGTCTCTCAAAAGTTTTAGGACAACGACATTTTAAACTAGGCAACCCAAATTACGTAAGGCTCTGGTGAGTTGCGTGTAGAGTTAGGCTCAATATCAACTATGGGTGGAGGAGAAATTCTAAATAAGAAAACCTCCATTTCAACGAACTGAGAAGTGGAGAAAAATTGGATAATTCTTATAAATATGAAAATTACATTCATGTTTTTAGTGGTATAATCGCAGGTAGAATCAAAGATCTTACGTGGCAGATTTTATCTCGCTCTGAACTCAGCCAAAATGCATTTCGCACCGATCTAATACATTCTCCAATTCATTTTAAAATATTATTGAATGTTTCATGCCGATATTTTGATCAATTCTTGACGCTGAGACGATATTTTCTACAAATACCTCATCTCTCCTATCGTCTCCTTTCTCTTCTCTCCTTCTCCTTCTTCTCTTTCCTTCTTCTCCCCTGCTTATATGTCATCGCCTTCCCTCCTGTTCTCGCCTATTGTCTCCATCCCATTCTTCTCCACTCCTCTTATCTCCTCTCCTGTCTTAGATTTCCGACTCCACTGCACTCTTCACCTCTTCTTCTCGTTCTTCTCATGTTCTCTCTCAACTCCCCTCTTCTCGTCTCCTTCTCTCCTCTCAAACCTCCTCTTCTCCTCTCCTCTCATCTCTTTCCCTCCTCTCTTCTCCTCTTTGCTCCATTTACCTAATCTCTCCTCGAATCTTTTCCCTTTCTCCTCATTACTTCTCCCATTATCCACATCTATCCTATATTTTCTTCCCTCCTTTACTTTTGCTCTTCCCCTTTCGTTTCTCTTTTCTCCTCTCATTTGTTGTCCCTTTTCGTTTCCTCCCTCCTCTTTTCCTTTGTGTAGACTCATCAGCGATGAAATACTAGAAAATCGATTTTTTTTCTTTCAGAAAGTATTCCTTATTTGCGACAAATGTAATACTGATATTTTTTTTAGTTTTATACAATAATACTTGGTTTTATTCCTTTCGCGTATTTCATAAATATCTATTGTGCATATGGCAACCCTGAAACTGAGCTTAACTCTACACGCAACCCACCAGCGCCTTACGTAATTTGCATTGCCTAGTTTAAAATGTCGTTGTCCTAAAACTTCTGAGAGACACTGTACAACACGGACACACTTTCACAGCGTGTGGAGAATATCAAAACGAGCAACTTCGTTAAATAACGTTCTGCTCGTTGAGGCCCTTTTCAAATCCTTTTTTACAATAGGGGAAATTCTCTATACTGTACTGCTCTATCAAAATGATAAAAACCCTGTAGTGCTGTTGTCGAAGTTTCAATCCGGGAGCGTTGGTAATGCAATCAGCTGCTTGCCATGTAATCCCGTCCATGCATTTTGCCCAAATATGCGTCGTTGTTCAATCCATTGTCACCTTCATTCAGTGCCAAGTATTAGGAAAACCGGACACAGCGAAAGCAGGAACGTGATAATTAACGTTGAATTTTTGGACAACGATGCAAAGGGGAAAGTTGTAAATATGGCAACATGGGGACATGCGAACATAAGCGAGGGAGCAATTTGCTATATGGTAACAGAGAACCACAAAAAATTACTGTGCACATCAGTTCACCAGTCGACTGCGGTCTTTCTCTTATTGGTAATACTGTAAACGAGTATATGCAGTAAAGCTACACGGATTGAATGTTGCTATACTTATTTATTTCTATATTGGAAAATGTACCAAGAGCGATAGTACGCTGTATAAATATAATCATGCCAGAAGTATCGCCTTAGAAATATAATCATGCCAGATGTATCGCTGTAGAAATGTAACCATGCCAGAAGTATCACTTTAGAAATATAATCATGCCAGAAGTATCGTTTTAGAATTATAATCATGCCAGATGTATTGCTGTAGAAATGTAACCATGCCAGAAGTATCGCATTAGAAATATAATCATGCCAGAAGTATCGCTTTAGAAATATAATCATGTAAGATGTATCGCTGTAGAAATGTAACCATGCCAGAAGTATCCCTTTTGAAATATAATCATGCCAGAAGTATCGCTTTAGAAATATAAGCATGCCAGACATCGCTGTAGAATTATAATCAAGCCAGAAGTATCGCTGTAGAAATATAGTCATGCCAGAAGTATCGCTGTAGAAATATAATCATGCCAGAAGTATCGCTGTAGAAATGCAATCATGCCAGAAGTATCGCCGTAGAAATATATTCATGCCAGAAGTATCGCTGCAGACATATCATCATGCCAGAAGTATCGCAGTAGACATATCATTATGCCAGAAGTATCGCTGTAGATATATAATCATGCCAGCAGTATCGCTGTAGAAATATAATCATGCCAGACGTATCGCTGTAGACATATCAGCATGCCAGAAGTATCGCTGTAGAAATATAATCATGCCAGAAGTATCGCCGTATAAATGTAATCATGTCAGAAGTATCGCTGTAGAAATATAATCATGCCAGAAGTATCGCTGTAGACATATCATCATGCCAGAAGTATCGCTGTAGAAATATAATCATGCCAAAAGTATCGCTGTAGATATATAATCATGCCGGAAGTATCGCTGTATAAATATTATCATGCCAGAAGGATAGCTGTAGAAATATAATCATGCCAGAAGTATCGCTGCAGACATATCATCATGCCAGAAGTATCGCAGTAGACATATCATTATGCCAGAAGTATCGCTGTAGAAATATAATCATGCCAGAAGTATCGCTGTAGAAATACAATCATGCCAGATGTATCACTGTACATATCCGCATGCCAGAAGTACCGCCGTATAAATATAATCATGCCAGAAGTATCGCTGTAGACATATATAACAGAGAACCACAAAAAATTACTGTGCACATCAGTTCACCAGTCGACTGCGGTCTTTCTCTTATTGGTAATACTGTAAACGAGTATATGCAGTAAAGCTACACGGATTGAATGTTGCCATACTTATTTATTTCTATATTGGAAAATGTACCAAGAGCGATAGTACGCTGTATAAATATAATCATGCCAGAAGTATCGCCTTAGAAATATAATCATGCCAGATGTATCGCTGTAGAAATGTAACCATGCCAGAAGTATCGCATTAGAAATATAATCATGTAAGATGTATCGCTGTAGAAATGTAACCATGCCAGAAGTATCCCTTTTGAAATATAATCATGCCAGAAGTATCGCTTTAGAAATATAAGCATGCCAGACATCGCTGTAGAATTATAATCAAGCCAGAAGTATCGCTGTAGAAATATAGTCATGCCAGAAGTATCGCTGTAGAAATATAATCATGCCAGAAGTATCGCTGTAGAAATGCAATCATGCCAGAAGTATCGCCGTAGAAATATATTCATGCCAGAAGTATCGCTGCAGACATATCATCATGCCAGAAGTATCGCAGTAAACATATCATTATGCCAGAAGAATCGCTGTAGATATATAATCATGCCAGCAGTATCGCTGTAGAAATATAATCATGCCAGACGTATCGCTGTAGACATATCAGCATGCCAGAAGTATCGCTGTAGAAATATAATCATGCCAGAAGTATCGCCGTATAAATGTAATCATGCCAGAAGTATCGCTGTAGAAATATAATCATGCCAGAAGTATCGCTGTAGACATATCATCATGCCAGAAGTATCGCTGTAGAAATATAATCATGCCAAAAGTATCGCTGTAGATATATAATCATGCCGGAAGTATCGCTGTATAAATATTATCATGCCAGAAGGATAGCTGTAGAAATATAATCATGCCAGAAGTATCGCTGCAGACATATCATCATGCCAGAAGTATCGCAGTAGACATATCGTTATGCCAGAAGTATCGCTGTAGAAATATAATCATGCCAGAAGTATCGCTGTAGAAATACAATCATGCCAGATGTATCACTGTACATATCCGCATGCCAGAAGTATCGCCGCATAAATATAATCATGCCAGAAGTATCGCTGTAGACATATCATCATTCCAGAAGTATCGCTGTAGAAATATAATCATACCAGAAGTATAGCCGGCAGGTTTTAACTACCATCCTCCACATATGCAAAACCAACAGCAGAAAATGCGCAATCCCCGTTTTTCACCTGAACCGAACACAAAATCAACGTTACCAGAAGCACGTGTAAGGAAAAACGACTACGCTCTCATTGGTGAATTATCGTAACAGCAGAGCACGGACATCGTGCCCCTTGATATGTAGTACCAGTACATCACTAAGCTCCGCGACAGGTTAAGTTTGCAGCAGATTTTATGTATTAGTCCACTCGAGAATGGCACTCAGCATCTCCTGTGCCAGACTTGCCTCAACCGCCAAGCTGTTCAAATCCAAGACTGTGAGAAAAATCGCAGCGTTACAGCTCAACTACATTCTGTGCGCCCATGTTATTCTATATACGCGAAAAGTTGCTGCAAACTTAACCTGTCGCGGGGCTTAGATATAAAATGGGACTGGATCTCATCGTAGCTCCCGACTGTAGAGGAGGAAACAGGAAGGAGTTCCCTCACCAAGTTACCCTACTCCCGGATAACAACTATTTTATCGATTTGGTTTATTTCGCTTTTCTGCCACTTTTGGCTAATCGCGAAAATGACGATGAGTGATGATATGACGAAACTGACAAAGGGACACTCACGAAGAACGCACATGCCCAGGCCTGTATTCGAACTCGAGACTCCTGGAACGATAACAACAGAAGAAATAATTTTGGTGTACGCGTGGTGTAGTCACCCCCAACATCCTTTCCCACCTAACACCCATTCAATTTCTTGCAACGCCCTCTAATATTTTTCAGAAATTCTAAATTCACGGTCAGTTTTTGTACTAAATTCACCTTTGGTTGTGTGGTATAAAACCATAGAAAGAGGTTCTAAAGCAATGATAGATATCAGCTCTGCCATAGTAATTTATTTCAACTTCTCAGATGAAAAGACACTGAAATTTTCAACAGCCTTTCCACTTTCCAAAGGACATTGTCACGAGTGACGTCACCGTCCAACAATTTATCTCCATGAAACTCGTTCAGCGTCCCACACCGCCTCTTCTATTTTCTCGAGGGGACATCTTAAACAGTGGAGGAAGCAGAGGCCATCAGTTTCTTCTCACAAAAGACCTGTTTTCTGAAAGGAATCTTTGCCCCCAGTCTTTAGCTGGATTATTCCCTAATTGAAGAGTTATTACTGTGGGCTAACGTCGTTCAGACCGAGGAAAGGATTCCAAAGAGAGGCCCAAAGGAAATTCTCCATTGATCCAGGGGACTCCCCTAATAAGCATAGCTGAAAATGAGGATTCCCAGCATCCCGAAGGTACGGGGGTAGGGGGGAAAACTACAGAGGGATAAGGTCCAGGGATTAATGAAGGGATCTTGTTTGTTTCTTCCTGTTTCTTGAGACTCTTACTTTAAAATCTGTCTACGACTGGAGACACCGTTTGGGGACTCAGGATAAAACCTGGGCTGCGTTCTCCGGTTCACGGATTAACCCCAGGACTATACATTTTCTCCCATCCTTCCACTCCTCCAATTTTATCCCTGAGCGATCTGATTAGGGAGTTTCCAAAGAGGGGTGAATTGGATAATTGGGGTAATCAACTGAACGATTTATTCGCTGCTTTACCTCCCTTGCGCGTGTGGGTCTCTCGAGATTGCCGCGACAAAGAGAACATTGGCTCGTACCTACCGGTTCGGCTCCTTTATGGCATATGAAATTGAGATTATGATGAAGTTCTAGACAAAGAGGGCGGAAGAAATATATGGAACGACTGCAACATCCACTAAATGCATCGTTCGGACACTAAGTATCCTGGTGAGTCTAAAGTGGAGCTCAGGGGATCGTGGATAGTCCAATCGCCATGAACTTGAGGTGTTTTAACTTTTGATTTTAGTGGCAGATTATCGAACTAATCGTGGGGAGGGGTAGATCGGTTTATTTTTCTTACCTGTTAGATTCCTTTCAGGTGCATTGTTAGTTTTAGATATTATCCCTTGGGAATCCACTAAGGATGGAAAAGATTGGATTGGTGATCTTGCCAAGGATAGGGGCAGATGGAAGGCTTGTGTTGCTGCAGCTATAAACCTTCGGCTTTAAGAACGCTATAGAGTTAGTTAAGAGGATGTCCACTCACTGGCGTATTTGTGATTTCATTTTAGGAGGTAGGTTTTTTGAGGGGGTATGCAAATTTGTATATATTACCAGCCAATAAAATAAACTATTGCCTTGCAGTTCTAACAACCTTAGAACATTGGTTCTAACCTTGGCCATTAAATCTTATCATAACATTTACACGTAATTTAGAAATATTTAGTACATTTACATTCCAAGAGAACACAAACTCATACACAAAAATATATATCGAACTTATAACTCCGAAAATTTAACCAACTTTCCATTGCCAAGTCGAAACTTAATATTCACCTAACCTACCTACAAGTTTCTTGTGAACACTTTAATGTATGTAAAATATCAGCACTATGCCATGAAAACAGAGTGAAACAGCCTGCTGTAGTTTCAGCTCGGTGGAGCTTGTCAGTTGCAGAATGGTGTCCTCCTTTAATCTACAAGGCTGCATACTTTTCGGCAGCGAAATCTTTGATGACTGGACCAATATTGGATACGAATGATTTTAAAATTGTGTTTTGTTACGTAGTTGAGAAATGGTATACTATATGTTTTCAATTCCATTTTTTTTATGGGGATATTTTTTTTGTAGGGGAAAATACTTGTCATCCACCCAGTTAATTCGTACACTACCCTTAGGACGATCCCTCAACTTTTAGACATTATAAGTAGATGATAGCGATTTACTCTTATGCTGATAATTCTTTGCTGTTAGTTTTAGATACCTCGGACGTATTTGTTTAAGTTTAGACGCCAACGGATCCCGGATTCGATACCTGGTGGAGGCACATAGTGGTTCGGATCCCAGTTTAAACAGTATGCCTAGAAAGTCTCTTCATTGATTTCATCTAATTATCACTCATCCTCATCATAAGGATGAAGCAGTTGTCAATAGCGGAATAATAAGAAAAATAGAAATATACATTCAAATAAAAGGTAAAAATAAGATAAACCGGTGAATGGATAGGAGGAGGACATTGAGGTAGGGTCCCACATATTCACAATCTTGTGGAGGTGGTGTGATCAGCATCACGCTCCGGCCGGCTTTACCTCCATGGTTGATCCAGGTGCTTATTTATTAGAGCCCGGATGAACCCCAGAGTCGGTTCATTCGAAGATATTGCAGGAAAAAAATTTCACCTGAGATTCTAAATTCAAATACTTCAGAAAAATAATGATGAATGAAAAACGATACTAAAGAGGAAATTAAAAATATAATTAATTCAGGCTATTCATGTTACATTTCCATTGATAAACTTTTCTTCTCTGCTATGTCAAAGAATCAAATGGTTAGAGTATACATAACAGGAATTTTCTTGTTCGTGTAATTTTATATGGATGAGAAACATACTCCCTTACACTAAAAATTAACATAAATTAAGAGCTTTTAAAAAATAAAATCTAAAGAATGATATCTGGACCTGAAATAGTCCGCCGCTGTAGGCTGATTGCTACAATGAGAATGGATGATGATTACATAAAATTCATAAAGTGACACTCGCAAAGAGACATCCATGCCCAGGATAAGACATGAGTCCAGAAACTTTATGCACTAAGCAGACTCAAAGAATCATTTCTCGTCGTAAGAGGAAAGAAGAATGTGTCCAGTGACTTCTTGATGTCCTTGTTTGCTCATGTGCATGTTTATTTAACGTCGCCTTTTCTGCCTACTCAGGCTAATCGTGTCGATAATTATGCATGGTGTGTAGATGAAAAGATGAAAGGACACTCCGAAAGGAACACCCATGCACACGCCAGGTCTCGAACCTGGGACCATCGTGAGTCCTGCACTCAACGTGGTCAGTTCGTCCATCAAGGTGGCTGAATGAATATGAGGACAATATTTAACAAGTTTTACTCTCTTTTTTGTGTGGGACGAAATGAATATATGCAATAATGTAATTGAATGTATCCACGTTTTTCGAAAAATGGCACTCTCTCCCGGGAAAGACAGTAATGTTGGTGATTTTCCTTTGATTCATTTCCAGTACCCGCAATTATTCATTTGTATCATTTCCGTTAAATTAACAGTATAAAAATGAGGCATAAAGACGATAAAACAAGCAACGGAAACAAATGTTTAAACAAATGAAGATTGATACGTGTATATATTAGTTGGTAATTAAAACCAGTTTTCCTTTATAATATTGTGCATTAATGTGATTCATTAGACATTCATACGTTAGAATTATTACCTAATGAAGTTTATTTCTTGGCACGACTCAACACCAAGTAGTTAGTAACAAACACCATACGAATATTACTTTTATCATATCTCTGTACAAAGCCAAGAAGTGCTATACTTGATACGTGAATGAAAAGTTACTTTAGCATAACGTTATGTCAACATCTCACTGACAAAGTCCAAACGATATAAACATGAATTCATTCATATTAACACGTTCTCATAAGGTAGGAATTTGTATATATGTTCGACTCACTTAACCGTACACTATCAGGTGAGTATAACATCGAAGTTGCTGCGTTTCTCTTGTAATTTAATCAGGAAAGTGTAACGAGAAAGCGAAAGTTATGTAACGATTTCTTGTTTCTTTAAATTCTGCTTTTTCTTTCCTTGTTGTCCGGAATGCAAATGAAGACAGGGTTACCAGTCAGTGGTACCAGTCTTGCGTCTTATTTGCTACTCGCAAGTTGCAAGAAACAAACCACACTTTACACGGTTACATCTGCAACATTTCGTGTGAAATGTCCTTACGAAAAGTATCGACAGATAGAAAAAGCAGTTTGACTAAAACCAAGGTGGATTGATTTAAATCCGATTTAAATCAAGATTTAAATCAGATGATTTTTTTAAAACAAATCACTGATTTACATAACTTTAAATAAATAATTTATAGAATAATGTACATGAGGTTCTTGTACACATCAGAATTACTTTTCTAGAAAGTACATTAATCTTGTAATCATTTAATGGTTTTTATTAGGCTCTAAGAAAGAAAGAAAAAGAAACAAAATATTTAGGGCTGAGCCGATACCACTTTGAACCGATACCTATGCCGATACTTGTATAATTTTAATTTAAAATAAAAAAGGGTAATTATATATGTGTGTGTGTGCGCGTGTAATTTTTATTATTATTACATTTTATACGTATACATTTCTGACGAGGGGCAATGAATAAATTAACCCACCAAACGATGCTCTCTTTCAACGATGCATCCCAACTTAACATTTTTATTTAAGTGACAATCGATGAGATGTTTCAAATATGTGAGAAATATTGAGTGCAACTAAGAGCGAGGCAATCGTCGTCCCCCTCTCCCCCAATGTTGAAAAATGAGATCATGCCTCTTCAACCTCCTCTAAAAGTAAGGGATCGCTCTTCCGAAACTAACATTAAATCATCCGTGAATACAAGAATAATTGAAGACTAAAATTGGTAAACGCTGCAAGTGCCACAATAATTCAAACACCGTTTTCCACGTTAAACTGTGAAATGTGCCTTGCTTTATAATGTGGTAAACGTGAAATGTGGCTGTTATTAGTTCAAAGGGCGTGTAAAGAGGTCACTAGTGTGCGCGTTCTTACGGGCTGATGTGCGGAACGATGCTATTTCCCAACACTTTCGCTTTTAGCACTTACAACGTTTACCACTTTTAGTCCTCAATTGGCGATTTAACAGCCCTGGACACGACGTCTAAAACTAACAGTAAGGCTGTAATGTGCATCCAATCTTGTCTCTTTTTTTGTCCTTTATCAAAAAGAATAAAAATTAGTACTCTAAACGAAATTTAAGGAGAGAATGAAAACTTACCAGTCTCTTGCTTCTATATCAGGCGATCGACTTCAGTACTTTGATATTCCGACGTGACTTTGCTTTCGATATAATATACTATCGGAAAATGATTTCTAAGAAAAATAAATGCAATGTTCTATCGCTTGGCGTGGAAGGAAATCCAAACACATCACTACACTTTCCGCAAAGTAAGTGCCATCAACTGTCGTTCAAACAAAATTATTCCCTTCTCGCGTTCCCTGTGCCGCCAAAACACGCCTATTGAAACCCAGTTATCCAGGTCTGGACAAACAAAAGTCTAAAGTTGGAAAGGAAAAGGGGGTTTAGCCTAGATATTTGAATTTCCAGGAACATGCTAGGTACTATAGCTCTGTCCGAAAGGTACAAAGTACAGACCTGATGTATGGTCTTGGCGGAAGTGACGTCACCTAGTACAGTTCGAAAGCGCCAAGAACAGAAGCACGCAAGTGCACAGGTCGCAGTGCAGATGGTTGGTGACTAGGTCACATTTTGTGTAGAATAATATACAAAATACTAACCATGTTAAACCATAAATAGTGTCATTATCATTAAATTATAAATAAATGTGGCAGCTGATATTTTGCAAACCTATCACAAAAAAAAATAACAAAATCAACTACAAAGACTACAAAATAATATTTTAAGTTAGAATTATATAGTACATCCAGAATGTTTTATTTTCACTGAAAGAAAAATTAGTGAAATATATTGTAGTTTTATAACACTCTCAACAAACATTTCCGTAGTAGGTTCATACATGTACAGTGTCAGAGACAGAAAAAAAATACATTTACATGTAATTTTTATTTGCTTTAATCAAACTGTTCAAATATTTTACAGGGCCGTTTACTAGAAAAAGTCTTTCTATAAAAAAACATATATCTTTATGTATGGTGCCCAAAACCATACAAGCAATTTTAAGCGTGTTTTTTTAAAATAACAATCGATTTAAATATAAAAAATCTGATTTAAATTTAAAAATCGTGATTTTTGTCCAACCTGACTAAAACTAAATAGCATTATTATGTGTATTTATTATTATTTACAGTAGTGAAAAATAGTATAATTTTGGTTGTGCACAATGCAGTTTCTCAAATTAAATTCAGATGGCAACACAATCCTCAGCTTGATATTTCGTCTACAAATTATTGTGACTGGTTGACATGCACAATTTTGTGTTTCACCTGCCGCCTAAGGTTGTATAGCTTCAGAAGTGTAAACTCAGTGAGATTATTAAACTAATAAACTTAGAAATATCCCAGTCCTATTATAATTTTAAATAACTAAATAGACATTTGCTATGTTTCACATGTTGCTCGTCAACGAATTCGCCTACCAATCTTCCAACCACATAAAAAAAGATTGTTAACAAAGAACACATTTCAGAAGTCAGATTTTAGCTGACATCAACTTTTCATGGATGTTATTTTCAGAATTACACAATCCTTACCGAGAGAGCTACATCAAGTGTCCCATCGGCAAGTATGCTGAACATTCCATAGTCTTTCAAAAAGAAGTTCGGGGTCCGGACCCCTGGATACGCCCTTGCCTTGCGCTATACTAGTTCCATCGTCGGGGAAATTTCTGGTTCAATGAAAGCGAATTGTGGTGGCGTACCTTGGACTGGAAGATTGCAGTATCTCTTATATCATCAATCATCGCGGATATTTTCGAATTATAGAACGTTGTGTGCGTGAAAACATGGCATTAAACAACCATCTTAAGGAAGGCTGTCTCTCTGTGTATGTGTGTACTATTTTCTGACCCGATTAACATAGCACGAAAAATAAAGTTGAGCTACGGCCGTCATGGAGGAAAATTAAAAAAAACAATATAACAATTTTCTCGAAAGCTATACATGGTATTAAATTTTTTCCCCACAACATTATCTACATTTTCGTATTCGCCATTTCTTTAAACATAATTTGTCATTAAGGGAAGCGAGGAATTGATTAGACGCAATTGAGTATGTAAGAATGTAACATTTGCAATAATGGCATAAAATGCATTAAGATTTAATTTCTCTCAAAAACATCTAACAATACTCTCGAATGCCCAATTTCTTACAAAAACCATCTGCAGCTTTGAGTGACAATTCGGCTATTTCGTTGTTCCAGGAACTTGTGAAAACTTTAAAAAGAAAAAAGCACTCCCTCTGACCTGGATTCGCCAACATTTGAAGAGACTTTTCCTGCACTTCTTCCAGGATCTTGCAAAGACCCAGCTTTTTAGATAACGCACATTTTGTTTAGGCCAGAACGGCAGAGAACCCAGTGCCCTGCCGGAGGGAGATAATACGGGTACCGCGAAGTGAAACGCAGGGGTAAAGAAGCACAAAGCTATTTGCGTCACTGACTTGAAAACTGGGCGAAATAGTCGAGCATTTAAGAGCGTAGAGGAGGAGCGGCAACTGTTTCGAGATAACGAACGCACTCTCGCTGCCTCGTTTCTGGCGGGATCCTGGTTTTCGCGAGAACTTTATAGGTGAGAGGCACTCCCGTTTCTGGTTTCATCGTGGCCATTTTTTTGGTGTTCATTGCCTTTTCGGTGAATCTCTCTCAGCACTGCACCTCCTTTCATTTGATCCAAGGATCTTTGCATCCAAGGAGAATAGCGATCTTGTACTATGCAGCACCAAGAGGGAACATCATGCAGAAATCTTCGTAATTTATATATTTGGAGGCACGAGGATAACAACATTGTGAAGTTCCTTACAGACAATTTCGGCCATAACTAGGGATGGACGATATCGGATATTTGATATCGCGATATATCGTCAAGAAAATATCGTCTCCACGATATACATAACCAAATATCGTGACGGTATATCGCTGACACGATATATATCGCTAAAATATCGTGGCGATATATCGTCTGGACGATATTTTTTTCAATATCGCGACATATCGCCCGACACTAGTCATAGCTTTTAGATTTTTTTAGATTTAGATTTCAGTCATAACTTTTAGTTCATGTCAGATCGTTGGTATATATTTTTTTTATATTAATGAAGGGTTCTGGTGTAAAACATGGTGACATTTTCGTTATTTCTGAGTTCATTAAGGAAAAAGGTTATTAGAAGCTATGCTTTTCGTGTTGTTTTCACCAATTTCAGAAGGCTTCATTGAGTCAAAATTGTATGACATTGCAATTTCACGCGAAAATTGAAGAATGGCACATTTTACTTTGGAACTCACAAATAACCAAAATGTCACTTACCACACACCCGTGCCCTTCATTTTAAAATTGCAACTTCTTTTGGTACATTTTCCCTCCCTTTGCAGATGAAGGACAGCGATGCCTAAACCGTATAAAATCAAACCTGATTACAAGCAAGATTTGTGCGTAGTACAGGTTTGTTGCGGAAACGGTAGAATTTGGGGGTAATTTTTTTTTTTTTACGGCAGACACCCTGCTCCCTCCTCCTCCACACACACCACCAGCATTGTCATAATTAGACATTCACAAACTCAAAATGTATTCTCCAACTAGATAGCTATGTAAAAATGAAAGGAGAAATGTGGTGTGGGAAAAAAAGTGACCAAACTTACTTTATTTTGCGATTTCTTGATATACATACATGTATCTAAATGATTAGGAAAATAAATTATTTTGTTTATAGTAATTACAAAGTTAATCCATTAGTGGCCTGTAGCGTGTGCCACTGCGCATATTCAGAATAAAATTCCACTGTCGAGGGATGGTATTCGTAAAGTCGAAATGAGGCGTTAAGATATATTTCGAGACGAGACGTACCTTTCGTCTCGGCTCGGTCGCCGAGACAGTTGAGTGGTCGACTTTTGATCTCGCCACAAAAGTTCCCTAGTTCCCATCACGCCTTATCTCGTCGTATCTCGATACGATCGTATTTTTGTGAGTTCCATTCAAACGATCAGAAAATGATTAGTCATAAAATGTGTTCATTCCATCTATTTACGACGCATGTGGTTGCAGAACCAATTGCAATTACTAATAAAAACTGTAATCAATTGAAAAAAATATTAATAATAATCAGGGCCCGGATTTTGATGACATGTCATCTTTTTTTGTTCGTCATATTTTCTATTTTTAAGTTTTACGTCTTTTTCTTTGCGTAATTGCAAAAAAAGTAATGTAATTGCATTACCTTTCACACACTCATTTTTAGCCAGGAATTGGCATTAATCACCTTGATGTCGGTAACAATGAAATCAAGAATTCTATCGCCACGCGATTGTAGGAACAAAGCAACATGCCACTCGACATCACCTATTGCAATAATTCTGAAAAAGGTAAAAACGTAAAATTCACATACACCTTGTAATTTGATTTCTAAGGTTACAGAAGTAAGAACTGTGCCGTACTGTCATACCCTGAAATAAAGACAAAAGTTTAGTAATTTTTTAGGTCATTTTATAGATCATTTTTAAGATAGTTCATCAAAATCCGGACCTGATAATAATATATGTCATGCCGTAGCGGAGGTAGTATGGAAGTGATAAAACTTATTTAAAACAAAATATTTTATTCCATGCAGATTTTGTTTTGCTGTTATTAGCTTCACTGAAAATATAATGTTAATTTTACACATTTCGGATAAGGGATGATCGCTTAATTTTAGACATAAGTGAATTGGATTAGGGTTACTAGGCGTGTTTTTTTATCCGGACATGTCCTCTTTTTCGGGCTCTAAAAATGGTCCGGGCGGGTTTTTAGGAAAATGAGGAAATGTCCTCTTTTTGGGGGTATAGACAACTGCTTCAACCTCAACATTCGTAACAGAATTGAATATTTGTAAATAATTGTTAATACTGTTTCCATGTTCAATTTCAAAGTTAGGAAATGCAGCACTCTCGGTTGCAAGCGCAAAGACAAGAAGCTTTTCTTCCAACAAAGAAAAATTGTTGGACGTTTGCATTTCTTCTGTTGTGTGTTGTCTCCACGAGCATTTGCGACATCTACCAAGTTTCTAACAATAGGTAAGAATATGAGAGACTTTCCAGTGGCGGATCCAGGAATTACAGTTTGGAGGGGCGATTTCTGTTAGTCATCTCACCGAGATGAGTAACACAATTCTAACCTGTATAAACAATATATGGTTCCGTTAGCAGGATTATCTTTTTTGGAGCAAAAATAGAGGGCATGGTCTGGAATAGATGGTTATTACTGTGTGTCGTTATTATTATAATTGCTTCCATTGCCACGGTAAACTGAACGATCAGCTATGAGGAGTAAAATTAATAAACAAAGAAACAAGACCATTTCTGCAGTGGTGTCACGTTCGATCCCCTATTGAAGCATCTTGCAAAATGATTCGGACTCAAATTTGAACTCTATATTCTAACTCTATATTCTATCTCAGGAATGTCTGGAGCAATGCCGAGCATAATAGGAGAGAAGGAGAGAAAGCTAGTGGGCGGAGCGAATATCTCGTAACTTCAGTTGCTTTCTCTCCTCCATTCAATCCCGTTCCCTCTCAGGCGTCCATTAGTTGAGTCCTCTCGTGTCACAACTTGCGCAGAGACTTGTTATCGTTCGCTGGCTCCAGAGATTCCCGGGACAGAGTATAGGACCAGTTCCGATTAGTCCATCATTAGCAAAAAGTGGGGTTAAATCAAGCTAAAAAATATATTCTCAAACTTGTTAAACTTGGTGATAAAAGAAGAGTCGAGTCTTGAAAACCTTAGGCGTAATGATATTTCCAAAAATATGGCAGTTGGGAGGGGCGATCGCTCTTATCGCCCACCCCGTGGATCAAACATCTGGAAAGGGGGGGGGGCAAGGACGGCCACACCTCCCCCTTCGAAAACAAGTGTGAACCTAAAAGTATATACGAGTATTTTACACGTATAATTTGATTTCTGTCATAGTAATTTACATTAAATATTATGCTATAATTTCAAATTCAAGTGGTGTTTTTTGAGAAGGTAACACTATTATCGGGGTAATATGCCACATGGAAAAATACCTTGCTTGTCCCTTCGTGGAAAAAAATCTGCGAACGTACGTGATTAGGGGGGGAACTGCCCCACTTGCCCCCCGTGCGCACGCCTATGACTGGACCTACAGTTTAAAGTGGGATCCGAACCACTGTGCTATGTGCCTCCACCGGGTATGGAACCCGGGACTCCTCTTAGACATATGAACTGAGGACAATTCCGAATTCACTATTATGTTACTTGTCGGAATGTCGTTGCCTTAAGAGGGTAGAAATCAGTGTTTGGAAACAACGAGTTACTCGTTACGCAATTAATTCTTTCGAGTTTAATAGTAACCTTCCAACTTGAAAGAAGTTTATTCTTAAATGCTACAGAATAAACTGCAATTTTACTAGACTTCTAATGAAGTTCTAAATTATTTAGAAGTTATCTTTTTAATACCGGAATGACTCTAATGAGCAAGGGCGCTCGCAGGGTCACAGAAACTTAATAATAATAATAATAATAATAATAATAATAATAATAATAATAATAATAATATTGAAATTATTACTGCTATTATTGTTGCTATTATTTTTGTTATTATTGCTACTACTACTTTTATTTTTTTTTAAAATTACATACACTTGTAATTTCCATATTTTGTATATTCATATACAATTTGCATAACTGTATACTGACAAAAAGCTGTTTTTTTATAGTTAGAATCAGTGTAAAATAGACTGTTAGCTTAAATGCAACCCTACTTAAAATAATAATAATAATAATAGTTGCTGTAACTTACAGCTGTAAGTCACAGAAAACAACATTTTTTGTTGTAAAATATAGCTGCAATTTCACCATTCGAATTACAATCTCAGGGGGGGGCAAGTGACCCCTGGCCCCTCCATGCGGGCGCCCTTGGTAATGAGTATGAATATTGAAATAACTTCCTTTTTTGTTTGTTATTGCAGGTATGGACAAATGACAGCAGGAAGTTATTGTTACATAGGCCCGCAAGGAATCGTTCATGGCACGACGGTGAGTTTGCGCCATCTCTTGTAAACTCTAAACGTTTACAAGAGATGGCAGCAGTTAGCAAGTGGTTGTGGAACATTCAGTGTCTTGCAGCGCCATCGTGGTGAGCAGAAGAACTGAATGTTCTTTCCGTTTCTAAAATCGATAGGAATTCTAGCCAAACGACACGTTCGGCTACGATAGATTATAATATTAATTAGAGACTGTAGCAAATGATTTAGTCATGATATAGAGACAATATAGAGATCCAATAGATCAGTGCTTGTTGTTTAGAAATCAATATCGGAAAAAAATATAACATTTTCCTCCTTTTGGGGAAAAGTGTTATCAAGAAGGGCGAGTTTTATTCGCAGACAGGGCCGGCGATTAGGGGGGCCATGGAGACAGTTCCCCCCACATTTTGCCACTTAAGCCACCGCACTATGCTAAACCTTATATACCAAGGTAAAGTAAACTGTCTTTGCCCCCCCCCCCAGTTTTGGCATTTTGCCCCCCTCAGTTTTAGAGCCCAATCGCCGCCACTGATCCCAGATAAACAATTATTGGCAATACAACCCTGTATGGTCCAATCGGCATGGCATTTGGCTGACGCCGGAGACTTGGGTTTCGAGAGGCCAGGGATCCGGGTTCGAATCCCGGCCGAGGCATGGGTTTTCTTTGTGAGTGTCTACATCGCACCATCGTTCATCCTCATCGCCGCGATTAGCCAAAATTGGCATAAAAGCGACGTAAAATAACAATTAAATCAAACCTGGGTTCGATCTCGGGTAGAAAATTTCCATTACCCAATATCCCTTTATAAGGAGCTCCGGGGATCAGTCAGCCGCTCATCCAGGTCAGAACTTGTTCTTAGAGAGACCAAAATAGATCCCGAAGAGGCCACTTTTTAAACATCTACTGCGCTTGGAGGATGGTGTAATATTGTACAATTTATCTTGTAGAAACAAAAGCGCATCAAGTAGGATTCTTAGTGTCTCTTTAGGCACACATAAGCGCACGAGAAAACTGCCTATTGGAGACGAGAAATCAACTTAGAAGTTGCTCGTAAAAGTCTTCGACTTTCAAAATGTCCAGCGCAACGGCTCTTTTCAAAGAAGAGGTTTCCCAACTGGGGTCTTTTATACACAGGTCACAGATAATCCACTAACTTAATACCTGATTGCCGGCCGCCTGTTAATTTTTTTAAAAAAGAAATAACAATTGAATCCCGCTATTCACATGTTTCATGATGTGGATACTCAATTGTCGGTTCCGGATTGGGGTGCTCTGTTCTCACTGAATCAGGATATTTTCTGGATCAGGCAACTCGGATCCAAAAAATTCTGGCCATCCCGAAAGAGCCCCACATTCCTCCCACATAGGTTAGTTTGTTTTAATGTAAAAACTTCTACAAGTCGGTTTCGTGATATCCCATCAATTCTAAGTAAGCCTATAGGCCTACCTATTCTGGGACATTTATAAATTTCTTGGGGATAGTTTGATAAAGTACCACTACAGCACTCCAAAGAAATTCAGTTTTAGAAAACAGTACATAATTTAATGTACAATACGACGAATGTCAACAATTGTACTGCAATATTAATGTATTCATTTTTACTTATACCCATAATGTTTCTATGACTGTGTGTGTGCTGTAAGTATATTTATACTTTTCTGCTAATATCAGAATTCACTATAAATTCTATATGAAGTTTGAGAGAAAATAGTTGACAGCACACAAGTTATTGTTTTAACGGTTAAATATTTTATGACTATAATTAATGTTGCAGAAAGTTTCAACATTAATTTGTATTTAATTCGCATATGATTAAAACGAGAGTGGTTTTGAAAAGCGTGACGGGAAACATAGATTTGAATGTCTGAGAAGCTTCATTCATTGTAGAAGAACATTGGAATATATAAAATAATGAAAGTGATAACATAGACCTACTAAGGAGTTTTCTTTTTAACAAGTGGAGTACGCCACCATCTTTAAAATTCAATGTAACTGAAAAGATCAAGAATCTCTGGAATAACTGATGATGATTTTGAGTTGCCTGATGATAGCTATTTGGGATTTTAAATTTTTCAAAAATGTGATGCTGACATCTTAAATAATAACAAAACAGACATTGACAAGATCCATTGTATAACTGATTCTTTTTTAAAGAATTGAAGACTAAAATTGGTAAACGCTGTAAGTGCCACAATAATTCAAACACTGTTTTCCACGTTAAACTGTGAAATGTGCCATGCTTTATAATGTGGTAAACGTGAAATGTGGCTGGTAGCCCTCTAAGTAGTTCAAAGGGCGTGTAAAGAGGTTACTAGTGTGCACGTTCGTACGGGCTGATGTGCGGTACGATGCGATTTCCCAACACTTTCGCTTTTGGCACTTACAACGTTTACCACTTTTAGTCCTCAATTGTAACCATTGTTATAACTGTATCTTTAATCAAACTAAGAAAAAATGTCTGATGAAGGGAGCGTATGTTCTCCTGAAACGTCACAACGAAAATCTGTGTTTTTATGCTTGTACCAACCGTTGACTACAAGAGAAATAATACTAATTCGTATTTGTTACTATGTAGTAGTTTTCATGCCTTTCTGTGTTAACAGTGATGATGATGAATGTTGAATTGATGAAAATAGATGAAGGGAAAACAGAATAAAACCTCTGTACCTTTGACAGGATTCGAATTTGGTTATGTGGCTACGCTAACCACTCCTCTGCGCAAGCTGGCCAGATTGATATGAGCCTACCAAAATAAAATAGAAACACGAAATAAAGTGTGTGAAATCCAGTTACACGACACTGTAATAAAAAAAATAAGATTGAAAAGTGTTATCGGGTAATGTGCAAAAATATTTGTTTTGACGATCTGTCGTACAATGGACCATTGAAGTCCCAAGTGGATAATACAGTAATACAATCTAAAAATTGATATATTTTTATATTTTTAGCCACTTTCAGTGATGTTACGATATAATAATAGTCCTATGTTTGCTATTTCAGATTGTTGTAAATTTTCAGGCAAAGTAAATATCTGAAGGGTAGTCTTATTTATTTAAAGAAAAGTATGCAAAAATATTAAATGCAGCCCTGAACGTCTGTAATACTAAAACATCATTACATCTATACTGTAACTAATTTTTATACATCTGTTTTGAGTGGAATAAGCTGTAAGTAAAGAAGTAACTATTCTGTTTTTGTAATGGTTTTATTGCAAAATGTTTGCTCACTTATGAAATACTATGTCGCATAAAGTTGTGTAATGTAAATTTGGAAATCCCAGAAAAGGACTGCATTAACTCCCAATGGCTAAGATATACAAAAATATCCATTTTTAGATTTTGATTGCATCCGAAAGCTAGAACTCTACGGTTTAAAATTATATATTACATATGTTATTAACTAGCAAGTAACCAGGTACAATATTAGACTATATTTTATGAAATAAAGCGTATTAGGAAACGTGGAAAAACAACCTACAAATTCATTTAATGATAGGGATTCAGCTGGTATTAGTTGTGGAGATATAGTCTTGTATTGTATTACTTTTGTTAGAATTGGTTATTCTGTACCAATACACCCACATTTTCTTTTAATAACACCCTGTGACAGTGTTCTGCCCACTTTTACTTTTGTGGGAATTATGTGACAGGCTATTCCTAGTCGCTAGTACCGCGAAAAATCTTTGTTTGCTTCATTTTCTCAGCTGCAGATACTCCTAGAATACGTCTCGTGTTGGAGCTTATAAAAGAACAGAATCTTTTGTTCGATTTTTCCCCAGGGAGTGTGACGTATTATTTCCAGAAATATAATGGTTATAAAATGTATTTTTTGATAATAAAAAACCCTTTATACAACTGAAGGAATACATAGAAGTTTCAAACTGACAAGGAGAGGAAACTGAGTTTGAGATGGGGACTTCGTGTAGTGGTAGGGTACACTATAGGAACTGTAATGCCACGGTGCTAGCTATGGTAAGGGGCTGGAGCCCGTATAATGTGACGGATGCAAAATAGCCCAAGTGCTGAAATTTCTAAATAATCTAAATTACTTCTCTCACATCTGTAGAACAAATTGTCAAATTTGTTAACATGATTTTTTTTTCTCAGTTAAATTTTTTTAAAAAAAATACACGCTTCATCTGAGTAACAATAACAGTGTTATTACTCGAGATAATATCTGTAATAAATAAGAAACCGTAGTCTCACTATCAGGGCATTAAGTGGTCTTAAAACAAAGTTTGACAAAATTTCGACGTCCGACCTATATACGCGTAATTACTAACAAATGACAGTACTGATGGGCCGGACCCCGTGACTGAGTGGTAAGCACATCGCGCTGCGACGCCAGGGGTCCCGGGTTCGAATCCCGCTCGGGCTTGGTTGTTTGTAAATGTCCATACATCAATTTCATCACTCATCCCCATCTTCGCAAATTAGCCAAGAGGCACAAAACGCGAAGTAAAATAAAACAAATATCAATCAATCAATCGACAGTACTGATGGAGCGTAACACGAGTAAACCAGCTCATTTCAACCTTTTTATTCTTTGCAGATCACAGTTCTGAACGCAGCCCGCAAGCATTTGGGAACAAGCAATTTGAGCGGGAAAGTGTTCGTGACGTCTGGTTTGGGAGGCATGAGCGGTGCACAGGCGAAAGCTGCCGTCATCTGTGGTTGCATAGGAGTCGTGGCTGAGGTACGTGGCATTAGTCGGATGCTGCTAATTTGAGCTTCCTGACGCGTGTGAAAATGGAGATCAGGTTTCCAGTTTCATGCGTGTTCCCTCCATGTACGAGACACATCTGGGTCAACGGGCAAAAATATGACATTTTTACTGTAGTGCATTGGACCACTTTCGCTCGAAAATACTCGATCGAATCTCCCACGCTCGAATATATAGAATATCAAATAATATCATTTCAATTGGATAATAATCGTACAAATATATTTGCAAAAAATCGTCCTGGTAGTTTCAGCCCATAATCATCTATTAATTTCATAGTTTGTAAGATGTACTAAATTAGGGTAGATTTTAACAAAGAGATAGATGATGACTATGTTCACTTCAGTGAAACAGTCGATTCCGTAAGCCATCTAGCGTCATCCGTGCGAACTATCAGACGATCGAGCAAAAAGGCCTCGATGCAGCACTCTACTGCACAGTGTTAATCAGAAATTTCCGGGCAAAGCCATTTCATACAAGCAATCCAGTTTACAAGAGGTTTTGGAAAGTTGTATAAAGAACAAGGTGTAATTTCAGGGTTGCCACGCGTCAGAGGCGTCTCGAGAACGCATGCGGTGCATGCTGCGCATGCGTCAAATGTGGGAAAACGGACAGCTTGCTCTGCGACGATATTCATGAGCATTTCTACATTCTAATTTCTTCATATAGGAGAAGTATTTATTTTGGCCGAGTCTGCTGCCACGCACGTGTCAGCAGTAAGAATAAGTTTCAAATTTGCTCCTGCCACGTAATTCGTCTGCTAAGAGAAGAGAATGTTACAAATCTTAAGAACAGATTAAGACGAGAGAAATGCAAGTTTATGATTAGTGGGAATGAATGTACAGGTAATTTAGAACCTTTTTCTTTAGAAAGCATTTAGCGATATTATTTTAATGCTAACAGAACCTAACCTAACTACGAGAGCATTTAGGTTTATTATTAGAAGAATGCTGAGGGACCTAATCTTAAAACAGTTTTGTGAAAGTAATCGCTACAACTTCACAGTATGTGTTACAGACGTAATTGCACACATAGCATGATGAAATCACGATAAAACAAAGACCGAGTCTACTGCCACGCGCATCTTTTTTGAGGTTCCAGCAGAAAAAGAACGTGGCAGCAGACACTACCATTTATTTTACACGAGAGCGCTGAACTAAGCTTATATTGCATTTCTTGGATCTAAAGTGAAAGAAAGTAATAGTTATTTTCCCACAATTGATGCATGCGTCACTTCAGATCCAATAAATGTAATATAAGCTTTGTTCAGCGCTCTCGTGTAAAATAAATGTCTCATATATGAAGAAAATAGAATGTAGAAATGCTCATGAATGTCGTCGCAGAGCAAGCTGTCCTTTTTCCCACAATTGACGCATGCGTTCACGAGACACCTCTGCCACGCGCACAATACAAATTTATGGAATAGACGACTGGATAAATTAATGATATTTTACTTCGGGTTTCTTCTACTTTTGGCTAATTGCGAAGATGAGGATGAATAGTGATAAAAGATTAAATAGATGAACACATATGGACATAACAAAAGACAAGCGCCAAAGAGGATTGTCCTGCCTGAAGGTCTAGGCGACAGAGTCACGTTAGTCTGCCACATTCACATGCATATTAGGTGGTAGTTGACATTCGAGTGTCTCCAGAAAGTATCAGCCCTTATACTCCTGGAATGGACGAAAAGCATAAGAAGTATCATGCCTTAAAAATATAAATAATTTGATACAAATATTCGTAATACATTTTATGAAGATATATATTTTTTTTAAACTTACTTTTTCATTGCTAACTGAAATATAAATTGCTCTTCTCTTCCTTCATCTCCTGTTTCCAGGAGTGTAAGGGGCGATCCTCTCTAAAACACCCAAATTTCAACTTCACTTTTCCTCGTAGTACACCGTGATGCATTCTTGCAGGCCAACAAGGCTCCTATAATTTGTCCTTATATGTTGTGAGTGCCCCTTTACAGCCTCGGTTTTTAGGTGAGTGTAGTCCTCTGACACACTTTGATTTTCGCTATGGTAAGGGGCCTGGCCCAACCAAACGGGTTAAAGTTACAGCAGCGTAAGTCACTTTATTTTTTTTCAAAAAGACAGACACAGAAACCAGATCTATATAAGTCAATCTGTTAACAGAAAACGTGAAGTAAATCAGAGATTTATTCAACTGTCAACAGATGACAATTTAAGGTCTAGTGATACAGGAAACAACTGTTGTGTTCATCAGCAAAGTGCTGTGAGTCAGACTTTTTTTTTCTTTTTTTAAGAAAGTGACTTACACACACCACTGTAACTTTAACACGTCCATATATAAACACTAGAGAGGGCCTAAACCGGTTTTCACGCGGCTAAGCTGTGGCTATTTGAAGACGCGGCGGCCACATCCTAAGTGGTCAAAACATTGAGTGTTTACGAAGGAAACCCAATAAACTGAACATGTGTTCAGAGTATAGCTGCACAAATACATGTGGTAAAACAAAATGTACGTCATATCACAGACTAAGAAGGTCTTAAATTGCGTAAATAGTTATTCCATTACTATTATTTATTATATTTTGAAGTACATCAAGTAGAATTCGCACTAGAAAAAGAGATAAATTTCTGATTTGTTATGCCCATCCTTGTATCATAAGCAGTGTTGCACGTCTACACGTAGAAAATGTAGATCAAATGTAGATCAAGGGCGGAGGGTGGGGGCGAGGTGTTCGGCAACCACGAGGGCCCGTGTTTCAGGGGTCCCCACAGCAGATAAAAATATTTGTTTCTATGACGTTTATTATGAGTTTATGGGACGCCAGTGTTTCCAATTAAGCAACTAATCTGATTTTTTCTGACTTCATGCATTTTTTTACATTCTTTAAAATATCAAAATTACTGAAACCATATTCTGATCAAAGTACTACATAAAAATCGAATCCAAACATTTTAATCAAAAATAATATATATTATTCGTGAAATCATGGAGTGTAAATATTATTTTATATGAAACCATGTCAATTCACTACAGCCTTAAAATTCAATGAAAAGAAAACAAAAGAGAATTATGATAGAGAATATTATTGGATATGATTAAAATCGTCTCTTTTATAACGTAAATTATTAGTTTGATATTGAACACACACACTGTGATTAAATATTATGGACATCGCACAGTGGCAGACATGAAAACGAAGATTAATTTAGAATCTCTCATTAGCCTCCCATAATTACTGATTTTAATCTTCAACGTGTTCATCTTATTGCTTCATGTAATTATACGAAATATGTACATAAATTAAATGTTTATTCATTTTAATAGTGTTGCTATTGTGATTATGTAGGACATCTGCACTTCAGATTAATTAACAAAAAATTGTTTTTTCTTCAGATCTTTGAAAAATTTTAGTTCGAGGTCCAGCGTATATTGTATGCCCCGGGCCTCGGCGTCCAAGGAAGGCTAAAAGACCAGGGTTCTTTTGGAAGTAGAATTGAATTGACTTTGGTTTTGACTTGCTGAATTGGTATCACCTCGATACTGGTTGGCCAAAGTAGGCCCTACATATAGGCGAACAAGGCATCGCCTAGGGCCGCACGCTTACAGGGGTCTCGCAAAATCGATCATTTATACGTATTTTTTAGATAAATGAGTAGAATGCATTCTTTCCACTGAAAATTAACTTCAAACAAGTACAGTCACGGACACTTCTGGGTTGTAGCAATCTCATTGACAGTATATGGAGTTGTCATGATTGTACATTAGGTTTGGTGCTTTATAATAGAGTATTATTATATAAATAATGAAATAGGAAAATGTACACACAGTTACAGGATTTGGGACCTCGCAAATCCCAGAGCCGTCACAGAAGTTCACATTGTTCAAAAAACAGGTGTCCTTCAAAACAACACTTCACATTCCTATTTTTTGACGCTTCTGAGAAACGCTCTTTCATGTGAAATAATATTCTCACTACATGGTTTCATTCTATAATTAAGCGAATAGTGCACATTAACATTTTTTTATTAAAATATTTGAACACGTATCTTATGTTTGGAATATGATTTCAGTGATTTAAGTTTGTGAAAACTATCCGTGAAATCAAGAAAAATGATATTCGTTGCTTAATTCGAAGCACCAGCGTCCTACAAACTCGTTAAAACTGGTACGTAAACAATTATTTTATTTTGCTCGGGGCCCAAGTTGCTCCTCCCTAGGGCCGGGTACGATAATATCACATGATACTATACTGCAGTTATATATTTATCGAAACCTTGTGGAATATTCACAAACGAGGACATTATTTAATTCTCCAAGCTATATTGTGTCTTTCTGTGCAAAATAGTAAAAGTCCGCGAGGCAATATGCGTACAAATTTTGTATTACCAGCTTATACAGCTCTAACTTTTCACTGGAAAAGGTAAACAACTCCTCTGTACTATAGCAGAATTACTTTATAATGCGTAAGTATTACTTGCTAAGTTCCAAGTTAACTGTAATGCATAGCTTACGGCTTATCGTCTGCGCTACATCAGCTGTTCAGCCTGCCTGACCACTTACGAGACTACCTGTTCAAATTGTTTCCAAGATGGCTGCCTCGTTGCCTCACTAGTGTTTCTATATACGAACTCGTTGGCCTGGCCCCGTATAATGTGACGGGACCACTCACTCTGTTCGAGAAGGGAATCGAAATAATAGAAGACATAAGAAAGAAAGAATGAAGGACAGAGAACTTTCACGAGTGGTGGAAAAAAAAAGCTAAATAATCCGTGACTGAGAGGCTTGAGGTATGTTTCCTCTTTTATTATCTTTGTGAGAGCATAAACAGACGTCACGATTGATTCTCAATGACTAACCTATTCCAACTACACTCGTATTCGGCATGTTTCACAACAGTAGTTGAAAGTTGAAAGAGACAGAGGCCTCAGCCATGTTGATTAGGATCTCCCCATGGTGTTGAGCAGAGGCCTTCAAACTCTCAGGACCATTGAACTGCTTTCCCCATTTGAAATACCTGGCGAGCTACCAAGGGTGGGTTGACTTTTAATGATTATTCCTTGTTTACAAAGTTTATTATTTTTAGTTTCCCTACAATATACAGAAGATACCATTTCTTAAGGAGAGTTTATAAACACTTGTAAATACTTTTTCACAAAACAGAAAAATAAAAAAAATACCACCTAATCATTATCACCTTGCTAATAAGAATGACACTTTCATGAACATTTTATGTTAATATTCAAGGGGTCCCCGATTTAATAACGATTATATGAATTCGAAATGTTCACCCCAGAGTGGACTGAAATCGCGAAATGTTTATTGCGAAGTGTAACGCTGCATGTCATGTTTTGAGATCCATTTTTGTTTTGCATTTAAAATATATATATATTATTTGAGGACAACATATAAATCACATAAAAAGGTGAAGTTGTAGTTGTAGTAGATCTTTCCAGACAAAAACACTTGCCCAATAATCAATCTTCCACCATTAATCAATCTTGCCCAATAAGCGATGTGTTCTGTAAATCTGCATTTTCTACATGGCGAGAGTCACATCGGATAGCTGGAATCGCGAATTGTAGCCAACCCCTTTGGAGCTGCTGGAAATGACCCCGCTAGCTACCGGTAGCTCGCGATCGAGTGTTTGGCGATCCTTGGTGTAGTGGCTAACCATGTCGTCTTGTACTCAATCGGTCACGAAATCGGTTTTCGGTGTCGACACAATTCACAGTGGTTCGGATCCTATCTAAGCATAACGGGGACGTACAGTGGGATCCATGAGTATTACCGTCCATCACCATGTTCGTGCACTTTATTTGACCCAATAAGAGCTTCAAGAATTAAAAGAAACTCAAACAAGCTGTTGACAACTTCTGCACCAGCATGCATAAAAATCCATCGCTTAAAAACACATAGGATGTAAGAAAAAACATATGAAAATAGTCATGGACAATTTGCCGAGCAATACTAGTGTACGTATAAGGTATTTTCTTACTATGTTGAATAGTACATAACTACATAAACAAGATTTAGACCTTGTTAGTTGTTAAAACACCAGCTGCACCAACCAGATTATGTACACATTAGGCGCAGTGCTCATTTATGAATAAATCACCGAATATTTCATAAAAACATTATATACATGTATACAGGGTGATTGGTAATTCGACCTATTCCTGGAAAGGGGTGATACTAGAGCACATTTGCAACAAATTTGACCCTATGCACCAGGGGTCGGAAATCAATGGGTTTCGAGTTATTGCAGTTTGTAGATTTTTGTGACATATTCCGAATGGCGACCAAAAAACTACTAATTGTGAAAAACTACTACACCCTGGGCACTCAATTGACATGTTGCTAACAGCTGACGAATGAGTGACTACTGCGAAAAAAAATCATGCCCAAAATTTCCATACCCACAGAAAGAAACAGTCATTGGAGCTCACGTCATGAAGAAATTTGGAAATTATCGTTTAAATCGAAGAGGATTACTCAAAAAAATGTTAATACACTTAGCGTAAAAATTACGGATAAAACTTCCTCGTTTCATAAGCTCTTCAAAAATATACAAATGTTGTCAACTGGCACACGGGTTGGAGGAAAAATCTGAATATAAAGCGGAGAAGGTGCGTTGTAGAGCCCCATCATCTGACAAGAATTCTGTGGACGGACGAATCCAAATTCGACCGCGATGGTGTTACGAATTTTCATTATGTGCATTTTTGGTCCCTTAAGGGTGATAACCCCAGAAAATCTAAAGAAAAGGCTCACCAGAGAAAATTCTCACTAAATGGAAATCATCCACAATCATGTGATCGGGCCATTCTATCTGCCACAAAACCTAAACGGCATTAACTACGAAAACAAAGGGAAGAATTGACGACGCTGCTGGAGGATGTGCCGCTCGCCACAAAAAGGGGTATGATTTACCAACATGATGGCTGCCCAGCCCACTATTTCCGGGGTGTGAGACAGTGGCTGGACGACAATTATCCCATGCGATGGATTGATCGAGGCGGCCCGACCCCCTGGCCTGCGAGGAGTCCGGATTTGACGCCATGCGACTTTTCCATTTGGGGTCACACGAAAGAGTTAGTCTACAGTACACCAGTGGATTCCCAAGAAGAGTTGAGAGAGAGAACTGTGACCGCCACCCAATACATAAGAGACCGAGTGTCAACGCGAGTGACTGTGTCTGAAGTACGCCGCAGGCTGCGTGCTCTCATACGTAACCGGGGGAGGCAATTTGAACAGGATTTGTAGTTTTCGTAACAGTTAATTCTGACAACCTGGAATCAAGAGAATGGTAAATAACATTATTATTTCACTCATTTTCGTTCCTTTATTTCTCACAACCGACAACTTCTTTTCACTTTACGAAGAGGTCTACAACGCGCCTTCTCCGCTTTATATTCAAATTTTTCCCCCAACCCGTGTGCCAGTTGACAACATTTGTATATTTTTGAAGAGCTTATGAAACGAGGAAGTTTTATCCGTAATTTTTACGCTAAGTGTGTTAACATTTATTTGAGTAATCCTCTTCGATTTAAACGATAATTTCCAAATTTCTTCATGACGTGTGCTCCAGTGACTGTTTCTTTCTGTGGGTATGGAAATTTTGGGCATGATTTTTTTTCGCAGTAGTCACTCATTCGTCAGCTGTTAGCAACATGTCAATTGAGTGCCCAGGGTGTAGTAGTTTTTTGGTCGCAAGTCGGAATATTTCACGAAAATCTACAAACTGCAATAACTCGATACCCATTGATTTCCGACCCCCGGTGCATAGGATCAAATTTGCTACAAATGTGCTCTAGTATTACCCCTTTCCAGGAATAGGTCGAATTACCAATCACCCTGTATTTAACAAGTATCCTGCATTTCTTAATAATTAATTTACTTTCCTTTGATGATATTAGTCACACTTAACAGTGTTCGGAAAGTTACTTTAAAAGTTACTGAACTATAGTTACAGTTATTAATTTTAGAAACTAACACAGTTGTAGTTACTGGTACTTGAAAAGAAACCGTAAGTCTGTTTGCTCAAAATTTACAAACACATTACACACAAATTGCTATTCTGAGCAAAAACAGGTTTCTTCTTAAATTTTCTATCTACGTATTTAAAACGCAAAGATCTCGAGCATGAAACGTGAACTGTTGGGAAGGTTGAAATATGAGTTTGCGATAAACCATAAGCAGCTTTTGGTTTGTCTCATATTCTTCATCCATACAGGCCAGATTTATAATATTGCAGACACACATCCACACATAATGACAATTATAATATTTTTATATTCTTAGGTGAGCTACGAAGCTCTGAAGAAGCGCCACGACCAAGGCTGGCTTTTGGAGATTGAAGATAATCTGGAGAAGTTGATGAGGAGGATTCGCGTGGCAAAAGTGAAGAAAGAGGTAAGTACTTTGTAGTTTTTGCTTCATATTCACATCAAAACTTATGTTGGTGCACGATTTCATACTTTTGATTATCCATAAAAAGAAATGGTAGACTCCGCTGCTCACTATGTTCATAAACATTACGTGGCAATTATCAAATGCGTTCGTTGAATTGTTTGTTCTCACGTGCAGATTTTCGAGATTTTCAGAGTGTCGGGAAATTTCGAACGTCGGGATTGAAAAACATTTCCCGTACCGACCAAAGAAACTCTGTCCCGCACGCCCCTAAAGTTTCTAGAAGACTTATTCAGTGTTCAGAACAGTATGGAAAAGCTTCCGACTGATCTCACGTGTACTTTCTCTCCTACTCAGCTAACTGGAGATAAAAATACTGTTGCTCTTAGAGCGATATCTAGTTGGATATCACAGTAGAGAGAAAAAAAAACACCTCTAGATAAAAGCAGCAGAAGGAGATTGAACCGCACAAAACACTGGTCTTTCGACGAAGGGCATGTTTTTAATTAAGTTCCGTGTTTGCGTGGACATTTCTGGTTTCTGTGGGAGAGTGCTTTTAACAGGAATTTATTTTTAATTAGGTTCCGCGTTGGCTTCCTGCTACAGAAGTCTTGTTTCCACAGCTGCGGAGAAGAGAAAAGGTACTCTTGAAAGGCTTCTCACAAAAACAAAAGAAGGAACAACTAACTGGAACACATCAATACTTCACCAATGACACCAACATTCTTGAGGCGATAACTGATGTCCGTCTGAACCTGGAACTAGTTGTGGTGTCGTAAATTCTGAAGCATTTTAAATGCTTTCAAGCCAGATTCGAAAGAGACGTTATAGGAAAGAGGAAGAAAAAATTTAGTCATGATGGACATTAGTCGATTACTAGAACCATCGACTAATGAAAATCAGTCGTTCGACTACTATCAGTCGAATCAGTCGTTCGACTACTATTAGTCGAATCAGTCGTTCGACTACTATTAGTCGAATTAGTCGTTCGAGCGAGTACTATTAGTCGAATTAGTCGATCGACCATTATCAGTCGAATCAGTCGTTCGAGTACTATGAGTCGAATCAGTCGTTCGACTACTATGAGTCGAATCAGTCGATTGACCACTATCAGTCGAATCAGTCGTTCGACTACTATGAGTCGAATCAGTCGATCGACCACTATCAGTCGAATCAGTCGTTCGACTACTATTAATCGAATCAGTCGTTAGACTACTATTAGTCGAATCAGTCGTTCGACTACTATGAGTCGAATCAGTCGATCGACCACTATCAGTCGAATCAGTCGTTCGACTACTATGAGTCGAATCAGTCGTTCGACTACTATTAGTCGAATCAATTTTTCGTCTACTATTAGTCGAATCAGTCGTTCGACTACAATCAGTCGAATCAGTCGTTCGACTATTGTTAGTCGTTTGACTATGCTCTGTCCCGAGAATCTCTGGCGCGAGTGTACAAAAACAAGTCTCTGCGCAAGTAGAGACTCGAGATGGCTAATTCGACTAATACGGCTAATTAAAATAACTAATTCGACTAATATTTGTCGAAAAAGTAGTCAATGTTTTGTTCATACTAACGCCTAATTAGTCGATGGTGCCCATCACTAGTCATTACAACGCCATTGGTGGATCTAGAATTTTGTCAAGGAAGGGGCACAGAAATACCGTACGCATGTAAGATGTAATATTGGATGTATAATGTGCAGAATTTCCTGGACATTAAACTCAACCTCAAATATATATACCTGTCGGCCCCGGTGGCGGAGTGGTTAGCACATCGCGCTACGACGCCAGGGGTCCCGGGTTCGAACCTCGGCCAGGGCATGGATGTTTGTGAGGGTCCATTCATAAATTTCATCATATCATCACTCATCTCCATCTTCGCATAGCCAAAAGTGTCACAAAAGGCGAAGTAAAATGAAGCAAATCAATCAATATGCACATACCTGTATATCACATTCACACTGAGGCATTTACAAGTGCTCGTTTTAGTCTAATTTGTGGTCAGATAAACTATTCGGGACTTGAACTGCAAAGAGGAATCAGAACTACTGTGCAATGTAACTCCAAGAAGAAACGAACCCAGAGCTATTTCATTATAAGAGGAAACAAACCCAGAGTCCTTTGATTACAAGAGGAAACGCACCCAAAGCCCTTTGATTATTTGATTACAAGAGGAAACGCACCCAGAGCCTTTTGATTATAAGAGGAAACGAACTCAGAGCCATTTGATTATAAGAGGAAACGAAACCAGAGCCCTATGATTATAAGAGGAAACGAACCCAGAGCCCTTTCATTATAAGAATAAACGAACCCAGAGCTCTTTGATTATAAGGGGAAACGCACCCAAAGCTCTTTGATTATAAGGGGAAACGCACACAGAGTAGGGTTGGCCAGATCCGGATCCTGGCGGATCCGAAATCCGGATCCGGTTGGTTCCGGATCCGTTTTGCCATCCCACATGCGCTTCTTTGGAAAGTAAGAATGTGCTTAAAACATATTGTTACCCGCTAATATACATACATACATATATATATATATATATATATATATATATATATATATATATATATATATATAATATACATACATACACACACATATAATTAATTAATTAATTAATTAATACACTTACAAGGGAGGTCTAAGTCTCCCCCTCCGATTTGCATGAAACTTGGCAGGTGTATAGAGGTCCCCCCTCAAATATCAAGACGGCCTCCCCGATGGCGCAGTGGTAGCGTCGTCGCCTTGTAATCAATGGGTCCCGGGTTCGATACCCGGTGGAGGCACAGTCCCAATTAGCCTTACTGTGCATAAAGTGGACTTAAAACAACAAATCAACCAACCAAATCAAATGTCAAGATGAGGAGAAATTGAAGTGGGGATCTGACCCCGAAACCACCCTAAATATGGCATAGGAAGAAACAGGGGGCATAGGGCCTCTCTATACACCTATCAAATTTCATGGAAATCGGATGGGGACACAGGGGTCAGATGATCCCCACGTCAATTTGTCCTCATCTTGAAATTTGAGACGGGTTTTGCCCCCTAAAAAAGTTTTTTAGCCGAAACAAAAAAACACGTATTTCTTCCTTTGGGCCCCTCTATACACCTGCGAAGTTTCATGAAAATCGGAGGGGGACACAGGGGTCAGATCCCCACTTCAATTTGTCCTCATCTTGACAATTGAGTGGGTTTTGCCCTGTAAAACCGTTTTTTTAGCCGAAACAAAACAAACACGTATTTCTTCATTTGGGCCCCACTATACACCTGCCAAGTTTCATGGAAATCGGAGGGGGACACATAGGTCAAATGCCCACTTAAATTTGTCCTCATATATTGACATTTGAGGGGGGTTGCCCCCTAAAACAGTTTTTTAGCCGAAACAAAACAAACACGTATTTCTTCATTTGGGCCCGTTTATACACACACCTGCCAAGTATAATGGAAATTGGAGGGGGACACAGGGGTCAGATCCTCACTTCAATTTGTCCTCATCTTGACATTTGAGGGGGTTTTGCCCCCTAAAACCGTTTTTTAGGTGAAACAAAAAAACACGTATTTCTTTCTTTGGGCCCGTTTATACACACACCTGCCAAGTATAATGGAAATTAGAGGGGGACACAGGGGTCAGATCCTCACTTCAATTTGTCCTCATCTTGACATTTGAGAGGGTTTTGCCCCCTAAAACCGTTTTTTAGGTGAAACAAAAAAACACGTATTTCTTTCTTTGGGCCCGTTTATACACACACCTGCCAAGTATCATGGAATTTGGAGGAGCATAGTGGTCAGATCCTCACTTCAATTTGTCCTCATCTTGACATTTGAGGGTGTTTTGCCCCCTAAAACCGTTTTTAGCTGAAACGAAAAGACACGTATTTCTTCCGTTGGGCCCCACTATACACCTGCCGAGTTTCATGGAAATCGGAGGGACACAGGGGCCAGATCCTCACTTCAATTTGTTTTCATCTTCACATTTGAGGGGGTCTTGCCCCCTAAAAATGTTTTTTAGCTGAAACAAAAAAACACGTATTTCTTCATTTGGGCCCCACTATACGCCTGCCAAGTTTCATGGAAATTGGAGGGGGACACTTAGATAACCTCGCATGTTAGTCTTACTCTTTGTAATTATATAACACTGCATATATTATAATGTTCTATTTTAATTTGTAAAACTGTAACTCTAGAACAATTGTATAATTTTTGTATAACATTTCTATCTTGTTATATGTGTTAAAGGTTTCATCCTGGAATGGAATGTCTCACATTTATGTGTGTTTTCATTTGCAATACATTGGAATGAATACATATTCGTTTCAATGGCGTTTACAAAATCACCTCTGACATTTTATGTTAAACAAGTAAGATTTTTTTTGTGCACGAGTGTGTTAGCCGATGCGTAGCAAAGTATTTTAGGAACAACACTTGAAAAAAATTCTTGTAGGACTAACTAATGAAAAAATTCTTTGTAATCGAAGATCATAATACCTTTTAAGGTGTGGTAATATTATAATGGGATTGAGATATGAAACTCTCGGATCCGGATCCGGATTTTCGGATCCGGATCCAGATCCGGAACTTTCGGATCCGGATCCAGATCCGAAACTTTCAGACCCGGATCCGGATCCGAAATTTTTGGATCCGAAACTCTCGGATCCGGATCCAGATCCGGAACTTTCGGATCCGGATCCAGATCCGTAACTTTTGGATCCGGATTTTTCGGATCCGGATCCGTTTGGCCATCCCTAACACAGAGCCCTTTGATTATAAGAGGAAACGAAACCAGAGCCCTTTGATTATAAGAAGAAACGAACACAGAGCCCTTTGATTATAAGAGGAAACGAACACAGAGCCCTTTGATTATAAGAGGAAACGAACACAGAGCCCTTTGATTATAAGAGGAAACGAAACCAGAACCCTTTGATTATAAGAGGAAACGAACCCAGAGCCCTTTCATTATAAGAAGAAACGAACCCAGAGCTCTTTGATTATAAGGGGAAACGCACCCAAAGCCCTCTCATTATAAGGGGAAACGCACACAGAGCCCTTTGATTATAAGAGGAAACTAAACCAGAGCCCTTTGATTATAAGAGGAAACGAACACAGAGCCCTTTGATTATAAGAGGAAACGAAACCAGAGCCCTTTGATTATAAGGTATACCATTAATAGGTTTTGTGATGTAGAAGTAAATGTATCTCATTTGTTTTAGCAATGATTACACAAAGAAAAACTTGAAAATTCATGTCCTCGGAAGAAATTGTCACAAACATCAGAAATTTTTACTTAAAATTCCAATCAACAAGTCCCAGAGTCGATTTCCAGTGTTGCCTTATTTAAATGTCTAATAAATATCGTCCCGATTAATGTATTTGTGGTAGACTTTATGTTATTCCCTTACTGTTTGTAAAAAAATATATTTGGTTGCAGTTTAATGCTAACAGTACTTTTCTCAATACTCAGCCATTGCTTATGGGAGGGTTTGATGGATTGATTTAGTTTATTTTACTTCGCGTTTTGTGGCTCTTGGTTAATTTGTGAAGGTGGGGATGAGTGATGAAATGATGAAATTGATGAATGGACATTCACAAACAATCAAGCCCGAGCGGGATTTGAACCCGGGACCCTAGGCATCGCAGCGTGATGTGCTAACCACTCGGCCACAGGGTCCAGCTTTATGGGAGGGGTACGTGTCCTCGTGTCTCTACCGCTATATCCACCAATGTGCAGTGGCGCCGAAACCCTGGAGGGGGGGGGGGACGTGCAAGGGGGTCCGGGCCACCCAAAGTTTGTTTGGGTCCCCCACTTGCAACATTGTTTTCAAGCAAAGTATTGAATGTGTGATGAAAATTTCATAAATTCATTGTGGAATATGTGTGAACATTGTAAGTCCTTATTTCCTCGGATTTATATTACGAATGCTTCTTTTATTTACAATTATAATTTTTTTGCACACAAAGAGACGGTAAATTGCACAGGATTCTCTTCTCGACATTATCAACACAATGTGTAGGATATTGCCACAAACAAATTTGTCTGTGATATTAGCCAGGGGCCCCGGATTCGAATCCCGCCCTGTTCTTTGCGAGTGTTCCTTAATCAAATTCGTAATTTAATCACTCAATCTCATCGTCGCGATTAGTCAAAATTGTAAGAAAAGCGACATAAGTGTTGTAAACATAACATGATAATCAGATTCTCAATAAAAAGTTACATTTTGTACACTCAACGGCAAATATAATGGGAGTCAAATTGTCCACCGCTATTTTCATTACTTTTTTATTCTACCTTCTATGTTGTTTTAAGGAATAAAACTGCGTTGGATCGAAGCCCGCTGCTTATTGACGTCTTTACTTCAATTCATTATCATCACATTGTGTAATGCAGATCGAATTAAAATGGTAGTGGACAATTCGCGTACTGTTTCTTTTGCCGTTGTGTGTACAATTGTATAATCAAAACATAGTTTTAGATTTGCATTACCGGTGAACCCCCCCCCCCACGCAAACTGAAACTCGGTATTTATGCTTTGCTTAGCTTAGCTCTGCCCCCCCCACCCATGTCGGAAGAAATCGTCCAAAAAATGACCTTTAAAAAATGCACTTATGACCTCATACATGCAAGAAAATGAATGCCCTATAAACTTAGAAAAATGACCTAAAAATTCTGAAAGATTTGTAAAACAAATTTATAAACTACCAAGAGAAATTCAATCAAATTACAAATTCACGTTACAGTATCTATCACATGTTAATTGCGCATGTTAGTACAAGTAAGAAAGTTCGCTTTTTGTCATCTTTTACTCTTTAAGTACCGAGTTGCAGTTCACAACGAAAATCATATGAAAATTTTTCAGAAGTGAATGATTGTCGGTTTTTAGACAAGGGAGCCTTGTACACGGAAAAATTTCTCTCGACTTCAACCGACACAAGAGGAGCGTACTTGAAATGAACAATAGCACTTGCTGTTAAGTCACTTTCAATTCCATTGAGTGCAAATTGCTTCCCTGACAAAATATCCGATACAGAGCCCAAAACTTTGTACCCCTTGTTTTAACAATAATCCGTCTGGCAACAATATATTTACTGATAGAGGGGGAAATCACATTGTTTGAGCTGAATTGCTACACAACTGCTTGTGTCAACAATACTGGACAGAATTTCTTTGTTTCTTCAAACACAGTCATTCAGAACTGCGTTGAAGGCAATGAGACGAGAGTCGGGAACATCTCTCCTTCAGAGGGTTACATTTGCATGTAAAATGCCCCTTCTGTTACCAAAATGTAGAAAAATGCATAAAATGACTTTTGAAAGGTGGAAAAATGACTTAAACGGTTTAAAAAGTTTAAAAATGCCCTTTACTCCAAAAAGGGTCAAAAAATGCAAAACAATGCCCTAACAAAGGCATACCAATTAATTCAATATACAAACACATTTCTATCTATTTATGCAATGTTTCTGCCTTACCAAAAAAAGATGCATTTGCATCAAAATCATAGCCTTTGTAATTAGTATCGTAAAACCACAGATAAACGTATTAACGGGTAAGGATTGCGTCGAGATCGTACTGCTGTCTGAGGAGAGAAGTTCGCGTGCCATTGCAATCAACGACACCTTTTAATATGTGTAAGTTACGTAGACCCCAAAGGGTACGCAATATAATATAGGCTGCAGTGCAATGGCTGTTGAACTTCTAGACATATACGATCATGCATGTTGGAATATTTTTTTTTGCTAAGAGAGAAACAATGCTTTTGGACCTTCTCATGAATCAGCGTGCCCCACTTGTTTACATCCTCCAATGCATCAACTGTCAGCAATGAATGAATTATTAAAAGAATCGGGGATTCTCAAACTGCCAGAGACAAAAAAAGGCTTAGTCAGCCGAAAAAACAAAAGGTGCACACGAACATGACACCACAACTCCACTTTTTGCCTCCTTTTAAGACTAAAAAAAGCCAAACAGATCTCATCCCTATCTAAGCAATCGAACACAAGAAGCCACTAAAAATGAAACCGCGAAGGGGAGCAAAAGATGTGGACATTCGCTCGTAAAAATATTTTACTTTAACCCCTTTTTTTGTTCCCAAGTTTGTTAACTCTTGCCTTTTTTCGTCTTCGTCCTTTCTCGAGGGTTCCGTCGCATCGACATAAATCGTGGTTTTTATACCACTAGCAGAAGAGAAGGGAGGAGACATGAATCTTGGGTTGTCGACTGAGAGGAGACCGAATAAAGGAGGAAGAAAAATCGTTGTGAAGGGATGGAAGATGGGAGGGAGGAATCATGACTGCGCAACCAAAACAATGAAGAAGGGTGTGTTTTAGCGCTGCAAACTAAGGGGAGGAAATAAGAGCTTTTCTGGGAATAGACACGCGCCTCGGAAAATTATAAAAAGTACTCGGGAGGAAAGGGGGGAGTGAACAATATCGGTGATGAACCAAAAACAACGAGAAAAATACAAGATGACGCTATCAGAAAATATGTTCGCCCACTTCCTTGAGTCCTTGCAAGAAAAAGGAGAATCGAATGTTGATAAAAATCATCTGGCTACCACAAGGAACGCCCGGGTTCGAATCCCGGGGCAAATGATTTGGACCAGGATATTTTCCAATCATTTCCCATCTGTATTGAAACAAATTTCATAACTTGAAAACCTATCCTCAGCATTTCCCAACTCCCAAGAGCACTATAAAAGGGGTTAACAACCTGCCTCAGGAGGAGAAGCCAACGAGAACACCAAGGATCGAGATCGGGTCGCGAGAGCTCGACAGTGCCGGACGCGGAGAATCGACTACAGGGCCGCCCAGAAGCCGTGGGGCCCAAGCCGGTGCCTGTCCAGACAGCTTACCGACAAGGAAGAAGGAAAATCAACTAATGCGTGACAGGAAACATTATCTCAGTGACTGCATCGATCTTCATGATACGTAGAAGGAACATTATCAGAAGGTTTAACCACCTCAACATTTTCCAGAATTGCTTATAGGAGATTGCCTTAATTTAGAATGGCTTTCATTCACATTTATGAACATTGAAGCGCCTTTGGAATATATCGAAATTCCCAACTGAAATTTCGGTTTCAAATCTGGATTTCATCGAAAGTATAAACACAGGAATGAAAATCTGAAAGATTATCTTTCCTATTTAACCATAACATGAGTTTCGTATCAACTTGAAGTGAAGGATTATAAAAAGAAACAACTCAACATCAAAACGGAAAGGCAACTAATTAAAGTACCATAATAACTAGAGCCATTCGGATAGATTTTCAAATCTCAGGGTCTCATACCCTAATTATAGGGGTGACATTAATATCCTCGCAAGTAGGATTTCATCCACACATTTTTTCCCCAAACATTTAACAGAAACAGAGTGAAGTGATGACAACGTGGAATTTCTTGATTGGACGTCATTTCCACGTTCGAGTGTTACTACTGTCAAATATTTCGAGTTATACCAGTGGATCCCAAAGTGTGGGTCGGGGCGCCGTGGCTGGCTTACAGGAAATGCTATAATATTTTTACTGAAATGACATTCCAAATATGTGCTTATTTAGTACTTTTTACATGTAAAATGTTTCTGAATTTGAAATATGTGTTACTTTTTTAACTTAAGGCAACTTATCTAACCACACTAACTGAGCGTTGCAAGTGTTACATTCTGACTGGGGCGCCGCTGAAAAATCTTGAAACACTAAGGGCGCCGTGAAACGAATATTTTTTTAAACCCCTGAGCTATACTATAGGGTTACGACGAATTGTTACGAACATATCAATCACAAAAAATAAAGTGTGGGGTATTTGTGCCAACGGTTCGGAAGAGGAGTTTAGGCGTTAGAACTTTGCAGATCTTCAAGTTTTATATGAAATTTCGCTCAAGTTTTGTAAATTCTTGTCCATCACTAAAATGTAATTAAAAACTGTATGGAGATTTTATTTCCATAATTTGATATCTCAAGGCGATACGTTGCCAAAAAAAAAAAAGAGTTGTGTGCATGAATGAGAAACGCCAATTCTAAACAAAGCTTCCTAAAAATGTTAACAACGTTTTTTTTGCTAAATGCTTTATCACAAAAATGTGTCTTAGGTTACTTACGGACTAGTTCGACATCATTCTGATATTATATGAAATCAATTGAGATCAACAAATGTAAGTTTTCGAAATGCTGTTGTAGTTGAGTTGGTGTTTTAAGTCCACTTTGTGCACGGAAAGGCTAATCGGGACTGTACCTACACTTTGAAATGGGATCCGAACCACTATATGCCTCCACCGTGTATCGAACCCGGGACCCCTTGATTACAAGGTGACGACACTACCACTGCGCCATCGGAGAGACTCTTTAATTTTTCGAAATATAGTTTCGTATGCTTTAAGAAGATTTAGGTAACCTTGCTATTGAAACATTGACTATTTGTCTTCATGAGTATTTTTCTCAATATTTGTTAAAGAGGACACGTTCAAGCAGTGTTCCTTATTGCGTTCCCACAACAGGAGAAAGTAAAGAATAATAAGTATGTAAAGCTCGAATTTATGTTCGTCAAAGCCATGAATATGTGTGTATTAATCTCATCGTTGAGGATGTAGCTCAAATGGTAAAAAATTATAATAAAATAATAATAAAAAAGGAAAAAGAAAGAAAAAAGGTGGTAGAGCGCTCGCTTAGCATGCGAGAGGTACTGGGATCGATAACCAGCATCTCCAAATTGTTTTGTTTCACCATGTTTACAGCTTCTGAGCAAAATATTATCACTCAAAAATATTTTATTCATTGCTAAATATCTACTATAATGGCTAAGATGAAGCGCTAACTCTTATCAAAGCTTAGTAAAAGTTTTATGAACGTTTTCTGTGACTATGTACTATTGAAAACAATCTTGATGAATGGTGTACTGATGAAACAAATGAAAAAAAAAATGAAATGTTAATGTGTTACCAAAAATCTGAACCTAGAAAATCTGTCAAGGAAATTAAGTATTCTTATGTTGAAGACCCGTCTTAGCTGCATGTATTTGGAAGACTTTCAAAAACTGAAGCTATGAAAGCTGAAATATTAAATCCATTTGGCTTAATGCTGGTTAAGTATGTAGTGGTTGTTTTGTAGGGCATTATATTTTCTGTTCTCCTGCAACATTACTCGTAATTAATGCTAAACTAATATTCAATTTATATTTTTTCCAGGCTGTGAGCATCGGTTACCATGGGAACGTGGTTGATCTGTGGGAAGGATTGGTAAAGGAGCTGGAAACGACTGGAGAGAGACTCGTTGATCTTGGGTCCGACCAAACATCATGCCACAATCCGTTTAATGGAGGATACTATCCAGCACAACTAAATTTCGATGAAGCACATGAGGTAAGGTATCTCAACGTAAACCATGCCTGTTTGTATTTCAACTTGCAATGAATACTTTTTTTTCCACAGAAAGCTTATTAACATTACACTGACCTTACTAATTGCCAATGAAGAAAAATCCTTTGAAATTTACGAAACGTTGTTCCTTGATTGGTTGGCGCTTACCGCCGTGGTGTAGCCTAGGCAGTCTCCGCCATTGGGTCCGAGCATTAGTGTACCTCTTCATTCTTCTTACTTTCATGTGAAATATGCACACGCACACAAGATTACTACACTTCACTGAATTTAGTTGGAATTGTGGGTCAGGGTATGTCAGAGTCTAAGGGTAAACTTTTGTGTATGTAAATTTCGAATTGATGTTTAGAGACATAACTATAGAAGATTCACATTATACTGGATGAAATGGGATATCACCCGGCAACAGAACACAATCGCGGTCTATTATAATTTGAACATTGTCTCGACGTGTACATTGTTGCAGTTATGTTTATTCCGACAAAAACATTAACATTTACATCTCGCACGGGTTTGAAAACGTACACATCTATTTTTCAAAAAATTGGAAACAAGCAAAAAATACTTAGTCTCAATAATATGATTTTTGATAATTTTCATTGAGGTATGCCCATTTATTTATATCTTCTTCTTTTATATCTTTGGAATTGTGTAGTTCCTACAATTCACGAGTTCTTTCACAGAAATTCACTAAGAGGTCAGCCCCAATCATTCCTCTATATTCCTATTCTGTTCCCAGCCTGGCCGTCTCTTTCTACAACACGTCGTCGCCTTGTAATCAAGGGGTCCCGGGTTTGATATCCGGTGGATACACATAGTGGTTCGGATTCCACTTTAAACTGTAGGTCCAGTTCCGATTAGCCTTACTGTGCACAAAGTGGACACCAACTCAATCTCTTTCTACAACATTCCAGTCACCCACGACAATGAATCATGATCTTTTCTTTACCATAATTTCTTCAATCTTTTCATAAATTTACCCAACCACTTCTTCTGTTAATCCAAACTAATGTTTTAGTAAAATTACTATCTTATCTACATTTTTCTCACAAAATTTATTTCTACTATTGTTGGTTACTGATAGGTAGCTATAATGCTGATTGTTGTCCGTTTTTGACTCCCTTTGACAGACAGGAGCACGTATCAACTGACATGGTAAATATATCACTATAGTGGAACCACAAGCAAAGAAACCTGCGCAGACTCGCGACTCCTGTGCACCGTACTCCCGCCTGGAAGGAGGGGGGGGGAAAGTGGACCATGCTTCCTTATGGCCAGAGCTGAACGGAAGAAGGGAAAGCTGCGCGGGGACTTTTCGTTCAAGGTTTTTTTCCTTGTGGTCGCTCTATATCAGTAGCTAGTATTATTTCATTTCACGAATTATATCTGTAGTTGTTTCCAAGAAATCAAAATATATCTACAGGGTGTATCACATGTAATGGCGCAAACTGACACAGTTGAAAGTACACGATAATAGAAGCCAAAAAGTCTCAGTAAACATGGGTCCGCACACGATCCGTTTTCGACATAATTGCGAATGTGTGATTACAACCCGCCACTGACTTCATTGTTTATCGTCGTACCAGTTGGTAAAATGCTAATAATACAGTAAGAAAAGTCATTGGAGATCTCATTGCTTTTATTGAACATTCTACTTACTTTAACAAACGTTAGTACGTATGTTACATGTTACAATTACTGTATACTCGCACCTGTTAAAGGAGGTGTTCAAAGTGTCGTCCTTTTCATCTGGATGCAGTACTGTACGCGATTCCGCACCGATTGAGTTTCGAATTCTTTCGAACAGCCCCGGTTCATTTCTGAATTGGTCACAAGCATGTACAATTAATTCTCTGTACTGATTGTATGCATCCTGTTTGATTACAACGCCACCTCTCGGAAATGTTGTGTTTTGTAAACAAAGAACAAACCTCGGAACGGTCGGTGTTTACAAAATGCAATAATCAGTGACGGCTTCTAACCACACATTCCCACACATTACTAGCATTTAGCAACTAGGACGACGTTTACAAACAATGAAGTCAGTGGGGGCTTGTAACCACCCATTCGCAATTATCTTGAAAACGGCTCGTTTGCAGACGCATGTCTACTGAGACTTTTTTGCTTCTATTATCGTGTACTTTCAACTGTGTCAGTTTGCGCTATTACTTATGATACACCCTGTAAGGTTGATATGAGCAGACAAATGAATGGGGCAAACCGTCAAAATTTTCTAGAATTAGTTAATAGTTTATGTATTTTTCGGTATATCAAATGAAATGTTTGTAACGTCACATTGAACTTAAAACAAACTTTGACAAACATATTTCTTGAATAATTTGTCTAAAATTTTCGTCCAAGATTTCTTGTAAATAGGCTATGTGCTGATTAAGGACGTGCTGAGACTTTAACCCCACGGAATATCTTTGACAAGATAATAGTAGTGAAGCAAGAAATGTTAGTTCTCAATGTTTACTCCTTTCCATTGTAATTTTTAAATATTTTCTTGCTCGCAGATTTCTGTGTTATAGGTTATGTAAATAACTCACTGCACTGTGTTGTGAAAGATCTCTTAAACACACACAAATATAGCTCATCACTTGCATCCACTATCAAGAAGCGTTACTGAATTTCACTTGGCAAGATTTTGTAAACTACTCGATGAATGATTTTCAAAATATTTGGTTCGGTCAAGTCAAGTCAAAGTTCGTGTTTATTTTGTGCTGCGATAGGCTAGTCGGTACCATCGGCGTTCGGAATGTGGCCCTCTGGGAAATGAACTTAAAATTTCATTTTATTCACAGTGATTGGCGTTAATTAATATAAAATAAAATAAGAATGGTACGGGTCGTTGCAAGAACGCAAGAACTTCAAGCAGTTTGCACTGCTTTGGTAAGCACTGGTAAGCTCCGCTCCAGGGAGAAATCCTGCGGACGTCCGTGGACCTACAGTTTAAAGTGGGAACTGAACCATTGTGCGATACACCTTCAACATTTTAATATCTACGTGACTATATTATCCAATTAACTTTATAATGTGTCTCGTTTTTCTGTACCACAAATTTCCTTTCGTAACATTTTAAAACTGTATTGATAACATTTACATTAAAACATCCAAACTCTTGAAATGTTCATGAACAGTCAGTTCAACCAACAATGTTCGTGAATCCTACAAAGAGAAATAGCTTATTTTCGCGTGTCTCTTTAGTAATGAATTCGCAATCGGCTAATGCTATTTGTTTTGTTTGAGACTGATTGATTGATTTGCTTATTTTACTTCGCCTTTTGTGCCACTTTTGGCTAATTTGCGAAGATGGAGATGAGTGATGATATGATGAAATTGATGAATGGACACTCACAAATATCCATGCACAGGCCAGGATTCGAACCCGGACCCCAGGTGTCATAGCGCGATGTGCTAACCACTCCGACACGGGGTCGGCGTTTGAGAATGAATTTCTGTATACAACGTACGATTCATTTAACAAGAAAATCGTAATTCAAGTGCGAAGTAGCAAAATGGACTAGCTCTTGGTTACAAAGGAAACTAAAAGTTGACGAGCATTCCGTGAAATATTTTTTTATTTGATCTCCATGGCAACGAGTAGAAAAATAGGGGGAACAAGAATACGAGACTGCAGAGTATGTGAGTGTAGAGAGAAAGCAGCGAAATTGTACTGTGCAAGCATGCATTTCACTCGGAATTTAGTCATGTAAAATTATAGACATTTTCCAGACGAAAGCAATGAAGGCAGCTTGCGAAATTATTCATACTTTGAAAAGATTTACACAATTTTGATGTGTGCAACAATTTCTTCCATTCCAGTAGATATCCTGCTTCCAAATTATAGTGTTTGGCACATCTTCCCCCAAAACTATTCATAAATGTTAGTATCATCCAGAGAAAGGTTTTTTTATGTTGAAAGATGACCTTTATAAAAGGTTTATAAAATTTTAAAGCTTTATAAGATTATACAGTTTATAAATTATTGAATGGTGGCGAGACATGAATTTCCTTTATTATGAATCTGAAAATAAATTGTTTTCATTTCATGTTATTATTGATATGTTATTGAAAATAAATTAAATTATTACTTTACTTATGAAAATATATTACCAAAATTATTGAATATAAAAGGTAAAAGTAAGTTCCCCACTGCACATTGAAACATAACCAGAAAGCATGTAGGTGGATTTGGAGGAAGGGCTCTACACATTCGTAATCTAGGTTATTCGTGGAAGTGATGTGATCAACACCATGCTCCTGCCACCTTTCCTCTATGAATGAAAAACATTTTTCAACGTAAACCGAGCCCTTTTTATGGAACTTTGAATCGCGTTCTGCAGTTGTGTGTATTATGACACTGATTCATACGGAATTCCTAATATTCGTTGGAATTGCCTTTAAAAATCTTTTAAGCAGGCCCACAAGAAAAGTAAATAAAATATTGGAACACTGTTAAACTTGCACAATGGTAAAATTCACCATTAAAAAAAAAGAAATAACATGGATAGACCGTGATACTATCATATACATTTCTGTACCATGTTGGAGCACCTACAGTTAGCTTTCCAATTCAAATCAGAATTTTACACCATAATGCATTTCGCAAGATTAATAGCAATACTTATATTATTGTCTGTAATAGTCTCAGTCCTGCAAACAAATAATGAAATAACTAATACACCAAAGCTAAATGCACCGTGAGGAATTAGTTACCACTGTCCCCCTGTTAAGATGCAAGGCCTTGATACACCCATTTTCGCATGGTTAGAGATTTATACTCTGTCGAGTCTGGAATGTGTCCCATATATCTCGCGAAGTATGCATGGCTACCAGGAAATTAGCATGTTCCTTTGTTACTGCAGTAGGTAGAAGCTGTACAACGGCCATCAGAAGCATGGTTTTTACTGGAACACCTAGACCACACGTTTAATGCCATGTTGATTACGACTTTTCCCGCATTCTCCCGATCTCCAACTCTCTGTAAGCGGGTTCATTTTTTAGACTACAGCACCATAAATCTTACCCTTGGGCATATTTATGGATTCACTCGACATTTTACCGCACACAATACTTATTATTATTATTTTTAAATCGTGTCCCTTTTATTTTGTAGTACATACAAGTGTAAACATTTTCCATGCATGTTGCATGCTAATCATCGTCACTAAATTATTGCTGTGCAGATTGTAAGCAATACAACAGTTGTATTGTTTTTATGTATTTTTAAAATTATATGAATAAAAGTACAAACCACATGTATAAATTATGATTTTTTCTGTTTTTCGGTCACATAACAAATATCACACGTGCGACTAATAAATTAAAGATTGCAGATACGTTACATATTAACTGCAAGGTTGGGAATACGTATTGCTGTAATCTTCACTAAAACAACTGTTTTGTTTTTATACAATAGTGTACATAAATAAAAGTATAAAACGCATATTTGAATTATGGTTTCTTGTGTTTTTCTGTTAGACATCAAATGTTACACATACGACTAGTCAATTAAGGCTCTTAACAAATTGGCCTCCCCGATGGCGCAGTGGTAGCGTCCTCGCCTTGAAATCAAGGGGTCCTGGGTTCGAGACACGGTGGAGGCACATTGTGGTTCGGATTCGACTTTAAACCGTAGGTCCAGTCCCAATTAGCCTTACTGTGCATAACGTGGACTTAAAACACCAAATCAATCAATCAATCAAATCTTAATAAATTCTTGCTACATACTATTCACTGCAAAGTTGGAGTACTTAATGTTAAAGTCTCCACAACACAATTGTATTTTTTTATGTTAGTATGTAAATAAAAGTACAAACCAGACGTTTAAATTATGATTTCCGTTACACAACAAATGTTACACGTACGACTAGTCTATTAATGATTTTAAGAAATATTTGTAGACAGGCGTACGTTACACAGCCACTGCCTAGTTAAGAATACTTAAAGCTGTCATGTAAATATAGATCGGCCTTTCATATATCCTTTGAGGACACGCCCACTGCACATTGCACTTTGAGAAAGTCACCGGCCTTGTTCATTGATGAAAGAAATGTGCTAAATATAAGCCACGGAAGCCACACAAATCAGTTTCCAGAAATAATATTTTGTAATGTTTAATAATACGCGTTCAGTCAGGGAAATGAAGCTTTAGAAAGTCAAAATCAACAAGCAAACTCGAGCATGCGAAAGTATCACATACCAGATAGCAAGGATTATTGTCGATGTTATTATTTGGGTAAAACATTTGATGTAACATCCAGAACCCCTAATAAGCGTATGCAAAACCTATAGCATATTTATGAAACTCAACTATTTCACATAAACGAAAATATTTTAATAAACATAGAAGTCAGTATGTTTGAAAGCTTGAATGGATAAATAGAAGTTAACAGCAGTGGCGTACACAAAGGGGGGGGATTACGGGGTTTAAACTCCCCCTTGAGCTTGTGAAATGTTATGAAAAATGCTGTGGGAAAAAAATAATTAAATGGCTAACTTACCACAGTCAAAGATCTAGGACAATACTATTATTACTACTACTACTACTACTACTACTAATAATAATAATAATAATAATAATTTGAATTATTATTTCCATGCAGCACGGAGAAAAGCACAGCATTCCAAACACATGCGTCTTTCAGAGAGAAAGCCTTGAAAATTAACAAGTATTCTTGAAAATAAAATATGAGGGCAGCTATGAGTTAAAAGAGAAAACTTGTTTTGTATCTCAGTTGCAACAATGTTCAATACACTGGCGTACGCAGGATTTTTTTTTCGGGATGGACTGGTATAGTAAATGTGGATAGCACATGCCTTCGTTTTGGAGGGCAGGATGCATAATAAAATATCTCGTATTTTTCGAGCTTTTCAGTTTATTAAAATTGTATTCAAAGACAAAAATGGTAGTCGGGACTCACTTTAAAAGAGGTTTCGCATTTACACATTTTGATTTTTTAAAGTTCTTAACGGATTTTTATTTGAAAATTCTGATTTTGTCAATTTCGGTAGGGGCTGTAATCCCATCCGCCACCCCTCTACGTACGCCAGTGTTCAATGAACATGTATTTTTTTGTGTGAATAATGAGAAAGAAAGGTCTTGGTTCGTTGTAAGCGACTAATGTATAGAGAAAGGCTAGGTGGACAAGAACAGTCACCAGTCCGCCTTCCCATTGTTTACCGCAGATTGTTTGAATGTCTCTCTTTTAAAATGTCTCACCTTGTTGACTAGACAATTATTCAAACGACAATAAGCTTAACTATTGTAAAATGTTTTGTTGGCAAGAACAGAGACACAATCCAGATGTGAATTATCGGGGACATTTATGTGGGGAAGAAGCCGGAAAAATTCCAACCAATTCCGGGAATCGAACCCGGATCTCCCTCGTGGTTGTCAGACGCTCTACCGACCAGACCACCACAGCTCCTTGGATGAGTTCTATACTTTGATTATTTTAATTTAATTTATGGATTTTCTTCACACTTAAAATGTCTCACCTCGTTGACCAGACAATTATTTCGTAACAAAGAAAAAAAATTCTCCCAGAATTTGATAAAAATCGAATGACTAGAAAGTGATATTGTTCTATTGCTTTCGTAAATACTATATTTATGTAGATCTCTAGTACTTAATAGTAGTAGTAGCCTTTCTGTGCATAAAGTGGACTTTAAACACCAATTCAATCAATCAATTAGTAGTAGTAGTGGTATTAGTAGTAATTCAGCTAATTAATTAATTATAAGTATTATTAATTAATTGTGATTATTATTATATAATGAAAGTATAATAAAACAATGGTAATGTGAATTTGGAGAAAGTTTTAGAAATAACCCCGTCCCCTTGATAAAATCCTGCGTACGCTACTGGTTAACAGTTTACCTAAGACATCATTTGATATTTCTTTCTAAAAGTATCTTGAAGAAATCAAAACATGCTGTAACCTAATAAGTGAAGAGAGTGAACTTACTAAGCCCCGCGACAGGTTAAGTTTGCAGCAGATTTTATGTATTAGTCTGCTCGAGAATGGCACTCGGCATCTCCCGTGCCAGTCTTGCCTCAACCACCAAGCTGTTCATATCCCAGGCTGTGAGAAAATTGGCAGCATTACAGCTCAACTACATTCTGTGTGCACATTTTGTTGTATATGTGCGAAAACTTGCTGCAAACTTAACCTGTCGCGGGGCTTAATATTTGTATTGGGAATGTTACTCTCATCTTGATGTGCGATTTTCTTTTATCACCGAATTCTCTTTGTACAATTATAACATCTGGTGGGTACAAAAACAGTTACAGAACTTTTTATTTCTTACCTAAACTTACATAAATTTCTGTCAATACACAGTTTCTGTGAACTTTCCTTGTGAGGTCCCTTGGTACTCAAACTGCCAACCAATTATATACAAATATTTTTTCTATTGATTTTGAATAGGGGTGTAAGGGGTGACCTTCAACGTAGTACACCCAATTGTCAACCTCACTTCCACGCAGTACACCCTGGACTGCATTTTGCAGACTAACGAGGCTCTGGCGACTGGCTCTATGGTCAGTATAATTTTGTGTGTTGTGTGTTTTGTCGTTATATGTGCCGAGTGCCTCTTTGCAGCCTCAGCTTTTAACCGGTCAAAAATTTTTTAAGATTTTAGTTACAACACGGCATTACAGTTATGCTATTTTAGTTACGGTAAGGGGCTGGACCGCGTATAGAGTGACGGGTGCAAAATAGCCTTAGTGCTGACGCACCCAAAATTTTAAAATAATAAAAAATGAATAGAACTATGCCTTCCTCATAAGGTTTGAAACTTTAACATAATTCCTGGAAACATGTGACTATCAAATGCTAAGAGTGGAGTTAAAAGTAAGTAAAGTAGCTAGAATTAGTAAAACTTTGCATAAACTAAAATTAAATGCATTAAATGTATTTTTAAAATTTACTTTTAAAATAATATATTTATTTTAATTTATTGTAGGAGCCACAGTAATGCCATAGAGGGATATGTTGTTTAAAATACCAGTTCTTTTTCTCTTCTTCTAACTGCAATTGCCAAATTCCATTTCCTTGGTAAAGCCCGGGAATCCCCTCCAAATGAAACATTCTGCAAGAGGGACAATTCTGTGCGGCAGATAGTTCTCATCCTACATTTTGTTTAGAAAAGCTGAAGTTTGAACAACTTTTGCGTTCTCCTCAAAAACTATAATCGAACCGCTGTACTAAAAAAAAATCAGGTGTGCAATCACGGCGCAGAACGATTATTTTGACAAAATCCTGTTTCCTTAATGGTTGCTTTGGGGAGGCGGAACTTTAACGTTGTCGGCTCTTGCCCAAGCGGTGGACCTAATTTGGCTGTTTCACCGCGAGTTCCTTCGCAAGTAAACGCGGCAACAGAGGGTCACTGCCATAAAGGTGGTCTCCGAGCCGTCCTGGCCCGGCGCTCCTATAAGTTCCCGTCCAAAGGAGAGAAAACAAGGTTGTAGTTTTAGACTGGACCCTGGACGATCGATTTTTAATTTCGACAATGAAGTAATATGCAATAATTTTACAGATGCTTGCCACAAACCCAGATAAATTCCGCCAACTGGTGCAAGAGAGTCTCCGCAGACACGTGAGCGCCATCAACAGACTGGCTGACCACGGGATGTTCTTCTGGGACTATGGCAACGCTTTCCTGTTGGAGGCAAAGCGAGCAGGAGCCGAAGTGTCCTTGCCCGGAGACTCATCAGGACTCAAGTTCCGTTATCCTTCTTACGTGCAGGATATTATGGGGTAAGTAACCACAGTGCCCTCATATTCTTATATACTATTACGATTAATATAATACGTAACTGATATACGGATGGGGGACAAAATAATACGAACACCAGTGAAATTAGAGAAAACCTTTATTAATATGGGGTTGGACCACCCTGTGACTGAAGTACACTTTGTATGCGACGTGGGATGGACGCATAAAAGTTATGCACAATGTTTAAAGGAATATGGAGCCATCCTTCCTCCATAGCAGTCTCCAGTTCCAAAAGTGTGGCTGGAGGAGGACTTCGAGCACGCAGTTTGGACTCCAAATATCCCCACAAATTGTTCAATAATGTTCAAGTCAGGAGACTGTGGGGGCCATTCAGGATGTCCTACTTAATGGTCATGTTCTTCGAACCATGTTTGGACAGACCCAGAAGTGTGGATGGAAGCGTTGTCGTCTTGAAAAAGTGGCCGCTCCCCAGAAAATAAAGTCTGGACAAAAGGATGGAGATGATCCCCGAAAATGCTCCTATAGTGATTGGCGTTGATCTTCCCATGCAGAAAAACAAGTAGTTCTACACCGTGTCAAGATATCGCACCCCATATCATAATGGACCCACCCCCATGCTTCACAGTCGGCAAGAAGCAGTAAGGATGAAACGCATCTTGGGGCGTTCTCCGCACATAAACGTGCCCGGTGATCTGAAATAACGTGAATGTTGATTCATCAGACCAGATTACTTGTTGCCACTGCTGTGGAGACCAACGTCTGTGAGCTCTGTACCATTGGCGTCGCTTGACAGCATTACGTGATGCAACAACGGATTACGAATTGCCACTCTGCCATGAATGTTTGCAGCATGGAGTTCCCTTTTGACAGTTTTTGGTTGAAATGGGGTCCTGGAGATGCCTGTTTATTTCAGATGTTATCTCGGATAATGATTGCTTGTGCTTTCGGGCAACTATGCGCTTCAACACTCTCCTATCCCGAGCAGCAAGCTTTGTCTTTCGTCCACTGTTGTGCCTTGAAGACGCCATCTTACCTTGTGTCATGTACGCTGTCATAACGGCTGATACTGTGCTCCTTGCACACCCCACAAGGTTTGCGGTTTCCGTCACCGTGGCTCCAACTGAACGTGCTCCAACAATCATGCCTCTTTGGAACTCTGTCAGGTCTGACATTGCAGCGTCTCTTGAGAGCGAACGATAGACGAATGCACCACCAATGACTGCCGTTGACAGACTAATACCTTCCCCTTCACGGCCACTAGGTGGCAGACTTCAGTACCAGGTGGTACTGCTGTACTGTCGGTGTCAAATGTGGCATACTTTTTCACAGGTGTTCGTATTATTTTGTCCCCCATCTGTACATGCGCACTAAATGTAGTGATAAATAGGCTGAGGGTCTGCCATAAAATGCTTTTTTTGCTCCTTGGGCAGAAAAGTTTAGGATCAAAAGAGTTTCAGGTCATTTGTGACAGGAATACATGACTTTTTTAAATTCCGATTTGCTTTATTTTACTTTGCCTTTTGTGCCACTTTTGGCTAATTTGCGAAGATGGGGATGAGTGATGACATGATGAAATTGATGAATGGACAATTACAAATATCCATGCCCAGGTTAGGATTCGAACCCGGGACCCCTGTCGTCGTAGCGCGATCTGCTAACCACTCCGCCACGGGGACCGGCAGGAATACATGAGTTTTAAAATGCTTATTCTTGCCTGTTTTAGTCAGAAGTGCCTATTTCGAAGATAACTGCCTATTTGAGTGCCTAAAATGAGAAAATTATGAAAAAAAAAATCACTTGAACACCTATATATTCAGCCGCTGTGGTCTCGCAAGAAAAATCTAAAGCTGGCCCACGTGGCGGAGTGGTTAGCATAGCGCGCTACGACGCCAGGGGCCCAGGGTTCGAACTCCGCTCGGACATGGATGTTTGTGTTCGTCTGTCCTGATGAAAAATTAGAATTGAAAGAAATTGAAATGTAGGGGGCCTTCCTTTAAAACAAATAAATTAAATTAAATTTTAAGAAAGTCGGTAGGGCGTCTCACTGCCACGCGGGAGACCCCGGCTCGATTCCAGGGCTCCGTGATCTAAGGTCGGAATTTTTCCGGCCTTGTCCCGGCAGCATAAATCGGCTCTGGGGCACACCCAGCCTCAAATCATGGGGATACCTGGGACCAACCCTGGGGGCTAAAGGCGGCCGGAGCAAGGTGCTGATCACATCACCTCGAAAATGGCCGAGATTGGGAATATGTGGGGACCTGCCCCCACATCCGTTATATGTCTCTCTTCATGACACGAGGAACTTTATTTTATTTTTCCCGTCTATATATTCTGGTTAGATTTAAGTTGTTTCTTTAGGAGCATGTCGTAAATTTTATCACATTGTGCATAAATTGAGGATTAGTGGTAACCGTTGTAAGTGCCAAAAGCGAAAGTGTTGGGAAATCGCATCGTTCCGCACATCAGCCCGTAAGAACGTTCACACGAGTGACCTCTTTACACGCCCTTTGAACTTCTTAGAGGGCTACCAGCCACTTTTCACGTTTACCACATTATATAGCATGGTACATTTCACAGTTTAACGTGGAAAACGGTGTTTGAATTATTCTGGCACTTACATCGTTTAAGAATTTTAGTCTTCAATTGTGCATCTGTTCGTAATAACCAATTACCAGAGTGGAGGGAAATGCGTCTGAAACAACTATTCACAATGCATCACATGCATCTATGTCCACTGAAGGGTAGAGCAAAGCCAGAAATCGTCGTTTATTAATCACGTTGTGTAAGAAGGATGCAGCATATGTTGCTAGATGTATTTAATAGAGAGATCAATCACATTGTGCATACTAAAATGCCTTTCTTCTTCCCCATTCAGAGAATGTAGGCTACACATAAGTTATGAATAAATCAAACAGGAACCTTTGTATGTTTGAAGAAGTCGGATGGCTTTACTAAATCTCGCAATCTGGATACGATATCAAATTTAGTTTGGATTGCAGTATCATCAACTATGGAAGCAATTAACATTTATAAAGAAATAATTGTGCATGCTACAAAAATATTAAACTCAATCGAATTCAACCAAACGTAGATTTTTATTTATTTATAACATAATAATAATAATAATAATAATAATAATAATAATAATTTGTCGTTTTAGTGATATATTTTCCCTGGGCTTTGGACCGTTTCGCTGGGTTTGTACTTCAGGCAAAACAGAAGATTTGAAAGCTACGGACGAAATTGCAGCACGGGTTATAGAAGATTTACTATCAGGTGAGTTTCTTGTGAAATACAGGTTAAACACGCCAATACTTTTGCGCAAAAAAATCAAGAATACTGAATAGTTCTGGCGCTCCAACATGCAAAGTTTATATTGGTTGCTGATTAAGTGTATTACCTTCTTAGTGTAATCGTGTTGATGAGAATGAATTTTGATTAGGCGACATTTATGGAGAGACACTCACAAAGAACGTTCAGGACGGAACTCCAACACAGAACCTTCAGAGGTAGAATGTCTGTCGATCATTCAACCCACTTAGCCACCAAGAGGGCGTTCTCGTAAAATAACCACAATTATATTATCATTATTATCTTCCGGGGCCTCCCCGATGGTGCAGTAATAGCGTCGTAGCCTTGAAATCAAGGTTCGAGAGCCGTTGGAGGCACACAGTGGCTCGGATCCCACTTTAAACTGTAGGTGCAGTTCCGATTAGCCTTACTGTGCATAAAGTGGACTTGAAAACACCAAATCAATCAATCAATCATTATTATCTTCCTGCGTGTGCATTTGCAGCTTTACGTTAGATTCTCAAATTCGCAGTTACTATCACTCACCATGAAGAATTGAAATGCAGTAAAACCTCGTTAATCCGGACTAATAAGTTGACCGGTTTAACGAAAGTCCGGATTAACTTAAATAACCTAAAAGAACAGTAGAAAGTTCATTATAACTCTGTTTATAGTAACAAAACACGTTTATTATGGTGTATTTAAAGGGCATAGGCCTAAATACGCTATACAGTACAGTACAAAGTCTGCGGCAAACAAAAATTTATCAGTGGCTGACTGCCTTTTCTTTGGGAAGTTCTCTTGTTGACTTCTAGCCACATTTAAAACCTTACAATCTGCTTTTTATTTGGCCTTTTGCCTGTCCGGATTAAGTGAAGTCCACCTTATCGGGGTCCGGATTAACGAGGTTTTACTGTATAACAACGTTAATTAAGGTGATAGCAACATATTGACCATGGTGATATCAACTGAGATCAGACCATTGACAAAAATCAACGCGTTTGTTGATAAGGTCATGAAGATAAGAAGAAGACATGACAAACCCTGTCTTTGTCTCAAGTTCGTTATTTTTGAAGTGCTTAGATAGTTACTGGAAAGTTTTAATGGTACTTTGAATGAAGCGAAAGGTGGACCGTGCATAGGTTGCATCATTGATGCAGTGTAGGTGTCGCTCGTTCTACGCAGGTAAGAAATGACAGCTAATTAACGTGAACAAACTTTCATTCCATTGAAAGGAAACTAGACATCAAGCATGTGCTGGTCGACCCACCCGAAATTTTAACAAGGCTGTCACGTTTCAGTCACAGGGTGTCAGGTCCAGTTCGATTGCTAACGTGCACATGTCATTTGTTGTGACTTTTCTTTAAGATCTGTAGATCCAGTTCTGATTACTCGTTTTTTTACTTCATTATATTCATTATAATATAGGCTGTAATAAAGAATTTAGGTTAGTGATTCATCTACTGGCAAGGAGAACAGCTAGAACAAGTGAATAGATATGAATATTTGGGAACAATAATAACAGCCGATGGAAAGGTAGAAGAAGAAATAAATAGCAGGGTTCAAAAAACAAATAAAATATATTACCAAATAAGTAATACAATAGTAGGGAAAAAGGAGGTACAAGAAAATACTAAATTAAGGATTTACAAAACCATACCACCAACAATGTTCTATGGCATAGAAAGCTTAACGCTCTAAAAAAGTAGATTAACAGCAACAGAGATGAAATACCTCAGAAGAGTCGTCGGAAAAACCAGACGAGATAGAATCAGGAACACTAAAATCAGGGAACAGCTACAAGTAGAATCAATTGAAGAGATAATAGAGATAAGAATACTGGGCTGGTATGGCCATGTCATGAGAATGGGAGAAGAAAGAAAACCGAAACAAGTAATGGAGGCGAGACCAGAAGGAAGGAGAGGAAGAGGAAGACCTCGGATAGAATGGGAGCAATACATGTCAGAGATGGTTACGAAAAGAGGAAAGGCACTAATGGAAGCTAAGAAGGAAAGGCACTAATGGAAGCTAAGAGAATGGAACAAGATAGGAAGAGTTTTAGCAGATGGCTGAAGGACACCGACGCCTAACAGCACGAAGGGGAAGAAGAAGTAAGTAAGTAAGATTCATCCACAGATCCCCAACACCATCTTAACAGTTTCTCATTCTATTCGCAGACAACTCCCATCTTTTTAATTAAGACACAATTTATTGTCGTTTCGGCCCGAAATTTACTCATACACTCCAAGATGATAAAATCTGAATAAACCTTTTAAGATTAAGATTGTAAGATTGATTCAAGAGTTTAGAAATCTCACGAATGAGACCCGGGTTCGAATCCTGGGATGGATTATCTAAAGTGGATTTTTTCGACGATATACATGAGACATTGGGAGTAAAGTTGGTGAAAGCGTGATGATGATCACACTCCAGCACGTCAGATATTAAGAATGTGTGGAGCCGTACTTAAATACCCTCTATGTGCCTTGATGACACGGTGCAGAGCACAGGAAATACAAATACCACGAAAGAACTAAATAAACAAATTATAACTCATTCAATATTATTAAATTGTAGCTTTGTACAGTGTGCATATTAAAGGAGGTGTTTCATAAGGTAAATCCTCCCAAGTGCTCCTGAAATTTCAGTAAGATGAAGACTGGTAGGAATTCTGGAAGCTTGAAAGAGATAAAAACGTTACCAATTATAATTAAGCATCTGAAACTCAACTCCCTCAAAGTTCGCTTCATTAGGATATAATCATCTTCTCAAAAGAATGCCTACGAAGCTTGAAAACAGGCAGAGGTAGGTGGGCGAGTAAAAAATCCCTGGATTTGAGGAAGAAGAGAGATTTTGAAGAGGGGAAAAACCGAAGATGAATGCAAAGGCCTGGAAATGACACCAAGGCCAACCTCATATTTAGTCGATGGCTGTTTTGGAATTGGGAACCATCCAGGCCAAGTGCCCTGGTCGTCGACGAGGAGGTGGAACTAATCGCTTTCAAGAGCTGTCCGTTGGTTTTCCTCTGTTGAATATTTTCTACGAGAGCCTTACCTCACTTGAGGAGATCTCTCTCCGTTTCTTTTGACTGGTTTTATATACTCTGGAGGGCGTGGATCCAAACCCCGTTCTGGCTATCTTGACAGAGTTTTCACCGTAGTTCTCACTACTCTCCATCCACTGCAAGATATGTATAAACAAAGATATATAAGTTAATATAAACAAAGCACATTACTTTGAGAAATAGTTCCGTTTCTACGAGTTAGTTTTTGTCCGTGAATATATTTTTGGTAGTTGCACAGCTCATTCAATTCCATTATTCTTTATTGAAGGACGAGGTTCAGCCTGCGGCTGTTCTGCTACCTAAATAGACACATACTACATACAAAAGTCGGTCAAAAAGTAAACCACGATCCACTGTAGCTCGGGAATTGTAGGTAGAAGCAGTGGTCCTTTACCACCTAACCAACACCTAATTCCATGTCGAGAAGAATCAAACAAATCTGGATAAAAGTTGCATCACGATAACGCACGACCGCATGCTGCAATCATGACAGTCCAGAAGATTGGCAGTTTGGGATGTGGTGCCACAACACCCTTACGGTCCTGACCTAGCACCATCGGATTTCTATCTGTTTAGACGACTAAAGGCTCATCTGCGGGGGAAACAGTTTGGAGATGACGAGCTCATTGCGTGCGTGAAAGAGTGTGAAAAAGTGACGTAAAGACCAACCTCAAGAGTTTTACGAACGTGCATTCGTGTCATGGAAAAAAAGAGGGCTCAGTGAAGCACATGGATCATACATTGAGTGACATTTCCAAAGAACCAAAGGACCTACAAAATTTCATTTCCCTAGTCCTTACCATTCTCGAGCTACAGTGGATTGTGCGTTACTTTTTTGACCGACCTTTGTACTAAACACATTAAGAAAGAAATAAAAAAAATTGAGAACAAAAGCTGGCTTACATGCACACAAAACACACACGACGGTGCTTGGTGTCATTTAGGTAATATTAGTTCAAAGTAAGATGATATGAATATATGATATGAATGTACATAATATGTTATGTACATAATATGTAATACACAAGTGAGGACAAAATATAGTCAAGGATTGGCAACATTTTGTGAGAGTAAAAAGGCGAAATAACATATTTTTTAAAGTTATTTCAGCAGTGACAATATGATGATAGCTACTACGTTCTTGCAGCCGAATTAGTAAATGATGTCAAGTGGTTTTATATTCATGTAATTCCCTTCTGAATTTTAATTTCTGAAACAGATTTTCAGATGGTTTTGTTTGTAGAAAATTATGAATAAAACAACCCAGATGAATACCACTCAACATCATCAACGTTGAGTGGTATGCACGAACTAAACGAACATAGAAAAAACTGCAAGCGAATACTTGGGTAGAAACTGAACGTTAATATTGATCATTTACTTTTATCCAATACATGCACAAACTAAAAGGAACTTACAGTAAGTCAAAACGAGTCATGTGTAACGTTCTCGCTTTGTAACCAAGGGATCCCAGGTTCTAACTATGGTTCTTGTTGTTAATGCAAGCTTCCCAGGATCGATTCCCCGGGGAGGCACTCAAAATTTTTGTGTTGACCCACATCGTGAGAACAATAGAGGTGCTACTCAAAACGAGGCGTCTGACTCCTGTCTAGAAAGTCAGAAAATAACAATGATGAGGCCCAATGAAATGACCTGCTGTCACTCAACGAAAAACCATTTCGTAGCCTCTGTTTGAACCTTAAATTGTTGTTGCTCCAGAAGTTTAAAATTTGCGTCTCAAGGGCGCAGGCCCATAGTGAGGGTAAGCTAGGGGCACTGAAGCCCAGGGCACCATGCACAGAGGGTGCCATTCAAACTTTTTTATTTTTAATTTTATTTTTAAATACATCAAAGTCAGGATGTGCGATGGATAAGTTTACACTTGGCAGATGTAAGGCGAGGTGGAAAACATACAATGTGATAATCGACACTTCTTCCTATCAAACCCTGGACTACTTTTTGCACTAACGAGGCTATGGCGACTGGTCCTATGGCCAGTATAATTCTGTGTTGTTCTGTTTTTTGTCCTCATGTGTGGTGAGTGCCTCTTTACAGCCTCAGCTTTTAATCTAAGTCAGAATATTTTAAGATTTTAGTTATGCGACATTACAGTGATGTTATTTGTTATGGTAAGAGGCCCGACCCCGTATAACGTGACGGGTGCAAAATAGCCTAAGTGTTGATGCATCCAAAATTTTAAATTCAAATTCAAAAATTGTTCCCATCAAAGATTTTCAAGTGATAAGTGGCTCCTAGATATCATACTTCCCTTGGGGGGACAGGTGAAAAATATATATATATCACCATTCAGCTCAGTAATTTTAATTATTCTCTTTCTAAGTAGGGTTTTATAAATAACACTGTGCAACAAAGGATTTCGTGTGGTGTTTGTGATAGGTTGGCAGTTACTAGAAACAGATATGGCCCACACTTGCATAGATCACCCACAGTTTCTGAGAAAATAACAATTTTGTTTTTGAACTGGTCAGGAAGTAGTGGTACAGGAACATTCTGTTTTGTGTATTAGGGCTATTAATATACATTTATCCAAATGTGTCCTTTTAATGTGTGATATGCATTTTGATGTAAAGAAGAGCAATTAAATTGGTATGAACGAATATCACATATGTTTACTTTCCAGTGTTTCTCTGTGTAGTTCCATGATGGACATTTAAGACCTTCTGAAACATCTAGTCTCAAACTACACTTCTGAACAACATGATTTACATCAAATTCAGTTACATATAACTTCTGCTTTTCTAAATTACAAATTACCAGGTGATAATCACAAGAGACTCATTATAACATTTTGCTTGAAATGCTTATAAGGGCGAATTTCATGGTGAGAGTCACATTTCAGAATTTCAGTATTTCAGAAAAACCTTGGGTGATACAGCAAAACTAATTGCAGGTTCGAACTCTGGAGGTCATAATCTTTAAGAAACCCCCTCTTTCATGCAGGAAACAGAAAAAAGTTAAAATTTGTTGCACAGTGTAATTTGTAAATTTCAATTGTAGTAATGTGTAATGCAAAGTTTATAACGGTTATTTTATTTAAGCTGAGCTGAATAATTTTAAATTACAAATTTTTCTACTGAGACCATACTGGGCAGTGTATTATTTATTTTAAATATTATTCTTAACATTTTCTTCCTTCCTTTACTTGTTAACTAATGTTCTGGTAACACACTCCTGGAATTTTCTGTTTCCAAAATAAGATGTTCTTCAGAGCTAAGACATTTATTAGCGTATTTAAATACGCAAAACTTTTTTAAAATCAGAAATGTAAACTACAAATATTTATAACCTTTATTATTCTTTGCTTCTTCATTTCAAAATTTATAGGATGTAAATATCGCAAATCATGACATAAGAAGAAAATATCTAATGATGCATATGTGTCTATGCTTGGTAATGCGAGGAGGAGGCGGCACAATCCTGAAAAGGGCGCCCAATATTTAAATCGCAAAGATACAAAAACATCTTGCGTATACACGGAGTACAACTGTTACATGAATAACTGACCGCACTGTATTTGAATGAACATTTTGTTTAAACCCAACCAAGTATTAGAATTTCACTTGAAACATTCACAATCTCTCGTGCAAAGTAAGTAAATACTACTTGGATTTTCCCCTGCAAGCGTAGAAGAAAATGTCATTACTACAACAAATGCCGGATTTTTTATGTGATTACATGTTCTTTCGTTTATACGTAGCCAAGCAAAAATGACAAATGTCGGAAAGTTACAATGTTAGGAATGATGAATTTCATATCACATATATATTTTGTGATATATTACATATTTTCCGGTTAGACTACACAGTTTTACATCAAATATTTACTAGTTTTCATTGAGTAATCTTCTAATATATAGAAATGTATGTATGTGGGTGTGTGTGTTTGTTCCCGCATAACTGTCGAACGCCTGGAGCGATTTCAACCAAACTTGGTACACATATCACTAGCAATATGGAAAGAAATACTGTGGGGCTAAGACACTCCTGGCACCCCTAGGGGTGGGGGTGGGAAGGGGACATAAAATAGCATTCTGTTGCGTGGCATTTTCGTGTCATATCCTGCAAGTTATGCTTCCCGCTACACAACACGGCGAAGTTGGTTGCCTACACAGAAAGTGCGATATTGCTATCCTGGGCAATTTCAACCAAACTTGATACACATATCACTTACACTCTGGAAAGAAATACTGTGGGGGTAAGACAATCCTGGCACCCCTAGGGTGGGGATGGGAAGGGTTGATATAAAATAATCGAAAACGACCGATATTAGTGTGGAATCCATAGTTTCCGGGCTCGCTGAGATGAATAGTGACCTCTCAATGCCGTTCAACTCCAAAACACCCCTGGTACCCAATTTATAAAAAGAGAAAACTCATTTTCTTTTATCTGATTGTAAGAGGAACATCACTTAATCTAGCTCTAAGCCACGAAAATAGCACCTTTAGATCAATGCTCCGTGTGTTCTTCACTATTGCCATATTAGCAAATTAATTCCTACCGCTTCTTCGAATAGAGAATGCATGTTAGGTCTGCAGTCATTAGTTGAAAATAACTTATTGAAATAATAAAAATATGCAAATTAGTTTAGAATTCTTTTCACTGTCAGAAACCTAAAAAAAGCTCTAGAATTACAAAAAATTACAAAAAATATTGTTACATTTTAATATACTTACGTACATATTTTAGTGATCTTTTCTACATATTTAGGCACATATTTTTCATGTTTTTGCTACATAATCATCCTGGCTCTGGTCATAACACACTTCAAGCTTTTGTAAATCACTATGGGGAGGAGGACCGGGAAATTGTCGTATCGGGATTGAAAAAGAATGCTCGTCCTAGAACGGATTTTGGTAAATGATTGCCAGATTCCACTTCCAAGTACTATAGAAATTTCAAATGGTCGTCTATTAGAGTATTTACTTACGTGTCGAAACTTTATGGGAAATGTTAGTTTTCATCCCAGATCTCCAATAACATCGGCTCAGCGAGGGAATTTTGAGTGCTGAAATAATCATAATAATAATAATAATAATAATAATAGTAATAATCGGTATCCATAAACGTATGTACAATGTACAAGATAAGATAAGGGTTGATATGTAATTGTTACAGATACAGTACATGCCCATTATTTGCTTGAATGCATGCTCCAATTGTACGCTCCCAGTTGCGTAAGACGTCTGTTAGTGTGGTGGGCTTGATTGGGTAGATGGGCGTCACCTGTTATCCTTTACATGTACCCACAAGTAAAATCGAGGGGTGTAGGATCTGGCGACTGTGGTGGCCATTCACCAATGTAACATTACTTTTGCCTCATCCTGTATATATATATACCTTTTATGAAAATTATTACCCCGTCAAAACTTCTGCTGGCCACTTTACTGCGTCCATGGAACGCAGTACTCGAGTACTCAAATGTAAGGCGTTAATCTTTTGTGAAATAATGTGAAACATTTTGTTATGGACTGAGAAAAGAATGAAATCCGCAATAACCAAGCTTGTATCTTCATCAGTCGCGTGTCTGGAAAGTAAAGCAATTAAAAAGTCAATAATACACCATGAGCACGAAGGAAATTCATGTAAGTAAACGATTTCGATCTTAGGGCAATTTCGAAAGCATAAAAACTAACATACATCTATCTAGAGCAAATTTTCAGTTGCTCTATATCTGATGTTTCTTGTGAACAGATTTAACAAAACAACATTTAAAAGTCTTTATGATTACGTTTTTCTCCTAAAATTTGTTCCATTCTGGAAACATCACCCGAATTTCATGGTCCAACAATTTCAGTAGTTCATTGAGATACAAGTACGTTTAATGACACAGAAAGTAATTTCGTTCGTGTAACATGGAATGGTTGCTTTCGCCAAAGAAGAAGAAGAAATTTAATTACTCTCCCCAATGCACTGTAGCAAAGTCAGTCTTTTTAATAATATTGAACATTTGGTGTCGTGGATGCAGTTTCCTCTCAAACTATCCGAATTTAGAACATTCTTTATCAAACGGGATGTTTGTAGATGTTTTTTGAGAGGGCCCATTTCATTTTCGCGGAGTGGGATATGTTTGAATACTGGAGAAAATTAGTGAACTTTAATGAATATGAAACAAATGCTACGTCACACCAGGGAAGAATCAAAGTAACAAAATGCAAGCAATATCAACATTAAATATTGATCATGAAATTGCACACATCTTTTAAATTGAAAGCTGTACTCATTTTTTCAGTTGAACACATGCCAGTAATATTGAATCGAACGTTCCATGATGTGGTGCACTGTACAGTACAATATACTCGTTTCTTCAACATCCATATATAGAAAACTTTTAATAGCACAAATAAATCACGTACTGGTCATTGGGGCAATTTCCCCCCTGAGCCCAATCCCAAGATTAGTTTTTGGGAACCTCGAGCTTGATATTTGTAACAAAACAGATAAATGCTTTATTGAATAATGTACTCTCAACCAAGAAATCATGTCCAGTATATACTGATATTTAGGTTAGATCTTGTTGATTCGAAATGTTGAGACCCCTTTCCTGGAAGTTTTCTAGAAGATCCTGAAAAATGATTTCCAAGCCAAAGACATTTTCTTAGTTACACAGTACTTACCGAAACAAACAAAAAGATTTGGCACATACAGGACTTGTGCTATGCAGAAATTTCAACGAAAAATGCCGGCTCGACCAGTACTCAATCCCGGGTGTCTGGCATACCATTCAATTTCTCTACCGCTTCTCGTTTTCAAAAATGGAACTCCCTAAGCGGCAGTTTCTCCCACATCAACCTCACATCAATTGAACACAATTCTCTACTTTTTTATTCAGAACAGGCAATCACAAACATTCATGTCTTAACCGTGATTCGATATCGCGACCACATCGTAGCGAGCTGTTCTAACTACTCCGTCACGGAAGTCGCCACCATTGTTCTACCGACGAGCCAGCCCTGACTTCGCCTGATTTTTCGCTGTCGCTGTTTCATCTTGTGGAATTGTGCCAGTGTTACCCGAACAGGAGTTTTTCCCTTCGAAACACTGTTGACGTTACAGGATTCTTCCCAGCATAAATATGTAAATTACGTTAAGATTTGCCACAAACAGGAAATGAACTATCTAGAAATTTCAGAGACAATTCCACACAGGTAAAACAGTGGCAGCGAAAAATCAGGCGAGGCCAGGCCGGGTCGGTAGCTCAGTGGTAGAACAATGGCACTAAACGAGCCTGCATTTTTACTGAATTCTCTACACAAAAAAATCCTTTATCTCTCCGCTCGCAAAACAAAAGCTTAATCACGAGGAGATGAATGATGATTCGCAGAAATTGATGCAGGTGTAAACGCAAATGAGTAGCAATATCCAGTTCGAGATCGAACCCAGAATCTTGGACACTCATAACAGCGGGAAAGAGATCTAGGAGGCTGTCGTCATAAGAAAACTAGAATTACTTAAGTAGATTATTCGTATACAATGAATTTGTTTCTACATTCAGGTGCTATTGGGTCTCACGTGTCGAGTTCACCACGCACTATCTAAAGCAATACGCATTGTTTAACATTATGTACGATCCACCTAAATATTTTTAAGGATGGTGCAAGTTGTTGTAGAAGCTATTTGCCACATTTGTTCATGTCAAGTCTCCTTTCAAGGAATAAAAATAAAATATTTTTGACTATAAATAGAATGAAAAGTATCATAGTAAGAACATGCATAAAATTGAGTAGCGGATGAAATTACACAGCAAGAAAAAAATGTCCCGACCTAGGCATCGGTGTTCCTGTGTTTTTGAAAGGATTTCCTTTAAATATAATTTCATCCGCATCGACACGATAAGCCAAAAATATCAGAAAAGCGACGCAAGATAAGAAAAATACGTATAAGAAATTTGCGCGAAAACATCAAGTGTAAAGCGAACACGAGAAGAAATAATGAAATGTATGGATATGGACAAATAAATAATAGAAAATATATATTGTGAAATATTACAATAATTTTCATTTGAATGAGTGGTAAAAATAAGAAATAAACTAAACTACTCTAGTGTTGAGGGAGGAGAGGTTTCTACGGTAAACAAAGTCTTACAACTTAAAATTATATGTATGTAATGGTTAATTATGTGTAACTATTGACTACGAATATAATGTCTAACCATTATTCACCTTAATAATGAAATGTTACATTATTCTTTGCAACTTTACATGAATCCAATAGATTATAGAATATTTCTTTCTTACGCGAAAATTTTATGGTACCATGTGCTAAATAGAATTATGGTCTTCAATCCATAGAAGAGTAATTCCATGACAACAATTTTGATGTAGTTAAATAATGCAATATTGTTAGATGCAATTGCTGAGCAACAAGTGTCACTTAATGGAACGTGGAAGTGAAATGCAAACAGTTGAATAATTACAAATTAAGGTAATAGTGCAAAAATAATAACTTGCTCCAAATATTTGCTGAAGTGTCAATCATAATTGAAGTGCGGAAATCATTCACATCACCGAATTGTTGACAATGGATTTTTGAAAAATAGTTCTACTACTCAACTCCCCTGATCATGATCACCTAATTTTCGATGGCTAATTTTTAAAAGCCAAGGTATTTCATTTCGTTTGTCGCCATTTGTCGAGGTTTTCTACTTCCTTTCATTTACTTTTTGTTTCTACCTTCTGAGTGAGTTTGAGTTTTAGGTCCACTTTTATGTACACAGAGAGACTAATTTGGACTGGGCCTACAGTGGGATCCGAACCACTATGTGCTTTCACCGGGTATCGAACCCTGGACCCCTTGATTACATGGGGACAACGTTACCGCTATGCCATCGGGGAGGCTCCCTATTTCTACATTGTGGACGTTGATATTCTTACCAACTATCTTCTTACAGGTGGTGTTCCGGAGGCCACAGCAGACCAGTATCGTGATAATCTGAGATGGATCCGTGAGGCTGGACACCATGGAATGGTGGTTGGGTCTCAAGCAAGGATCCTCTACTCGGATAGAAAGGGAAGGATCCGATTGGCTCAAGCCTTCAACCAAGCAATCAAGGAGGGGAAATTACAGGTAACTTTTTCTAGTTCAGTAAAGTCTCTGCACAGATTGTCATAAGCATAGATGTAACTTGGTAGGAACAAGGGGGACACTTGCCCCATAAAGTTTGCAGTTTTTTAAAAAATATGTAAGCTAATGGAATTTTTGTTAACCTTCTTTAACTTGAAAAGAAAAGTAATGAGCATTTTTTATGATTACTCAAATTTAACAGTTGTTTAGCAAAATTGCCCTGGACGCAATGGGATAACCCCCCCCTTTTATAATTCTGTACGCAAATTAAACATGGCCATGAGAGATAATAATCTTGTTAAGTAACCTTCAAGGCACATTTGGTTCTTAAAGAAACGAGGAAAGTTGGATTTTCAGGAGATGAATGCAATATTATGTAATTTTCTTGTCTTATCTCTTTGTTCATTTCTTTTAATTCCAAATATTTTCTAAGGGTTTTTGTTAATCTCCTCAATGGTGCACACAACATTGCAACATACTGTTCTATAATCTACGTCTTTCAAAACGTCATGTAGTTAGGATTCTAACATCATCTCTGCTTTGAACTTTCTAATTTGACGACATCTTTACCCTTTCATATGGTTCCCTGGTGTCCCAATATATCTACCCTTACATCCTGTGAATACACTCATCGCGTTCTCTTGCCTTTCATTAGTTTCCATATCATTTTCTGCCCAGCCCTCTATCAACACATGTAATCAATGCGTAGATGTGTCTGATGAGATGCTTGGCTCTAAATGAGTCCCCCCCCGTAATACCAGAAACCTAAGTTTTCAAAGGTAGGAAGCCTCTTTTCAATTAATCCCGTGCTTGGTCGTGATTTGAGTCCCAATAAATATTCACGAACACCCAACTGTAGTATACTTACCACTAGGAGGTAGAATCATGTGATGGAAGATTGGAAAACAGTCACCTAACATTTTGAAATAAAGTTTAGAAATATTTCCAAATATTGCCGGCATATGGAAAATTAACAAGCTATTCCGTGAATTACAGGGAGACAGGGCATGTTGTAACTACGATAGTTCGACGCAAATTGTTAAGACTCGAAATTTGAACTTGGAAACATTGATTTGATTCTGGGGGTAAGCAATAGAGTGACCATACGTCCCGTTTCAGAGACGTGTCCCGGTCGTCCCATTATTGAAAACCACTATTTGTCCCTTTTTATAAAAGTCTAGTAGTTAGCTTGAAAACCTAATTTCATGCTAAAAAAAAAAGATGGAGTTTTCAAACTAGCGTCATGACAACACTGGCAAAACAGCTGAACTGCATTTCAAGCACTTCATAACAATCAAAATGTTCCATTGTCGCCGAGAATGTTCGAGCAAACAGCTACTGTGTAGGTTAGCTCGCGTCGTGAGTTCCATTGCTTTATGCGTGTTCCGTTCTTTGTAGAGCAATGAATAAGTACAGTGTACGTTTAGTTTCAATACGGACTTGGAATTAGAATTTAAAATCCTCCATCTTGACACAAATTCAAAAGACAAATCTCGCGATGTGTCAGATACGTGGGGAGTTTTATGAAGGGCTTGTTCTCAAGAAGATTAGTTCTTCTGATAAATACGTCTTGCACTCCTCAACTTCAACGCAGGACTAACATCAAAGGTTGATCAGGAGGGACCAGAAACACAATGTAAGTCATACCGAGATAGTAATAATGTATACCATTTGACAAGGGAAGATCGTATTTCATTTATTGTTTGTGATGTATGATTTATGGGACCCATACTTTAATAAATAATTATAATACATTAATAGCAACAATAATTCTATAATGAGGCCTAACCGATTTTTCGAGGGGGGTAATCTGATCTCCTTGGGATGTCCCGTTTTTGGATCAAAATATTATTGTCACTCTAGTAAAGAAGAACCCCCGATTTTCACTTATAAAAATCAAACTATTGGTCCTAATGTAATGAAATTTGCTACGGACATGCCTTTGTGTACGAGAAGCATGGTGACGTCACAGCGAGTTTTGGAATTGGTCTCTTAATTTACTCTTTTCACTTTGTCGGAGGTTGCAATTGTATTGCACGGAAGGGAAGACTGTGACGCCATCTCAAATGACGTCACCATGCTTCTCATACACCAAGGTATAGTCGACGCGCTAGATACGTTAACGACCGGTTGGCTTTAAAGTCCACGGAGCGCGCCCACCAGCTGCAACAATCTCATTCAACGCAAAGTGTTGCCACACATATACTCTTCACATCTACTCTACGCCACCTTGTCCCTCCGCGCACAAGCACCTTCCCACGGTCTCCACATTGAAGTTGCAAAGTACGGTAACAGCGTATCCGCAGTTATGTGACAGACTCCACGTGGAGTAGACGAGCATTGGCTGAAGGTTGAGTGTGATTTGACGAAAACAACTCGCTCGCTATTTATCCCCACCCACGTTTGTGGCGGCGGTTTTCTTTAGTTCTTCGACGTTAACGAAGTAAACACGTGGACTATACGTTCGTAGCAAATTTCATTACATTATTACCAATAGTTCGATTTTTATAAGCGAAAATCAGGGACCGAGAGCGAAACACCCTGCATTTGATTATGTAACTTCACTTTTTCATCTATTCAGGGTGATCGCGACGATGTGAATGAACGATGGTTAGGATAAATACATGAAAATAATTAACTCAATGCCAACCGTATCCACCTTGAGTAACGATGATGGACGCTTTGGAATAGGAGGTACGTACACCAATACTTTTAACAGTTTGCAATTTCAGAATATTTTCCTGACAAAGTTCAAAATACGCGTTTCCAAAATTTAAGGTTCAATTGATATTCAGTAATTTAATTTTAAAAAAACAACATGTTTTTTGCATATATAGTATTGTCCTCACAAGTAGTCGTTAATGTAAAATGAAAAATGGAGCTTCAGTTGTTGTTTTAATCCCACTTTATGCCCAAATAGGTTAATTTGGACTGCACCAACAGTTTATAGTGGGACCTGAACCAGTATTGGCCTCCACCGGGTATCGAACCTGGGACCCCTTGATTACAAGGCGGCGGCGTGACCATTACCTTGTTGGACAAGACAGAAACGAACATCTTGAAGTTAACATTGCCACAATAATTCTTGAAATAAATTGTGTCGAATTCCTTAAATCTAGCAGTGTGTAGAGGGTATTTTTGCAGTTCAGGCAAGTCAAGAACTAAAAATTTGGTTGGTAAGGAAATGAAGTTAATAAAGAAAGGAAAGGATGATGGATGTGAAGAAGCAAGACAGACATATTTTCTTCCAAAAGTGTTAATTTCTTGCCAAGCTGATGGGCTCGTGAGTGACAAATGATCTTACAATTGCACAGCCTGTGATGTTAGGCCTGCAGAATGACAGAAAAGTACTATAAATCATAGGAAGTGAGATGCTGGCATTTCTGGAGGTTTGTCAGAAAGCTTATACCAATATTGAACACATTCACACTAACCAATAATGACATTTTATTCAAATGCTTGAAATCTTTTCTAACTGGATTGTAACTTTGCATTTATTTTTCATAGATTAGTGCATTATTTTCATCAAGAGGTTAATGTGCTCAAAAGTTTAGTTATTCTTAACTTATTAGCTCTCCCTTAGCCAAGGTCCGTAGCAGAGTGGTTAGCGTAACGTGACATGAATCTAGGAGTTTTAGGTTCGAATTTTTGGTTCTATCGACTTCATCAAATCGCCATTTATCCTCGTCGCCATGATTCGCAGACAACGTTAAATAACCAATAATGAAAATAAAATTGTCTCTGGTTCGCTTATTGTAAGTGAAAATAAAGAAAAGTCTCTCATAAGTGTAAGAGCTCACTACTGTCTGTCGTAATGCTTTTTAAGGTTAGCCATGGATCCAGAACCAACGATATTATGAAAAAATTTAGAACGTGTGGTCATTGTTCAAAGTTTGTTAGCAAAGAACACCTCAATTCGATTTTCCTCGTTTTCGAATATTTTGAGTTTCCATGTTCGGAAAAAACAAAAACAAAGGTGAAGTTGGTTCTCCCCCTTGTGGCCACAGGAAACATACTTTGAAAATTGTGTGTAGCGCGCCGAGTTGCCCAATAGACCACTCCTTCTACATGAAGCAACTCTCTTCATTCATTCATTCATTCATACTTTATTGGTTTTAGCTGTTATACCAGCTCTACACCAAGTGTCCTAAAAATATGTCATACATGATACTGTTACATCAAATTACAAATTTTGAATATATATACAGTTTTCATATACATCATATCATGCAAAATCTAAAATTGATTATAAATTGGCGGAATACGTTCGCAAAGTTGACAGGCATTTTAGTAGGATAAAGAATTCGGCTTCTGCGCAGGAGAGAATTGACTTTGTGAAGTCGCACTGCAATCCGGTATTTAGGGATTATTTGTACAACAAGACATTCACTTCTATGAGAGAAATGAGCGAGTACGCCCTGGAACTACAAGCGGAGTTTTTGGAAAGGCAGAGATTCAAGTCTTTCGTTTCGGAAGATGAAATTCGCAGCTGGTCGCTGAGGCAGGACTGCGAAGAGGAGAGGGGGAGAAAGAAATCTGATATTTTCTTGGACCCTGTGAGCATTGGTTTTGACCGCCCGAAAGTCGAGCGCTTGAGGGCTGAACATGTGGTTTCACGCCCTCCACCCTCGCGGCTTGCGGTGAGGGATGAAAACAAACAGAACCGCTTTTCGAAGGAAGATTGCCAGAGAAATAAATTATGCTACACTGGTGGACAGAAAGGTTGCAGAGTTTCAAATCACAAATCAAATCAAAACAAGATTAATGAACGTGGGAAAGAAGTAACAAAAAACGCTTAGAGTCGCCACGAATTTGTCAAGTTCGTGGCGTGGAAACTGCAAATTTTACACAAAAGGAAAATTTTTCACCTCACAATGTAAATGTTAAAGAGATAAGGGAACCTATTGTTTTATGCAACGTGGCTAACGTGGAAGTACACGCATGTATTGATACTGCGTCGTCCAATAACTTTGTGTCTTTGGAGGTTTTCGAGAAAATGAAGACAAATGGAGAAAAATTGAAGGGTTGCAAAACTAAAGTAATACTTGCGGAAGGAAATGTGGAATCTCTGGGGAGCGCTTACGTGAATATTAAGTTTCACGGACACAAGGTTCGGGATCAGATATTTGTGTTATCTAATGCTAATCATGAAATGTTAATGGGAAGGACATTAATGGCTAAGCTGGGACTTATACCCATGATTCATCGTAACGGGTGGGCAATTGAGCCTGATCTTTCGAAAATCGTGCCTTTTGATTCGCCGTCGACACGTGACAGCGTTGATGCTGTTGGTTCTAGGGGACTGGGTTCGACCACGGATGTAGTCGAAGGAGTCCGAGAGAACGTTTTTGCTTGCGGAGCGGAGACACGTAGCAGCGACATCAAAGAGGAGGGGGTTGACGAAGAGAGAAGGATTGCCATGTTGATGGAGGGTACCGATATCTCAGAGGAAAACAAGCCGAATTTGATTGCCATACTGAGAAGGCATATTGATGTTTTTCAAGATAAACCGGGATTAGCAAAGGATTACGAGGTTCGTTTGGATGTGAATAACGAGAAGCCGTTCCGAGCGAAACCTAGGCCACTTTCTGAGCAAAAGAGGAAATTAATGAATCAGGCTGTTGAGCAGATGCTTGAAGACGGGATCATTGAAAGGGGTGATACAGATTACCTTTCACCGCCTATCCTTCATGTGAAGAGAGATAACACATGTAAAGTGATCATCGACAGCAAAGGCTTGAATAAGAGATTAGAGGCTAGACGTAGAGAAATACCTGATATTATGTAGGTCGACAATATGTAAGCTTTCTGGGGGAACTATATTTACAGTTCTGGATATTCCGTTTGCATTTGCAAATATGCAGATTTCTGAAGATACAAGAAAATATGCAGGTTTCTTGACAGAAATGGGAACGTTTAGATACAAAAGGTTATTTTATGGCTGTCGTAGTGGACCTTTTCACCTTGCGGAACTGATGCAGAAGACGCTAGGAGAGCATTATCAAACTGATGCAATATGTTATTATGATGACGTAGTGATTGCAAACGCTACCCAGGAAGAACAACTGAGAGTGTTGGATTCTGTCCTGGGAAGGATGAAAGACAAAGGACTGACGATTAGTTATCGAAAGTCGCGTCTCTTCAGAAAGAAAATTGATTTTCTTGGGTTTACAATTTCAGAAAATACGATATCTTCTGCAGAAAGTAAGAGGAAACAAGCAGAGCAATTGCAGCGCCCGAGGAATATCAAGCAAGTTAGGAGACTAGTAGGTTTCTTAAATTTTCTGTCGGATTTCATAAAGGACCAAGCAAAGATATCCAAACCGATCACGGACTTGTTACAAGGAAATAGGAAATTTTCTTGGGGAAAAGAACAAGAAGAGAGTTTGCAGAAGTTGAAGAATGCAATTGTAAATAGTCCTGATCTCAAGATTCCTGACGTTTCGAAACCGTTTCACTTGTTTGTAGACTGCTCTGACATAGCGCTTGGCTATATCGTCGCTCAGGAGGACGATTAAACCAGAAAATTGCAGACTGTTGCATTTGGGAGTAAGAAGCTGTCTGAAACTCAGCGTTCTTATTCTGTGACAGCGAAAGAGTTATTTGAGTTAACCATGGGTCTGGAGAAATTTGAATATTACTTTCTGCAAGCACCGGAAGTGATAGCTTACACTGACCATTCTGCGCTCGTGGATATCTTGAAATCTTCTCATATTCCGAGCCACATAAACAGAATGATAAACAGGGTGACCAGGTTTCCAGTTACCGTAAAATACATTGCCGGTAGAAATAACACAGCGGTTGACTACTTGTCGAGGATCGAAGCAGGATTCTCTGAGAGGGAGAATTACATTGAATCTTCGGATGCAGAAGAGAATTATCCGATAGAGGATATCAAGCCTGAAGGATATTTCAGATTAGAGATGCCTGATGGGACGATAATGGAACATCATGATATTCCTCAAGTCGAAGGCAAAGTGTGTCAGAAATTCGACCGGAAGCATAAAAGGAAAACGGAAACGATGTTTACAGATGCAGCTGGCAACACTGTAAACGGAGGACAGACGGACGGACAGAAAGAAACTTCGCCGCCCGTAGATCTTAACGATAAAGAAATGTGGAAAGGAGAACAACAGAGTGATCCTTACTTGTCGAAATTAATTGGATGTTGATAGACGCATGATTAGAGGAAGAAGAAGAATATGTATTCTATAGCATGTTATTGATTGGTTGTTATAGTAACCGTGTGTAAGATGTACGTGAATGGCTTCCATGTATTAAAGTTACGTTGTTAATTTGAACCTACGTGTTTGTATGTCTTGTAAATGTATAGATAAGAAATCACACACACAACAAAACAAGGCTTACATCTATGGCGCAGTCGTACAGGATGTTCTTGGTGATTCTTCGTAAGAAGAAGTATGGATGAAGACGTCACGAAGAGTACGCGACGATCATCATTCCAGCATAGGTTTATGCAAGGAGAAATTGTGTCGGCTTGATCAATTTCTACGGTAAGAACCAAGATTACACGGTTTGTGTACTATTTACAATAACTGCACAAGGGTAAGGTTCAATCAATGCGATACAAATTGTGTCTACGGCGTAGATTACAATAATTGTACAAGAACAAAGTTTAAATCAGTGTGATACGGATTGAGTTTAAGATATTGTGATATTTAGTTGACCACAATTATGAATATGTTCGGTTTGAATTTATTCTATGAGTTCCGGCCAGATTCAGAAGAAATAGAAGATTATTTAACGAGGTTTGAACAGTTTTGTTTGGCTCATGATGTTAATGAAGCCAGGAAGGTACCCATACTGATTGCAGTTATAGGGTCTGAAACTTTCAAAGTGCTGAAGACTATCCTTGCACCTGAACCAGTCGAACGGCAAACGTATTCGACCCTCAAGGACAATCTACTTAAACATTATGGCCACAAAATAAACAAATATGTGGAACGTTTTAAGTTCAGGCAGTGCATGCAGGAAAGCGGCGAGGATGCAACACGATTTATGGTACGTGTGAAGCAACAAGCACTTAAATGTAGTTTTGGTCAGTACTTACAAGAAGCCATTGTAGAGCAAATAATTGTAGGCGTTCGGTCTGACGCCATTAGAAAGAAATTACTTTCTGAACCTACATTGACTCCAGCAAAATGTGAAGATATTGTGCTTCAAATGGAATTAATTGAACGGGAAACACAAATGTTCACACATCGTGAAAAGGAACGTAGTTCTAATGTAGTTGCATTTGCTGGGACACAGAAATTTAAATCATGTTTCCAGTCCTCGCAAGCACACAAAAAGAACTTCGTTAATCCTCAGAATAGAAGTTATAAAAGCACCGAAGAATGTGACAGATGTTCCAGAAGACATGATCTTGGACATTGTCCAGCAAAATATTCGATATGTTCATTTTGCAAAAAGAAAGGTCATTGGCATGTAAAATGCAAGTTTCGGAAAAATAATGGTGGAGTTGCGAGTAAGACAATTACAAGTGATCAAATATCTACGTCTAATATTAAACCTTTAGACGCTATTGTTGGTGAACAAAGCATACATAATGAATTTCATGGTTTGTCTTTATTGCACGTTGAAGTCAGTGATTCTCATCCGCCAGAAGATAATACTTGCACTATTTCATCAAACACAGAAAATATACAAGTGGAAGATGCAACACTCACTCGTTCAAAAGCAAGGAGTGTTAGTTTCAAGCCAAGAGCACAAGCTATAGATGGCACTAATGTTCTTGTGTCGGCAGGACCGTGCGTAGTTGATTTGTGTATTGATAAGCGAATTTTACAATGTGAAGTAGATACTGGATCTACGGTTACTTTGTTTAATAACAAGTCTTTCAAACAATTGTTTCCACATCGGCGAACACATTGTACTTCACTAACGTTACGAGGCGTGAATAATGATAAGTTAAAGTTGAAAGGTCAAACCTTGGTTGATTTATCATTGAATGATGTATTGTATAAATTGCCGGTTATATTGTGTGAAGAAGAACTGCGTTATCCGTTGATTGGACGTTCATGGCTCGACAGTATTCATCCAGGTTGGAGAAAACTGTTAACACAATGTAATACTGTGTTAACAAACACGAGATCTGAACAAAAGAATAACGGAAATATTAATACTAAAATACCGGAAAGTGAAGGTTTGAGACCAGCTAATTTATTATCTAGCAAATATGCTAGAGTTTTTGATGGTGATCTATCAAAGCCCATCACACCGTTTAAAGTTGATATACCTTTGAGAAGGAAAGCTTCACCTGTTTTTAAACGACACTATGAAGTTCCGTATGGACTACGAGATAAAGTGCAAAGTGAAATAGCGAAGTTGGTCGAAATAGGACTCTGGGAGCCTATTATGTACTCTGACTGGGCATCACCTCTCGTCGTAGTTAAGAAAAAAGATGGTTCATTACGCCTTTGCGTTGACTTTTCTGGTACTGTCAATAAAATGACTGAAAATGTGAAATTTAACATAGCCAAGCCAGAAGACATCTTTGTAAAATTAAGGGATTGTACACATTATAGTATTATAGACCTTCAGATGGCTTATTGTCAGTTGATGTTGACTGAAGAGGCGCAGCACATCACAGTCGTCAATACTCATGTTGGATTATTCCGGATAAAGCGACTCTGCTTTGGAATCTCTATTAGCGGTGACATATTGGACGCGAGGATCGCGGAAGTTCTTCTGTTTTTGAGAAATTCCAGATTAGGAGAAACTCAAACTTTGCCTTCTGCTTCCGTGTTGCGATTTCAACCAAGACTCTGGTGGATGGTAACAGATATGACTGAGCGGGAAAGGCGAATGGATCGCCCACCATTTCTTGGATCACGGCGGGGCCGAGTAGAGAGGAAGAGACTTGACAAAACTTATCTTGCATATCTTCCGAATGATCCAGTCTGGGTGCAGACCCCGAAAGTAAATTCTCCGAAGCATGTACCAGGGATGGTATTGTCTAGAGTTGGCAACAGCCTGATATATAAAGTGCAGTTGTTCGACGGATCGACACGAACGGTACACGTCAGGTGGCTACGAAAACGTGAGTGTGAACCAAACCCCTCATCAACAGATCTACCTGATCCAAACCATGAATCGATACCAGAAGGACAGCCGGAGGATGCAGAGGGAAGAGATAACCAAAACCAACCATATACAGACGCTGGGCACACACCAATCAGAAGATCGAATAGACTTAGGAGACCTCCTGATAGATACGGTGAGACCAGCACTTAAAACAAAACAAAAAGAGACTCCAGGAGGAGATGATAGACGCATGATTAGAGGAAGAAGAAGAATATGTATTCTATAGCATGTTATTGATTGGTTGTTATAGTAACCGTGTGTAAGATGTACGTGAATGGCTTCCATGTATTAAAGTTACGTTGTTAATTTGAACCTACGTGTTTGTATGTCTTGTAAATGTATAGATAAGAAATCACACACACACACAAAAACAAGGCTTACAGATGTTTAAATGGAGAAGAAGTTGAAATAAAGGATTCTCGAGAGAAGAGAAAATTTGACTTTTATCTGCAACATTCCTGTCTCGACGATGATGGACTGCTTTACCGTTTCGTTGACGAAAACACTGGACTTTATCCACCGTTTAGCTCCAGATTGAAGCTGTGGGTACCAGAGAAATTTAAGAGTGAAGTACTTAAATCTTCGCATGATGATTTATTATCTGCGCACTTAGGACATGGAAAGACATTGTTTAAGGTCCTAGAGAATTATACTTGGGACGGAGTAGTCAAAGATGTCAGTAACTATTGCAAAAGTTGTATCACTTGTCTTCAGTATAATCCTGACAACAGCAGAAAGATGGGATTGATGAACTCGAGGAAAGCTACTGCGCCTGGATACAAAGTGTTTCTGGACATTTTTGGACCACTGCCTACAAGTACGAAGGGGAGATACAAGTACTGCTTAGTTATTCAAGATGAGTTCTCAAGGCACATTAGTTTGACACCGCTTAGAACTACAACGGCGAGGACGATCTCGCAAGCATTCTTGAAGTACTGTTTTCAGTCAGGATTCCCGAAATACGTTGTCAGTGACAACCAGAGTGTATTTCGAAGCAAATTGTATTCACAAACGTTGCGTTCTGTGAATTGCAAGCCTGTCTATATTACGCCATATAGACCGAAGGGAAATAAATCAGAAGCAGCTATTAAGATAATCAAGCAAGCACTTGGAAAGTTCTGCAAGGAACACTCGTCGTGGGCTGAAAACTTGGACGCGATAAGTTTTGCCATTAATAATGCAACGAATTCGATGACTGGATTGAAACCGTCATTCTTGTTCTTTGGACGTGATTTGTACACACCGCATGACACTCGGAAAATGGAGCTTCAGAGGGAAGATGGAACCGGGGAGGACGTCACGGCGGAGAGACAGATGGATTACGTCATACAGTTAAAGGAAAGAATGGGCGCGGCTTTTGAATTTGCAAGAGGAAAAGAGGAAAAGACGAGGCAAAAGTCGTCAAAGGCCTACAATAAGGGCAGAAGAAGGGTTAATCTTCGTGTCGGAGATCGAGTACTGCTTCAAGAGCATAGGATTTCGTCTGCTTTTAATAAGCAAACTGCGTGCTTTTTCCCGAAATTCAAAGGGATCTACAGAATTCTGAATTTCACTACCCCAAATAATGTTGTTTTGGAAAAGGAAGGTGAGGGGAAGAGAGTTCTGGCTAACGTTGACCAGCTGAAGGTCATTCCGAGAAGAAATTTGAGAAGTGTGAGGGAAAGCACTCGTCCCTAAATTCTACCCTGAGAATCCATCTCAAGGGGAGGGGGTAGAAGGGCAGTGAAAAATGACTGATGAAAAAGAAGCCGAAAAGTTGACTTCTAATTTGTACAGTAGTAATTAAGTTCCTGATTTATTGTCGCTACACATTTGAGTTCTGGTAAATTTATTTCATGTGAATATAAGATTTAAATTACGGACTGTTGTATTTTATGTTATGTCAACCTTTTGCCGATAAAGGGTGGTGACAATTGTGAACATGAAGACATGAGATTTTCATCGCTAAGAGAATGCTGAAGGATGGCAGTTCGATGCCCGAAGAAGGAAGGGAATTCCTTAAAGATGAAAAATGGAAAAGCCATATTTAAGTCGGGTCGTGTGATCGAACGATAGAAAGCATTTGAAGCTGAAATTCGACAGGAGTCGAACCAAGTACCGCAGAAGTCCCAGACGCATGGACAAGGGAACTAAGGAGCCCGAGGTTCTTCGGATGGACCGAGAAGGAGGCTGAGTCGACCCTAGAGCGGGATAGGACATGTTTCTTGGAAGGTGGAGGAGCTGAATCTGTCTGCACCTGGGAGCAGTCCTGATGACCAGATGACCGAGATGTCCAGGAGATTCCAGGATTCCAGGAGGAAGAATCCGTGTGGAAATTGGATATTTAGTGCAGTGAAATCGAGACTCTTCTTTTTCAGAGAGACGGTTGTGATGTGTAGTTAAAATAACGTTATCAGTGAACTTTTTCTTCTTTTCAGATACAGTGCTTAACTTTTCTCAGTGACTTTAAGACAATTCACACAGACTGAAATTTAAATTTCAGATTGAATTGTAACGCTGGGGAGGGGGAATCTGTTACCCTGCCCCCGTGTCAGGGCAACAGTGTTTTTTTCCTTATTGCAATACTTATAGGTTCATATTATTCCATGTATAAATACCATGTAGCTCTCTGTTCTTGCTTCGTGTTTCGAACGTTCAAAAGAAAGGCGGGCTTAAAAATTTTGAAAGAAGGGCCGTTGGCAACAGACGCCAACAAAACGTATATAAATTCCCAGATGAGAGTGGGGGAAGTCGGCTGTTGGAACTGAGACTTGGAAGGGAGAGGCTGTTTTTGCTTCGGTTAGCTAGGACCGGAGGACAGGTCTCCCGAAACGGATGCTGTAAGACATTGGATTGCCGGGCAAGCTAGTGCCTTGGTGTCCAGTTTACAGGTAAAAAGGTAGTTTGTACTGGATGTTATTTTGAAAGTAATTACGGTGCGCCGGGCAGCCTAGTGCCTTGTCACCGTGGAGGTTGAGAAATGTACACGGTCTAGGGGTATCTTTCTTTGTACGACAATGCACGTGGGTTGCTACAAGTCAAAATAATTATATAATTAACTACAAGAGACAACGGATAACTTTTGCGAAACCTTTATGATCAGGGGAATAAATGACCTTGTCCAGCATGTGTGAAATTAAAAACGGAAATTTTGGATAATTTCTATAGTTTAATTAACGTAAAATTTGAAGTATATACAAGTCGTATCCGAACGTTCATTTCTCTAATTATTTATCGGGCCAAAACTCTAATTTTGGTGTTGGAATCTCTATTGTTTGTACCTGGATGCTTTACATTTCATGAATTACATCTGAAGTACGCTTGTCACAAGGTAGACTCGCGTTACTCCAAGAAACGTCTTAACAGGCGCTAGGCCGCCCGACGTGTACATTTCTCAACCTCCACGGTGACAAGGCACTAGGCTGCCCGGCGCACCGTAATTACTTCAAAATAACATCCAGTACAAACTACCCTTTTACCTGTAAATCGGACACCAAGGCACTAGCTTGCCCGGCAATCCAATCTCTTACAGCATCCGTTTCGGGAGATCTGTCCTCCGGTCCTAGCTAACCGAAGCAAAAACAGCCTCTCAGTTCCAACAGCCGACCTCCCCATCTCTCATCTGGGAGTTTATATACGTTTGGTTGGCGTCTGTTGCCAACCGCCCTTCTTTCAAAATTTTTAATCTTTAACAGCTAAACTGCAGAGGATTATGCTCTAAATCCAGACGCCAGAGCCTCGCTAGTTTGGAAAATGCAGTCCATGGCGTACTCTGTGGAAGGAAGGTTTGGCAGTGGCAGTGGCGATATGTTTGTCGTCCGAGTACCAGAGGGACGTAACTCCAGTTTATTAAATTTACAGTAGAGAGGAAATAATTGATTCTTAAGAATATGCCTGATTCTTATAAAGAGTTAGTACATTGGAGACACGTGATTCCATTTTACTGCTCAGGATTAGAAGTTAAGATATGTCGAATAAGACTTCAAATATAGTCATTTGAACAAATCCCCCCCAAAAAGCAATTTTTGTGTTGCTGACAATATATTAATAGGTTTTGAGTAAATACCGCTACCCAGGTTACGAATTTTAACAATTACGTATTCTTGACTCGACTCGAATGACTTGAATGACCTTTAGTTGACATAGAGTTGACCTTGAATGATCTCGACTTGACCTTGAATGGCTTCAGTGGAAGAAACATGAAAATTAGACTTTTCTTAAAAGAGCACGACAGTATAACTTCAAAACGTGTCCAGCACGTAAAAAATCTGTGGCCCGAACGATCCACCGACTTAACTCCGTGTTTCTTTGGGGACATCTGAACCCTCAAGATGCCATATATTCAAATCATCCTCACAATTCAACGGCTGCATATCAACTTTCATCGTTGTGTGGACAAGCCCATTGCAACATGACGTGAAAGGGGGTGGGGGGGGAAGGGGCAATCTGCCATTTGGGGAAGTGATGTGATCGGGTGATGACAAAACCCTCCACCGTCTTAACCTCCCTTTAGTTTTGCACTCAGGTACCCATTTCATTAAGGGCTGGGTGAACCCCAGAGCCGCCCTTTAAGGACATTGCTTGAAAAATTCTCACTTGAATCCAATTCGAGTCTCCACGTAACAATCAGGCTATCTACCGACAGAACCGCGGTGGCTCTAGTGTGCACAAGTCACACTGAAACATTACAGACGGTACTTAAAAAACTATTCGTCCTGTACACTTGTGTTAAATGCTCAATGGTTGAGTTTTTCATCATTTAATGAAAGCATTTACTTTTCCATAAGCTTACAGTACTTTCCGATCATTATACAACATGGAGACACACAGCAGTCATGAACAATGTATTAATTTATTTTCATATGTTTTGACAGTTGAGTAAGCTCTTAGGTTAAAAATGAAATAGGGATAGTAAGCAGTGGTGCTGTGGTGGTGCAATCGATCTATACTCTGTCCCGGGAATCTCTGGAGCAAGCGAACGAAAACAAATCTCTGCGCAAACAGACTCGAAACGGCTCGAGCCGGCCTCCATAGCGGAGTGGTAATCACAGCGCGCTACAACGCCAGAGGTCCCGGATTGGAATCTCGGCCAGGGCATTGGTGTTTTTGAGTGTCCCTTCATCAATTTAATTGTATCATCGCTCATCCTCATATTCGCGATTAGCCAAAAGTTGCAGAAAGGCGACGTGAAATAAACCAAACCAAAGCAAATTGAGTGGGCTCGACCAATGAACGCATGAGAGGGGAGTGAATGCATGGAGGGGAAAACATAGCTGCAAGTACCAGCAGTTTGCAGCAGCGCGCACTGCTTGGCTCAACCCACTCGCTTTCTCCCTTTCTCTACCGTTATTCGCTGCTTTTCTCCACAGTTTCCCGATACAGAGTGTAGTAACATCACCAAAATAAACGTGTAACGTTCTTCAAGTTCTAGCAGCATTTGAGCCACCAGTAACTCAACTGTTTTTCACAAGTCATCGCGTCAGTCTCAACAGGCTTCTTTTTAAACAAAACGATTGTTAAAGAACCCTTCCTCCTTCCCGGGGTCGAAGAAAAGAAGACGACGAAGGAATCGCAGTTCGAAAGAAGAAAATTCCCGGGTAACAAAAGTTTTTAATATCACGGAGTCCTCTCGCGCATACATTTTTGCATTCCTTCCCTTTCTCTTCCGGGGCCGATATTGTCCCTCAGCCGCTTTGTCCAACGTCGTGCCGACTGAAAAGTCAGAAAGACGTCATTTCATTCCGTCTCATCGTGTTTCTTAAAGGGTTTCCTCTCCCGAACGACCTCGATGCGCAAGGACCGCTCCGCTTATCGGCCGGTAGCACCCGTTTGTTCCTCGTGTAACATCCAAAAACATTGCAAAGACTTCCCAAGAAGAAGAAACAGACCGGAGGGAGGAGAAAAGATGGCTGCAAGTTCAAAAGAGGGAGAGAAAAGTGGTCGGCAACTTTGCAAAGAGATTTGAGCAGCACTCAGGACGCTTTGTTCGCTCCCGGAGCCGAAAAGCTCTTTCAATTACGCCGGATTTATGAGCAACCGTAATGAGCAAAAGCCAGGCCGGATGGAATATTGAGGGAAAGCATCGCCTCCGAAAACGCGGCCCCTCTATTTCGCGGCGGTTATTTTAATGAAGCCAGCGATTCCTGACGGGAAAAATTGCAACAGCTTTCCCGGAAAGCAACAACCTCGTAAAAAGATCAGCTGGAAATGCCGGATCGAGTAAGCTCCCTTGTTGCCTTCCAAAACAAAGCTCTCAGAAAGAGGAATCTTTGTCCCCTCGTTGCTAAATATATTCAGGTGCAAGATCAATGATGTTCGTTGATTTGTTTAGCTTCGTGCGACGAGGTGAGTGAACGAAGCAGTGGCGTACGCAAGGGAGGAGGGTTACCAGGCTTAAACCCCCCCTTGAGTTTTTGAAATGTTATGGAAAATGCTGTAGATTTTTAAAAATAAAATGCCCAATTTATCACAGTCAAAGATATGCGACAATAATAATAATAAATATTTTAATTATTATTCCCATGCAGCACGCAGAAAAGCACAGCATTCCAAACACGCGTCTTTAAGAGTGAATAACCGTTGACTAGACAATTATTTCGTAACAAAGTTAACATGCTCCTGGAATTTGTTAAAAATCGTTCCATTGCTTTGATAAGTTATTTAGTAGCAGTCGCCAGTGTGGCGGTAGCGGTATTATTGATGACAGCAGCAGCATTAGTAGTATTAGTAGTAGTAATTCAACTATAATTTGGATAAACAGTTTTAGAAATCTCCGCCTGATGAAATCCTGCGTACGATATTGGAACAAAGTAAAGAGAGAGAGGCTTCGTTAAAGACACCGCCCCAACATTCTACTGAAGTGAACGGTTACGTATAGTGGAACCACAAGCAAAAAAACCTGCGCAGACCCGCGTCTCCTGTGCACCGTACTTCCGCGTGGAGGGGAGGGGGAGAGTGGCCCATGCTTTCTTATGGCCCGAGCTGAACGGAAAAAAGGGAAATCTGCGCGGGGACTTTTCGTCCAAGGTATTTTTCCTTGTGGTCGCTCTATAGTAGACTACACTGGGACCGAAAGCTAAAGAATCTGCGAGGAACCGCGTGTTCTGTGCACCGCACTCGCGCATAGTGGGGAGGGGTAGAGTGCAGCAGGCTTCCCTATGGTCCGAGCGGAATGGAAGGAGGGGAAGATGCGCGAAGGCATCTGGCCGAAGGTTCTCTGTTTTGTCGCCGTTCTATAAGCTTCGTTTTCCAACAGTTGTGTTCATACTTTGTAATTTTCATGTATAGTCCCGGCACATAAAGAAACTTGGGCTTACTTGCATTTTCCCTGAAATTACGCCTGACTCTACAGGCAACCCACTAACGCCTTGCATAAGTTGGGTTGCCTAGTATAAAATGTCGTCGTCCTGAAACTTTCGGTGAACACTAAACAGTACGTAATGTTACTTGTAATGTGCAAATAAATAAGAAGTTAGTAATTGGAAGATATGGTTACGCAAGAATTCCAATACAAGATCAGCAAGCCTATATGTTTCAGTGGTTAGCCTAGAGCAGTGCCAAGCCATACCTACGTTAACAATATAAAGAAAAAATAATCGCTTGTCGATACGAGAAATTATACCGATACAATTGCAGAATCAGAACAATTTTCTCTATGAAGCTAAAATAAGCGTCAGCTTACAACAAAAACTTTTGAGTCTCTGTTTTCGTTTATGTATTCGCTATCATACAAAACGGGTCAGTTCCATGTATGTTACTATGGAAAATCGTTTGCCGCAAACAAGATATGGCCCGCATCCATCCAATCCCGTTGACACAAAAGCGATTCCCTCCTGAAAGGATTGGACATTTCTGATCCGTCCATACTGATCTGCTTAGGATTTGAAACTCTATTTTCCTCGTGTTTTTCTATGCTGAAACATGATAGTGTAGCCAGACATGGAGGCAGAATATTGTCCAATTAAAGTGCTTTAGAATATTTTTTCGGAAATCTTACAAGAACCAAATGAAAAGCTTAAAAACCCAAAACGACCTCAAGGCTGCAACACTAATGAAGTGAGCTTCAAAACACAATTTTTGTTACTTTAGAGATGGAGCCAGTGAAGAGGAGTGATTTCATGCCCTCAGTTAGCCTAAAAATTACAGAAATTTCTCGGCATGCTTACCACAACAGTAAGTTTACTAATGGAGGAGAAAGTTCGACAATGGTCTCAGATCTCAGGCAGGTGGGTGGGTGGAAAGGCCTTCGCAGTGGCTCATGAGTGACTGCACGTGGATTTCAAATAGCTACCAAGGTATCCAGGCACTAACTCAAAGTTGAAAATATATGTGAATGGTTTATTGCAGAAAGGGACCTGGGTCACTTTTCCACAATTCTGAGAAAAACATGAAAAATCGTATAATATTGATAGTGTAAGAAAGAAATGTGCCGTTGTTGGCTCAAATATTCAGCATAATGAATAGTTAATTTTGCAACCCTCAATGCGCCCCTCTGCAGTATGCTGCTAGAGACAGTGGAGATGAAAAAGTTGTGACTCCGGTACCTTTCTGCAATAAAAGTGGAAACTGAGAATTAAGACGAGAAATATGCTACAGACGCCTGTTTGTCGTTGCCACATAAGCTAGGTTATGTTATGTTACATATGCCACAGAAAATTTTAGATTCATCAATAAATGACATTGTATTCCTGGACTTTATTGTCGGGGTTTGAAGTACAATAATGTACAAGCTCGTACATGCATATGTTATTCTACATCTGAGTCTGTTTCATTGGCGAGTGTAGTGGGCCACTGATGAATATCTTCATAAAATCCTTTGACGTCGTCTGGTACAGTGTCTCTCAAAAGTTTTAGGACAAGGACATTTTAAACTAGGCAACCCAATTTACACAAGGCGTTGGTGGGTTGCGTGTAGAGCTAGGCTCAATTTCAGGGTTGCCACATGCACAATAGATATTTATAAAATACGCGAAAGAAATAAAAACAAGTATTATTGTATAAAGTATTAAAAATATCAGTATAATATCTCGTGTGACAAAATTCCTTCGCAAATAAAAAAAATAGGTTTTCTAGTATTTCATCGCTGATGATATATACAGAAAGGAAAAGAGGTGAGAGAAAACGAGAGGTGACAAAGGACAGGAGAAAGAGAAAGCGAAAGGAGAAGACGAAAAGTAGAGGAGAGAAGAAAGAGAGGATAGACGAGGAGAGGAGATGTAGTGAGGAGAATGGAAAAAGATTCTAAGAGAGATGAGCAAAGAAGAAAAAAGAGAAGAAAACGAGATGAGAGAAGAGGAGACGAGAAGAGGGGAGTGGAGAGTAGAGTAAAGGAGAGAAAAAGAGAAGAACGAAAAGTGGAGGAGAAAAGTGCAGTCGAGTCGGAAATCTAAGACTGGAAAGGAGATACGAGGAGTGGAGATGAGTGGGATGGAGATAAGATGCGAGAAAAGTAGGGAAGGCGATATGAGATAAAAGCAGAGCGAGCAGAAGGAGGGGAGAGAAGAAGGAGAAGGAGAAGAGAAGAACAGAAGAGACTGAAGAGAAGAGGTAGTTGCAGAAAATATCGTCTCAGCGTCAAGAATTGATGCATTGGTGAAATTGTCGACATGAAACATTCAATAACATTTTGAAATGTATTGGAGAATGTATTAGATCGGTGCGAAATACCTTTTGGCTTAGTTCAGTATAAGATAAAACCTTCCATGTAAGATCTTTGATTTTACCTGCGATTATACCACTAAAAGCTTGAATGTAATTTTAATATTTATAAGAATTATCCAATTTTTGTCCACTTCTCGGTTCGTTGAAATGGAGATTTTGTAATTTAATATTTCCCCTCCCCCCATCGTTAATTCCAAACTGAATTATTCCGTTTCACACGGCGTGGACAATGAACACAATGGGATAGGTCTAAAACTTACGAAAATTTTCTGCCAACGGAAGGGTTTGAACCTACGACCATTAGATTGACATTCCTGAACGGTAAACACTACCCTACAAGCTTTCGCTCCTGAAAGTAAGTAGAAGGAGCTGACCAATGTGAAATGTAGATGCAACTCTCCTCCTACATGTAATGTGCAAACAATACTTGTTTGTAACAAAGAAAACGAAGGTAGTACGACTCGGCGAAAACATTTAAAGGAAAATTGCACTTGATGAGAACTTTTCATTCGATATTTGCGGATGTATCCTTGCATTGAACTCGAGTGGGAAAAGGGGTAAAATTAGTACGTCCTGAATTGCACAAATATAAATAGTATTGTTTGCACATTACATGTAGGAGGAGAGTTGCATCTACATTTCACATTGGTCAGCTCCTTCTACTTACTTTCAGGAGCGAAAGCTTGTAGGGTAGTGTTTACCGTTCAGGACTGTCAAGCTAATCGTCGTAGGTTCAAACCCTTCCGTTGGCAGAAAATTTTCGTAAGTTTTAGACCTATCCCATTGTGTTCATTGTCCACGCCGTGTGAAACGGAATAATTCAGTTTGGAATTAACGATGGGAGAGGGGAAATATTAAATTACAAAATCTCCATTTCAACGAACCGAGAAGTGGACAAAAATTGGATAATTCTTATAAATATTAAAATTACATTCAAGCTTTTAGTGGTATAATCGCAGGTAAAATCAAAGATCTTACATGGAAGGTTTTATCTTACACTGAACTAAGCCAAAAGGTATATCGCACCGATCTAATACATTCTCCAATACATTTCAAAATGTTATTGAATGTTTCATGTCGACAATTTCACCAATGCATCAATTCTTGACGCTGAGACGATATTTTCTGCAACTACCTCTTCTCTTCAGTCTCTTCTGTTCTTCTCTTCTCCTTCTCCTTCTTCTCTCCCCTCCTTCTGCTCGCTCTGCTTTTATCTCATATCGCCTTCCCTACTTTTCTCGCATCTTATCTCCATCCCACTCATCTCCACTCCTCGTATCTCCTTTCCAGTCTTAGATTTCCGACTCGACTGCACTTTTCTCCTCCACTTTTCGTTCTTCTCTTTTTCTCTCCTTTACTCTACTCTCCACTCCCCTCTTCTCGTCTCCTCTTCTCTCATCTCGTTTTCTTCTCTTTTTTCTTCTTTGCTCATCTCTCTTAGAATCTTTTTCCATTCTCCTCACTACATCTCCTCTCCTCGTCTATCCTCTCTTTCTTCTCTCCTCTACTTTTCGTCTTCTCCTTTCGCTTTCTCTTTCTCCTGTCCTTTGTCACCTCTCGTTTTCTCTCACCTCTTTTCCTTTCTGTATATATCATCAGCGATGAAATACTAGAAAACCTATTTTTTTTATTTGCGAAGGAATTTTGTCACACGAGATATTATACTGATATTTTTAATACTTTATACAATAATACTTGTTTTTATTTCTTTCGCATATTTTATAAATATCTATTGTGCATGTGACAACCCTGAAATTGAGCCTAGCTCTACACGCAACCCACCAACGCCTTGTGTAAATTGGGTTGCCTAGTTTAAAATGTTCTTGTCCTAAAACTTTTGAGAGACACTGTACATACGACAAGGCAGTTCGTATGTCCTTCAATTTAGTACGCTTCATCGGCATACGTGCAACGGGGAGCGTACGTGACGTAGGTATTACAATTCTTGCACAGTAATCAAAGTAATGATACTTGAAAATCTGAAAATACTGCCTGTTCTTGTAGGAACGCATGGTAGTTTCCACAGATGCCACATTGTTTTTGTAGACATGAGGACACCACGTTTCGAAACAAAAAATGTTACTGGTGTCAATAAGTTTGACAGTATTTTTACCGCCCCGAGCTGCATTACAGATCAGCGTACACAGTTCGTACAACGTATAAATATGGCTAAGTTTATTGCAGAAAAGGGCCCGAGTCAGGTACGTTTCTGCAATAAAGTACACTTTTCACTGTGCATTTCCTTGTCTATAGCCTCGTGTGACTGACGTCCTTTCTGCACTAAAAGATGTGCCTGTAATTAGGAAAATAAAAACTACCATTAACTCCGATACCTAAAAAATGTGACTCAGGTCCCTTTCTGCAATAAGCCATTCATGTAGATGAGCAATAGGTATGTGCTAAAATGCAGCAAACGTGTGCAACCCTACGTACAGAAATCTACTAGATAAGAAACAAATTAAGGTTTCCATTTAACTCTCTCTTGCATTCATCTTTTTCTCCATTCAAAGAGAGAATCACAAAAATTGAAAAAATCACACAACCACATACACTGATGATTTTTGCAAGCTTTAATTGTCATCAACTCGCTCGTTCTTTCAGGCGAGCATTTGACACAAGTCATTTGAAGAAATCTGACAACTGTTCTATGATGCGATTACGTAAAGTAACTTCCTAAGTAGCTATTGTTTTCATTACTAGTTACTTGAAAATACCGGGTGTCCCAGAAGTATTTCCCTGATTACAAACTTTATTCATATCCGCTATATGCAAGGTAGAGATTTGAAAGTGTTGCCAAAATGTTGGAAAACTAACCAAGTTTTTTTTTGTTGCAGGTTTGAGTAACGTGGCTGTAGTGTAGCAGTGTCAGTGCCCAGAAAACCGGAAATGTTCACAAATCAGGAAAAAGCTCAGCATGTCCTCTGGTATCACGATACCCGGTCACCAATAATAGTGCAGAGGAACTTACAAATGCACAGAATTCTTGCGTCTAGAATATCTGCCATCAATAAGTTGGTATTTAAAAAATGGAATTTATCATCATTCTCAAATCCTGGCGAGTCCAAGAAACGTTGTATGGAAATATGCCACCGGATGTCAAGAGCATTAATTCCGGATTCCTTGGCACTGACACTGCTACACTACAGCCACATTACTCAATCCTGCAACAAATAAACTTGGTTAGTTTTCGAACATTTTGGCACCACTTTCACATCTCTACATTGCATATAGCGGATATGAATTAAGTTTGTAATCAGGGAAAGACTTCTGGGACACCCGGTTATAACTTAGTTACCGTTATTCGAAAAGCAAGCTGTTCTTTGCAACTGCATTATCGTTTTCGATGTTTCCACTTTCCTTTAAGTTTTTCCCTCCTAGTTTTCGTAATGAGAACTGATCTTATGAAATCCTTGAATCGAATTTTTTTCACTTACTTTCAAGTTTATTTTTCTTTTCACCTCTCGTTCTTCAATTTACGTGTTTCACTTTCATTCAACTCAAACCACTTTTGGAGACGCGCTGGTCTAATCGAAACGGTCGACTACGAAAAGGTTAACAGCGTTCGGAGTAGGTGAACTGAAGCAGGAATTATTCCGTCAAAGCATAAGAGACCATGAAGCTTATACAGCGTACATGAGGCACAATATCGGCTGGAGCATGGTGCTCAACACATCCTCTCCGCTATGGCCGAGAATCATAATCACGATCTTCATGGCACAAACATCCACGACGGTGTAGTAATCTCGGCTTCGATCCCAATGAAAGTACAGTGTACGTAAACTGTAAGGTCAGTCCCATTTAGCTTGAGTAGGCCTAAAGCAAACTTTGGCAATGCTTGCTTGGTTGATTTCGTTCTACAAGAACCAGAGGAACGGAACTTCAAAAATGCTGTTTTCGGATTTGTTTAAATGACACTATTTGGAGTCAGATTCAACATAACTTAACTTCTAATCCTTAGCAGTAAGATGGAATCACGTATCTCCAATGTACTAACTTTTTATAAGAGTCAGGCATGTTCCTAAGAATCAATTATTTCCTCTCTCCTGTAAATTTAATAAATTGGAGTTACGTCCCTCTGCTACTCGGACGACGACGATTCGATATATTTTAACAACTCTGCCACTTTTGAATAATCGCGAAGGTGATGATGAATGGTGGTAAGATGAGATGTGTGCAGGGTCAGTCACAAACATATCGAGAGGACACATCACGGCTCCCACAGAGGATTATGCTGTGAGTCCAGACGCCAGAGCCTCGCTAGTTTGGAAAATGCAGTCCATGGCGTACTATGTGGAAGGAAGGTTGACATTTGGGCAGTGGCGTGCCCAGGATTTTCGAAAAGGAGGGGTCACGCATACTTTTCTTCTTAGTAGTCAGCCCTCACTTTGCCATCTCTTCCTGCCTCTGACGTTTTTCTTTAACAGAAATACTGGGCCAAAGGGGGAAACCCAGCAACCACACCCTCCTTAGGCACGCCACTACATTTGGGAGTCTATTGAAGCGATGACTCCATACATCCCACTTTGGCAATGCGCAGTACTGTTTTTCTACAATCCTTGCCTTCGTTCAACCAATATTTCTTTCCACCCGATTCCTGAAGGATAAACTAAGCTAGTCCTATTTCTTTCCATGACCCATAAAGATAGTTTGATAAAGCATGTGCAGTTCAAAAACTCTCCCATAGAGAGCACCACTGCAGCAATCCTCGAGCCAAGAACAGGGATGGGACCCAAAAGGCCTTCCAATTTCCTTGCCCCGCCACACGAGCGCTGCCTTCTTGCCCACAAATAATGCAGAATATCGAATTTCGTCCCGATGCTGAAGTTTGCAAGAGAAACTTATCGCGGAGGAGAACAAAGTGACGCAAGACGAGCGCCGGGAAGATTGACTCTTGATCAAAGGAAGCCAAGATCCACCCCTTGGAGCAGCTTGAACATGAAACCAGTATCAAATACGTCTCGTATATTTCGAAGCATTCAAATTCAAATTTCATTCTTTCCGACGTCCCCCCGTGCAACATTAGATTTCCCCATTGGCTGCAACACAATTATGCTAATCCCAAATCCCACTCTTCTCTTATTGAAGTAGCTCAGGCAGAAGGCGGAAGAGGGAAACAAACCCCCCGCCCCCTCCCTCTAGTTTATTAGTTTTCCTTCTAACTTAATAACTGGGAAGGGGGTGCGTTTCCCTCGATGGGGGAAGGGTGTTGAGAAGACGGGCGGAAAGAGCTAATTTTGAAAACTTCAATATCGCGTGGGAAAGACAAATTAATCAAGCCTTTCATCCTTCCAGCAGCAAATAATACATATGCAATGTGTATATTGTCGACTCAGTTTTGCCAACCCGCAATAAAAGGTCTGTCTTTGTACGACAAATATTAAGTTTCCTGTTCATAAACTGTGTAGGAAATGAGTCTTCATTGTACAGTAACCTGCAATAAAAATGTGGCATTTGCATCCTGAAATACCAGCTTTCCTGCAATGCAATGCGTTATGTATGTTGCCTAAGTTTATGACGATGAGCCAATTTCAGCAGCAACTTTTCAATAGGAAGTTCTGCTTATGCCTCGGAGTTAGGCAACACATACGTATAATGCATTGAAGAGTAGCGGAGGTTTCAGGATCTAGATGTCCCAATTTTATTGCCGCTGAGTGTACGTTATTCTTAGTATATTTTACTATTACATGGAAGAAATTTTTATACATTTTACTATTGTATCAGTATGTAGTACCAATGCCGGAGCTAGATATTTCCATGGCTCTGTACTAGCACGTAATGCTAGTTGGGCATTATCCATTGTCTAGTGCTTTTTACTTCAGGGCATGCGGGACAGTCTCCACGGTCCTCTTTCCAAGATCTTCCCCCGTGGCAGTGTTGCCAACTTAGCTCTCTTGGAGCCAGATCTGGCTCTTTCGTGCACTCGTTTGGCTGTGAACTGGGGCGCCTGCCCCCGTGTCCCATTATGACACCATCTCTGGTTCCGGTCTACATAGACCAACTTTTGCCATGATTATACATTTTACACGTGACGTGATATTGTTATATTGGCTGCGTCGACCCATCCTCTCTTATATCCCCAGCTACCTTTTTTTATAGCGCCGTGTTGACTTGAAATTAGCATAATATTGTTATCACGGAATAACAATTTCGATTTCGTGCGACCATGAGATGGGTTCTGCCGCCGGATCTAGATGGTGAAAACTAAGAATGATCATCAATTTACAGTTAACGGGTAATAGCAGCGCCCCACCACTTTGACAACTAACATTACTCTAGGAAGCACAGTTGTAAACCTAGCTCCTTGAAAGTCACTTTTAACTACATTTAAGGTGAAATTTAGCTCTTTTATGCGCATCAGGTATGGCAACACTGCCAGGTTGGCCGTAGGAGGCAAGGAGAAATGCATTGGGCTTATGAAAGTAATATTTGATTTGGTTCTCTTTGGCATATCAAACTTCCGATGGAATAGAAAATGATATCAGCAGAAAGAGGGTGGTTTGAAGATGTGTTTGACAAGCGAAAAGTCCAAGCTTCCATTTCATCAGGCGCGTCTCCTGATAATGTTCGCATCAGCACGTGAACACTCATGTATATGTTTTAAATTACGTACACACACACATATATATATTTATTCTATAAAAATCCTTCTTTGATGTTCGAGTATATACACACAATTTACTCTGACACGACGTCTTTCAAGTCTGATAACTTTCTTACATAGTTGGTAACACTGACTCCTACGGTGTTTCGCCCGACCCTGTGGCCGACTGGTTAGCACATCGCGCTGCGACGCCAAGAGTCCCGGGTGCGAATCCCGGTCGGGCTTGGTTGTTTGTGAATGTCCATTCATCAATTTCATCATTTCATCACTCATCCCCATCTTCGCAATTTAGTCAAGAGGCACAAAACGCGAAGTAAAATAAACTAAATCAAATCAAATCAAATCAAATCCTACGGTGTTTCACAGATTGCGTTGAACACAATTGCTGTGCGTGTTGCATCAAACTGGCAGGTAAGGGGCTGTTTGCCACTATACACCGAAAATGTTCACTGCGCTGTGCGAATGCGAGTCCTGATGCAAGCGGCAATACTTCTTGAATTCGGCACCAGAGCGCAGCATATACAAGGCATGTCTAGGCGGACTCGAGACGGTCTGCGCTACATAGTTGTGTAATGTAGAATTTCATTTTAATTATTTATCTTGATATATTTATTAAGTGCATTGTGCGTCGGTGTGTACCGTTCCATTACTTGACCCACAGTGAGAATTTTATTTTCTGTGTAATATCTAGAGCTGAATTATAGGCTTCGGCCGGTCATCTTTCAGGAGCGAGTTCGTGTGCAAATGTATCTATCGCAAACAAGACTACTTCCTGATTTGCCCGAATAACTGGCTAAAAAACACACACTAAACGTGCACTTTCTTTAGCCATTTATTCGGGCAAATGAGTAAGCAGTCTTGTTTGCAATAGATACATTTAAAAAATATATAAATATATCTAAAAGAGAATTGTTATTCTTTTTTCATCGGAAGTTCTTGTAATTGATCAATTCACTCGAGTGCATGGACGGGCAAAGTACACATCCTGGGCGTTTGTTACCATTTGCACATATACAAGCGACTCCCATCCCAAATGACTGCTTCTGGAACGATTCGTTTCTTGCAGTGCATAAGGTCAAGGATGGTAAATATATTTTATTGATAGATTTGGTGTTTTAAGTCCACTTTATGCACAGTAAGACTAATCGGGACTGGACCTACAGTTTTAAATGGGATCCTTCGATTACAAGGCGACGACGGGTAAACATGTTAATGACGACGATGAAGAGATGTTGACTATACGCTTTAAATCAGTGGTTCCCAAAGTGTGTGCCGCGGCACTCTGGGTGATTGACTTACAGGGGTGCTAGTTGACTTACAGGGGCGCTGCGAAATGTTCCAATATTTTCACTGAATTGTTAGTCAATACTATGAATGTTTCAAATATGTGCTTATTTAGAACACTTTTACATATGACATGTTTCTGAATTTGAAAAACGTGCTTAATTTTTAACTTAACCCTTAACCGGTGACCACCCATTTTGTGTCGTAGACAGTGACGTGGAGTCTCACAGACTCCTGTATAATAGTTTGACACCTGTCAAGAAAGTTCTTCTCTGATATAAACAGCAATTGCTAAGGTCTTTCTTACTTAGTCATGAATATGTTCTGCGCTAATTTGTTAAAAAATAGTAACAGGTGCATTTGTGGCATAGCATACTGTAAGGATAGGTCATTGAAAAAGAAAGAAAATTTAGGTAAATAATTTTTTATATATCAAATAATCAAGAAGGATAAGAAAAGTAAACATTGATATCCTGTTAGACTAAACAAAGAACAACTTATTTAAAAGAAACAACTATAATGTCAAGCATGACAAAAACCACAATACATAAAAATTAACATGAAAAGTTAGTCATTTTTTTTTGCATCACACTCTTTGCAAATTTTGTAACTGCAAGTCAAACAAATTGGATTTTTACACTCAAAGTTAACATTGAGATCCTCTTAGACTAATCAAAGAACATCTTATTTTTAGAGAAAACAAAACTATACAGTCAAGCATGACAAAAACTTTCTATTTCACAGTAGGAATCACCACCTGCATCACTGTCTTCAGATTCTAGGCTGTTATACCAAGCCCGAGCTACTTCCTGAGAGCCAGGATCCGTTACACGAACGGTACGTGACGTACTTGCTCTAGAAGCCATTCTAAATTAACCAAAAGCAAATGCAACCGATTCGCAAAAACACTACGTTAACGGTGACGTGGAGTCTCACAGACTCCGAAGTGCTGTTTTCGTCACAAAGTCTGAACGAACACTGCCGCTGATAACATGTAGACCAACTATCCCCACGCCTAGGAAGGTACTAGGTCACATGTTGTCGCCAGTGAAACCGTTTAAGAGTTATTGAAACAATTTCTTCTTGATGAGTCTCCCAGACTCCACGTCACCGGTTACGGGTTAAGGCAAGCGATCTTACAAGTAACTGAGCGTTGCAAGTGTTAGAGAGGGCTACATTCTGGGCGTCGCGGAAAAATCTTGAAACAGTAAGAGCGCCGTGAAACAAAGAAATTTGGGAACCCTTGCTTTAAATGGTCGAAAATCAATCTCTCTGAACCATTGGCAAAATGATGCTACGAGGAAAAATACGAAACACGAGGGAAGAATGAATATGAGCAATACCACATTGACTGACACTTCAATCATAAGCATCGCAACTCATAATACATTTTTTCTGGACTGGACGCGCCCTCCCCGCTGTCCCGCTAACGATGCACGTGCTTTCAATGCTGAATGAATGTCGTTGGTTAACATATGGTCGGTGTAATAGAAAGTAGATTGCGAAGTATGGTAGTCTTGTGTTGTACATGCCTGAAATTGCATGCTATACTAATTATTTGCACTAGCCATTACTAATTGTAAATTACGTAATTAAAAGGGTGTTAATTGAATAAAAAATCATGTATTACTTCAAATAGTATAGCGTATTATAGTATTTGGGGGAAATTGTTGAAAATATGTTGAACTGTTATTCTCACTTCTTCAATTGAAGATGAAGTTACAAGGGAGAGAAGAAAATCTCCATTCAGTATAAAAATTTTATTGTGAACACCCGTATGTGAACCGCACGCGACGCCACTGTATTTGATTAGCCGTAACTTGATGTTGAAGTTGATTCCTCATAAGGAATACATGGGATTCCGAAAATTCTTATTCATCATATTTTTCAATCATCGTGTCCAGCTAAATAATCAACATAAAAAGCGCTTCCACTTGCAACAAAGAGAGAAATTCGTACTCTTGGATACACCCAGGGTGTTTTTTAGTGGCAGTGCCCATTCGGGCGATATTGAAATAAATGCACAATTGGTGCGTAACTGTACCTCCTCCCCTACAACCTATTCTAACACAAGTGACGAAAATATAATTCTTGTAAAACAAGAACTCTGTAAACTTTACTATTTCTTCCCATACGTGCTACATGGCCTTCCCACCAGAGCCATCTTGAATTAGTAATTCTAATAATATCAGGGGATAAATATAGATTATGCAGTTTTAGTATTACGTAACCTTCTCCACTCGCCTGTTGTTTCATTTCATCTCATCTTTAGCCGACTTCCGTGGCGGAGTGGTTAGCACGGCGCGATACGACGCTTGGAGTCCCGGGTTCGAGTCCCGGCATGGGTGTTCTTTGTGAGTGCCACCTCATCGATTTCATCATATCATAACTCATCCTCATCTCCACGATTAGCTAAAAGTGGCAGAAAAATAAAGCAAATCAATGAATCAATCATCTCATCTGTAGGTCCACATATCTCTTTTAAGATTTTATTGTCAAAAACCATAAATTTTTGTTCTCTTTTTAGTGTAAGGTACCGCGTTTCACATTCAGGCATAATTACTGTTTCGTGTATTCAAACTTATAGATTCCTTTATATGAGTTGAGAGGATAAAGGTTTATCAATGGAGTCTAGTTCTAATGTTGCTTTCATATGTAGATATTACTCCTAAGTATTTGAATTTAAAAACTGATTCATATGAATTGTTATCTATAATTAGGTTTTGATTATTACCTACTACTTGGTTTCGTAGTTTAAGAATATATAATTCTATATACGTACGAGTATGTATATACCCCGAACTGAACACTCGGATTCCTATATACCGCAAATAATGGATGACTTGGAATAGCTTCAAGTGAATTGCTCTAATGGTTTCGACGTGTAGTATAATTAATAACACAAGCATTCCACATCCGAGATTATTAAATTATTCACAAGGTCAATTTCCTGGATCATCCGACACTCTAGAATCGTAGCAGCTAACGCACTACTTCCAGCACCAAGCGGTACGAAGTTCGTTCCAGGGTTGGTGCTCGAGTGGAACTAGCGTAGCAAGTAATGAATGTCCGTTTGGGTACGTTCCTGAGGAAAATGGTTAGCGTACCCGCAACACGATATTAAAGTCATAAATAACATGGGAAAAGGTTAACGATGTGTGCCACCTTACAAGCTCTAGTGATACAGAGAGAAAATGGAGACTTGCGGGAGAACACGAGACCGAGAACGAGACAGACGTCTGTAAAATCGAGAAAGGACCGAGACTTGTTATCCGAGAGTCTCTTCTAGTTTGACGATTTCGTGAACTGGGCTGCTGCCAAGCTATAAATGTGCCAAAACGCGTTTTTCATTATTTTTTAAATAAATATTTTTGGCATTTTGTTCATTATTTCGAGTCTAGGCTGGATTTCCTTAGATAATGAGACAAGACAGAGAGCAAGACCAACATTCACATTCAAAACAGACCACATCCACATCACAGAAGATATGAGGAAAATGTACATGTATTATAATGCCTCAAGTAGAGTTACATTAAAACTATGGTTGCTATATTTGATAAGTAAAAATCCGGGACGCCACTATCTGAAAGCCTTGTAAGTCGGGGGAGCCTGTATCCTAGAAAATAATATGTATGCACACTGAAACTGCCTTAGGTTGATTTGACTGATTATTTGCTATATTTTACTTCGCCTTTTGTGCCACTTTTGGCTAATTTGAGATGGGGATGATGAATGAACACTCATAAACATTCACGCAGAGGCCGGGATTCGAACCCGGGACCCCTGGCGTCGTAGCGCGATGTGTTAACCACTCCGCCAGGGGGGCCGGCGAAATTGCCTTAGGGTTCCAAGGATTAAATAATTATAATTTATTTCAGAAACGATTTTAAAGGACGTAACTGTTCTCATTATTTATCTCCAATCTTTAGATTTTTTTGGGGAAAGAAAACTCGGCCTTGTAGTGTAATTTACAAAACACGTGTTTGGAACAAAAGTCACAAAAATTCAAGACTTGCAAAGAATTTTCAGATAACAATAGTTATAATAATTACATTCATATACATAATAATATATTAATGTATAGGAATTTAGTTAATAATAACGAAATTCATGAAAGTATAGCCATAATCATTTCTGCTTTCTCATCCTATTCCGGGACAATAGTGCGTCCCGAAGAATGTTTTCGGGACACCGGGACTATCCTAATTAACTTATGCACAGGGACGTGTTGAGGCTACCAGCTCCCTCCGAAATTTTGAGAAAATCAAAAAAACATGAAAGCAGTACAGAAGTGAAGTCGGGAAAAACAGAAGTGGTAAGTGGAACTCCTCATATGAAATGCCCCTGATTACCACTTCTGTCTTCCAACAACTTTCAAAGCAAAGGTTAAAAATGATAATTTATTGTGTACCTCCTTAGAACGCAGATCCATCTTTACAATACCAGTCCCCCTCAAAATAAATATCTTGCGTGTGCTAG